>NC_054382.1:8795568-9453068 GCF_017654675.1 Xenopus laevis | reverse complement strand
TGGCACACGGCAAAAAAAAAAATTGTCATGTTTCACAAAAAAATGTCGCCAATTGACTTCAATGAATTTGGCACATTTTTCACCGTTTCACAACTTTTCAGCAAAAGGGGTCAGATTCGGCCATCACTAGCCCTCTACTTACAGGGCATGTAAAGTCTACAATAGAATAAGGCTAGAAATGCTATATTTTGTATACTAAATATAAACATGAACTTACTGCACCACAAGCCTAATCAAACAAATGATTTATGCTTTCAAAGTTGGCTTCAGAGGGTCACCATCTTGTAACTTTGTTATACATCTTTGCAAGACTAAGACTGTGCACATGCTCAGTGTGGTCTGGGCTGCTTAGGGATCGTCATAAACAAAGCTGCTTGAGTTCTGCATGGCTGGGAAGTAAGGCGGGGCTCCCCCTGCTGTTCATAAGTATGATTGTTTCCCTGCAGAGCAGTTAGGGACCGTCTGACAATTCCTATCCACAGCAGTAAATGAAGGGAGAATTTCACTGCATACAGTCAGGTTTCTTATAAAAACGGTACACATTGTTTAATTAAAGTATATTGGAGATAGTTTTCTTTTTTATTAAAGAAATGAAAATTTGATTTTATGTTTTTGCCTTTACATGCCCTTTAAAGGGATTGTTCACCCTTAAATTCCCATCTATGATATAGAGACTGATATTCTGAGACAATTTGCAATTGCTTTTCATTTTTTATTATTTGGGGTTTTTGAGTTATTAATAGTAATTAATATGAGCTCAACAATCCAATACAATACCTTATTAGATTCAAAGATTGATCTATAATCATTAATAATTGAAACACAAATAAAACTGTCCGGCCAGAAACTCAATAGTAACCACTGAGTGTCTGTCTGGCCAATTCTAATTCTGTTTAAACTGATTATTGATTGTAAAGGGCAATAAATGAATTGAACCTAATAGGGTATTTTATCAGATTGTTGGGCTCATATGAATTATTATTGATTGTGTTTTTATCCTCTGTGAGACCAAAGGGGATCAGACCCTTTAATCCAATTGAAAGGACCCTATATAGAGTGTCATTAATTATTTTTGTTTTTGAGTTATTAAGCTTTTTTATTCAGCCGTAGTGATGGGCGTATTTCGGGCATTAAGCTTTGCCGACAAACTTGCGAATTTCCAATGAAATTCGCGAAACAGTGAAAGATTTGCGAAACTGCACTAGCGTCTCATTTTTGACGATGTGCCGGCGTCTAAGAAAACAGACGCCGGTGAATTTTTTGCGACGGTTTCACAAACTCATTAGTCGAGAATTCGACGCAAATTCGCGACTGGTGAATAAATTCGCCAATCACTATTCAGCAGCTCTCCAGTTTGCAATTTCAGCAATCTGGTTGCTAGGGTCCAAATAACACTAGCAACCAGGCATTGATTTTAATAAGAGACTGGAATATAAAAAGGAGGGGGACTGAATGGAAACATGAGTAATAAATAGGGATGCACCAAATCCAGAATTCGGTTCAGGATTCGGCCAGGATTCAACCTTTTTCAGCCGGATTTGGATTCGGGCGAATCCCTCTGCCTGGCCGAACCAAATCTAAATCCTGATTTGCATATGCAAATTAGGGACGGAGAGGAAAATCACGTGACTTTTTGTCACAAAACAAGGAAGTAAAAAATGTTTTCCCCTTCCCACCTCCAATTTGCATATGCAAATTAGGATTCGGATTCGGTTCAGTATTCGGCCAAATCTTTCGTTTTGGCCTAATCCAAAATAGTGGATTCAGTGCATCCATAGTAATAAAAAGTAGCAATAACAATTAGCATCAGAATTTAATAATCAGCCTTGTGGCATCAGCTTCTATGATTGCCAAACTCATATTTTGCTCAGTGTTTCACTATAACCCTTAGCTACTCAATAGCTACACACTGAGCATGTGCAGTGCCGCTGACACACAAAAGATGACCTAACGAAATCCAAGATGGGGAGCTGCTGTGCACAGGCTGGATCATTACTGTTACAGGGATGTTGAACTTCTTCACATAGTGTAGCAAGTTTAGTATATAAAATATCCCATTCCTAGCCATATTCCTTTTTAGGGTTTAATTCTCCTTTAAAAGACATTTACAGAACACTTATTCAACAGGTTTTCTCAAAATGAACTTGCAGATACGGCACAGAGACGCTCTTTGATTACGGAGTTTTTTTTCCCCCCTTCTTGTCTCTTTTAGCTTTTTTTTGCTTTCAGCTTCTCTTGATTCTTTGGCTGCACTTGTGCTCCTGAGAAAGACAATTTCCTGAGAAAGTGCAGATAAAAAGAGAAAAATGTGCATCTTCTTTCATCTTCCATTTGTCACCCAGCTATTGTTCTTCCCTAGACCTCAACGGGAGCCACTAAGGAGAATAGAAGCGCAGAGCAAACATTTAGGAGCAGATCTATACAGACGCACTTGTTTGATATTTCATGGAGTCTTTTATCTCAGGCTTTTTTTTTCTCAAATGAGTACTTACCTGAAAGTGGCCACAATTTCACTTTCCATAGTTAGAGATTTTTTACTTTTGTACTTTATTTTCTCAGAAAACATCAAACCAGCAAAGGAGAAACTTTATTGGACATGACCCTGATGGAGGTTACCATGAAAACATGGCAATCTGGTTACTTAAAGGAGTTACTTAACTAAACCCTAAAAATGAATGTGGCTAAAAATGTCATATTTTAAATAGTGAACTTATTGCACGAGGCTAAAGTTTCAGCTTGTCAATAGCAGCAATGATCCAGGACTTCAAACTTGTCACAGGGGGTCACCATCTTGGAAAGTGTCTGTGACACTCACATGCTCAGTGGGCTCTGATTGGCTGTTGAGAAGCTAATCTTAGGGCTCCTCACTAATTATCCAGCAGAAAATGAGGTTTGTCTGTGTAGGAGGGTAAAGGTTTTGCTAACCTTTAGGTCCTTTGTTCCCCTGGACATAATTTAGACACCTAGGGGACTAAAGTGCGTTAAAAATATTCGCACAATATATAGACAGAATTTTCGCCAAATATGTTATCGCCAGATTACTAACCTGCGGTAAATATAAATTTGCGAATTTTCTTGCGCAAGAATAATTGTTCGCCAGTTATCGCATTCGCTGAAAATAACGCTATGTACACATTAACGCATGGTTTACTAAACAGCGTAATTTGCTAAAGACAAAATTAACGCCAGAATATTCGCAAACTTTTACCGCCACCTATGTAGTGGCGTAAAAGTATTTTTTCCGCCAGAAAAGGGGCAGGAAATATCCCATAATACTGGGTTTTTTTACCCATCATTCTTTGCTGACAGGAGAGACAGATCTGTAGCTATTGCTGACAGGATGTTTTGGCTTCTGCTTCTATCTGGTGCAACAGCAGCAGTTTCAGCTCAGAGTCGTATTATTGGCAGTGGCATCACAGTCCAAGGATTCGTCAGCCTCTACACTTTTTTGGTTTCATTGTGATTGGCTACATTAAACTGTGCATTTCTATGAAGCAAAGAGATTGACTGGTATCATTTCTTGTTCCTATGATTCTTTTGGCAGAAGGGTTTATATGATGCAGACATGTTTGATTGGTGTTACTCTGGTAATGTTGTTGGATGGTATAATCATCAGTCAATAAAGTTTATGAGTTTTGAAGATGCATTTCTGGCCATAAATGTCACAGTAAAAATTGGCATAATAACCGCCATAAAACAAGACTATTTTATAGCATAAATATTCACAAAAACATAATTTTTTGCCAGAAAATCCGCAACTCGCTAAAATTACCGATAACGTAAGCTGGTTCCTTAACGTAGTTACCGCAAGTGATCGCAATGACTTCTGAGCGCATCGCTGTTTAGTAAACTTAGTCGCTGCGAATATTCTGGCGTAAAAATATTCTCAGCGATAACATGCGGAAACTTAAAGTCAGATTTACCGCACTTTAGTAAACGGACCCCCTAGATTGGGTCCTCAGTTACACAAGGGAAGCTGCTTGTCATATGTGAAGATATTCTGCTGGCAGTTGAGTGACTGGCCAGTAGATGTCACTATAGAAAAGGGTAAAGGTTTTCCTATGCCTCAGTGAATGTGTTAGCCAGCTAGACTGGGTCCTTTTTCCCAGAAGGGAGGGGGAGTAGTTCCACAGAGGTTATAAAAAGGGATGTTGCCATGTTTTATGCCTCTTTCCAGTGCACCCATTGGAAGTGGGGTGTTGTTGCTAGGGCCTGAGGTGGAGGTAGGCCTCAGTATAGGTGAAGCAAGTGTCATGTCAGAAAATGTAATAGGTGACTACAGGAGTGACAGAAAAGTAAGTGAGCAGCTAAGGCTCCAATGAGGAGTTTAGTGAAGGGTTAGTACCCTGTGGTGTGACAAGGCTGCGAGGTTAGGGATTTAAATGGTTAAAGGGCATGTAAAGTCTAAAATAGAATAAGGCTAGAAATGCTGTATTTTGTATACTAAATATAAACATGAACTTACTGCACCACAAGCCTAATCAAACAAATAATTTATGCTTTCAAAGTTGGCTACAGGGGGTCACCATCTTGTAACTTCGTTATACATCTTTGCAAGACTAAGACTGTGCACATGCTCAGTGTGGTCTGGGCTGCTTAGGGATTGTCATAAATAAAGCTGCTTGAGTTCTGCATGGGCGAGAAGTAAAGAGGCGGCTCCCCCTGCTGTTCATAAGTATGATTGTTTCCCTGCAGAGCAGTTAGGAACCGTCTGACAATTCCTATCCACAGCAGTAAATGAAGGGAGAATTTCACTGCATACAGTCAGGTTTCTTATAAAAATAGTACACATTTTTTAATTAATGTATATTGGGGATAGGTTTCTTTTTCATTAAAGTAAAAATGTTTACCTTTAACATTTTAGGTGGCCTTGGGCTGGTACAAAATATAATGTACAACATTTCTAGCTACTTCTTTCGTTAACTCTGAGCAATTGAATTCCAAGAGTATTGCCAATTACTTTTTCCTGGTGATTCAATTAAATCGATATTGATCAAAATAAACCTTTCCTAGACCTGTTCAGATAAACTCTTCCTGATTCAGTCGAAATCCATATTTATTTTAATTACTACCGAATCTTCCCACCCCCCTTTTTCAGCCCCATTCAGGAATATATTCCCTTATTAAAGTGTTGCCGAAGATCTCGTTCAAGTTCTGCTTACAATTAGCTCCCTGGCGGGTAACTTCATCTTGTCGTTATCGAGGAAAGAAAATGACTTCAGCATCATATTGTTCAGCCTCAGTGAACGTGCGTCTGACCTCAATTCTCCCAGGCCTGACTGTTAGCCACCATGAAATTACCTGTACAAACAACCAGCCGGAAAGTCAATCAGGATAAATAAAAATGTACATTTAGATGAATCTTCAATGTTTTTAATTAACCTTAGGCTTTCCCCTAACCACCTACCTTTTGCTGAGCATTCCTGTCTCCTAGATTCATGCTCAACATACCAAGTCCCTGAAGTCTTAAAGGGGAAGTCAAGTCTAAAATAGAATAAGGCTAGAAATGCTGTATTTTGTACTAAAGATAAACATGAACTTACTGCACCACAAACCTAATCAAACAAATAATTTATGCTTTCAAAGTTGGCCACAGGGGGTCACCATCTTGTAACTTTGTTATACATCTTTGCAAGACCAAGACTGTGCACATGCTCAGTGTGGTCTGGGCTGCTTAGGGATCGTCATAAATTATCAAAACAGCACGAGTCAAATAATATCTGCCAGAAGCCGATACAGCAAGACTAATTAATAATCAGAATATACAGACTGCACTGGCTCCTGTGTTCTCATGTAATCTAATGTGGATTTTATATTTTTTGTATTGTTTAATACAAACTTTCTCCAACTCTGCAGAACCAGTGGCTGAAGCAAAATAATCCTTCAAATAGAATCCCAGTTTATCTGTTTAAATCTTTGTCCCTGCAGCTGGAGTTGGAAACAGTAAAGGGGATGTAAAGGCAAAAATAAAATCCAATACAAATCTCTACACAGTCACAGACTGCTCTACAGGGAAACAAACAAAGCTGCTTGAGTTCCCAGCATGGCTCGGAAGTAAGGCGGGGGCTCCCCCTGCTGTTCACTGTTTCTAAATTAAAAACCATGAATGGTTTCCCATACTTTTCTTTATTAAATCACTTCAAGCTATTCTAGTCTGGTCCACGGTGTAAGCCTCTGTCCTCTTGGGCCCTGATCTACGAATCAGTGTAAAATGTTTCAGGCCATAAATAGCGCTTTTGGATCTACTATGGATTGTCTGCAACTAGATGATTTATTTATTTAGACAATACACTGCATATTTGACATTTGCAGATAGGTTTCCAGATATCAGATCCCATTGTTGCATGTCAGAAAGTCACAGCCAAGTCCTCCTAAGCACGACCTTTCTAAATTCTCATCTTTCCTCAAAAACGTTTTGAACCTTATGACTATCTGGACCTTAGTGCGCCTGAACCTGCTGCTTCAGTGCTAGTTGTGACCCAGATACACTTTATGTGTTAGTTTGGACAAAATACATTGAAGTTGGTGACAGAGGAGGAGAATCAGGTTTGACAGTTAATGGTTTAAATACAGCATCATTCTGAAGAATGGGAAAGGAAAAGTTTGTAAGAGAGTAGAGAGTGGGTGATGTAGGTTATGGTAATGGTAATGAGGTAATAGAAGTGTGGATGCAATATATTCCCCCGTCACTAGAGGGAAATGGTCATACCTCCCAACATTTTGGAAATAAAAAGAGGGACAAAAAAGTTGAGTTTTTTTGACCACGCCCATTTTAGTGGCCACGCCCCTAACTACCATTTTCATTTTACAAATTTTGGCAGGTTCTGAAAGTTTGAACATATGTCTGTGTTATTACAGTTTTGCTACTACACATGTGCCCAGTGTATAGTTTATGTGTCATATGTTAGGAAATGTAGGGGAAAGCCGGGTCCCCCAGAAAAAAATGTACACTATTTTGCAGCCTATCATCCTGAAAAATGAAAAGTCGCCACCGTTTTTTTTGAATTTTCAACTATTTTTTGAGGAAGTCCCATCTACTTTATTGCACTTCGCCTGGTCTGAGGTGGACGAACACAAGTCTGGCGCAAGAGGTAACGTTTAGTAAAATACGCATCTTAGTGAATTTGCGTAGTTACGTCCATTCGCCAAAGCGCAACTCCGCCAGGTGTAAGTGAGCAAATTACCGCTAGAATCTGTCTCCTTCGCCCTTTAGTGAATCTGCCCCTAGGTGTCTGAGCTATTATAGTGAGCATGGGCCGCCTAATGCCCCAACAAGAAGGATAGTGGGGATAAAGCCCCGGTGGATTTTTCACAGGATAGGAACCCAAGAGGAAAGGGTTTATGCCAGTAGTAGGGTTTGATGGGCTTCGGGCCAGTGGTGTGCTGGTAGAAAAAGCCTGGTGGGAATAGTAAAGGGGCTCTGCCGGGAATGTCGGATTACTGAGACAGGAACAGGGATTCCCAGTGACTGGAGACAAGTGTGAGTACCCATCCCAAGTATCAATCCTCTGGATAAAGGGTTAAACTTGAACATTAATAAATCTGTATATGTTTTTAACACATGGTTCCACTGTGGATGATGTTCCGGAAGTCCTCATGGTCGCACACTGGTTTGGATTTTAAAATTGAATGAGCCTGTGTGAATATTATGCAAATATGAATGTATGTTCCTGTGTAATGATGGATCCATGTGGTTATGGTGAAGACGGTTGATGTAATAAAGCTCCTGGTTATCTGCTCATTTGGAGTTTGTGTCCTATGTGGGGGGAAGTGTGTGTCCAACAAACGGTTACCCTCCTTATACTATTCACTTATTATTCCAGATGACACTGGATCAAAAATTCATATGAGGACTTATTCTTTATTCATTGAGCATATTAAAAATGGAGGAATACTGCCCACTAGGGATGGGCGAATTTTACCCGTTTCATTTCGCCAAAAATACGCCGCTGGCAAAATTTCGGCAACACCCTTTAAAGTCTATGGGCATCAAAAAATGTTGTCGCGTGGCGAAATTTTTTTTGACGCACGCCATCAAATTCTATGGGCGTCATTTTTGTAGTGAAACAAGGCGAAAAAATTTGCTCATCCCTACTGCCCACCGCCCCAAAACAAAATGATAATGTGCCACATTGCAATAACTGATTCTGTATATTCGGGACATCTCCAATGATGCTGGAATGTAGAAGAACGTGATGAATAATAAGATGCAAGTGACAATAACTAAGTTCATTCAGCTCTATGGGAAAAAAACAAAGTCAAGAATAAACAGCCGGCTTTGCTGAAATATGAATCAAAAGGAAAAGCACAGAGATAAAAAAAATACAAAAAACAAATGTATCCTGATGATTTGGTTGGGGGATTAGTCTCCCCTATGTACTGTAAACAGACAAAACAAACAAAGAATTTGTGTTGGACGTTGTGTCACGCGGGAGCCATAGAATAGATAGCAAACAGTATAAATTAGAAGAGAAGACTGATCTATCACAGGGACAGCAACATGAAAGCAAATATTACCATAAGGGAATCCCTTGGTTGACTTTGTGTTCTATCAGCCTTGGTGTATTTCAGTTATCAATGTGCCTGAGGTCAGTCAATATTTGCAGCAGCTGGTTTTTCTGTTGTTGATGTTGTAATGTATCAGATCATGGGCTCAGGATGCTGATTCTGCATCATGCTGTTAGGTTACAATACTTGGATGTGGTTATAACGTATGCTGTATCCATAGATTGGTGCATTATAATCTTCCTTAAAGAGCAAGAGGCAAGGAAAAGTCAGGTATAAGTCAAGAAGTCAAGGAGAAGAAGACCTGGAGAAAATGGAAAGTTTACCAAGGGGCAATAGTCCTCTTCTGCTTCTCAGGAACCTTTGCACCCTAAAGACCTCCTACAGGACAAATTAGAGGTCATGAGCCTATGGGTGGCCATACACAGTAAGATCCGCTTGTTTGGTGATATCGCTAAATGAGTGGATCTCTCCCTGATATGCCCACATTGAGGTGGGCGATATCGGGCTGATCCAATCGTGGGCCCTAGGGCCCAACAATCGGATCAGAATGGAGGCTATATGGGCGGTTGGATCGGGAGACAGCATCAAGGAATCGCGTTCAGACGAGATTTTTTAGCTTGCCCGATCAGCATCTACTCGACTTTCGGCCAGATATCGTTAAGGACGTCCGTCGGATGGTCCTACACACGGGCCAATAAGCTGCTGACTTGGTCTGCCATCAGCTTTTATTGGCCCATGTATGGGGACCTTAACTCCCAACACTTTTTGAAGCCAGTGATTCTTGCTAGCTAAACACAATGCCAACTGATGCTAGTTCAGATATGCCAATGTTCTAATCTGCTGGTCACTAACTCTAATTCACTGGGACTTCAATTCTCAGACTTGGGCTAATGTTCTTTTATGAAGAGTGTGTTTTGTCTAATGTTTTCTAAAGATTTCCCCCTGCATGCTACTAGTCACCTGAACGGTTAGACCCCCATGAACTACCCAGGCTTGTGCTGTGTTGGTACTTTGGGTACCAATGTGCACCAGAAAAAACACAATAACATCCTTCAATATAAAGCCAAGCAGAGTCTGGGCAATGCCTGCAAGATGGATAGTTGCTTACACTAGAGTCCTGCATCGGATCAGCTACCCGTGGAATACCCGCAATATGATAAGGACGCAGGCGGATTACTCTTCATTTGCCCAGTGTGCGGGTGCCCCGTGGGTACCCAATCCTCTGCAGTGGGGGAGAGGGGCTACAGGTGGCCAATTCAGGGGAAACAGCAAAAAATCCAAATGTCCTAATGGTTAAAAATGGGTTCTGTGACATCACTTCCGGTAGGCGCAACTAACACTGCAACCAGTGGATCAGGTAATAAGAGATGTAGAGGTGCCGTGAAAAAAAAAACTCCTAAACCCAAACAGTCACAGCCATGGATGACAGCATGACATAGCCCATACCATAGAGAGAGTATAACTGAAAGGCTTTAGCTTGATGAGCATGTCACCATAAGATCCACCCAACAACGCTATTACAGTGCATCCGAGCCACCTTTCCAATGAAAGAGTTATTATTTAACTCATACTGTTGTGTCAGAAGCTGCTATATTTCTAACAGGGAAAACTGGAGGTATTGAGGTAGATGAAGGTATTCACTTCATATACCACTAGGTGGTTGTCCCACCAGCCTTGCATAACTATAGCCTGTACAGATACCAGAATATGCTTTCCCTTGTATTATGCACAGTTCTGCAGGAACAGCCCCCTAAGCTTGTTTATAGCCTACACATAGAGAGAGGCACAACAGAGTGTTAGTGTATAATGGCCCTTTAGGAGAGAACCATTCCTATCCAAGTTATTTAGAGGGAATACAATACCATTTGATCCAATCAATATTTAAACAGCTTTGGTGGAAGAAGATTGAAGCACACAACATAAATCTCTTACGTAGTTTTCAATGCAATCAGTTGTTAACAATCAGAGATCCAAAGGCTGGAGAGCAATGCAGTATATTTTCCCTTTAAAAAATAAATAAGTAATGATCGCTGGCCCTTGATGCCACTGTGGAAGAGCTTAGTGGCAAATAAATCTTTTTTTTTTTTTTTTGTAAATTCTTTATTTATGAAAAGTTTTAGGGGATACAGAAAGAATACGGGAGGGGGAACAAAAAGAAAAAGACCAAAAGAAAAAAAAAGAAAATATACCATTTCACTTTAAATTTAAAATACATACACTGATGTTAAATTGAATATACATATTCCATTAAATCAAAATGTATACTGTAAATATACCATTCTATAGGTTAAACAAAATAAGAGGGATAACAAAGGACAGTTAAGGGAGAAGGCCGACTTTGCTTTTCTGGTAGTCCTAGCATCGTATCTTTTATATTTGTAGTCCTAGTTGCAATTTTTTAATTGCAGTGGAGTATCATAAAATTGTCCCAAGGTGACCAGAAGTTTTTTATTTTCCCTTTATTGAAAACCAATATTTCCTCGAATTTTTTGATCTCTCATTGCTTTAACCCATTCCATTACAGTCCGAATATCTGAGGATTTCCACTTTTTTGTAAAGGCAAAAAAAGAAAATCCCATTTTTACTTTAATGAAAAAGAAACCTATCCCCAATATACTTTAATTAAAAAATGTGTACCATTTTTATAAGAAACCTGACTGTATGCAGTGAAATTCTCCCTTCATTTACTGCTGTGGATAGGAATTGTCAGACGTTCCCTAACTGCTCTGCAGGGAAACAATCATACTTATGAACAGCAGGGGGAGCCCCCGCCTTACTTCCCAGCCATGCAGAACTCAAGCAGCTTTGTTTATGACGATCCCTTAGCAGCCCAGACCACACTGAGCATGTGCACAGTCTTAGTCTTGGAAAGATGTTTAACAAAGTTACAAGATGGTGACCCCCTGTGGCCAACTTTGAAAGCATAAATCATTTGTTTGATTAGGCTTGTGGTGCAGTAAGTTCATGTTTATATTTAGTATACAAAATACAGCATTTCTAGCCTTATTCTATTTTAGACTTTACATGCCCTTTAAAGCTTTTGCTGCCTGGAGCATAAAGAGTGTCAAATGATTTTTGATAATCTTGCCCTTAGTTGAATCATCATGAAGGGCCACTAATACAGGGACATGTGGGTCCTAAAAAAGGGAGTTATTTTTTGAACATTGTTAAATCTTTCCCCAGAATACTTGTTTTTCTTTACATTCTAACCAAATTTAGTTGACATCTCCAGCACATTTTGTCCGATAGTGGGAACATTTTATGGGTGTATAATACCAGGCAAGTGACAGGCGAATTTGTCCCGTTTCGCTTGGCCTGAAAAATTCACGAATTTCCAGCAAAATTTGCGAAAATGTATGCCTGCGACAATTCAGACGCCGGGGGACAATTTGACATGCATTAAAGTCAATGGGTGTGCGTTTATTTGTCGTTGGCATCTGAATTTTCGCCCGTGTCAAAATTCGCTGCGAAATGCAGAAATTCATAGCAAATATAATTTCGCCCATTACTAATACCAGCCCATTAACAATTTATAATTTGTTTCTTGGGTATTAGAAGCCATAGATAGGGATGTAGCGAACGTCGGAAAAAAAAGTTCGCGAACATATTCGCGAACTTGCGCAAAAATGCGAGCGGTTCGCGAACGGTTCGCGAACCCCATAGACTTCAATGGGAAGGCGAACTTTAACATCTAGAAAAGACATTTCTGGCCAGAAAAATGATTTTAAAGTTGTTTAAAGGGTGCAACGACCTGGACAGTGGCATGCCAGAGGGGGATCAAGGGCAAAAATGTATCTGAAAAATCTGCCTGTGTGTGCTTGGAAGAGATAGTGTAGGGGGAGAGCTGTTAGTGATTTCAGGGACAGATGATAGTAAGTTTGCTGGCTAGTAATCTGCTTGATACTGCTCTGTATTGGAGGGACAGAAGTCTGCAGGGATTTGAGGGACATTTTAGCTTAGGTAGCTTTGCTGGCTAGTAATCTACTGTTCTCTTTAAACAACTGCCATACGTTGACCTTGTAGGCATTGTTTGCCCAGTTTTTTTGGACGCAGCCACTGAAGCACAGTTGCCAGAAAAAATATGCCATATAAATGCTGAAAATAGTCATTTTTCGCCATACGTTGACCTTGTAGACATTGTTTGCCCAGTTTTTTTGGACGCAGCCACTGAAGCACAGTTGCCAGAAAAAATATGCCATATAAATGCTGAAAATAGTAATTTTCGCCATACGTTGACCTTGTAGACATTGTTTGCCCAGTTTTTTTGGTTGCAGCCACTGAAGCACAGTTGCCAGAAAAAATATGTCACGTAAATGCTGAAAATAGTCATTTTTTGCCATATACGTTGAGTCAACGTATGGCAAAAAATGACTATTTTCAGCATTTATATGGCATATTTTTTCTGGCCTCTGTGCTTCAGTGGCTGTGGCCAAAAAAACTGGGCAAACAATGCCTACAAGGTCAACGTCGTTGACCTTGTAGGCATTGTTTGCCCAGTTTTTTTGGCCACAGCCACTGAAGCACAGAGGCCAGAAAAAATATGCCATATAAATGCTGAAAATAGTCATTTTTTTGGTCGCAGCCACTGAAGCACAGTTGCCAGAAAAATTATGCCATATAAATGCTGAAAATATAAATTTTTTTGGTTGCAGCCACTGAAGCACAGAGGCCAGAAAAATTATGCCATATAAATGCAGAAAATATGCATTTTTTTGGTCGCAGCCACTGAAGCACAGTTGACAGAAAAATTATGCCATATAAATGCTGAAAATATAAATTTTTTTGGTTGCAGCCACTGAAGCACAGAGGCCAGAAAAATTATGCCATATAAATGCAGAAAATATGCATTTTTTTGGTTGCAGCCACTGAAGCACAGAGGCCAGAAAAAATTAAACCAGTAGGGTTTGCACCCTAGTTTGTAACGGTGGCGGAGGGAGGAGGAGGACGCTAAAGGACAGCTGTGTGTGGAGTCATGAGGCTTGAAGAGAAGGACAGCTGCATAGAAGTCAGAACAAGTCTTCCGGCGTGCAGTAACCCTCCGAGATCCACCCCTCATTCATTTTAATAAAGGTCAGGTAATCGACACTTTTGTGACCTAGGCGAGTTCTCTTCTCAGTTACAATCCCTCCTGCTGCACTGAAGGTCCTTTCTGAGAGCACACTTGAGGCTGGGCAAGACAAGAGGTTCATGGCAAATTGTGACAGCTCTGGCCACAGATCAAGCCTGCGCACCCAGTAGTCCAGGGGTTCATCGCTCCTCAGAGTGTCGATATCTGCAGTTAATGCCAGGTAGTCCGCTACCTGCCGGTCGAGGCGTTCTTTGAGGGTGGATCCAGAAGGGTTGTGGCGCTGCCTTGGACAGAAAAACATTTGCATGTCTGACGTTACAGACTGGCCAAAGGGCTTTGTCCTTGCAGGTGTGCTCGTGGCAGGATTACTGGCACCTCTGCCCCTGGAATGTTGATGAGTTCCTGAAGTGACATCACCCTTAAAAGCATTGTACAACATGTTTTGCAGGCTGGTTTGTAAATGCCGCATCTTTTCGGACTTGTGGTATGTTGGTAACATTTCTGACACTTTATGCTTGTACCGAGGGTCTAGTAGCGTTGCGACCCAGTACAGGTCCTTCTCCTTAAGCCTCTTGATACGGGGGTCCTTCAACAGGCATGACAGCATGAAAGACCCCATTCTCACAAGGTTGGATGCAGAGCTATCCATCTCCGCTTCCTCATTATCAAGGACTGCATCATCCACGGTCTCCTCCCCCCAGCCACGTACAAGACCAGGGGTCCCCAAAAGGTCACCACTAGCCCCCTGGGAAGCCTGCTCCTGTTGGTCCTCCTCCTCCTCCTCCACAAAGCCACCTTCCTCCTCTGACTCCACTTCTGGCACCTCTCCCTGCGTTGCAGCAGGTGCCTGGGTTCGTTCTGGTGATTCCGACCAGAAATCGTGCGCTTCCAGCTCCTCGTCACGCTGGTCTACAGCCTCATCTGTCACTCGTCGCACGGCACGCTCCAGGAAGAAAGCGAAGGGTATTAGGTCGCTGATGGTGCCTTCGGTGCGACTGACCATATTTGTCACCTCTTCAAAAGGTCGCATGAGCCTGCAGGCATCGCGCATAAGCACCCAGTAACGGGGGAAAAAAATCCCCAGCTGTGCAGATCCAGTCCTACCACCCAGTTCAAAAAGGTACTCGTTGACGGCCCTTTGTTGTTGCAGCAGACGTTCCAACATAAGGAGCGTTGAATTCCAGCGAGTCTGGCTGTCAGAAATCAAACGCCTGACTGGCATGTTGTAGCGCTGCTGAATGTCAGCAAGGCGTGCCATGGCTGTGTAGGAACGTCTGAAATGGGCCGACACCTTTCTGGACTGGGTGAGAACGTCCTGGAATCCTGGGTACTTGGAGACAAAACGTTGGACTATTAAATTTAACACATGTGCCATGCAGGGCACATGTGTTAAATTGCCTAGTCTCAACGCTGCCAACAGATTGCTTCCATTGTCACACACCACTTTTCCGATCTGCAGTTGGTGTGGGGTCAGCCACCGATCGGCCTGTGACTGCAGAGATGACAGGAGTACAGATCCGGTATGGTTTTTGCTTTCCAGGCACGTCATCCCCAAGACAGCGTGACAACGGCGTACCTGGCACGTCGAATAGCCTAGGGGGAGCTGGGGGTGCACAGGTGTGGAGGAGGAGAAGGAGGACCCAGCAGCAGAGTAAGAAGAAGAAGAAGACGAGGTAGAGAGCGATGGAGGAGTAGAGGTGGTGGCAGAACCGCGTGCAATCCGTGGCGGTGACACCAACTCCACTGTTGTTGTTAAGCTACCCATTCCCTGCTTCCCAGCCATTACCAAGTTCACCCAGTGGGCAGTGTAGGTGACATACCTGCCCTGACCATGCTTGGAGGACCATGCGTCAGTAGTCATATGGACCTTTGGCCCAACACTAAGTGACAGAGATGCGGTAACTTGGCTCTGCACATGTTGGTACAGGTGTGGTATTCCCTTTTTAGAAAAAAAATTGCGGCTGGGTACCTTCCACTGCGGTGTCCCAATTGCTACAAATTTGCGGAAGGCCTCAGAGTCCACCAGCTGGTATGGTAAAAGCTGGCGGGCTAAGAGTGCAGACAAGCCAGCTGTCAGACGCCGGGCAAGGGGGTGACAGTCAGACATTGGCTTCTTACGCTCAAACATGGCCTTCACAGAAACTTGGCTGGTGGCAGATGACTGGGAATGGGAACAGGTGGTCAAGGTGGAAGGCGGAGTGGAGGGTGGTTCAGACGGGTCAAGGAGAGCAGAGGTAGAGCAGTAAGATGCTGGACCAGAAGGAGTGTGGCTTTTAGTTTGCCTGTTGCCTTTGAGGTGTTGCTCCCAAAGTGCTTTGTGCTTGCCGCTCATGTGCCTTCGCATAGAAGTTGTACCTATGTGGCTGTTGGGCTTACCAAGGCTCAGTTTCTGACTGCACTCATTGCAAATTACAATGCTTTTGTCAGAGGCACACACATTAAAAAAATCCCACACTGCTGACTTTTTGGAAGTGTGCGATCTGGCGGTAACAGTAGAAGTTGGCGGAGTTTGCGGTATTGGCGGCAATGGCGGGTGCGTTGGCCGGCTGAACACAGGTGCCGATACATGCTGTTGCCCTACTGATCCCTGCGGGCTGTCCTCCCTGCTTCTTCTAAGTCTTATTCTCCTACTGCCTCTCTGACTCTCCGTCTCTCCATCTGAACTACCCTCCTCTTGCTCTCTTCTACTAGGCACCCACAAAACATCAATCTCCTCATCATCATTCTCCTCAGATGCATCAATTTCTTCTGACACATCACAGAAGGAAGCAGCAGCGGGGACCTCCTCCTCATCACTCATTATGTCCATCTCTATCGTGTTCTCTGCCAGAATTAAATCTGGTGTAAGGTCCTCATCTCCTTCATCTTCTTCTGGCAATAATGGTTGCGCATTACTCAGTTCAAGAAACTCATTGGAAAATAACTCCTCTGACCCCAGTGAAGAAGGGGCACCGGTGGTGGAGGAAGTGTTACGTGGGGTGGCCATAGCAGTGGAGGATGAGGAGGATGTTGTGGTAAAGTTAGAAACGGTAGAGGATGGGGTGTGCTGTGTAAGCCAGTCAACTACCTCTTCAGCATTTTGGGAGTTCAGGGTCATTGGCTTTTTAAAACTGGGCAATTTGCTAGGGCCACAGGATTGCATAGCAGCACGGCCCCTAGCACGGCCTCTGCGTGGCGGCCTGCCTTTGCCTGGCATTATTTTAAAAAAACAACAACAACAACAAAAACTCAGTTGGTTTTTCTGGAAACGATAATACACACAGCTAGATGGCGGGTTGAAGAAAACACTGTGCAAATAATGCCTACAAAGTCAACGTATACACTACTACAGCGGTGGATACGGATTACGTAAAATATATGAATGCTGCTTGAAAAAAAGTAACTCAAGTGGTTTTTCTAGAGACGATAATATTATCAATATTTAGACAAAATGTGAACAAGGTCACACAGCTCGATGGCGGGTTGAAGAAAACAGTGTGCAAATAATGCCTACAAGGTCAACGTATACACTACTACAGCGGTGGATACGGATTACGTAAAATATATGAATGCTGCTTGAAAAAAAGTAACTCAAGTGGTTTTTCTAGAGACGATAATATTATCAATATTTAGACAAAATGTGAACAAGCTCACACAGCTCGATGGCGGGTTGAAGAAAACAGTGTGCAAATAATGCCTACAAGGCCAACGTATACACTACTACAGCGGTGGATACGGATTACGTAAAATATATGAATGCTGCTTGAAAAAAGTGACTCCGGTGTTTTTTCTGGAGACGGTAATATTATGGATATTTAGACAGAATGGGAACAAGGTCACACAGCTCGATGGCGGGTTGAAGAAAACAGTGTGCAAATAATGCCTACAAGGCCAACGTATACACTACTACAGCGGTGGATACGGATTACGTAAAATATGTGAATGCTGCTTGAAAAAAGTGACTCCGGTGTTTTTTCTGGAGACGGTAATATTATGGATATTTAGACAGAATGGGAACAAGGTCACACAGCTCGATGGCGGGTTGAAGAAAACAGTGTGCAAATAATGCCTACAAGGCCAACGTATACACTACTACAGCGGTGGATACGGATTACGTAAAATATATGAATGCTGCTTGAAAAAAAGTAACTCAAGTGGTTTTTCTAGAGACGATAATATTATCAATATTTAGACAAAATGTGAACAAGCTCACACAGCTCGATGGCGGGTTGAAGAAAACAGTGTGCAAATAATGCCTACAAGGCCAACGTATACACTACTACAGCGGTGGATACGGATTACGTAAAATATATGAATGCTGCTTGAAAAAAGTGACTCCGGTGTTTTTTCTGGAGACGGTAATATTATGGATATTTAGACAGAATGGGAACAAGGTCACACAGCTCGATGGCGGGTTGAAGAAAACAGTGTGCAAATAATGCCTACAAGGCCAACGTATACACTACTACAGCGGTGGATACGGATTACGTAAAATATATGAATGCTGCTTGAAAAAAGTGACTCCGGTGTTTTTTCTGGAGACGGTAATATTATGGATATTTAGACAGAATGGGAACAAGGTCACACAGCTCGATGGCGGGTTGAAGAAAACAGTGTGCAAATAATGCCTACAAGGCCAACGTATACACTACTACAGCGGTGGATACGGATTACGTAAAATATATGAATGCTGCTTGAAAAAAGTGACTCCGGTGTTTTTTCTGGAGACGGTAATATTATGGATATTTAGACAGAATGGGAACAAGGTCACACAGCTCGATGGCGGGTTGAAGAAAACAGTGTGCAAATAATGCCTACAAGGCCAACGTATACACTACTACAGCGGTGGATACGGATTACGTAAAATATATGAATGCTGCTTGAAAAAAGTGACTCCGGTGTTTTTTCTGGAGACGGTAATATTATGGATATTTAGACAGAATGGGAACAAGGTCACACAGCTCGATGGCGGGTTGAAGAAAACAGTGTGCAAATAATGCCTACAAGGCCAACGTATACACTACTACAGCGGTGGATACGGATTACGTAAAATATGTGAATGCTGCTTGAAAAAAGTGACTCCGGTGTTTTTTCTGGAGACGGTAATATTATGGATATTTAGACAGAATGGGAACAAGGTCACACAGCTCGATGGCGGGTTGAAGAAAACAGTGTGCAAATAATGCCTACAAGGCCAACGTATACACTACTACAGCGGTGGATACGGATTACGTAAAATATATGAATGCTGCTTGAAAAAAGTGACTCCGGTGTTTTTTCTGGAGACGGTAATATTATGGATATTTAGACAGAATGGGAACAAGGTCACACAGCTCGATGGCGGGTTGAAGAAAACAGTGTGCAAATAATGCCTACAGGGCAAATAATGCCTAAAAGGTCAACTTATACACTACTACAGCGGTAGTAAAATAAAAAAAAGTAAAATAAAAAAAAATGAATATTAAAAAAAAAAATTAAAGTTGGTGCTGCTGAACTACTAGGAGCAGCAGATTAGCACACCAGTCCCACTCCCCAACACTGCTAGACTAATAGCACTGGGCTCTTATAGTAGTAGTAGTAGTAGTAGTAGTAAAACAACAAAAAAATAAATAAAAGCAGTCCTTACAAGGACTACTGTTATTGCAGCAGTCAGCAGATGAGATCAGAAGCAGGACAGCTGCCCACTGCAGCTACATACAGAGCACTGCAGTAGAAGGTAGATTACTAGCCAGCAAAGCTACCTAAGCTAAAATGTCCCTCAAACCCCTGCAGACTTCTGTCCCTCCAATAACAGAGCAGTATCAAAACGATTACTAGCCAGCAAACTTTCAACTGTCCCTGAAATCACTAACAGGCAGCAGCTCTCTCCCTACACTATCTCTTCAGCACACACAGGCAGAGTGAAAAAACGCTGCAGGGCTTCGGTTTTTATAGGGAAGGGGAGTGGTCCAGGGGAGAGCTTCCTGATTGGCTGCCATGTACCTGCTGGTCTGGGGTGAGAGGGCAAAAAAAAGCGCCAACAATGGCGAACCCAAAATGGCGAACGTCGCGCGACGTTCGCGAACTTCCGGCGAGCGCGAACACCCGATGTTCGCGCGAACAAGTTCGCCGGCGAACAGTTCGCGACATCTCTAGCCATAGAACCTTTGTGTATTTGATCATGATTCTCTGCCAATCAGTTCTGGTATGTTAATTTTAACTCTCTCTCCCATTGCTTTTCTTAAAGGTCTCTCTAGTGACACCTTGTTTACCAGGAGGTTATATATAAATGAGTGGGTTTTTTTTATCTTAGTGGGTTCTGATATTAGATTTTCCCACCAATTTAGGGCTCTCTCCACTTTTCCTGATCCTAATGAATTCATAAAATGATGTATTTGATTATAATGCCACACATCTCTTGGGTGTTTACCCCATATCCTGTGAATGCTTGCTAAAGTTATTACTTTCCCTTTTGAAATGAAATTTGCAGTGACCGTCCATTTATCAAGAGCTTTCCCCAATGGGCAAATGCCCTTTTATCATGGGACGGGAAGGCAGCAATTAGGACAGATGCAGCAGATTTCCAGCATACAGAAAATGGAGAAAAACTTGGAATGATCAGCCTCTCTGAGGATAATCAGGTACCACTGAAGAACCTCCAGCTGCTTCTCCAAGGCCAAACTATCCAGATAGCTTGTTCTTGTCTGTATTCTGTTTAATGCACAAATTGTTTATCACTTATCAGAAAACTATGCTGTCAACAGTTCACAGGAGGGTTCTATCATACGATAGGGCCACCAGAATTCTTATTGTTTTCTTTATACTGTTTTGAGCTGTTTATACAGTTTTAAAGAGGAACTCCACCTAACTGGTCAGTTAATTACAAGAAACCTCCTACCTATAAATAGGGGGCATTCTCAATGAGTGGCCCTTAAAAACTTAAAAGACCATGACAATAAAAACAGCATTTTCAGAGTAGGTGTTGCGTCACAAGTGGAGTACATTCAACATGGAGTTTGTATCCAATTTACAGGCTGCAATTTGGGCCGCCTATTGACTCCACCCACTGTGGGAACCTCCAGAGTTCTCCAGCATCAATACGTACAGTTGAATACCATACATCGAAAAAAAGCCCATTGCAACCATGTGGCGATGCAAAATTGATTTTGGATACAAGTACTGTAAAGGAGACGAACCGTAGCCCCCTAGCAGAGGCCTCCTTACCAAACTGAGCCCCCAGGTACTAACAAAACAGCAGGTATCACTTTTCTTGGCAAAAAATGCATTGGGTTGGCAAACACCATCTCGTGCAGCTTTGGGTCCTCTTCTCTGAGATCTGTTAACAGGATCCTGAGCAGTTGAAGCTGCTTGGACCATACTTCAATTGTGTGTGCTCATGAGTTTATTTGGACCTGGAGTGGTGTGAGATGAGGTGTGCTACTATTTTAGCCAATAAAAGCAATACCTGATGTTTGGTGGTTTCTGCAAAGGGGGTGCGGTTGGTTTTATTTTACTATCATCCAAACATGCTCTCTCAGCTCCACATGGTTGCCAATGTACCTGTTGATGCTGGAAAAATCTGGAGCTACCACCACTGGCGACCTAGCATTGCTCCACCAGGCTTTGTTTTGTTCTCCTTTAACGAATGTCATCAATATTTTCTCTCCATTGTGTCCATTTTAGAGCACCAGTGCTTGCGGGTAAGTTGTAAAAATGGATTAGGATCAACTCCTTGGAAACAAAAGGATTTGGGAAACGTACCCAGGATTGTTTGTTGAT
Organism: Xenopus laevis; assembly: GCF_017654675.1. Taxonomy (NCBI): domain Eukaryota; kingdom Metazoa; phylum Chordata; class Amphibia; order Anura; family Pipidae; genus Xenopus; species Xenopus laevis. Next base: position 9,431,755 of record NC_054382.1, on the reverse strand, counting down.
TGAGCTCTTGAGCTATCTCTTCTAAATGCACCCTCTCAGGAGAAAGGTCTTCTAAAAAATAATGAGCCTTGACCGAGGATGGTCAGCAATCAATAATGTAATTGAATATCAGCTGCATGCTCACTGTAAAGCAGAAACATTTGTTATGGAAGGCAGGCACCATGCAGCATGATTCAATCTAGAATATTTAGTAGTTTAGAAGTCTAAGTAATGCTTATCCCAAATAATGTAATATTTACTGTCCACTTAACATATTGCCTAATTATCACTTATTCTTAGAACTTTACACTTTTTTAGACAGAAATAAAAGAAAAGTGTCCTTTATATTACATTATGCATTACATTACATTTTCACGCTCTTCATTGTGCCAATGGAGGTTCTCTAAATTTTAGTTGAGCTATGAACGTAATCTTCTAGCTTCACCCAGCACTTTTTTTGTTGGGCCTAGAATGTTTTCTCTCCACGATGGAGGTTTTAGAATTATATATAGAATTTAGAATTATATTATATTTATATATTCCCACTTCAGCTTTAATTTTATTCAAAGCTTTTCAAGTGGTTACTTTATACCAGGATTGTTCTACTTGCAGCTATAAATTCTAACCTTAGTTCAGACCTTTAGGATTGCAAGCATTAGATTGATGTTGATGTCCATGCCGTATACGAAACATAAATTGTGCACATCAGTGTCTCAGTGACAGTTAGTTTTACAATACAGGAGTATTTTCTGCACAGGAATGCATATCTCAAAAGCTAGACAGGGTGTATGAATTGGCTTACCATCAGCAAAACAGTTGACTTAATCCTGTGGTAACCCAGAAGAAGAGGAGATGCTGTGCATCCTAGTGTGTGAAGATGAGAACTGTAGACCTCATAAATAGTCAAAGAATTCTTCGTATAAAGAGGTATTTGTGTGGATTTAGCACTCTCCACGGCAATGCCCAGGAGTGAATGATCGTCTGGAAAGTGCTATTTCTCATGGGGGGCTTCCAGTGGAAAAGAAGCACTGAGGTTTCTCTACTGGTGAGTAGGGATGGGCGAATTTGACTTTTTGACTTTGTTGACTTATAAATCAACTTTTTGGTGAAGAACCACCGTTGCCAAATTCTTTGGTGTTTATAATGTATTGAAAAGCAGCATCAAACCTATCCTCCAACATCGTGCGAGAGTCCCACTAAGCCAAGAGGGTTGCAATGTAAGTATTCATAGACATACCAACCTGAATCCGAAGTAATCTAGGAGGACAACTTGTAGCAAAGGGTCTTTTTCATGCAACAAATGAAATTGCACAGTCCAAGAACGTGGGTTATGGCTTATTACATGGACACTGGTGCTCAATAAAATCTTCCTTTACAGTAAATTGGTTGTACATCCGGACAGAATCATGCCTGAGAGAAAAGCAAACAGAGGGGATGGAAAAAAAGAGAGAACATGTTTGTATAAGATAATTTAATATTGATATTGTTCTAATGAGATCACTTTCCAGTAATATTAGTTCTGACTTTCCTAAGCGGCATAAATGTCTGCACTGATATAAATGATAAAATCCTTGCGACCTTCGCTGTGCTCTGCCTCGTACACTCTTTCGCTCATGTTGAGGGGGGGGGGGTTTCTTGTTTTGGCCATCTTATTTTTCTCTCTAATTATATTCTGAAAATCTATTAAATAAAACATTTGATTTATATTTTTATAATATTTTTCATGATATTTCATAACAATAATCCCTGTTCTGATTGGACAATTCTGAAATGTTGACTAAAAATTGGCAAGACCAGTGCAGAGTCCAGGATGATAAGAAGGTTGTTGGGTGAAACCCAGAACTTGGGTGTGCCCAAAGTGGGTTTGTCACTCATGTATTAAAAGGGATAATGTACCCCTCTACTGTAAATGATAAGGATATTAGAAATTACTGATGGGGCCTGTGACCATATAAAGGCACAAGGCTGCAGGCTGAGTTATACAGGGAACTCTGAGTATCACTCATGTATTATAAGGGATAATGTACCCCCTACTGTAAATGATAAGGATATTAGAAGTCACTGAGGGGTTCTGTGACCATATAAAGACACAAGGCTGCAGGCTGAGTTATGCCGGGAACTCTGAGTATCACTCATGTATTATAAGGGATAATGTACCCCCTACTGTAAATGATAAGGATATTAGAAGTCACTGAGGGGTTATGTGACCATATAAAGACACAAGGCTGCAGGCTGAGTTATACAGGGAACTCTGAGTATCACTTATGTATTATAAGGGATAATGTATCCCCCACTTACAATCCAGGGCTTGGAAAAGGTTGCATCTACACCACCACCACCAGTCTTTTATAAATACAACATTACAAAAACCTCACTTTTGGAGCACAAAATGCAGAAAACATGACATATCGATGTTTCCACTTTGCTCTGCAATTGATAAATGACCCCTTCTTTCTCCAAACCATCCCCAATCCACAGGGTTCTGACCTGGTGGCAAAAAGGCCAACCTGGAAAATTTCTGCAGTATTGGTGGCCGGAAAACCTGCATGTTGCCTTCATCTATTGCTCACTAACAAATATACATCAGAGAAATCCCCTAGGAAATAAAATGCATCCGTTTGGGAGTCGTTGTTTGGCTCAAGTACTTGTTAAGAATAGTCCATGTTGGTGGTAGAGAAACAAAGAGAAGAGTGAAGAAAACCACCCTCCTAACAGAAATGCTTTGTAATGATCAGTTCAAGGACTTCATTACTGATCTCCTTATTAAAGTTAAGGAAAGAAAATGAATTGAGATTCTTTGTTCATCCATGGCCAACAAAAAGGTATTTCTTCCATTTACAGATTGCGCACATTATCTTGAAAGGCCAATTTATTTAGCCTAGAGAACACGTCTTGCAGAAGAAAGAAGGCTGCAATGCATTTCCACTCAATAGGTTATGTATATTTTCCACTTTGATGCAATTAAATGATTTGTGACTGTATGTCATTCTTAAAACAAGAAGTGTGTGTTGGCCCCGTGTTCCAGGAGTTCTAACATAATTAATTATATGCTGAGAGCGACTTAACTGCCTCTATTGATTTTGCTTCGGCTTCTCTTCACTAGCGTCTACTTAGGCTCTTCCTTCAGTCTGAAAAGAAAGTTTGTTGCTGCTGATATAGATAAAGCTCTGACTCCTCTGCAAGTTCTAAATGCTTCCCTGATGGGAGTATTGTTGATGGTCCAAGAAAAAATATACAAAAAGGAGGGTTGTGGGAACATTCCGAGGCTAAGTAAAATACAAGCACAATGGAAGGGAAACTGGCCTGGCCACATTAACTGCAGGTATTGGACCCGTTCTCTGGAAACCCGTTATCCAGAAAGCTCCAAATTATGGGAGAATCCCTTTAAACAAATAATTCTATCTTATATAAATGATTTCCTTTTTCTCTGTAATAATAAAACAGTAGATTGTACTTGATCCAAAGATTTAATTAATCCTTGTTGGAGGCACAACTATTTTATTGGGTTTATTTAATGTTGAAATTATAGTTTAGTAGACCAAATGTATTAAGATCCAAATTACAGAAAGATCCCTTATCAGTAAAATCCCAGCATTCTAGATAACTGGTTATATACTGTACCTGTAAAACATAAAAAAAAATCCCGAAAAGGTACTGAATTATGTACATTCCCTAGTCCCCTGTTTTGACTTGTATTTAAGTACTGTAACTATACAAGTGCGTTTGTGAATTAAACAGGGGTTTTTAGTTGCAAAGTTATGACCATAAAATTGCCAAGCCATAAGTGCCTTGGCCACCATGGTGGGTATAAGGATACTTATGTGACTGTGCGCCCTCGTTCCTGAAAGTTTGTGGCCTTGCACAGGTTTTGAGTCTCAAGTGCATCATGGGGGTTGCATGTGTTAGCATACATAGTGACGCCTTCCCCTGCAAGTTGCTACGTGATCTTGCTCCTGTAGACACTAAGGGGCCGATTCACTAACTTCGAGTGAAGGATTCGAAGTAAAAAAACTTCAAATTTCGAAGTGTTTTTTGGGCTACTTCGACCATCGAATGGGCTACTACGACCTTCGACTACGACTTTGATTCGAAGGATTCGAACTAAAAATCGTTCGACTATTCGACCATTCCATAGTCGAAGTACTGTCTCTTTAAGAAAAAACTTTGACCCCCCCTAGTTCGCCATCTAAAAGCTACTGAACTCAATGTTAGCCTATGGGGAAGGTCCCCATTGGCTTTCCTAAGTTTTTTTGATCGAAGGATATTCCTTCGATCGTTGGATTAAAATCCTTCGTATCGTTCGATTCAAAGCATTTTATCGTTCGATCGAAGGAATAATCCTTCGATCTTTCGATCGCACTATTTGCGCTAAGATCCTTCGACTTCGATATTCAAAGTCGAAGGATTTTAATTCCCAGTCGAATATCGAGGGTTAATTAACCCTCAATATTCGACCCTTTGTGAATTATTTGAAGGCTTGTTAAGGGATCACGTTCAAAACTTTGTCCTATTGAATGGCATTATGAGCCATAATCAGCATGGCTTTATGAAGGATAGGTCATGTCAGACGAATATGATTGCTTTTTATGATGACGTAAGTAAGATGCTGGACAGTGGGGGAGTAGTAGATTTGATCTATTTGGATTACCGTAACCTTATACTGTAAGTCTATATATAACCTGCTTAACTGCTAGTTGATTCCCTTTAGCAGGGAAGATCTATACCTCTGAAGATGCCCCAGTGTTTTCTGGTACAGGTATGATAGTCACTATCCAGAAAGCTCTGAATTACATCTCCCACTCAATTTTAATCAATTAATTTAAAATTTTCAAAATGATTTCCCTTTTCTCTATAATAATAAACCTGTACCTTGCACTTGATCCCAACTAAGATATAATTAATCCTTGTTGGAGGTAAACACTCCTATTGGGTTTTGTTTAAATTATTTTGTAGTAAACTTTATATATGGAGATCTAAATTATGGAAAGATCCCTTACCCAGAAAACCCCAGGTCCTTAGCATTCTGGAAAATAGATCCCATACTTGTAAATAAAAACATATGGATTACGCAGCTTAGCGACCAGCTCACAGTATACTGTATATATACATTACATTCACAAGACAATGCTACTGGTTTTGATATTTTTCCAACAACCCCTAAGCTTAGCTTCTCAGCAGCAGACCAGAACCCACTGAGCATGTGCAGTGCCACTGACACACACAACATAGACTAACGAAATCCAAGATGGCGAGCTGCTGTGGACAGTTTTCAAGGTTGTTATAGTGCTGCAGGTTCTTTGGCCTGTTTTTTTAAGTTCAGTAAATAAAATACCGTATTCCAAGCCGTATTGTTTATTAGAATATAATTGCCCTTTAATATTGTTTTACAAGGTAAATAGAATAAAAGGACAACAATGGCATATTCTTTTAAATACTTAATATAGCACAATTAATTCCCTATGTTGCTATACCTCAAACCTGGCTTTATTCCTGCATTCTAATACACAATTAATTTTCCTCTAAGCATTCTATTTGCATCCCATCAGCGACGCAGAATTCTGTCATTGTGAAATTGCCTCAAGGGCTCCCTTCTCTGTCTCTCCAATTCCACTTGGTACAATAGGTGTTTGACAAAACACATTGATTATTAAACTTCCCAAGACAAGGTTGCATTAGCGTTAATTCAGAACGTTCCATTTCCTTCCATAAGTAAAGAAAAATTGCATATTTATGAAGTTGGATTTTTACAAGCAATCACATTACAGTGCTTAAAAGCCCTATTATTTTCCCTGTATGCACTGAAGGATACCCGCAGCTGTTTGCATGCACTTGGTGAGGTTGCTTTGTTAGCCAATGTATTGTCTCTGGTGTCCAATGCGGTATTTATAAATAAAACATTCCGTGATGGTGGATTTAACAAATGGAATAACTGCAATAACCCAGCTGCTTAATTCCCATTGGTTCTAGATTGTTCGTTTTACAGATTTGTTTTGTATAATGATTACAAATGAATGGCAGAAAGGATTCAGGGTGTTCTGCTCAATTGCATTATATTAAAAGCCAAATGTGAAGGGCAGCTAACACAGCTGAAGCTGGAATGACTGTGGGATAGCAGGTATAGTAGGGAGAGATGGTGTCTATAGTAACAGTGGATAATAGTCTCTGGGAAGGGAGCGTGACTGTGGGATAGCAGGTATAGTAGGGAGAGATGTGTCTATAGTAACAGTGGATAATAGTCTCTGGGAAGGGAGTGTGACTGTGGGATAGCAGGTATAGTAGGGAGAGATGGTGCCTATAGTAACAGTGGGATAATAGTGTCTGGGAAGGGAGTGTGACTGTGGGATAGCAGGTATAGTAGGGAGAGATGGTGCCTATAGTAACAGTGGATAATAGTGTCTGGGAAGGGAGTGTGACTGTGGGATAGCAGGTATAGTAGGGAGAGATGGTGCCTATAGTAACAGTGGATAATAGTCTCTGGGAAGGGAGTGTGACTGTGGGATAACAGGTATTGTAGGGAGAGATGGTGTCTATAGTAACAGTGGATAATAGTCTCTGGGAAGGGAGTGTGACTGTGGGATAGCAGGTATAGTAGGGAGAGATGGTGCCTATAGTAACAGTGGATAATAGTCTCTGGGAAGGGAGAGTAACTGTGGGATAGCCGGTATAGTAGGGAGAGATGGTGCCTATAGTATTAGTTGGTCAGAACACTCTTTAAATAAAAATCATAGAGTCCATAGAGTTGTAGAGACAGGTCTCAAATGCAAAAGCCTCCGTTAACTCCTCATATTTATTTAATTACTTTGATTTGCCTGCTTCTATCACTTTGAATCATTAATATTTTCTTTGTATTCTTCCAGCTCTTGTCCTTTCTTTTTTTTATTGTACTATAACACACATGAATGTGCATTAGGCCCCTTAATAGTTATACTATATTAATTGCTAATTTCTAAACATACGTATGTTGTACATCTTGTGCCATGTAACAATGGTTTTCAGTCTGAGCCATTAAATACATCCACATCACTATTACTATTCTTAAACCATTTCACTCGTTCAGCTATTCATTGTGATCACATTGTGCCACGCTGTTTTGGAATAATATATAGAATTATTCTTTCATCTTCTAAAGAGCCTAGTATGACATTGAAATTATTGATTGACATATAGCAAGTAAAAAGATAAAACACAAATATAGTTCTTTAGCTTTTAGTTTATGTACCAGCAGCAAAGTACTTAAACTGCCATAAAGCACAATTACATTAGCGTTTAACTTGTGGTCTTAAAGGGGTAGTTCACTTTAAAATTAACTGTTAGTATGATGCACAAAGTGATATTCTGAGACTGTTTGCAACTGGTCTTTTATTTTTTACAGCTTTTCGGATATTTTTGTTCAGCATATTTCAGCAGCTGTCTGGTTGCTAGAGTCTTACCAACCAGGGAGTGGTTTCAATAAGACAATGAAATAATTATAGGAGGGGAGGCTGATCATGAAGAAAAGTAAGAAAAAGTAACAATAACAATAAAATTGTAACCTCAGAGAGAGCAATACTTTTTTGCCTACTGGGGTCATTGACTCCCATTTGAAGACTGGAAAGATGTAGTACAGGAACATGAATAACTCAGAAACTATATAGAATAAATAACGAAGACCACATGCAAATTAAAATAGGACACAACTAACAGTTAACTTAAAGGTGTCATGGGTCAAGGTTGGGTGTTGAGAAGCACTGGTGGGGAGTTTAGAACAGGAACAGACAAGGTAGAGCAATGCATTCTTGGAAAAAGCTGCCTCTTCCCAACCCTTCGCCACCTATTTCTTCCCAAAGGTTCACCAGCCGTTTCTTCCCAACCCTTCTCCAGCCGTTTCTTCCCATCCCTTCTCCAGCCATTTCTTCTCAACCCTTCTCCAGCCATTTCTTCCCTTCTCCAGCCATTTCTTCCCATTCCCTCTCCAGCCATTTCTTCTCAACCCTTCTCCAGCCGTTTCTTCCCATTCCTTCTCCAGACGTTTCTTCCCATCCCTTCTCCAGCCATTTCTTCTCAACCCTTCTCCACCCATTTCTTCCCATTCCTTCTCCAGCCATTTCCTCCCATTCCTTCTCCAGCCATTTCTTCCCATCCTTTCAGCCATTTCTTCCCATCCCTTCTCCAGCCATTTCTTCCCATCCCTTCTCCAGCCGTTTCTTCCCATCCCTTCTCCAGACGTTTCTTCTCAACCCTTCTCCACCCATTTCTTCCCATTCCTTCTCCAGCCATTTCTTCCCATCCCTTCTCCAGCCGTTTCTTCCCATCCCTTCTCCAGCCATTTCTTCCCATCCCTTCTCGAGCCGTTTCTTCCCATCCCTTCTCCAGCCATTTCTTCCCATCCCTTCTCAAGCCGTTTCTTCTCATCCCTTCTCCAGCCATTTCTTACCATCCCTTCTCCAGCCATTTCTTCCCATCCCTTCTCCAGCCATTTCTTCCCATCCCTTCTCCAGCCATTTCTTCCCATTCCTTCTCCAGCCATTTCTTCCCATCCTTTCAGCCATTTCTTCCCATCCTTTCTCCAGCATTTCTTCCCATCCCTTCTCGAGCCGTTTCTTCCCATCCATTCTCCACCCATTTTTCCCATCCCTTCTCCAGCAATTTCTTCCCATTCCTTCTCCAGCCATTTTTTCCCATCCCTTCTCCAGCCATTTCTTCCCATTCCTTCTCCAGCCATTTCTTCCCATTCCTTCTCCAGCCATTTCTTCCCATCCTTTCAGCCATTTCTTCCCATCCCTTCTCCAGCCATTTCTTCCCATCCCTTCTCGAGCCGTTTCTTCCCATCCATTCTCCAGCCATTTCTTCCCATCCCTTCTCCAGCCATTTCTTCCCATCCCTTCTCTAGCCATTTCTTTCCATCCCTTCTCTAACCATGTGTCTCATTTTAGGTCAGTTTAGTGGTCCTGTTATAGCCACATAAGACTCCAAATGCGGGGTAGACTTTCTCCAAGGGAGGTGCTCTCTGCTATATAATCTATGTCCACGCAGCAGTGGACATCTATAGTGCAGCCATTCACTTTATATTCCATTCTACAGGATAAAGTAGTAACAAAAGTGTCAGTTGCAACTGCACTTTATGTTTTAGTCTGTCAAACACACTTGAAATTGGTCTGTAATCCCCCTCAAAATACATAGAGGTTATGTCACGATTGGCACCCAGAATCCAGAACCAATGCTAGGCTCCCTGGTCTAGGCTCTTGCTTCTGCCTTTAACAGCCGCCTTTCACCTCGGGAGAAGCCCTCAGCTAATTGGATGCGGTCAGGTCTTATAAAGTAGCCAAGTTAAGGGTTCTGGACGAGTAGAGGGGCACGAACGTTAAACAAAGTCTTTTTGGGCAGGATGTCACAGTTCAAGGAACAGATGAAAAGCGTAGTCAAATCAGGCCGGGTCGGTGTGGGCAGTATACAAACGAAGTCAGACAGGCAAGGGTCAAAACCGGGTGATCAATCAAACAGTCAAGACAGGCACGGGCCGGAATACGGATATCAGAAGAGTCGGTTTATCAGGCAGAGGTCAGGATTACAGAAAACAGGAATAGTCAGGCAGGCAGGGTCAAAACAGGAATCAGAACACAGGATTATTCAGGATAGCACCCAGGAACTCTCAAAAGATGAACCTAACAACGGGCAATGAACACAGTAAAAAAGTCCCTTTAAATACATCTGAATTTGGCGCCACTGCGCACTGACGTCATCATGCCAGCACCAGGGCGCCTATAAATAAGGAAGATGCACGCCGCGCGCGCCTTGAGGAACCATCTTTACATCATAGAGGAGCAACGTGGCGGGCGTCCCCACCGATGGCGCTGCGGGTGTCCCCACCGAACCACTAGACCCCCAGGGTGAGTTTTTATTACAGGTTTATTTTCCTGTAACAACTGTAAATATATCATGAACCAAGTCAAGGAAGTAATTTATTTATGTGACAGACTAAAAGCTCCGATAATCCATTTGGCCAATGCTGCCAATTCCTAATGAAACATTCAGGTTTCCTTTGCAGTTTCCAAAAGGTGACAGTCCACACCCTGACTACAGTAATATTGCGCTTGATGATTTGTCAAAGCAACTTACTGATGGCAGAATATATTATAAGTGCCACATATTCATTTTTATTGATTTCCTGCATTCTGCCTAACAATGACGGGGCAACCTTGCCACTTTCAATCTCCTCCAAATATAACATTCAACTGAAAATGAGGCATACCGGCGGCTATTACTCTTCACACAGCAATGTTGCAACGATGACAAAGAAGGAATGCATAATTAATGCAAAGTATGTAATATCTCATCTCATTTTCCTTAGGTATAACATTGACCTTTACAGATCTTTCCAACTGGCTATTTTAAAGCAGTAACTTGAATTGCTGTCTTGCACTGGTAAGCAAAATCTTAGGCAATGTTCTCTCTTCTAAGGGTTATGGCAACAAACTCACCATCTACTTGCCAAGACTTTGTGCAGAACCAATGAAGAATTCACAAGCTTCTGTTTGTAGAGGTCTGAGAAGCCTCCTTCACGTTGCTACATCTATCGGAACCAGTTATATACTGTATATATATATATTACTGAACAAATGTGTACATTGTGGCACCAACATGATACAAATGATGCCAGATAGAGTATATTAAATATTTAGGGTTCAGGAGGGAGAATGAAAGAGAGAACACTGAACGCTTTGGTCTAGTTTTGTAACCACAGCGAATAATGAGCTGTATATCATTATGTCTCATCTTTAGCTGATATATTTTTGGAACATCACTTTAATTCAAAATTGGGCGTAAACTATGGGTTGTTTTTTTTTTTTTAGAAAGGACTCATTTCAGAAAATACTAAGCTCATGTTTTTGGAGAATAAAACAAAGCATTTCCAGTAAGGTGCTCTTTTATTTATTGATGTTGTGTTTTTCTCTTCAAAGAGAATCTATTCGATAGATGTAGTTCTTGCTTATAATTTAGAGAGAAATGATGCTTTATAATCTTATAAAAGGGCATCTTCCAAGGGTGCAGTTACCAAGGGTGCAGTTATATTGCATAGGCATTTGGAACACACAATGGGGGCAATACTGTTGCCGAGATGCCTTTAGTTAAACTTGCTCTATCTAAAGTTGTTCTTAGTTCATCCTGCATATTATTCATTTTAAGTGATGAATGTGCTTCAGATACTTCTACAATGTCTCAGTTGTGTTCCATACAAGGTTCACTGTGGGCATAGTCCTCGCTACACAATTGCTCATCCAGTGGGAATTATGAAGAAAATCACTTTCTGTTTCTCCTTCATTAGGCTGATTCTGTGTCCCTTATTAGAAGATAACTCTATAAAGGATGACCTTTGAAGAAGTCATTGTTGTCTCTTGGAAGCAGAACGTTTCACAGGTGCTGGAAGATGGGAACATTAAGGAAGAAGTATTAATTGTACTCATGTATTACTAAAAATGGACAGCGTAGAATACTGTAGAATCACTGGTAAGGCCCTGCCTTAAGCAGAGGTTAGAGTTTTAGGCAACCATCCACAATAAAACTTAGACGAATTGGAGGAAAAATCTGCTGCAATCTGGTGATCCCCTTCTAATGGCCAGTAAGAGATCTTGACTGTGAAGACACATTTAGCAGTATCTAAAGGTAAAGTAAAATTGTAGTAGAGTGACCCACTGTTTCAGAGCAGAGAGTAATTTGGAGAAAGGTTAGCAAGTTCTGGGGTGCCTGCTTGGTATTGGCTGTTTTGCTACCACACATGCCCATAATCACTAATCCATCCACTATTTAATACCAGTTGTTTTATTATAGGGATACAGCATCCCAACATTTCAACAGAAGGAAAACGAAGGGTAAGAGAAGGGATTTGATGGCCATGTTCAATGCCACCACAAGTGATGTCAGATAGAGATGTGTGGCCCAGCACAACACCCATTTACCTGTGAGTCGGGTTGACTGCCACACACATTCTGCACAACATTACTCTGTTGGCTTTCTGCTCTGGCAGCCTCCATTTATAGGGGCACTCGGGTGCAAGTCTATAAATGGAGTTGCCGGACAGTTGCGGGTGCAGGTCAGATTCAGGTTGAATTTTTGTAGACCCGCACACCACTAATGTCAGACCATGTCCTCTCAAGGGAATTATAGCTCAATAGTAAGGTTAAGGGAGAAAGACTGACTCCAGCCGGCCTAAAACAATAGCAACTTAGGCATGACTTCAGATGCAAACCAAACCAGTATCATCTTCAAAGACCCTTAAAACCGTTCTACACAGTTACACACTCCCAGACTTTACAAACAAAAATTCATATCATCATGATAGTCTTGATAGTATTGTCTCCCCCATGTCTTACTTCCCCCAGGGGACTGTGGAGCACCAGTTTGGAAGAGTGCACTATACAAGACCCTTTGTATAAAACATCTCAACTTTAGTGACTGTTTATTCCACTTCTGTTAACAAACATTTGCGTTCTTTCCTTTGCCTTCTTTTTCTTTTTCCATCCTTCATTGGGTATAACAAAAACATCAGTTGTATTTTTTTTTTACCCCGGGATACCAATTTCTATTTTCCTACTGACAAATAGGAGTGTGACAATTTCATAACTAACATCAGTCTAATGGTACAAAGAAATGCTTTCAATTTCCAAAACTCTGGGAAACAATTGAAGGCTTGGCAGTGCATGCAGGCATCTGTGGAAAAACATTAAATATTTCAAAATAAGAAAACAAAAAAACAGTGAAATATTTTAAAATAATTCATTATTTTAAGTTTAAAAGACAACGCCAAGGAATCCTATGATATATTCCAGTTTCTCCTGGTAAAATAATCAGAGCACAAAAACAGAATTATATATCAGTAAATCTTTAATATATCCAATTATAAACTGTGAAATAGGTCCTGTTAATCACTTTGCAGGCAATTTTATTATCCTAACTTAAAGGAAATACAACGGAAATCTAGACAGTTTTGAAAGAGATAAAAGGTTACTCTGCTGAGAAGAAAATGCTCAACTGATATAAACAGAGCAACATCAGAAGACTTTTTTATTTTTCTTTGAAAGTTTCCCCCTGACTGTCAGTTAACAGAACTAGTTAGCAGAACTGACCAATAGGTGGCAGCGTTGTTGCAATTTCATTATATGAGCAGTGTAAAACTTGATAATATTTGATGACTAGAAAAATAAGTTTAGATATAAATTGGAAAAATGCCCAAAAGTAATTTCATTAATTTATTTTAAGAGTTGAAATTTGCTTTACAGGACAGTCAAATAAATGATTGTACAGTAAATCTCATAAACTTACATATTCATGAACACAACTGACTCTGTGTTCTCAGTTTGGTGACAATGTTGTTTTTATAAACATGTAAAGTACTTTTAGTGCATATAATAATATGGCTCAGCCAAGTCATGACTCCATCAGTTGCATTGAGCAGGAAAAATAGCTGTCACGTTCGGTATCCCAAACAAACACCAAGGTTCCGGTCATGACCACACTTCTGCCTATAACCACCACCTTTCACGTTGGAAGGAGCCTTTCGCTACTCAGATACCGCCAGGTCTTAAAGTTAGAGAACCAAACCGAGAGTTCAAGGCAGACAAGGGAACTGGAATGTGGAACTGGAGTAAAGGGAAAGAGCTAGGCATAGTTGAAAAACGGCCTGGGGTCAAAACCAATCAGTCAATGCAGTACAACGTCAGGATCCAGAAGAATAGTCATTAACAGGCAAAGGTCAATACAGGCAGAAAGAGAATTGTGAAAGATAATCCTTTTGGGATTTGATACATGGCAGCACCTAGGAAAGAGGATGTGGGTGTCCCCGCTGCCCCACTAGACCACCAGGTATTGTTCCAATAGCTTATGTGCACTGGTATAACTATAGAGGAAGCAGACCGTTCTTTTACATTTTCAGATACAAGTGGACGGGGGAGTGGGAGACGCAACTGGGTGGGTAAGTGATGGGTTAGGAGTACCAGGCCAGAGCTGCAATGGATAAGGAGACTAGGGTCACTGTCCCCAAATGGACTTAATCATGAATACGATTTGAATCCATTTTTATTGAAATAGCTGCTGATTTTAAAATGATTTTATCTTTTATAGGTTGTTATATGGATACTTTGTATCTCTTTTCTGGGATTGTAACCAGCAATGGACATATTCAAGATAAGTCCTTTTCTGATATGATAATATGGATACATTTGAAGATAACTAACTCATGTGATATAAAGTGATACATATGACAATTTGTAACCTTTTTAAAAAAAATGTTTTATATCTTGTTAAAATATGTGGTGACACCAGGGGGCACTGTGCTCCATGGTATTTAAGGTCAAGTGGTGGTGGAGTGTTTCATGCTTGACAAAGAGTGGAGTGCCGCTCGAAACGTTGCATCTGTGCTGCTGTCCTACAAACAATAAAGACGGTTTTAATACTATTGGAGTGCTGTCTATTGGAAGAAAATATTTGTATGGTGGAGAACCCTTGTGAACAGGTCTCTGAACGTGCACCCAAGGACTAATTGGCCAAAATAGCAGGTGCGGTTTAATTGTAATTGTATTCAGAGCTGCAATGCACCAGAATCCCTCCAAAGTTTTTTTTCCATAGGGCCCAGTGCGACTTTGTTAAGCCCCTGCTTATCTGACAGCAGTTGCATTGTGAAGTGCTGGCTCTTTGTGAAAGAACAGGATCAAGCGGTGACCTGAGATGGCTGCCTACACACTAATATTACAGTTAATAAAAAAAAATATATATATATATATATATATACATTTATTGGTTCAAGAATAACATTTGAAATGGTAGAATACATTTTTTTGCAATGTCCAAAGTATAATTTACTAAAACAAAACCCCAACTAGCAATGTACGGGCCGGCCCGATACACGTGGGGTAGGTAGGTTTCGACCGACCTTGCACGCTCCTTTCTGGGTCGCTGGTGGGTGTGGGTTCAGCTCTTCTAACTGCTCTCCCCGCCCGCGGCCTTCCAAATGATGGTCTTTCGACTTCCGGGTTGAGTTTTTATAGACGCTCTCCTCTTGCCCCGCTCCTTTTGTGACGTCATCAGCAGGGCAGCGTGGGTCTATAAAAGACACTCGGATGGTGGGAGGGCAGGTGGCGGGCGGGTGCGGGTCAGGAAAAGCCTGACCTGCACATCACTAACCCCAAAGTAAATATCATGGCAGAATCCCGTTAAGAAATACAGCGGCAAGGGATCAAATTTACAAATTTAGGCATGTAGTTTGATTTTAATTGTGTCTATACTGTTTTGTGTTAATATTCTCCAATGGTGCACATCATTACAAAGAATTCCCATCTTCTATTGTTGACTGGATTTATTCCAATAATAAGACATGACTACTGTATGCTCAACCCGCTTGGATACTATTTTCCTGTCTTATAATTCACTTTTAATGCTTTTTCATTTTTCCCTTTCAGGAGATATTGCATCGATACGCTGGACTTGGTAACATTCACTTTATGACTATGGTTTTTCTAATAAAGTAATAATGCCTTATCTTAGGGGGGGTTGGCAGGGAAAGGAGGGGTTATAAATTGAACAATACCGACAACATATTTTGGAGATTACAGACTTTTAACCCTTTCCATACTGGATATTCATTTTTGGATTGGGGAATGCAGATAGTTGATGTGATTGTCCTTCACTGGCAGTTTGAGTGGAAGGAGCCAAGCAGAACATGAGCAGATGAAGGTTGAAGGACAAGCAAAATGTTGTTAACATAGCTTTAAAAGAACTTGATTTTGTTTTAAACATATGCACGCAATGGTTGGAGCTCCTCAGGTGTACATAGAAAGTCCTGCCCCCATATGTAATAAAAGGCACTTAGGTTGTCCAGTAGCAGTAGCCCAAAGAAACCAATAAGATGCTTTTAAACAGGTGACCCCTAGATTCTACCCTCTTATCATTTGCTATGGGTTACTGCTCTTGGGCAAACTTAGTACTGCAGGGGTCATTGAGTTTCTATGAAATTATTAACAGAATTAGAGAATAAAGTACATTTCATCATAAATAAATTGTATAATTATTTTTTTAGTTTTGCCCCAGTTTACACAACAATTAGCAAAAAAAAAACAATTTGTACCCACAAAATATATTCACTATTAGCACAGTTTTCTCCACTTAGTTGACCATTTTTTCACAAATGGTTTATAAGAAATTAGAGGCAGTTGTTTCCTTGGGAACATACTGTAGAGTTCTTTAATGTTCAACGTGTATGAGTAAGTTCCCCAATAGGCACGAAACGCGTTAGGCCATCACCTGTATTGCTCTAATAAATGGATTTGAACTTTAAACTAGGGATGCATTGAATCCACTTTTTTGCGCGGCTAAAAAAAATTTACTTCCTTTTTTTGTGACGAAAAGTCACATGATTTTAAGGATTTGGATTCGGTTCGGCCAGCCAAATCCAAATCCTGCTGAAAACGGCTGAATCCTGGCCGAATACCGAATCAAATCCTGGTTTCGGTGCATCCCTATTTTAAACCCCTTTTTTGGTTTATTGCTTGGAAAAAATCTCATATTTTTTGTTTTGGTAGTGTTCAACGTGAGCCAAATAAACTGGGTTTTCATTAAAAGTAAGTTCTGCAATATTTATTTTCAATTTATTTTTCCTATATTTTTCATTATTCAGAACAAAAGAATTATCGTTCTTGTTCTGTTATGTTTTTCGTGTTTTGCTTTTATTACCTCCCTTGCCCTTCATACTTGAGTCAGATAACAAGCTTTGTGTAAATCCTTACTCTTCCCCCAGTTGTGGTCTGTGTTTCAGGTTTACAGGTAAGAAGGAGTTCATTATGCAGGGGTTTAAACTTGGCATTAAAGAGTGACTGCTCTCTCCTCCTCCCACAATTAGACTAGGGACTACTGCAAAATGCAGTACTTTCAGTGCCACTCTTCTGCCCTCATATTGGTTTTTAATGACAACAATATGAACAATTTATGTCCATCGCAAGCCCTAGTCATTAGATTGGTTTTTTTGCAGGTTTATGTTACCCTTTCAAGCAGTGGACTGAGCACGAATACAATGGTGAACACAAGTAATGGTTAACTCAAATACTGGCTTTGAATGAAGAACTGAAGATGATAAGAGAAGAGCAATGGCGGACATTCTTGGACTGGTGGTTTTGCTGATTTATTATCTTTAACTGATCGGAGTTCTTGGTCATTGTGGATGAAGCCACTAACATTACTGGTGTAGTTATAAGATTAATTAAATCACTGCAAATTGCTGGTCCATCGTTAATGACCTGGCACCAAATCATGTCAGCTTTTATATATGTTACATATTCAGTCGAAACCTATTGTTCACTTTATATTCATAGGCACTTACGATCATTTTGGATCATTTCTTTTTTTGTGAAACTAATAAGCACTTAATCTGTCGATGATTTGTCCTGTGAATCAATCAGGTTTCAGTACATTAGAGAACGGCCGCCTGTTGTATTTATTAGATTGTGGAATGAATGATTTCCAGTCCGTCTGCTCCAAGGATTTGCCATTTCTTTACGGCTCTGGGGCTGGGACTGTTTATTTCTAGTCAGCTCAGAAACGCTTAAATGAACAATAAATATATTATTATTACAAGGGATCCTAATTGGAACATTAATGTATCTATTGTAAGAATTACAGTACATTTAAAGGGGGGTTCACCTTTAAGTTTTTAACATTAAGGGGGTTATTTACTAAACTCTGAATGCAAAAATCACAAAAAAATCATGATTTTTTTTTATAAAATTTTACTTTTAAAAAATCATGATTTTTTTGGAATTGATTAAACTCCAATGATGGAAAAGTCAGAATCAGAAAATCTGGCATCTCAGACCTGTCGAGGTTGCATATAAGTCAATGGGAGAAGCCCCAATGATGTAATGATGTGCGTTTGGTTTCTTGCAATACCCCAACGTTTTTGGGCAAAAAGCATAAGAAATCTGAGTTTTCAGGTGAAAAATCCAAAAGAAATCTTGAAAATCGGAGGAAAAATCCAAAAAATCGCGAAAATCTGTTTTTGCTGCAAAGTAAACTTTCAGTAAAATTGAATAATGTTCAGAGTTTGTAGCAGAAAATATTGAGATAAATTCGGACTTTGATAAATAACCCCCTTAGTATGTTATAAAATGGCTAATTAACTTAAGTAAGTAACTAATTAAGTAAGTAACTTTTCAATTGGTCTTCATTTTTTCTTTTTTAGCGTTTCTTTCGTTATTTGTATAAATATAATTACTGACTTCATACTACCAAACGTTTTCATTGTCTAAAGAACAAGTTTCTGGGCAAAAAGCATAAGAAATCAGAGTTTTCAGGTGAAAAATCCGAAAAAATCTTTAAAATCTGAGGAAAAATCCCAAAAAATTGTGAAAATCTGATATTTTCCCGCAAAGCTAATTTTCGGGAAAATGTAATAATAAATAAGTGTAAAAAACCCAAGCGGATTTGATCAGGGTTTGTAGCAGAAAATATTGAGATAAATTCAGACTTTGATAAATAACCCCCTTAGTATGTTATAAAATGGCTAATTCTAAGTAACTTTTCAATTGGTCTTCATTTTTTCTTTTTTAGAGTTTTTTTCATTATTTGTATAACCATAATTACTGACTTCATACTGCCAAACGTTTTCATTGTTTAAAGGACAAGGAATGGTAGAATCATTGGAAGGGGGAACTAAGTTATTAGACCCCCCCCCTCAGTAATTCTAGTTGCTTACTTCAGACCCTTGGCCAGCACGAATCTTCTTCCAAAAATACATCAGCTTGGGATACTTTTCTTAGTGACATTAGAAAAGTATGGTGGTACACTCCCATAGACTCCATTATAATGAAATTATCCAATTTTTTTTAAAAAATGTTTTTCCCTTTTCTCTGTAATAATAAAACAGTAGCTTGTACTTGATCCCAACTAAGATATAATTAATCCTTATTGGAAGCAAAACCAGCCTATTGGGTTTATTTAATGTTTATATGATTTTCTAGTAGACTTATTAAGGTATGGTAAGATCCCTTATCTGGAAACCCCCCAGGTCCCGAGCATTATGGATAACAGGTCCCATACTTATACACGTATGGTAAAGAGGGTATTTTTTTTCTCTAGCCCCAAAATAACTAAGAGTATGGCTCTACTGCTGCAGTTTTCCCAGCTATAATGATGAGCATGTGGGTTAAAGCAAAATTGTGAATAACAGTTTTTATTGTGCTAGAAGAAAGGCACCTGAATCATTCTAACAATGAATATGCAGATATTTAAATGAAAACATGTCAGCACCGCTAAATGGCCATTTGGGAGAGTGCCTTAAATTCCCTGCTAGAAATGTAATTATTTATCACGCCGCACACAATCAAGCAATTTTGTAACCTTTTTAATTCAAACGAGCCCAAGCGCTTTGGCATTTTATGCATTTCATTTTTCTTCTTCTTTTTTTTTTTTGGTAACAGTTTATTTTTTACAAGCTCCCTTTAATATGATTAATATAAATTAATATGGATTTTTATTTTATTATTAGTTCCCAACATTTGATGTATCTGAGTCTGGCAGGGACATCGCATGTACTTATAAAACTTTGATACTTGCATTAACTCATCAGCTAAAAATTGGACTGAGTTTTATTTCATGTTTCATCGTTTCCTATATGAGTATTGCATTGCCGTGGATTAGAATCACACAACATTAATTAATGCCATAAATGTTTCCATAATATCCCTAATTCTTTTATTGACGTCAACATAAAAGAATGGGTAGTTGATCTCAATGCTGATGCAAGACAGAGAAAAAATGAATATAACAGCTAAAGCCATGGCTCTATCAATATATGGTATCTAGACCCTGCAACCACCAATTATCAGAAACCCTAGGGAGACAAGGCCAAAGCTTAATTAATTAACATTGTCCACTTGGGCCCAATTTAAGAATGCTCGCTATATATATATAATCCCTAAACTGTTGCATGGTTTTCCTCCTTCAAATACCTTGGCTGCGTGCCAGCGGTTGTTCCTAGTGATGGGCGAATAAATTCGGCAGGCGTGAATTTGCTTTTAGTTTTTGAGTTTTGCCGGAGCAATCAAATTCTCAAAACTCATGCAAAAATTATTTTGGACACAAAGTCGATTGCATCAAAACCCTCGCATGTCAACATTATTCGGATGCCCATTGACTTTGACGCCAACGACAATTGACGTGACCATCAAAAATCATGTTTCGCCATTTCCGAATTTTGCGGGAAATTCTCTAATTGTGAAACGGGACAAATTCACCCATCACTAGTTGTTCCAAAAGAAAGGAAAGCTCAACACCAAAAACCAGCAGGAAGCCAAGGTATTCAAAGGAAGAAATAGCACATGAGTTAAGCAATATAAGCCAGAAGGCTAGCAATCTACATTACTTGTGTACCTGCCTTTATACTTGGCTTCTGCCTTTAAAAAAAAATGACTTTATCTTAGTAACATCTCTGTTAGCAATAGGCCTATATGCTGCTAGTACATTCATTAGTTTAAAGAGCACAACAACAGCTTAGATAACCAGACTGTCTAGACGGAGCTTGATGGATTCTTCATTACAACTCAGTTTCCGGCCTAGGATATTGCCTTATTGTTAGATACACATTACTCTTCTGCGCCATTTCTCTAGGTTTGATTTCCGATCCCATAGTCTGGGTGACAGTTATAGATCTGCAAAATCATGTATTTGTTTATTTATATCATGCCAACAAGTTGCCCGGCACTTCACAATCATTTTATAACAAGCAGGCGACATAAACTTAACAAACAAGTGTTAAATGCACCCGCCTTTACACAGAGATCATATGAGTCAACAAGGTAAGTTAAATATTTCAAAGACAATTTTGAATAAAAATAAGACTAAGGATAAGGCATATGGGGAGATTTGACGGCCACATTTAAATTTTCACTAGCGTGGATGACAAGTCTCCCTGAAATGCTTTCCAACTGTCAAGAAAGTAAGTCTCCAGTGAGAAAAAATATGCAGCATAGTCACTTAAACTTTCTTAGTGGGCAAAAAAGTTTCCCATGTATCATTAGCCTAAAGGGCTCACATACAAAAGCAACTGCAGTGTGCAAAATGTGATTTCAAAATTGACACGGTTTTACCCATAATGCTAAGTTTTTTCCATAATTTCAGCATAATTGCGGCTCCGAGTTGCATCCATCACAACAGCACCCAGTGCATCAAAACCAGTATCGCAACTATAAAGGAAGCAGACCCTGCTGTTGCAGGGGGCAGGCCCGGATTTGCGGCAAGGCCGCATAGGCCCGGGCCTAGGGCGGCAAAGAAATAGGGGCGGCATGCCGCCCAGCCGCCGTTCAACTGCACCAGCTGCGCCGGCGTTTTTTCGCCGGCGCGCTGGGAAGGCGGGCGCTAGGACCGCGCGGCCGCCTAGTCGGACCGCGCGGCCTAGGGGCGTGCAAAAGTTAAATCCGGCGCTGGCAGGGGGGCCTGGAGAAAAGGGGGGCCCAGACTGCAGGGACTGCTTCCTCTATACATTGAAATCCCCGTCTTCGCCGCTCTTCTTCTTCTTTTAAAGATTAAGTCAACCTTAAAATTAAGTGAATGTAAAATTGATGAGGGAGCTATTCTAAGAACAAGTGATAGACGAATTTGGGGCGTTTCGGTTTGCTGAAAAATTCGGCGCCGGCATCCATTTATTTTTCTATGCCGGCGAATTTTCGCGAATAACGGGAATTCGCCGCAAATATATTCGCCCATCACTACTAAGAACCTTTAAAATGTACATTCATTATTTTTTTTTTTAATTCCAAGATATTAAAGGATACATGTACTGTTAATATGAATGAATTTTGTTACAACAGCACCACCTGCTGGTCAGTTTCTGACCGGTTTGACCACCAAGGCTGCTCTTCTGCTTAGGAAAATAATTGAAATCTCTCACAAATCTTTACAGCAGTAAAGAGTAATTCAAGTTTATCAGAGCACAAGTCATATGACTGTGGGCACCTGGGAAACTGGAAATATGTCTAGCCCCATGTCAGATTTCAAAATTAAATATGAACAAATTAGTTTGCTCTTTTGAAAAATGGATTTCAGTGCAGAAGTCTGCTGGAGCAGCACTATTGACTGATGGATTAAAAAAAACATGTTTTCCCATGACAGTATCCCTTTAAATCAGGGTCTAATAACAGGAGGATAAAGAAATAGTGTCAGACTTGGGTAAGGGATCCCCACAACCCCTAAGCCCCTTGTCTCAGCTACAAGTAACCCCCACCGACTCAATTACAACCCCCTCTACCCCCCATTAGTGGGTACCTTATACCTTCTCAGGGCCCGGTGGGAGATCAGAGGGCATCGCTTTGGATTTCAGGAGGGAAGTGGATCTGGGACGGCAAAGCCCACAAGGGCCTGGAACCACAGAGTTTTTTTCCCAGTGTCCTGCTGGCTCAGTCCGACCCTGTAAAGAAAGCAATAATAAGTAAGCGAAGCCTATAACGAAAAAAAATGAGTGGTCAAAAAAACTTCCAAATTAGGTTCAGACACATCTTAGGCCAAATTCCAAAGGTAAAACTGAAAGTTATATCAGTGACACCTTCATAGAATCTAAAGAAATCCAAGCAAGAGGGAAATCATTATTCTGTACATTTCCATTAGACAAAGTGATACAGAAGGTAGAAAAGCTCTTTAAAACCCACAACAAGGAACAAAGCTTTAAGATTTCTTAGGGATAGGTAATGACTGCAACACAGAATCACCATAATCCTTTCCGATACATTAACTCACTTTTATTTCTTTCTTGTCTACAAACCGGGGTGTTAAAAAAAGTTCATTTGTTAAAGCAGATTTTTGGCTTCAGGCTAAAAACATAGTAAAACATTTATATAGTTGTTAAGCCATGTTACTCGTACTGACTGTTAATGGAGGGTCCTTAATGGATTGCTCAACTATTTTTCATTGTTGAAGCTTTTCCCTCTTTCAAACTGCAGTAAATGTCATTAATAAGGGAGATATTGTCATTTTTTAATAATGTGTATAACAAAAATCCGCATCCAGGGTACAGTAAATGTGCAGACTGTGATTCAGGAGGCTGTGGACCCATTTAACATTTAACGTTGAGGACTAATGGCCTGCCAGGCGGCCACCATGGTTAGAGAACTGCAAATCTTTCAACTTCTGCCAATTTAGTCTTAGTGGAATTTAATAGGAGATACTAGGGGGAAATGGCACTTTCTGTCTCTCCTCGCAAGCATTAAAGTCTAAATATCCACTTGTTAGTTGCTTTTCAATTGAATTTTGGCTCAATTTATAACCTGTGCTGGACTGAAATATTCGCAGACCTAGAATCATCTTGTCTCTATTAACATTAGAATATTATTACGGCTGAAGAAATATAGTAAATTGGAATGTTTTCAGATTTAGAACCAGCATCTAATCAATCAGAGCATCAGAACAATCACATGGTTAGACCAACCTGTATTCAATCAGAGCATTGGAATGATCCCAGGGCTAGACCAACCTGTATCTAATCATAGAACTAGAACGACCACAGGGCTAGTCCAACCTATATCCAATCAGAGCATCAGAAGGATCACTGGACTAGACCAACCTGTATTCAATCAGAGTTTTAGAAAGATCACAGGCTAGACCAACATGTATCCAATCACAGCATTAGAATGATCACAGGGCAAAACCAACCTGTATCCAATCAGAGCATTAGAATGATCACAGGACTAGACCAACCTGTATCCAATCAGAGCATTAGAATGATCACAGGACTAGACCAACCTGTATCCAATCAGAGCATTAGAATGATCACTGGGCTAGACCAACCTGTATCCAATAAGAGCATTAGAATGATCACAGGGCTAGAACAACCTGTATCCAATCAGAGCATTAGAATGATCACTGGGCTAGACCAACCTGTATCCAATAAGAGCATTAGAATGATCACAGGGCTAGACCAACCTGTATCCAATCAGAGCATTAGAATGATCACAGGACTAGACCAACCTGTATCCAATAAGAGCATTAGAATGATCACAGTGCTAGACCAACCTGTATCCAATAAGAGCATTAGAATGATCACAGGACTAGACCAACCTGTATCCAATCAGAGTATTAGAATGATCACAGTGCTAGACCAACCTGTATCCAATAAGAGCATTAGAATGACCACGGGGCTAAACCAACCTGTATCCAATCAGAGCATTAGAATGATAACAGATCTAGACCAACCTGTATCCAATCAGAGCATTGCAATGATCACAGGGCTAGACTAATCTGCATCCAATCAGAGCATTAGAACGATCACAGGGCCAGACCAACCTGTATCCAATCAAAACATTAGAATGATCACAAGACTAGATTACCTGTATCCAATCAGAGCATTAGAATTATTACAGAGCAACTTTTATCCATTTAGAGAATTATTATTATAATTTATGTATAGAGTAAGATAACACATCTTTAGCGAAATCCCTGAATCAGCTAATGCAGATATATGTTTTAGTGTTAAAGTAGATTTCCTCTTTCAAATCGTTAAATTTTGTGTGAGCTAAACATTTGTTGCTTTGCATTTCTGAAAGTTCATAGCTTCTAGGTTTCCCCAAACTCCCAGTAAGATATTTTATGTATCTTGTTCCAGGTTTCTTCAAAGCTTATCAGGACATGTGTATTCTCCTTCTTGTTTAATGCTTGGAGGAGAGAGGGGAGAGGGCAGAAGAAGGTTGCCAACTGTTCCATTATAAATGGATGATTATTATATATAGAAACATGCAGAGGTTGATCAGTTTGGTTGAAGGCTGCTAAAAATAGAAGACCAAGCTGGAGTATCTGTGACCAACATAAGGGGAAAGAAGTGGACATTCTCTTTATTAGATGCAGTTCACTACCAACTGCTCTTGTCTTGGTCACACAAGGGCAAAAGATAAAGGTAAATCATAAGAAGAAAAGATAGAAAGTGTCAGATAAATGGAAAGGAACTGAGGATAATAGAAGAGGTAAAGACAGAAGATACAATGGAGAAATCCAGGAATAGAGTTGGTGTATGAAAAGATAAAAAGGAGAAAGTGAAGAGAAAGGAGGAAAGTAGGGAGGTAGAGAAAAAACAAAAGCACATGAATTGTAAAGAAGAAAACTATAGAACATAATAATTTGCCACCCATTTGAGTACTGATGGGGCCTGAGAGCTGTTTGATCCAACATATTTTGATGGTTGCTAAAATAAATATCCTGTAATTCCCACAAGATGAAGAATGGGTCACCTTTGCCCCTATCTGTGCCCTGACTGATTATTAATTCCCATAGCCTGATAATGAGTTGAATGAATACTTTAAGTTTAATCAGAAAACCACCAATTTGTCAGTAAATATGTAGTGATGGGCGAATTTATTCGCCAGGCGCGAATTCGCGGCGAATTTGCGCGATTCTCCGCCAGCGAATAAATTCGCGAAACTCCCGCGAAAATTCGCGGAAAAAAATTTGCCGGCGTCAAAAATTTTTTTTTTCGAAAAACGGACGCCGGCGTCAAAAACGGGCGCCGGCGTCGGAAAAACGGGCACCGGCGTCAAAAACGGACGCCGGCGTCAAAAACGAGACGCCGGCGCCGTTTCGTGAATTTTTCGCCGTTTCGCGAATTTCGTGCGAAATTCGCAAATTTTTCGGCGAAGCGAAACAGCGCAAATTCGCCCATCACTATAAATATGCATTCCCATCACAGCCGATGTTAAAATATGAAAACTCTTCTGGGCTGAATTTCAATGGTATTTCTGGAATATTTGCATGTGGTATACTAGAGCATGGAGACCACTTTATTTCAACAAATATATATGGGTGGTTTGGTGCTCGAATCAAAAACATTGTGAATATGAATGATTTCATAGATGCTACGAATTGAGTGCTGGGATAAAACATCTGATTAGCATACGTTAATCTCATACGCTAATCATACACTAATTCCCACAAATCACCGGCGTCAAAAAAACAGATGTCGGCGTCAAAAAAATGGACACCGGCATCAAAAACACCCCTGATATTTGAAGTCGAAGGATTTAACTTCGACAGTCGAATATCGAGGGTTAATTAACCCTCGATATTCGACCCTAAGTAAATGTGCACCTAAATGTTTCGAGCAACGCTCTTTATCAAGTATGATAAAGAGCGCTGCTAGAAACATGTACTGTGTTAATAAATAGCAATTGGAATTTTGCAGCATTTAGGGGCAGATTTATCAAGGGTTGAAGTGAATTCGAGGGAATTTTCGAAGTAAAGAAATTCGAAATTCAAAGTAATTTTTTGGATACTTCGATCATCGAATCGGATACTAGGACTTCGAATTTACTTCGAATTCGATTCAAAGTGAAAATAGAATATTCGACCATTCGATAATCGAAATACTGTCTCTTTAAAAAAACTTCGACTTCAATACCTCGCCAAACTAAACCTGCCGAAGTGCTATGTTAGCCTATGGGGCCCTTCTACAACCATTTTCCAAGTCATTACACATCGAAGTAAAGGCGTACGATCGTATGCTAAAATCGTTCAATCAAACGATTTTACTTCGATCGCAGGATGTCCAAATTCGCTGAAAAAGCTTTGAATTCGTTATTCGAATTTGAAGTATTTGAATTTGATGGTCGAATTTTGAAGTATTTTCAACTTCGAAATTCGACCCTTGATAAATCTGCTCCATAATCTGCGTTTGACCTCTTCTTACAATAATCCTTTACCAACTTTTAAACACAATCCCACTTTAAAATATGAAAATACGCCAGCGTTTTTTTTTTCGTTTATAAATTTTCAGGATACAGGATATGATGCCACTGACATAAGATTGAGGAGGATGTCGCTTCATTTTATTAATTTGCTAGGTATAACCTGGCGAAGGAAACTCGGAAGAAAGGGGTAACATTATGGAAAATTCAGACTTTAATGAATTTGTGGAGTAACAATCATTTGCCTGAGCAAAAATTCGCCTGGCGCGAATCTTCATTAGCGATACTCTCATTCGTTAGTGAATTCTCCTCTACGCCTGTTAGTGAATTAGCAATGTCCTTGTGGATGGGAATTTCTGGAGAATTTTCTCTAACGACGCTCTTAATAAATTTGCCCAGTTGTCTTTGCAACTGCTAACAACTACTTGACAAGGATAGGGAGGGACAGATGCTCCTGAATGGATAAACTCTTCCAGGGGTTCCTTCCAGACACCTTTTTGGAAAGTAAGAAAAAGCAAAAATGCCTAATTCCTCAAAATCCAAAAGCAAGTGCAGTGGAAGCGACAGGTGGCATCCCTTAGATGCTCCAAGCAATGTATTTGTAAGTTTCTAAAACATATAATAAAATACATCAGTAGTGCACATCATATCTGTACAAAGCTAAAACGCCCCGGTTTTCAAGGTAATAAAATACACAATCTGCCCTATGCATCCCACATTAAAGACCAGCCTCTGTTCTTCAAGGAACTTGTATGTGCTCCCCATGTCTCTCTGAGTTTCTTCTGGGTAATCCAGTTCCTTCCACCCTCCAAAAACATGCAGGCAGGTTAAGTTGACCCTTGTGTGGGTAAATGCAGAATGATAGCCCAGGGCATAACTATAGAGAGGGATAATATATGGATAATATAGAGAACAGGTGGACCTGGAAGACCCCCTTCCTAACCTCTCTCGTACCTGCAGATGGGGCAGGTGAGCAGGAGAATCCAAGTAGAGGGCCTGGTAGGGATTGCCATGTACCAGGCATCTAAGAAGATCTTTTTGCGAGGTGGTCCAGCGCACACTGATGACAGCAACTAGTGATGGGCGAATCTGACCCGTTTCACTTCACTGAAAATTTGCAAAACGGCGAAAATTCGCCAAAATGCACTAAAGTCTATGGGTGTAAACATTTTTCTGGCAAGCAACATTTTTTTCTTCTCCCAACCTTAGGGAGGCCTGATGTGATAAACATTGTCTCTAAAACACTATGGGGAAAATTTACTTAAGGTCGAATATAATTAACCCTCGATATTCAACTGCCGAAGTTAAATCCTTCGACTTCGAATATTGAAGTCGAAGGATTTAGCGCTATTCATTCGATCGAACGGAAAATCGCTCGATCGAACCATTAAATCCTTTGATTTGGATCGAACGATTTTTGTTCGACCAAAAAAAGATAGCCAAGCCTATGGGGACCTTCCCCATAGGCTAACATTGACTTCGGTAGCTTTTAGGTGGCGAACTAGGGGGTCGAAGTGTTTTTTTTAAAGAGACAGTACTTCGACTATCGAATGGTCGAATAGTCGAACGATTTTTAGTTCGAATCGTCGAAGGTCGAAGTAGCCAAAAAAAAAAACATTCGAAATTCAAAGTGTTTTTCCTCTATTCCTTCACTCGAGCTAAGTAAATGGGCCCCTATGTAAATATGCCATTACTAAAAGATATTAATTTACAACCTTATAAACACAATTTCTTTGCCCCTGGAATATTCCCCTTCATTTTTTCAGTGGAAAATTTTAAGTCAAATTAAAATTTGCTGGTATTGCTTGGTTGACTGCACCAACAGTAGGTAAAGTAAACACAATTTGTCCAGGAGACTCAATAGATTTCAAGAGAAATATTTGCAGAATTGAAAGAATAGAATCATTTTGAGACGTTCAATCAATAGCAACAAGCATGAATTGTTTACTGCTTCATTCTATTGAACAGTAGAAGCCACTATGGATTGATCTATACAAACAGCTGCTGGATGGTTTTTCTGGTTTTCAATTAAATATCGGCCTGTTTTGACAATGCCTTGCACTGAGTACAAGTATGAAAGGGTAAAATAAAAATGACAGCTGCCTTTTTGACAATTTCTAACCCCAAATTGATCATTCTCTTTAAAAAAAACACTTTTTTTCCTAAATAATAATTTTGTATTTATTGCCTGTAACAGGAAGTACAAGAACATTTCATTTTGTCTCCAAAACGTATAATTATAGAAGGGTAGAAATAGATATTTTGTTTTTAAAGTAAATTATTTCTGCCGGTAAAGCATATAATTCAATAATGTAACTGTGTCTACTCCTTTCATGGAGCAGATCTGAGGAGCAGGGAAGGGAGGCAAGGAGCTAGTGATGGGGAATTGGGGGAGAGCTGGTATTGAGGAATTCCCAGATTAAGGTTAAGAGATACTGACACCAGAAATTAAACCTTTTTTTTTACATATATCATAATATCATAATATTGTCTTTGCATGCTATCTATAATTTTGTCATAAAAGTATTTACAGATTCCTTTACATTACCCATCTGATCCCCCATGTTCCTCTCTGAGGGTGCTGCCATATTTGAGCTCCAGTAGTCTGTTAGCATTACAAATAGTGATGGGCGAATAAATTCTCCCTGCATCGAAAAAATTTGGAGGCGCATCGGAAAAGTCGCTTGCATCAAAACCCTCACGCCTCAACACGATTCAGATGCCCATTGACTTTAACGCCGGCGTCAAAATTGACACGAATTGACGTGGGTGTCAAAATTGACACAGTATCAAATTCGAGGTTTGCTTGTTTTTCACAATTTTTTCAGCAAAGCGAAACGGGAGAAATTTGCCCATCACTAATTAGAAACTCTGACATGTTGAGAAGGGACAGTCAGGTTTAGAAACTTGAAGTAACAATTACTTACAAAAACAAGCCTGTGAGTGAAAAAACGATCAACATGACCTATAGGTAACTTTTGATGTACGTTAATATTTTGCATAATAATTTTTTAGCGTCAGTATCACTTTAAGGATGGGCCTTTAAGTTACTTTATCAAGCAGGTTGAGAACCAGGAGCAGAGTAGTGTCTAGAAAGGTGGCTGTCATTGCATTTGTCAGGGGGGTGTCTTAAATATGAACTCGAGGGCTGAGTTGAATGGGTAGTTGGCAAGATTAGTTGGTCTGAGGCCCACCAGACAAACTGAATTGGTCTGGGGAATGTGGACAACCTCAGATGGAGACGGAACCAGGCTTCAGGCTTTGGAAGGATACACTTATACATTAACCTTCTAAGATCCACCTTCACTTACCCCCAGTCAATAGGACTTAAATAGAGGGTCAGGGTTGGACAATTGAGTAAGTGTCTCCACTTTCAGATGCAGCATATCATTTAGAATGCAAGTTGCAAACCAGTAAGAGAACAGAGATCCATAATGGTAAAGGCATTGGGCTTTGTAGAATGTCAGACATGTATTGACTTGATGGTGGAACTAGAATAATTTTGCTCCACACTGAAGCTGATCAGATTTAATGCCTAGAACATTCCATCATAAAACCATACATTTATTGATCGATTTATCATCTATAATGTTTTCCTCAATAGCATCTCCTCGCAATATCCATACATTTCCTCAACTACTTCTCTCTTTAACATGAATCCATAAAGGATAAACTGAGCATTTCTGCATTTTATAAAGTGCATCCAGAAAACGGAAGGGTGCAACCCCATAGTGTGTGCCATCCAGTCTCTTATTAATATCAGGTAAAAATGTCCTTACAATGTGTCCATAAGGACAAGCTCATGGGCATATATTTTAACTTAGCTTTTGAGTGCTCCCACGACCCCCTTTTTGTATATTATAAGTAATCCTTGTCAGAGGCAAAACAATCCTTTTGGGTTTATTTGATGTTTAAATGATTTTTTAAGAGATGTGGGGGGTTAAAGTCTGAATTTATCTCAATATTTTCTGCTAAAAACCTCTGCTCGGGTTTTTTGTGCTTATTTGTTATTACATTTTCCCAAAAATTTGCTTTGCAGGAAAAAATCAGATTTTCAAGATTTTTTGGATTTTTCATCTGATTTTCACGTTTTAGGGTTTTTTTTTGGATTTTTCACCCGAAAACTCAGATTTTTGAAAGAAAACTCAGGCGCACATCAAAAAATCATTGGAACTTCTCCCATTGACTTATATGCAACCTCGACTGGTCTGAGATGCCGGATTTTCAGATTCTGAGTTTTCCATCCTCTGTGTTTAATAAATTCCAAAAAAATTTTTTTGAAAGTCAGATTTTATAAAAAAAAATGTTTTCGTTATTTTTGCATTCAGAGTTTAGTAAATAACCCCCTTAATGTTTAGAGATCCAAATTACAGAAGGAAACCCCAGGGCCCTTACATACTGGATAACAGGTCCCATACCTGTATCATTAGGCAGTTTAACACACTCAAGCTTTTGCACATCTCTCCCTGGTAGAAGCCAGTGCTCCTCAATCCCTGGCTTTTCCAGACCCAGTATGGAATTTTCTGTAACCCTACATCAGTTAATTTAAAGACGTTAGCAATGTCTGATGCTTCATAACAAATTGTTTAGCCCACAGAAAAATATTAAATTAGTCAGTTTCATGTGATAAATAGATAAATTGGTCTTGAACACCAGTGACTGACCCTCAACCACTGTGAAGGGAGTATGGTTGGACTTGGGGCATTGCAATGGGAGTTCACAGTATTGGGACACATATTTAAGGAACCTGGGCTTCTAGTACCACTCTATGAGAACTGAGTAGGCACAGGGTTAAATGGTTCCTGGCAATAAAATGCAGCCTAAATGCTAAAGAAGCACCATGTCCCCTTTTCAACATGTTCAATGAATAATGAAACATGGAGTAGCTTCTTTTTTCCTGTTTAGCTCAAGAAAAAATTAATTGAACAAGGGTAGGTACTGCCCCTTTAAGTAAAGGCGATTTTGTTATTTACCCACCATAACGAGAAGTCAATGGAGTCACCATGGCTCTGGAATTAATGGTTCAACATAGTTCACACATTTCTCACTCCATTGTTAGATAGTGATGGGCAAATAAATTCGCCTGGCACAAATCTGCGGCAAATTTCCACGTTTCGCCGGCGTCTATTTCCAATATTCACAATTTTTTCGTGAAAACGTTTAAATTGCTGGATTTTTTCATGAAAACATTTGAATTGCTCGATTTTTTCATGAAAATGTTTGAATTGCTTGATTTTTTAGTGAAAGTGTTCGAATTGCTCCATTTTTTTGTGAAAATGTTCGAATTGCACGATTTTTTGTGAAAACATTTGAATTTCACATTTTTTTCGTGAAAACGTTCGAATTTCACGTCCTTTTGTGAACTTTCTGATTTCACGATTTTTCCCAAATTTTGCGGCGTTTCACGGGAAATTCACATATTTTTCGCCAAAGCAAAAGGGGAGAAATTCGCCAATCACTATTGTTAGACTCTTTCTTTAAAGAACCACTACACCATATACTACATCATATACTTTTCCAGCAGAACTGGCTACAGTAGATAGGAATACCTTGTGCCGTTTATGGATCCATTCTGATAGACTTACCCAAATGATGTCAGGCATAAATGTAAGGCCAGATCCTTTCCCCTCTTCTTGCAATGGGGTTATAAACACAATAGAGAAGATGATAAGAAGCTTGTATGTATCCAGCAATGAGACAATGTCTGTATAGGCAAGGCTAACACAGAAGGCTCAGCCAGAAATACCTTCAGAGAATCTGAATAAAGCAAAATGAAAAATATAGATTCAGCTTTCAATAGCTACATTTGGCAAGTCCATGGGAAGAATACAAAATAAATATTTAATGCAGTGTTTTTACGAAGGTACTGTATGGATATTTTATTTTCTCAGCACAAACTGATGGGATCTGATAAAAATGATGAATTGTTTAATATTTATAACTTGTCCTTAACCTTCTAGGAACTGCTGAAGAATAATGACAGTTCCTAGAAGGCCATTTCCGTAGCAATAACAGGATATGGGGTTGCTGAAATCTACAAATGGATTAAAAGCCCGACAGTCCAGATGGGTCATCTCTATATGCAACGATGGAAATGGCGGGGGAGGTGGAACCTAAAGGAGGATACTGTGCCATGAATAGTGCAAGAAGGAGAGAGGCAAATGAAGGCGTCTGATATTAATCTCAGAAATTGTTTCTTTGGTCTTAAACCCCGGAGCTTCTTGCGGGAAAGGTTTTGCTGGAGTCGGCTCACATAGGAAAGTGTAATTCAGCTGCAAAAGGAATACGGGATATGAATGTTTCAGTGAATACCTATGTGCCTCCAGGCTTGCTGCCAGGCCTGTTTCCATTCAAGGTGGAAAATCTGATCCAGCTAAATCCCACATAAGTTTGGTGTGATTGAATCATATTTATTTTTAACAGTTTTTAGTATGGTGTAGATGTCTAAATCAATTTGCAATTGGTCTTTGTTTTTTTTATTTTCTGTGTTTTTTTTGGATTACTTAGGGGCAGATTTACCTAGGGTCGAATATTAAGGGTTAATTAACCCTCGATATTCGACCGTCGAAGTAAAATCCTGTTTTTTTGCTCTGCAGCTTTTATGTTTGGAACGCAAACTGTTATACACAGTGAAGACAAATCACATAATAAATATACAGAATCATATCAGGATCATATCAGGAGAGCTTAAGTGCTTTGTGGTAAGAGACATAGTGGGAAGGAGGTCCCTGCCCTGTAGAGCTTACAGTCTAAGTAGATGAGAGGCTAACATACAGGCACAAATTGGAGATGAAAAAGTGCACAAGTAAGGCATAGTCAGTAGACACAGGACTAGGCTAATGTTCAAGTGCTCCAAAAGGTAGACTCTTATTTTTTTTCTTGAAGAGATTGAGAGAGGATTCCTTAAGGAGGAATTCAGTGATGGAATTCCAGAGGTAAGGAGCAGCAAGAAAGAAGGGTTTGAGACTAGAGGTGGAAGTGGATGTGGATGGTGGGAAGAGAAGGTGAATCTGAGAAGAGCGGAGAAAACGAACAGGAACATATAGCGAGACAAGAGGAGAAGTGTAGTGAGGAGAATAGGAGTAAAGGGCTTTGAATATTAGTAGAAGGGTTTTATTTGCTTAACAGGGGGCCATGCTAAGGATTTTAGTTGGGGTTGAGCAGGTTCCCTTTTAGGAGAGAGCAGAAGGATCCTGGTAGCAGAGTTTAAGATTGATTGGAGGGGAGAGAGATGGGAGTCAGGAAGACCGGTTAGGAGGAGATTGCAATAGTCTAAGGGCATGGATTAGTTATTTGGCTGTTGTTTGTGAAAGAAACGGGCGTATCTTGGCTATATTACGGAGGAAGAAATGACAGGTTTTGGCAGTATTATTAATATGATTAGAGAAGGAGAGGGACTGGTCAAAGATGACCCCCCAAGCAGCGTGCGGAATTAACTGGGTTAATGGTCATGCCATCAATAGTAACGGTAAAAGGAAGAGAAGGGCTCAGTTTGCTTACTTGGACTGACTTAAAGGCTTGATTTTCGGCTCTTCGCTGGACTACAAGTTTCTCTCCTTTCTTGTCTGCTCTGTTTCCTGGATTGATTCTCTAGCAACAACCTGGCTCCTCTGCAAGTGGTGTGAGTTTCCCTGTTCAGCCTGATTATTAATTGTCTGCCTGATAATCCCTGTTTTCAGTAGTTGTCAGTATCGGTGTTTCTCTGCAAAGACTGTATAATTAACCCTTCCTCTTGAAGGCTCCTGTAGTACAGTGTACCTGGGAAGCAAGCACATCATTAAGACCACATTTACTTAAAGGACTATTTTCCTGCTGGCAGTTTCACTTTATCCTTGCTGTCTTCTCAGGTCGTCTCCGTTGTCCCTTGGGTGCTACAAAATAACCTATTATTCTTTAAAGTACTTATTATTGCCTACTGCTTACCAAAGGATTCATTATATGAAATAGAAAAGTCACCTAACACAGTTACCACCTTCAGCTGCATGGAAGAAAGAACCAAAACATATTGCCATGCAAACTGTGGAGTAGCATTGTCCGATTGTCTTGCAGCTCATTCTGAATGGTCTTGATCTATGCTTTGGCATAAAAGCTTTGTGCCCTGTGTTTAATGGTTGGTCATCATAACCAGCTCAGTGGGACCATTGCAGGCGGCAAGGATTCTGAGATTTGTTCTTGTCTGACCTAAAGTGGGAGGTCTTGGAGCCCATGGGGTCATTCAACAGCCCACTGTTCCAGTTCCACCCAACCACAGTAACTAAAGGTCAGTACAGGTCCCCACTTTAAACTTTAACTTTTTGCTTTACAGGAAGCAATGTCAGACTGGCCCACCAGGGTAACAGGAAAAATTTCAGTGGCCCCATTACTGTATGGGAACAAAAAGTAAAAATACATGGAAAAAATAGCTGATAGTATGTATAGAAAAGAGTCTAAAAGAATAAGTAGAAGAGGAAATATTGTTTGAAGGGTGGACCTATTGTGTTACTTTTTCTGGTGGGCCCATGGCATCCCAGTCCAACAGTCCAACACTGACCCAAGGCAGGCCCAGTAACAAATAGATACTGTACAAAAGTTACAGGCTTTCCGGATAATGGATCTTTCCGTAATTTGGATCTTCATACCTTAAGTCTACTAGAAAATCATTTAAACAATATATAATTGTTAATAATTAATAGATAATGAAATATGCCCAATAGGATTGTTTTACCTTCAATAGTATGGATCAAGTACAGGTATGGAACCTGTTATCCAGAATGATCGGGACCTGGCGTTGTCTGGATAAGGGATCTTTCTGTAATTTGGATCTTCATACCTTAAGTCTACTAGAAAATCATATAAACATTAAATAAACCCAATAGGCTGGTTTTGCTTCCAATAAGGATTAAAGGGGTGTGTCACCTTTGAGATAACTTTTAGTATGTAAAGATTTGCAATTGGTTTTCATTTAAGGTTTTTTTGTTCAGCAGCTCTTCAATTTGCATTTTAATCTGGTTGCTAGGGTGCAAATTCCCCCAGCAACCATGCATTGATTTGAATAAGAGACTGGAATAGGAGAGGGTGAATAGAAAGATGAGGAATACCAAGTAGCAATAACAATACATTTGTAGCCCTTCAGAACATTTGCTTTGTAGAAGGGGTCAGTGACGCCCATTTGAAAGCTGCAAAGAGTCGGAAGAAAAAGGCAAATAACTATAAAACTATAAAAAATAAATGATGAAAAGTTGCTTAGAATTGGCCATTCTATGACATACTAAAAGTTACCTTAAAGATGAACCACCCCTCTAATAATATCATTAAATCAAGTACAAGGTACTGTTTTATTATTACAGAGAAAAAGGAAATCATTTTTAAAAATTTAGATTATATGGATAAAAATGAGTCTATAGGAGATGGCCTTCCCATAATTTGGAGCTTTCTGGATAACGGGTTACCGGATAATGGATCCCATACCTGTATAAATTGGTAAAATACGGTAATTTACTAATTTCATGATTCATGAAAACCAACATATTATCATTGCATAATCTGAGGGATTCAAACAGAAGGGAAAGGGTCCATGTCGCATCATTAAGCCCTGGAACTATTTTTATCAAGGTTATCTTAAAAGGATGGTATTCGTGTCATAGAGATGTCTCTGCCAGGAAATATTGACGTTACCTTAAATAACATGACGAGAGGACAAAATTAATTGGTTTCCTTTCACATCCTGGCAGACGGCCAATAAGATTTTTCCATTTTTACTTTATAATCGATTGGCGTCTTTAGGTTACTTACAACTTCACCATACTCGTGCCATTGGCTCTGCCTGCGAGGCTACAAGACCTCTCTGGTTACACACAATGCAGAGACACTCTGGGGAACACTCTGTTATTCTGAATGAGACAGTGTTTGGATTCAGGTGTCCCACTAGAGGTCATCTGGGTTTTATTCAGACAAATGGAAAACAAACAGATTTCAGTTTGGCCCTTCATAAAGGGCACTGTTATAATAGGGTTTTTTTGCTCGTCTACACACAATTACTGTCCATAATTGATCTGGGAAATGATGTTTTTTTTTATGATACTCAGAAGCCAAAAGATCATTATACATAGTATCCTGGAATGGCATAGTCTGGGTAGTGGCCCCCACTATATACAGGTTTAGGAAAAAACAAATCGACAAACCCCCCCCTGATGGCACAGACACTCCCATCTATGTCATGGCCCCACCCCCTAACCTCACGGCCCCGCCCCCTGTCCAGTCTCCACCGTTTCAAAAGGTGACAGCACTACCTGTAAGTGGTTAGGGTAGGTTACACTTGCCATATGACCACCGTCTCCAGACTCTACACATTGGATTAGAACTCAGCTGTCATCTGCTGGTAATCCTTAAGAAATCCTAGTATCCTGGAATGGCATAGTCTGGGTAGTGGCCCCCACTATATGCAGGTTTAGGAAAAAACAAATCGCCAAATCGCTGATTGCTGTGTCTTAAAACCGCCCCCTGATGGCACAGACACTCCCATCTATGTCACAGCCCCACCCCCTAACCTCACGGCCCCGCCCCCTGTCCAGTCTCCACTGTTTCAAAAGGTGGCAGCACTACCTGTAAGTGGTTAGGGTAGGTTACACTTGCCATATGACCACCGTCTCCAGACTCTACACATTGGATTAGAACTCAGCTGTCATCTGCTGGTAATCCTTAAGAAATGAAACCCAGCCTTTTTATCCAGGGGTCCCCAACCCTTTTTACCTGTCAGCCACAAACATGAAAACTGTTCCTGGAGGTGCCAAATAAGGGCTGTGATTGGCTATTTGGTAGCCCCTATTTGGGCTGGCAACCTAAAGGAGACTCTATTTGGCAGTACTTCTGGTTTTTATGCAACCAAAACTTGCCTCCAAGGCTGGAATTCAAAAATAAGCACCTGCTTTGAGGCCACTGGGAGCAACGTACAAGTGGTTGGTGAGTAACATGTTGCTCAAGAGCCACTGGTTGGGGATCACTGTTTTTACCTGTAAGCCACATTCAAAGGTGGACAGTGTTGGAGAACTATGCAAGCCTAACAGAAAGTTCCTGAGAGTTGCCAAATAATGTAATTGGAGATTTGGTATCCCGACGTGGACAGCCAGCATGCAGGAGGCTCTTTTTGGCATTAAACCTGTATCTCTAAAACTTTCCTTCAAGCCAAGATTTAAAATAAAGCACCTGCTTTAAAGCTACTGGGTGCAACACCAAAGGAGGTGGTGAGCAACAAGACATTAGTTGAGGATCACTACTCTAAGGTCTCTCCATTGGTATGAGACTGACATATTGCTTCCTCTCCAGCAGGCATAGATGGATTTACCATAAGGATGACCTGCTCACATGGTGGTGGCCAGATTGCCTTGATCCACTAAGACAGCTCTCTGTAAAAAAAATAGTGCATCTAGGTTATGGTTTCCAGGAAATCTTACTTTATCTTTATTTCAGATATTTATGAGAGCTGCCACCCAGAGTGGACAAATGGTCAAGAAAATTGAAGGGATCCCTGTTAGGCATTCCCAGGAAAGATATAGTAGAGGAAGAGTCTATTGGACTAGACAGAAGATTTCCAAAAGAATGTACATAAAAAACATTATGTTTAAACTTCATTATTTATGTCCAGTGATATAATTCCATTTAGTTCTGAATCTCTAGTTTGTACAGGAACTTTCACCTTACAGGACACCAGCGGCTGCCCATTAGCAAATGGTAGACACTCAGAAGCCATTATTATCTCTCCCTCTCTCACCTCTTCCCTAGAGCCCATTTTCTCTTGCTAATTGGAGTACTTAGATGTATGACTGGCTGCAGCCATTGAGGTGTCGAAAAATGTCCTATCTGCTTTTATTAACAATTGTCTGTTTTTTACACGGATGTGACTCTGAAGGTTGTGTTTACCAGTTCCCTCTTGCTCATATCATGCTTAAAAAGCTTAAATCTAATAATCTCTAACATAAATCTAATGTATGTAAATATATATATTAAATTTAATTGGGGAAAATAAAATTTTGGTTTATTTGGATGGGATACCACTGTATCTCATATAGAAAACTTTCCCTCATTTTGTCCTCCCTGTAGTGTAAAGTATAGGTCCTCAAACTGGATCCCCTCGGAAGGTGCAAATCAGTGTTTTTATTCTATCTCTTTAGGTCAGTTGGGGCAAATCTTTATTGTCTGTTATAAATGTTTCTTGAAGCTCAACATGTCAGCTTAATCCGGTGGCGTAACTACCGGGGGAGCAGGGGGTGCGATTGTACCAGGGCCCGCACCCCCTCAGGGCCCCCCGGCAGCTTGCGCGCCACTGACTTCAGGTGATTCCGGGCGGATTCCGGGTGTACGCCAGGGCCCGTCCCCTCTAGTTACGTTGCTGGCTTAATATCAGATATCCTTAGCACTATAGCAGGGCCATGGTGTTTCTCCTTTTTTTAGTTATGGGGGTCCATACTGAAGGCCAATATGGGGGAGATTGGGTGGAAGTGCTTATTTGTATCCTGGGTACCCCTGAAACTATAGCAGGGTGACTGTTACCCAAATGTTTCTATATATCTGTAACCTTGTTATGAGCTAAGGGGGCCCAGCCTGAAGGTCAGTTAGCGGGAGATTTGGGGTTAGTGTTTATTTGTGCCCTGGGTACCCCTGGAACTATAGCAGGGTGACTGTTACCCCAATGTTTCTATATATCTGTAACCTTGTTATGAGCTAAGGGGGCCCAGTCTGAAGGCCAGTTAGGGGGAGATTTGGGGTGAGTGCTTATTTGTACCCTGGGTACCCCTGGAACTATAGCAGGGTGAGTGACACCCCAATGTTTCTATATATCTGTAACCTTGTTATGGGCTAAGGGGGCCCAGTCTGAAGGTCAGTTAGGGGGAGATTTGGGGTGAGTGTTTATTTGTACCCTGGGTACCCCTGGAACTATAGCAGGGTGACACCCCAATGTTTCTATATATCTGTAACCTTGTTATGAGCTAAGGGGGCCCAGTCTGAAGGTCAGTTAGGGGGAGATTTGGGGTGAGTGTTTATTTGTACCCTGTGTACCCCTGGAACTATAGCAGGGTGACTGTTACCCCAATGTTTCTATATATCTGTAACCTTGTTATGAGCTAAGGGGGCCCAGTCTGAAGGCCAGTTAGGGGGAGATTTGGGGTTAGTGTTTATTTGTACCCTGGCTACCCCTGGAACTATAGCAGGGTGACTGTTACCCCAATGTTTCTATATATCTGTAACCTTGTTATGAGCTAAGGGGGCCCAGTCTGAAGGTCAGTTAGGGGGAGATTTGGGGTGAGTGTTTATTTGTACCCTGGGTACCCCTGGAACTATAGCAGGGTGACTGTTACCCCAATGTTTCTTTACATCTGTAACCTTGTTATGAGCTAAGGGGGCCCAGTCTGAAGGTCAGTTAGGGGGAGATTTGGGGTTAGTTTTTATTTGTGCCCTCGGTACCCCTGGAACTATAGCAGGGTGACTGTTACCCCAATGTTTCTATATATCTGTAACCTTGTTATGAGCTAAGGCTGCCCAGTCTGAAGGCCAGTTAGGAGGAGATTTAGGGTGAGTGCTTATTTGTGCCCTGGGTACCCCTGGAACTATAGCAGGGTGACTGTTACCCCAATGTTTCTATATATCTGTAACCTTGTTATGAGCTAAGGGGGCCAATCTGAATGCCAGTTAGGGGGAGATTTGGGGTGAATACTTATTTGTCCCCTGGGTACCCCTGGAACTATAGCAGGGTGACTGTTACCCCAATGTTTCCATATATCTGTAACCTTGTTATGAGCTAAGGGGGCCCAGTCTGAAGGCCAGTTAGGGGGAGATTTGGGGTGATGCTTATTTGATGCTGAAAGAACCCCTTCCAGAGAGTACTCCATAATGAGGTTAAACCAAAAACTGTAGCACAAACTGAGTTGTATGTTGTGTCTTCAATGTACTGACTTGCTGTTTTGTCTGTCAAGTCAATTAGTAGCATTTCAGATCCTATTCTTATGATTGATCTATTCAGTTTTTCCACTTGTTAAATAATGATTGTTTTAATTGAATGTAAGAACTTCTGTCATTCATCCTGTTAGTAATTATACAGCATCAGTATCTGGTCAGATAAAGAATTGTAAATGCCAGGAAATTAAAAGCAAAAATGCATTGTGTCACATATCTATGGCACTAAAAATGCCAGATTAAAACTAATAGTAGTTGCAAACACTCGGTGGAGCTAATTTACTAGGCAAATTTGCATGACTCTTTAGGCAAGGGAGGTTTTTAGCCAAGAGTTCTCTTTTTTTCTGTATCTGTAAATAGCTGTGATTACATTAAGACCAAATCTAAATCTGCAGTTGAAGAAACACACAGGGATTTGGGGCAAATTAGAAGGAGTGAGTGACTGAGTAGGTACAATGTGGAGGGGGCAAGACAGGACGATTCCCATAATATGGCATGTCTGGTGAAGGCAAAATACACCTAGGAGTAGCGGCAGTAGGTTACCCTAAGGATTTTGTTGCCTTAAGGTGGATACGGGTATGGGACCTGTTTTCCGAATTCTTAAGACCTGGGGTTTTCTGGATAATGGATCTTTCTATAATTTGGATCTTCATACCTTAAGTCTACTAGAAAATCGTGTAAATATTAAATTAACCCAATAGGCTGGTTTTGCTTCCAATAAAGGATTAATTATATCTTAGTTTGGATTGATTATTTGGATGAAATGGAGTCTATGGAGACAGCCTTTCTGTAATTTAGAGCTTTCTGGAAAACGAGTTTCTGGATAACAGATTCCATACCTGTATTATGCTTCATTGCAAGACCTACCCTGCCTCTAGCTGTTTATGGAATGCAGCCCCCATTGTCCTCAGCCTTACTCACAAATAGTACGGTTTTTAGAAACAGCTATTTCATCACATAGTCGCACATAGAAGAGCACATTGATAAGACAAACAGTGGTTTGTCTAGAGAAAAGACTAATGGCACATAAAAAGAAATGGGGTTTTACTTTCCCAGTGTGTGTCCAAAACTACTTACTATCTTTCATGGCTGACACGTAAAAGTACCATTAAGCCACCAGGAGATGGAGCAATCAACCTGACATCAGAAGATTTCCCCAATCGCTTCAATTTTAAATATTTTTACAGTTTTGGGAAAAGAGCTATTCATTCCTTTTGATAAAATATTTCGACGGAAAATCTCAAAATATGTTTTTCTCAGTTTCTTTTTATTCTAACTGTATGCTTTGTATTTTAGTAAGCAGTCCTTAGGGTGATATACATTGTTGTGGGAACATTTGTGCCATGCTAATAAGTGTTTATTATCTGCCTGGTGTCACCTAGAGTGAGTACATCTATCTGCATCTGTATCTCGTGTGCTAATGTTACCTTTATATCGATACAAGAAAGCAATAAAGCACTGGCATAAGAGTCATAAGAGCTCACTTCTGACAACAGCTGAACTTGTACAAAATTGATGCCATTGTTGGAGGAATTGATGCCATTCATTAAAGATAATTGTGTCTAAAGATGTTCCTTGAACTTCCATATAGTTGCGTTTGGAGCCTGTGCATCTATCCTGCTTTCCATTGTGTGTGTATTAAATAGGGTGTGTTGGACTGGGGTGTCCAGGGCCACCGGGGCTGCCGAATCAGAGGCCCCCCACCCTAGCCACAGGCCCACCTTGCCCCAGTTTTGCTCCCCTGCTCCAGTCCTCCATGCCAATCTCCTCCACCCACTATGTACCTTTTAACCTTTTCCAGCCGCAACAAGAAAAGCGAATGGAGCGCCCACAGTTCCATTGGGGATCAGACCGGGGTCGGCAAGGTGCGGGCACAAATTTATTGGGGTTTACTGCTCCACCCACCATGTACCTTTTAACCTTTTCCAGCCGCAACAAGAAAAGCCAATGGAGCGCCCACAGTTCCATTGGGGATCAGACCAGGGTCGGCAAGGTGTGGGCACAAATTTATTGGGGGTTTCCTGCCCACCAATGAGTTCTTTGCCCTTGGTCTATAGCAGTTCAGGTCAACAATGTGTCTAGTCCTAACCAAACTGGGTCCACTCATCATTTATATACCTGAGCTGACCCTCCCATCTCTGACATCACAAAAGGGGAGGGCAGGAAGATTACACAAGTTCAGAAATGCTAGAGGAGGAGTTGTCGGCCCAAACATTCCTATACGGTGGGTTTCTTGCTGGAGTACAAACAACTAGTTGTAGTACACACAGTCACATCACATCCTGGCTTCTGGCCAACACATGATACCTGCAAAAGAGGACAAGCCCCTGTGGTTTATTTCAATCAGAAAAAAATACAACATTCATGGGGTCTACCCCTATAGCAAACCATGCCAGTAGTACATGTCAGTGATCTGAGTGTTGGCTTTATATATACAATCTTCAAAATTGCCCATAGGGGCTCCTTCAGGTGTATTTGCACCAACTCACACTCCTGAAGGGGTGTTATGTCCAGGGAACCCTTTGCATGTTTCACCTACACATACATTATATCTAAAAAATGATCATTGAAGGTGGTGGAGGCCCCAACTCAGACCTTCTGGAAGAAACTGATAAACCACAACCTTCCCAGCCAAAAGCTCATGTATATATTCTAAATGAAATTTTTTTTAAAAAATCAGCTTTTTTGATATCAGTGTAGGATTCTGCTACTAACTCTACTCTAATAAAGTATTCTCTTTCTACCCTCCAAGAGAGAAGGGGAAGAGACACTAGGGGATATATATATATATATATTTCTATAAAAATAGGTGGGCATAATGAGGGTTAGGGATGTAGCGAACTGTTCGCCTGCGAACTTGTTCGCGCGAACATCGACCGTTCGCGTCCGCCTAATGTTCGCGAACGTTTGGGAACGTTCGCAATTTGAGTTCGCGACCATTCGACCGCTAAAATCGAACGATTTCCATTCGTTCGACCGATTTCCATTCGTTCGAACGATTAAAATCCCTCGAACGTTCGATTCGAATGAAAATCCTTCGATCGAACGATGAAAATCCTTCAAACGTTCGAATCGAACGAAAAATCCTTCGAACGTTCGAATCGAACGATTTTGCGGGTGTTCGAAGTTCGCGAACTGTTCGCGAACCGTTCGCATTTTTTGCCGGTGTTCGCGAACGGCGTTCGCGAACACCAAAACGGCAGTTCGCTACATCCCTAATGAGGGTGGGGGAGGAGGAAATCTTGCCCTCACCAAAGAAAGACCAACTGCTAGACATTATTACAGTTATAAGCTCTGCCATGGAAGACCATGTAAATCATTATCCCCAAAATAATCCAGTAAAAAGAACATTGTCCTTAATTCCAACCTTACATGCATTATTGGCACCATTTATTGAGGTCAAGCACCACTATCTGTTCCAAAGAAATACCGCCACCATAGCACCAGCGTTCCCACTGTGGCCAGCGTTAATACGGACAGCAGAATTGTGCCAAACGAATCAGGCACTTTTCTTTAAAAAGAAGATGTGTAAAAAACAGGGTAAAATGATTTTTCTTTGATTTTTCCACCAGAATGTTGCCAGTATGCCTAAAATCAATACAATAGCTTTGCAAATATGCCAGATATAACAAATATACCAGGTATATGTACAGGTATGGGACTTTTTTTCCAGAATGCTCAGGACCTGGGGTTTTCCAGATAATGGATCTTTCTGTAATTTGGATCTTTATACCTTAAGTCTACTAGAAAATCATGTAAACATTAAATAAACCCAATAGACTGGTTTTGCTTCCAATAAGGATTAATTATATCTTAGTTGGGATCAAGTACAAGCTACTGTTTTATTATTACAGAGAAAAAGGATATTGTTTTTAAAAGTTTAGATTATTTTATTTTCATTTTAGATTTCAGATTTAGAATTCAGAACGGATCCCATACCTGTATATATATCTAAAGTAACAGTACTACACTTAATGGGAATACTTGTAAAAAAAAAATCAAGATTTATTAAAAAAAAAAACTACATTTCGAACACCAAGGGGAAAATTTACTTAT
The DNA here is from genome assembly GCF_017654675.1 of Xenopus laevis. Classification (NCBI taxonomy): domain Eukaryota; kingdom Metazoa; phylum Chordata; class Amphibia; order Anura; family Pipidae; genus Xenopus; species Xenopus laevis. The sequence continues at coordinate 9,387,119 of NC_054382.1, read as the reverse complement.
GGTCGAATATCGAGGGTTAATTAGCCTTGATATTCGACTTCCGAATGGAAATCCTTCGACTTCGAATATCGAAGGATTTTAATCCATCGATCGAACGATTTTTCTTCGACCAAAAAATACTTAGAAATCCTATGGGGACCTTCCCCATAGGCTAACATTGACTTAGTTAGGTTTTAGGTGGTGAAGTAGGGGGTCGAAATTTTTTTTTAAAGAGACAGTACTTCGACTATCCAATGGTCGAATGGTCGAATGGTCGAATAGTCGAACGATTTTTAGTTTGAATCGAAGTTATAGTCGAAGGTCGAAGTAGCCCATTCGATGGTCGAAGTAGGCAAAAAAATAATTCGAAGTATATTTTATTCTATTCCTTCACACGAGCTAAGTAAATGAGCCCCTAACTGTGCGCTTTCTCAAGGATAACAAAAAAATACATATATACATACATACATACATATAAATAAATATATATATATATATATATATATATACTGTTGCAGACAGATTTGCAGGAAGAAGAACAACATTTAAAATAATCTTTTTTTTTATTTTTCTTTGATCCTGATTTAAATCAAGTTCAGGGTTTTTTTCATGCAGCCATAACTAAAATCCATAATGTAAATATTTCTGTCGGAACACTCTCTGATATGGAATGTGTTCTTTCATTTTAGATGGACCTGACTCTCTTTGAAATGCTTTCATGTCTGGGACAGAAGAACTGACCCCTGTAGAGCCGAATGTGTTTCTGCTTGGCCCCCTAATTCTCTGATACATTACACTGCTTTGTTTTGATGTCAAGAAAAAGTATTGGATATCAGACTGGGGAAACAAATATTTCCAAACAGTTTGGAATGTTGCCATGGAGAACTCCTACAGACAAATACTGTATATAATCAGCTTTTTTGGCTTGATTTACAAATGGTATATGGGATTCATTATCCAGAAACCCATTATCCAGAAAGCAAATTACGATATAGATTAGAAGAGACCCAATAGTAGTAATGCAGTAGCCAGAATAACAATTTAAAAATTTTTACAATTCGGATTTTAACTCAATTTTACAGTTTTTCCCTGATCCAATTAAATTGTGCTTTTTTTAATAATAAATAAGGGGTCATGTGTCCTAATAAAGATTTTTTAATTTTTATAATTACTTTGGCTACTGCATTACTACTATTGGGTCTCTTCTAATTTATATTGTAATTTCCAAATTTTAGCAACCCTTGGACTGGGGGTCTTTTTTTCATTGAAACCCAATGGCTTAACTAGATATTATTGGAAATTATTATACAAGGCTCCCAAAATGTCTAAAGGTTGACCTGTTTTAACAATATTTATTGAGATTATATATGAATTAGGACCTCATGGGGCCCCTATATCTTCTGGGCTCCCCTGCAGCTGCAGGGTCTGCAGGGCTACACAACATATTTTCTCTATATATATTTTTACCTACTAAGGGTAAGGGCACATGCTAAGATTCGGGGAGATTTAGTCGCCCCCGGCGACAAATTGCCTCTTCTTCTGGCGACTAATCTCCCTGAAAAAGCTACACGAGAAAACTTCAGGCGACTGAATCGATTCTAGCCGACAGGAAGGCTTTTCGTGAAGATTAGTCGCTAGGCAACTAAATCTCCCCGAAATTAGCTCGTACCCTTACCCTAAGGGGGTTATTTACTAAACTCCGAATGCAAAAATCACACAAAATTCTGGATTTTTTTTATATAAAATCGGACTTTTAAAAAATCATGAATTTTTGAGAATTTATTAAAATTGAGGATGGAAAAGTCTGAATTTTGAAAATCCGGCATCTCAGACCTGTCAAGGTTACATATAAGTCAATGGGAGAAGTGCCAATGATTTTTTGATGTGCAATGGGTTTAGTGCAATACCTGAAGTTTTGTGAGTTTTCGGATGAAAATTCCAGAAAAAAAACATGAAAATCTGATGAAAAATCTGGGGAAAAATCATTTTCCCACAAAGCAAATTTTAGGGAAAATGTAAAAATAAATGAGCGTAAAAAAACAGAGGGGATTTGATTGAGTTTGTAGCAGAAAATATTCAAACAAATTTGGACTTTGATAAATAACTTCCTAAAAAAGAGCTCAGAGATAAGAAAAAAAAAGAGCAAAAAATTAAGCCTTTTCAGGGCAAAGTCTCTGTGATTCGTTGAGAAAAGTTGAATCACATCATTCGCTTTGTCTTTGTTCCAGGCAGGATAAAAATATCCAGAATATATATCCCCCTATCACTTTCTCAGTCCCGACGCTCACGGAACTTTTCTTTTTTTATAACATCTGTAAATCTCGGCATTGTACCTGTTGTAGTTTTAAGGGTCTGGAAACAGCTGGGTTATGAGAAGAGATGCAGTAAAGCAAACTTGATGGGCTCTTTTTATGTGCACTATCCAGCTGTCTGAATTATTGATGAACTGCGCAAAACTGCAAGTTAAAAGCACTTCTTTTGTAAGAAATAGCAGTTACCTTTTGTTCCGAAAAGGATCTTTCACAATTGTGACGCAAGGGGGATATTCATTTCCGATATACAGAGAATCCAGAGAACCTTCTGCCCCCGGGGTTATGAGATATTACTTAGCCCTTATGGGTTGGCTTTATTTGAATTGCTAATTAGACCCGCTCTTTGGTTCAGAAGTTCATGTTTTGAATTAATAATCCATAAAAGAATAAGTATCTGTACATTAACACTCCTAAATACAGGTATGGGACCTGTTATCCAGAATGCTCGGGACCTGGGGTTTTCCGGATAACGGATCTTTCTGTAATTTGGGTCTTCATCCCTTAAGTCTACTAGAAAATCATTTAAACATTAAATAAACCAAATAGGCTGGTTTTGCTTCCAATAAGGATTAATTATATTTTAGTTGGGATCAAGTACAAGCGACTGTTTTATTATTACAGCGAAAAAGGAAATCGTTTTTAAAAAATTGGACCATTTGGATAAAATGGAGTCTATGGGACTCGGAGCTTTCTGGATATCGGGTTTCCGGATAAGGGATCTGCCGCTGAAACGTAAAGGTAGCAAAGGAAATTGCCATTGATGTCTGGTGTGAAAAGGATAATTGTAGTGGCTATAATATTCAGAAAACACACTTTGTACAGTATTACAAAGCCAAAGCAGTAAATTACATACACAATCCAATATCCGCTGCTCTACTGTAGTATCCCATTGACGGCAGTAAAAATTTTATATAGTAATAGAAGCCCAGCACTGTACAAATAATCCTATTACAAGTTGATATCGGTTTTCCGTAAAATCCTGTTCCCAAAACATAATAAACTTAGTCAGAGTGCATTGCCTTTGGTAGGCTGTATTAATGGGCAGATATTGGCCACACTGTGCAGTTACAGCTCGGGCTTGTATAGAGAAATGCAATTTGTATTATAATGTGCATCTCAGCTTGGGAGATCATTATTAAAGGAAAACTGTACCCCTGAAAAACGTAGGCCTCTATAAAAATATTTTGCATAAAATAGCTCATATATAAAACTTTGCTTCCTATAAATAAATCATTTTCATAATACAGGTATGGAACATGCAGGGCCGAAACTAGGGGTACGCAGAGGAGGCACATGCCTAGGGTGCAACGAAGTGGGGGTGCCAAGCATGTACCTCTTCTTCCACCTACCCCCGGTCCGGACCCTCCCACCAGCACGCTCAAGCTCGATCTTCTGTTTGTCCCCTCTCCCACCTCCACGAACTGAAATATCAGACTGTACGCATGCGCACTCGCAGGTGCTGGCAAAGGGACCTCCCAACATTTTGGAAATAAAAAGAGGTACAAAAAAGTTGTCCACGCCCATTTATGTGACCACGCCCCCTAATTACCATGTTCATTTTACAAAATTTGGCAGCTTATAAAAGTTTGAACGTATTTCTATGTTTTTTTCAGTTATTACAGTTTTGCTAATGAGGGTGAATTGCCCTTTAAGCTGTGAGTCTAACTTTTCCCAAGGGACCAGTTATCTTATATTGATATTATTTATTTGCTTATCTAGAACATTTGAATTGTTACAAACGTATCTTATCTTCTGTTGTGGTGTTCTGGGCTCTCTGCCAAAAGCCAATTAAGTTGGAAACTTTGTTTCATTTTCTGGCTGTTCAGTGCAGAGAAAAACAGGACTTTCCAGTACAAGGTATGAGGGACTGCTGGCTGACCTGTCAAACGAGGGACTGTCCCTCTAAAAATGGGGCAGTTGGAAGGTATGCTTGGGTGCCGGGCTGGCTTGGCCCGGGCCTGGGAACATGTTATCCAGAATGCTCGGGACCTGGGGTTTTCCGGATAACTGAACTCATTTGGATCTTCATACCTTAAGTCTATTAGAAAATCATATAAACATTAAATAAACCAAATAGGCTGGTTTATTGGTCTCTGAGAAAGTGTTGTATCACGAAACGCGTCAGACCTCAGATGCTATGTTTATTTGATTAATACTATGTTGAAATAAAGTGTATGATTTTACTTTTGACCTGGAGACAAGCGATTATTTTGGATACCCAGGAGTGCGCTGTCTTCATATTACTGTTTTGCTGTTGGCGTTCCCCCTAGTGACGGACTCGGGGGGCGGCTGCACCCGGGTCACAACGATTGCAGGGTAAGATATCAGTTCTTTTTACCTTGTCTTATGTTAACGAAGATTGTGGAAATCCAGTGTTAAAAATTAAGAGCAGGGTCCAGGGCAGTTGGCACCCGGGCCAGCCAATATTTACGGTGAGCGGTGAGATATGGTCTGTAATTAATTAACGGCTGATATTGGAACCCGCAGGATATCTTACTTGTAAAGGAGATTCATGCCGATAACGGAGCCGGAGCTTTTTTCTGTTGGAATCTGTGGATACAATTGACAGTGCACATACATATTAGGTCACATGATCAAGTTGGGTAAGATCTTTAATAGGCCAATTAATATGATATAAATTATCTGTTACTTGAGTATTGATTTGGGGGGTTTGCATTTCATAAAATTAATGATGTCCATATTACCTACTGATTTTCTCTGTTATCTTTTGATGCGAGTCTAGTATAACTCCTAGGCAGCGTGCTTGTGTGGTCGAATGAGAGATCTTGGATGAAATATAATGAGTTCTGTTTTTGAAAGGTTCAGTTTCAGGTGGTGCTGTGACATCCAGGAGGAGACAGCAGAGAGACAGTCTGTGACTTGGGAAAGGACAGAATTAGAAAGATCAGGAGTAGACAAGTAGAGTTTGGTGTCATCAGCTTAAAGGTTATACTGAAGTCCAAATGACTGAATAAGTTTTCCTAGTGAAGTTGTATAGAGCGAGAACAGCAGGGGGCCTAGAAAAGAGCATTGAGGAACTCCGACAGAGAGAGGGAACGTAGTAGAAGTAGAGTTAGAGAAGGAAACTTTAAAGGAACGGTCAGACAGATAAGATGTAAACCATGAAAGAGCAGTGTCCCGAATGCCAGCTGAGTGTAGAATGTCTAGGAGGAGTGAGTGGTCAACTGTGTCAAAGGCTGCAGAGAGATCTAGAAGGATGAGTATGGAATAATGACCTTTAGACTTTGCCATTAGAAGATCATTGGTTACTTTGGTGAGTGCAGTTTCAGTTGAGTATGTTGGGCGGAAGCCAGATTGCAGGGGGTCAAGAAGGGAGTTGTGAGTCAGATGCTGGGTCAGGTGTTTGTAAACAAGCCTTTCTAGTAATTTGGATGCGAACGGAAGAAGGGAAACTGGTCGATAGTTAGCGGGAGAGATGGGATCAAGGGCAGGTTTTTTTGAGGATAGGAGTGATTAGATGCACTGTTTTTATCTTCAAGGAGAAAGAGAAAGCTGGGGTTTACAAGTTCCCAGCTTTCCCACTAGAGCTCCTGAGCTAAGGGTAAGTGCACAATGGTCTTACTACTCAGTCACACTGGTTGCTGGGGGACTTGATTTTAAATGCACTACAAACCTATAATGCTCACAAGCAGTGTAGGACTCACGTACAATGAGGGGCCATACCGTGACACGTGAGCTTACATATGTTGGCCTACGTGTGCTACTAACACCTCATTTTTTGTAATTATATTTTTTTTTTAAAGGCAAACCGAGCGCTGGCAAATTTTCTCTTTCTCTTTGTGTACAAATATTGGCTTTTTATCGTTTTCAGCAGCTGGTCAACTCCAGAATGTGGGTAAGTCCAAGCACTTGGACAATGTTGTCTACAGCAGCTGTTCAACGCCACAGCGTTAGTTAGACCGAGCACAGACGATTTCTTTCTCTGTGCTGTTTTTATCCTGACATATGTTCTGGGGTATTATATGTGAAGCTGGACTGGGTCGTGGGAAAAAAAACCTGGTGGGCCCCAGCCCTCAAAAGCCCACCAGCCCAAAATTTCTGATTTATCAAACTAAAAAAAAGTGAAAATTACAAAAAAAACTCATAAAACCTGTTAAGGTTTTATTGAAGACATTTGGGGTGTACCTGAAACATTATTTTCTGAGTTTATTAAAACAATCAAGAACAATTAATATAATAAATACAATTCGATTGTTATGCAAGGTATCTCAAAACCAAGAACAAACCCCAAGGCCTTTTGCTTTGGGAGGAGCCCTCCGCTACTCGGATCTGCCAGGTCTCGAGTGAGAGGACCAGGGAGAGAGTTCAGACAAGGGAAGACAAGGGAACCGAACGTGAACTAGAGGAATGGAGGAACGGGAAACAAAGAGCATGGTCAAGGGACAGGCCAAGTCAATACCAATCGGACAGAGCAGTACACAATCAGGAGACAAGAGCGTAGTCGAGGTCACAAGCCGGGTCAAAACACCAATGTCGCAGTACAAAAACAGGATCTGAGAGAGTAGTCAATACACGGGCAAAGGTCAGGACAGGCAGCAAACTAGACAAGGTCAGGGACAGGCAGGGTCAAGAACAGATCAGAAACACTAGAAATTGTTCCAAGAACTATTGAAAATAGGCCTATGTTGGGCAGTGAACAATTGTGTGAGGTCCCTTTAAATATTCGAATTTCACATGACCCAGAGCCTGCGTCAAATTCGCAAGCGTGTGTCATTAGAAGAGGGCTCAAGATGATTTTCATTCACAGTCAACTTTATTTTGTATTATGTTTATATAATATTGTGTTTAATCTATGTGAGGTTTTAATTAAATATTTTAGCAATCAAGAGAAAAATCAACACAGTTATGAGAAAAAAGTGACATAATTTGGTCATCATTTTTTTTTCTCAATTGTCTTATTTTGTCTCAGTTCCAAAAGTTTTGACCTTCTTCAGTGGAAAAAAAAGTTTATTGACCTATATTTTAGGGCCTTTAACTTTCCTCTTTCAAAACAATCATAAGTTACTGTCAAACTGCAAAAGAATAGTGAATTTCTGCATTTCGCAGCCAGCGAATAAATTTGCGAAACTGCAGAGAAAATTCGCCGGAAAAAAATCCAAACGTCAAAATTATTCAGGTGCCCATTGACTATAATGCATTTGTACAAAATAGGCACACGTGTAAAAATTGCCACAGGCATCTAAATTTTGACGCCCGTTGACTTAAGCAAATTTTTCGCCATTTCGAGAATTTCTCGGAAATTCACCCATCAATACAAATGAATATTTCAGGGCCGATTCACTAACTTCGAGTGAAGGATTCGAAGTTAAAAAACTTCGAATTTCGAAGGTTTTTTTGGGCTACTTCGACCATCGAATGGGCTATTTCGACCTTCGACTACGACTACGACTTCGAATCGAAGGATTCGAAGTAAAAATCGTTCGACTATTCGACCATTCGATAGTCGAAGTACTGTCTCTTTAAAAAATACTTCGACCCCCTAGTTCGCCATCTAAAAGCTACCGAAGTCAATGTTAGCCTATGGGGAAGGTCCCCATAGGCTTGGCTAACTTTTTTTGATCGAAGGATATTCTTCGATCGTTGGATTTAAATCCTTCAAATCGTTCGATCGAACTATCTACGCTAAATCCTTCGACTTCGATATTCGAAGTCGAAGGATTTCAATTCCTAGTCGAATATCGAGGGTTAATTAACCCTCGATATTCGACCCTTAGTGAATCGGCCCCTATGTCTTGTTCTATTCCTGAGTGCAATGAGAGATCATGACAAATTCTTACCCATCCCCTTCACCCTTATTGATTAATCATCTCTCATCATCAGAGCTACATTTCATTCATGGGGTAACATGAGGTGACAAACACAGCAAGTGGCACGAAAATATTAACTTCAGTTTACAATCAAATAAAAACTTTACTAAAGCTGAAATGGAATGTCTGGTGGAAACTGATGAATATTGATTTGAGACAGAGAACTTTGTTGAATTTAAATCTGAAACCCTATTTTGTTAAATTCCCATTGAAAATGTAAAGAACAACAGAAACGTACCTTTTAGAAAAACATGTTCATAAACTGCAATCATTGCGATTTTGTGCTTTGATTTATTGCATTAAAAAAAATAGGATGCTAGGTAATTTACAAAACACTGAAATATAAGATATTTTGATAAGTGTTTTTTTTTAGAAAATGTAACTAATTAGATTATATTTAAATTTAAAATATTCTAGTTAGTTATGTTTTTGGTCTTTTATTAATCTATGTCGTTCTAAAGGCAATGTCTAAATTAATTGGAAATGTTATTACTGTGTTAAATTTGACAATTATTAAACCTCAAATTTTCTGGTCAAGTGGAAAAACTAAAATTTTTAGAAGGAAAAATCGAATTGTTCGAGATTTACTATGATCCAAAGCTGCTAAAAATCCAAATCTGAAAATGCTCCAGCTAAAACATGTCCAAGTCATATAAAAGTCAATGGCAGATGTCCCCTGCTACAATTGGAAGATGTTTTTTGTCTTCATGATCTTCGGTTTTCGGTTGTTTTGATATTTGTGAACTCAGGCAACAATTCAAAAAAGTTGCACAATTTAAATTGTTGAATGATTTTGTCAAGGCTTTTCCCTCACTTTTCCCTCTCATGCTTTTCTTGTTCTGATTTTTTAGTAAATTAAGGAAATTCAGGGTTGGTAATTTTTTGGTCTAATTTTTTTTAAAGGATAAGTAAACCTTAAAAATAAGTGAATGTAAAATTGATGAGAGTGCTATTCTAAGAATGTTTGCCATTCATATTCATTATTTATTCTTTTTTCATTTCAAGATATTAAAGGATACATGTACTGTGAATATTAATGAATTTTGTTACAACAGCGCCACCTGCTGGTCATTTTCCCACCAGTCTGACCACCAAGTAGTCAAGGAAGTTGTCAGGAGAAAGAAAGAGGCTGCTCTGATGTTCTTCTGCTTAGGAAAAAAGTTAGAGACCTTTCTCAAATCTTTCCTAAGCAGAAGAACATTAGAGCAGCCTCTTTCTCTCTCCTGACAACTTCTTCCTTGACTACTTGGTGGTCAGACTGGTCAAAAACTGACCAGCAGGTGGCGCTGTTGTAACAAAATTCATTCATATTAACAGTACATGTATCCCTTAATATCTTGGAATGAAAAAAGGATAAATGATAAATGTAAATTACAAAAAAGTGCTTAGAATAGCCCCCTCGTCAATTTTACATACGCTTTTTTTAAAGGTTTACTTATCCTTTAAATAAAAATGAGAAGGAAAACAAGTTTAAAAATGATAAAATGAGTTTTAATAAATACCCCCCCCCCCCAATGTATGGAAAATTCAGAATTTCAGAGCACACATTAAAGGGGTTATTTTTTTTTTATGATTTATTAAACCCAATGGTGTTAAAAGTCAGAATAAAAAAGTACTATAACTCAGACTTGCAAGTTCAAGTAGAAGTTAATGGCAGATGTTCCATTTACAATTGAAAGATATCCTGAGCTGTGTTGGGTTTCGTTTAATAACCCGAAGATTTTGTAGTTTGCATGCTATAATCCAAAAAAGTTGCAGTCTTCGGGCGTCAAATACAAGTCATCGGTTTCAGTGACAAATCCAAAAAATTTGTATCATCGGATTTTTTGATGATTTTATCGAGTCTTTTATCGAGAATTTTGTCAAAGTTTATTGATAAAAGTCTGTGCAGATTTGGTCGGAGTGGTTTTTTGAGAAAATAGTGAAAAAAATTAGGATTTTGATAAATAACCTCATTTCTTTTTTGTTAAATAACCTCCTTTCTTTCCTAGAAAGAAAGAGATGAAATTATTTAATTTACCAACTGTCTGTAATAAATGTCTACTTTCCAAGAAGACGTTTCCTCGTTTTCTTTCTTTAGTCGGTACAAGTTAATTCAGACTGGGAATAGATTAAATGTCTCCCTCAAAGAGATCTATTGGATATTTATACTCAATTCACGGGCTTAGAGTCTCCATCCATTTTTATTATATCGTCTGCTTTTATAAGATAATCAAATATTTAATTTGCATATTGGGAAATTGTATGGTTGATTTGCTCCATTCCGTCACCTCTGTAATGGAAAAAAGTGCATTCAGTAATGAAATCAAGATATTTCGGTGCTCAATTATTTACATTATTGCTTTGTTTAAAAATACATTTTTTTATGGTTTCTCAGGTTTCTTAAAAAAAAACATTTAGAAACAAGTGGACTATGAACATATAGAAGTAATGACATTTATTTCAGTTCACGAAACACACTGAGGCACGGAAACGTAAAAAAAAATAAAATCATCATATAACATGGAGATGTTTAACCTGGCATTAAAAAATTTTTGGGTCAACGTAAAGTGTAAGATGCCAGATGCGACACTTGGATTTCGAAGATGATGATTGAATTGTTGGGTACTCAAATACAAAATTGATTGAGCGAATTTGAATTACTATCAAATATGTAGAGCTGAGTAGCAAATGGTTTAGCCCAGGATGATTCCGCTTACAATAATAATTTAATTTACAAATAACTTTTTATTGTATAGTGATGAGCCAAACAACCCCATTTTACTTTGCTGGAATTTTAAGAATGCCATGGAAAAATTAGCAAAATCGTAAAATTTGGCTGCATGCCATATGCATTGCACCAAATGCATTGGAGTTATTGGGACAGTTTTTTGAGTGTGTGTGTTTTTTTCTAGTGCTTTTTTTATATATGGATAAAAGAGTCAACTCCTCCCTCTATAGGGCGGTTACAAAGCATAGGTAATAACTTCACAACATTTTTACCAATTTTTTTTTAATAACGTTTCAGTACAAGTCTGTAAGATTTGAAACTAATTTCCAGTTGGATATTATAGCTAAAGATTATCCTAGACAGGACAAAACATAAATGCCTGCAGATACATATCAATATAATAATTACTGTAATGGGAAAAATACAGAATTCCTTCCCCCCACAACCCTTAATTTGCCAATTAAAAATGGAGAATTTAGAAAATATTAGTTGCTTGTCCACATAATGCACAAATTTCAAGGATATGGTGGAATCCTCCACCAAATCTAAATGTCACCTTACTCCATATTTACTAGGCACTTACTAACAGTATAGTATTTATTAGAATAAAAAGGTGATCATTCTTTTAATCCTTTTATCTGTACCTATATGTCCTGGATGGGAGTGCTTGTTGCAGATGGTTGAACCAGTTGAACCTTTTGTTAATTGTTTGCCAAACCCATTAGAATATTTTTATTTACAAACATGAAGCTTCAAAAGAATCACTGGGAGGGGTAAGGTTTGGGACTTCATATCTGACTCTTGTAGGCTGGAACTGTATTTTGAATGTAAAGTAAAGAAAAAGAACAGAATTGTTAACCTACTAATTCAGATTTTTGCAATGGCAGAGATTTTTTTTTTTGCCAGCCTCTTTTGACTTGGATCTCCCCTTTTACCCAGTTATTATATCCACTAATGCCGTCTCGGGTATCTTTAAGAGCATTTGGAATTATTGGAACTTTAGGGTGTGGGATCACAGAAGAAGTAAGCAGGGTGGGGATGAAGAGTGGGCCTCATCATGTTTGCGGCCTCAGGCAGCAGGTAGGAGAGAATAACCCTTAGATTTCCCAGGCCCTGTCTTGCCACCAACATAAAGCAAGAATCTTTTTGGGAACAATGTCATAATAAAACCCTAAATATTGGGGCTCAATTATTGACACAGACAGGGTGCACCTTGCCCTGCAATCATGGCAGGATGCAGGTCCTTGGACTCCAAAATGAATCAGTTCTCCTTAATGAATACAATGCTCTGTGTTCATGGGGGGCAGGCAGAGGGTGATACATAGTTATTCAGATTTACAAGTTAGGGAGTGCATGTGAGCAAAGGGTGCAAAGCAGGCCTGTACTTATTGCTAAGGTATATTCTTATGGATGATGAGATCCTTTTCGTTATAATGGAGGGTTCAACTTCAGAGTTTAGGCACCGCAAGACCTGCAGACTTTCACAATTCAAAGATAGGACTCTGGAGAACCAATTTGCTGATTCAGTGATTCATTTATTCAAAATGTGCACCTGTACTTATTGCCTGCCCTATGGAATGACAGGGTTGTTTGGTGACCATCCCTGATGATATGAAGTGCAAAGAATATTTCTCAGCTCCATAGTGCTCTTGCACTTGAGTCTGGGCATTAATACATTCCCCCTATTGACCTTTTGGTGTAATGTGAGAAATGAAAGGAAGGAAATGAAATGAAGGGTGGAGAAAATGAGGGGAATAAGATGAGGGAAAGCAGGACTGGAACTAGGAGTAGGCAGAAGAAGCACATGCCTAGGGTGCAAAAGTGAAAGGGTCAATAGACATACAGGTATCTCTTCTGTCCAGACCATTGTGTCAACTCTGAAGATAAAAACTGCATGCTCTGTAGCCCGCGTGTGCCGTCACTGTGTATGCACGTGGGGGGTGGAGGTTCCAAGGTTGCCTAAGGCATCAGGCCGATTTGGCCCGGCTCTGAGTAGAAGGAACATTTTCACAACATGACCATTTTAGGACTGTACTTAATGCATGACATTAGGGCCGACCAAACAGATTCATGGCAAAAAAGTAAAATTTTCTACAGAAGCAAATATTTCCGAAAATCTGCACTAGAATTTCTCCATGCATTTTTTATTTTTGCTGGAAACAATTCAAATTTTTTTCTGTGCTAAAAACAAAAAACACCAAAAAAACTGTCAAGGAAAAATACCCATGGACAAACAGGGCAGTTTCGCTCTTCACAACATGATACCAGAGGCGCATACACATGCCCATACTTTTTTTTATGACATCACTGACACATGGACTCGTCCATTTTGGTGGTAGGACTATCGACACATCATAGGTACATGCAGGAGGCTGGAAAATGGGACAGACAATCTAATTAAGGCTACTAGTGATGGGCGAATTTATTCGCCAGGCGAATTCGCGGCGAATTTGCGCGATTCGCCGCCAGCGAATAAATTTGCAAAACGCCCGCTAAAATTCTCGGCGTCAAAATTCGCTGGCATCAAAATTAATTTTTTCCGAAAAAACAGACGCCGGCGTTAAAAACAGGCGCCGGCATCAAAAACGAGACGCCGTTTCGCAAATTTTTCGGCAAAGCGAAACGGCGCAAATTCGCCCATCACTAAAGGCTACTCCATAACTTAACATCAGCCTCTCAGTCCCACTACAGGATGAAGGTTTTTGAATTCGTTAAGTTAATGAAAACTGTTACTTTATAAAAAATTAAAAGCGCTATTATCTTTCATTCCATTTCATTCCAACTGAGCAGATAAATAGCAGCGTGAAAGATCGTCTAAATACATCATTCTGATATTCCCATCAATTTGTTTTTCATGTAAATGATGGTTTCTTGCTTGTTGCTAGTCAATTCTGGTTATAAAAGCAGCGTGAGTTTATTAAAAATATTATCTTTTTTACATTCCATAGCTAATGGATGACATTTTCAAACAGCAGAGAAAGGGGAAAATTTTAAATGGTATATTTTTCTTAATATCTCATATCTGGAAAAAAAAAGAAAATTAACAGCACAACAATTTCATGCAGAAAATAAGCAGTAAAGTTATCAGTGGAAAGAATATTATTTCCAGCCCAGACTGTGCTGACAACTTTTATATTGTGTTGATAAACATCTGCGTGTGTGGAATAAGTGGGGAGTTAAATATGAACCCCCAGAGCAATAAGAACTGCAGAACAGATAGAGAGCACTATAAAACTCTTTGGGGCAAATTTACTAACCTCCAAAAATTTGCCAGCGACAGCTTCACTCACAGCGCAACACTTCGGCAGGCGTAGATTCGTCAGGACAACACTAATTCACTAAAAGTTGCGTCCAGGGCGCCGAACGCTGGCGAAGTTGCGCTAGTGTTACTGCGTCAAGCGAAGTTGCGCAATTTGCATACGGCGGGAAGAAGTTGAATGGACGTATATGTGTATAGTTTATGTGCCACATATTAGGAAATATAGGGGGGAAGCCGCTTACCCCCAAAAAAATTTACAGCTATTACCCTGAAAACGGAAAAGATGCCAGAATTTTAAGGGACTTAAAAAAAACTATTTTTTGAGGAAGTCCTATCTACTCTATTACACTTTGCCTGGACTGAGGTGGCGAAGGCAAATCTGGCGCCACAGGTAACGTTCAGTAAAATCCGCATCTTAGTGAATTTGCGTAGTTACGTCTATTCACCAGAGCGCAAATTCGCCAGGGGTAAGGGAGCAAAGTAACGGTAGAGTCTATCTCCTTTGCTAGCGAAGTTACGCCAGGGGCCGCTAGTAAATCGGCGAAGTATCGAAATGAAGTCACACTGGTGAATTTTGCCCGCTTTAGTCACTTTGCCCTTTAGTAAATTTGCCCCTTTGACATGTGCGAGTGTGAGTGACACTCCTTCCACCCATCAGAATGCATTGCTGCCATTGTATCATGGCGATTAGCTAGGTATTTGGCATCCAAGCAGAAGGTGTCTGTAGATAATATGTAGAAAACCCTCTTTTTAGAAAGTAGAAGTTCAAATTCAGAATTGGTACATCACTTACATTAAGGCAGTGGCTTCCTATGATGTAAGGCAACTCACAGTCCTGTGCACTTGGCCATTCATGCTCTGGCATATTCCAATTGGTCTGTGCATATGTGGTGTATCAGCTCAACTTGTTGTTGCTGCACCATCAACCTTCTCCCATACACACCTGCTTTGGCGCTAGAGTACTGTGCTAAATCAATTTCTAAGACCTGCAACCTGCAGCCGGTGACCCAAACCGCAACCCGCATATTTACCTACTATGCTCCGCTACCCAACCAAGACCCGCAACTGCCTTATCCGCAACACAACTAGGTCCACTGATGTTCTTCTAGTTCCCTGAGTAGGGATGTCGCGGACTGTTCGCCGGCGAAGTTGTTCGCGCGAACATCGGCTGTTCGCGTCCGGCGCAAGTTCGCGAACGACGCGCGACGTTCGCCAATAGGCGTTCGCGTCAAAATCGTTCGACCATTCGATCGCTAAAATCGAAGGATTTTCGTTCGAATCGAACGATCGAAGCCATTGGATTGAATGAAATCATTCGATCGAATGGCTTCGATCGTTCGCGAACACATTATCGGCGGTTCGCTACATCCCTATCCCTGAGATCTTCTGTTCCGACCCAGGCTGTTTTATGACTCCATTGCATGCTGCCATTCCTTGATCTCTGTCTGCCTAACCATTTGTAAATATGTGCTGCCTTGCGTCCTTCTGATCAACATACACCTTGCTTCTGATTGACTCGCATGCCTCGCTCTACAGTTTAGTCTCCTTATTTCACTCTTGGGAGATATCTTCATCATTTTGAGGTGCTCGTGGGCCATTGTATATGCTTGATCCCTGAGTTTCCAAGACAGCAAGAAATAACAGTAATTTTTTCTTCAAACTATCAGAAAACATTTTAATCCTAGAAGAAGAACCAATGAATGTTCACCAAGCTCCAATTATTTTGTTTAGGGAAAATGCCCCAGCCAGGGAGTGTTATACAGTTGAGAACCCACTACTATTGGTGAACATTCCAACTTTCCAGTAGAGGATTGTGATTTGTTCCTTGGTTTAAGGCTTGTTGACCTAGAGAGGTGTCCTTAGTATTGATAAAGTAGACCAGAGAATGGGTCCCCATTCTATCTGCAGTTATTGAGAGACTGTAGAGATAATATAGCCCACACATGCATCATACCTGAATGGTTTGGGTCAACCTTGCCTTTAACAAGCTTTAATCTGATCTTTACCAATAAAACCTTTGTTATACATAACAAACCAAATTGTACCTTAAACTTAAGGAGACCAAAATAAGGACTAATCCATAGTCATGATACTTTTCCTTCTAATTTAAGTTCACCTTTAGTTTATAATGAATAGGCCTATTCAAAGCATATTTTCAACTGGCCTTTATAATTTCTGTAATGGTTTTTTTTATTTATTAAAAATGTTATATGGTTCTCAGGATTTACTGACCCCAGCAACCAAAAACAGATTGACTGTGAGGCTACATTATTATTGTTTCTTATTTTTATTGCATGCATTTTAGTCCCATCCTGTTTATTTTCCATTTCAAGAGTGCTGACCGGTTGATAGGGCAGCCTGATAACTTTGAAATTCAACCGGAAGAACATAAAATAAACAAAAATCAAAAACTACAAAAAAAAAATTAAAATCAGTTGTAAATTGTCTCTGAATTTTGCTGTCAACACAAATCTACAATTACATTTTATGGTGCACTTCTTCTTTTAATTAACAATATGCCAGTTATGGTTCAAATCTGATTTCATAAAAAGTAAAAAAAAAATAGCTAATTCAGCAAATTCCTTTATTATATTTTATATTATCTCTGTGGAATAAAATCACTGTTTAAAAGGTTTCCAATGCTGATGGTACTGAAGGTAACTAAACTAACTGGTGAAATGAAGATTTATGGAGGTGCTTATAGGTTCAGTCTTATATTGAAACGAAACAGCTTCTGGCTTTTCCTACAGCTCAGAACTGAAACGAAGAAATTAAATTGTGTTTAATACCATTAAAGTACCATATGCTTCAGACCGGCAATTACATAATGAAGCTAAAAGCAACATAAAATGTTTTCTTTTGGGGCTATTTACCAAAAAAAGAAAAGAAAATTAACTTTAAAATGATATATATTAATATTCATGGTTAGGAATGCAGACTTGGCAGCAATAATAATATTGATATGCAAAAGAAAGGCCATTTGCTGTTTTTTGGTGTAGGAAACCAATTCATCATCATTTAGACCTGAGCAACTGGCAAACAGGGTCATTTAGATCGTAAATGAAATGTAAAAGTTGTAAAAGTCTTAAAGGACGTTCCAGAAAGCATGTTGATGCCTGGATTGCAGCAATGTTGACCAAGCTCTGCATGACGGTTCTTTTCATTATGCCCACTTAAACATTCTTGTTATCATAGTCAAGGTTGCTATTGGGAATTGTGTTGCCAATATCCCTGCTAGGCCATGCCCCTGATTTGCTCACCCAGGGCCGGATTTACATAGCGGGCACCCCTAGACCCACTGTCATTTGTACCCCCGTCCCTGCGCATCCCCAGTAATTCTGAACCAATGTGGGTGTGGTCAGGCAGCATGCCGCCCCCTAAAATCCTGCCGCCCTAGGCCTGGGCCTTGGTGGCCTCTCCACAAATCTGGGCCTGTGCTCACCCCACCCCAGACCCACTCAAACCCATCCCTGATATAACCAAACTTTCTTAAGCAAGAAATACCACCCCCTTTCCACCAATCCACTCCCTGTATGGACCCCTGGCAGAACTCCTACTTCTCCACCTCCATAGCAGTCCTGGTGTTCTGGTCATGTGCATGTTCTTGTCATGGCAGGTATAAAGTGCAGGGCTGTCCCTGCATCAAGATTGACATATCTGGAATCCTTGTGTCAAGAGTGACACAACCAGTGTTCCTGTTTAGTAAACTTGTTGTGACTGACGTTCCACAACCCAGCTAGCCCCAAAACTGGTTTCCAGGTCAGCACTCTTCTCTCTTGCCAGTCCATCCCCCACCAAAAATGTTTTCGATTCAAGCTGAATGGTCCTTCTGCGTCAACACCCTGTCCCTTTAGTGCCATTGCACTGAACCCTCATGGTCCTTCCACCTCTTCTAGCAAAATAGCCAAAAACATTTTTATAAGAAAGGTCGAAGCCTACTCAATCCTCAACAAACCTGTCTAGCATCTTGCAGGTCTCACAAGTTTTACTATCTCTGTAAATGTCTAGAGGTAAATAAACCCTATGACATCAAATACATTGTCCACTAGGGTGCCTTTCCAATGCATGTGCTTCCAATTCTATCTCATTTTGTTTGCTCAGCCCCATGCCTATGTAACCGACAACACTGTTTAAGTGGGACACAAATACAGGAAGGCTTAACTATAAAGCTGGCCTTTAAAGCTGACAATTTTGCTTCTCCAGACTTTGATTTGTTATCTCATTGGCCCCTGTTTACTATTGGGCAGGTTTAAAGGTCTTTGATTTGCTCCTCACATGATGGATCTCTGTAGCTCTCAGTGTGATCTAATTTGACCCAATGGGTGGCCATGATAGACAGAGTTTCGATCACTTGGTGACCATGAGCATATCTCCAAGTTAATAGTCAGCTTTTGCTGGGAAAATCTTTCTTTCACTCATCCTTCTGTCAGATTTCTCTTTTTGTGACAATGGAACATCCTCCACATGAAACTTTTATTTGTACCAGAAGAGAAGAACTGCTCGCACACCCTGGCCTTCAGTGAAGGAGGGATCGGCACCCTCCTAATCCAACGTAGAACCAAGAATTTCACTTGCACTCAAAGGCAGATAAACGCAGGCCTATACCCTTGCACTTTATTGGCAGAAAGGTGCAACATTTCGGGGATGTCCCCTTTGTCATGCTTGACTTCCCTGAAATGTTGCACCTTTGAGTGCAAGTGAAATTCTTGGTTTTATTTGAACCAGCCATGAAATTTAAAAGTATTACCGTTCTCACATGCAGGACACCAGGGCTGATGATTATGGTAAATCTTTGAAAATAAATTGGAATATTTGAATGAAATAATGGGTAAATACACATAACCTAAAATATCTGCCTCTTATAATTCCTTATTAGGTTGTGCAATTGTCCATAATTGTTGTGATGGATTGATACAAGTTCCATGTTCTCTCCCAGTCAATTCAGCAAGACAAATGTATCTTCTCTGCTCCATAAAAAGCACCTTTTAATCTTTTTTTTTTTTTTCTTCTATTTTTTTGTTGAAGAAATGAGCTTTGTTAGCGAGGCGCTGAATGAAAAATGACTGGAGGAACATGACAGAATAAACGGTGTCGTTTCTGAAATACTTCTGGTATTTCATTAAAGCATGTTTTCATCAAATCAATTCTAGTCGTGACTTGAAAGTTATTATCGATTGTCATTCTGGCAGAGAAACATATTATGCATCAATTTGCTATTCATGTGATGGTCCAAAGTAAGTGAATCTTAATGACACTCTAGAAGTTGTGTATTTCTGAAATGTTTACATGAAACTAAGGTATAACTTTTAAAGAGCCATCATACCCTTGATAATCATATTTATGCTACTATTGCTCTGTGGTGTATCTCTGTACACAGCATATGACCAAATGTAGGGGACTATTCATACTGAATTGTGCTTAGTATGGGAGAATACCTATGCTGCCATTGTTTTATGTTATATTTTCATACAGGTTATGATAAAACCCTTGTAGTACCATTTATATTCCATTATCGTTGGCTGAACCCTCACTAGCATCAGTTCACGCCCCTGATCTGCTAGGCTGTACCCCATTTGACTTCTGAGGGTGGTTGTGGCCAGCCAGTTGGATTGGCAATGGCAACTTTGGCAAGGCTATAACTGAGCTGTGCCATAAAGGGAAAAAAAATCAATCCAAAAACATACTATATGGCCAAAAGTATGTGGGCAACTACCTGTCCAACATTTCAAAACCAAGGGCATTAATATGAAATTGGTTTTGGCTGCAAAATAGTCAACATTTTTTTAGGGGTTCTGCTTCTATTCAGCCACAAGATTATTAGTAAGGGTGGGATTAGGATCAGCCCTTGTTTATAGTCAGGGTTCCAATACATCCCACAGATGTTCATTTGCGCTGAGGTCATGTTCAGCGAGTCAGGTTCTTCCACTCCCATCTCAGTAAAAGTTTGAGGACTCCTGCCTGTCCAACATCTCCTTTCAAAGCCAATAGCATTAATATGAAGTTGGTCTTTGCTGCTAAACAGCCTTTACCCTCTACATTTCTTGGAAAGTTCTCACTAAATATTGGAACATTGGTGGTGGAATTTGCTTCCATTCAGCCACAGTTGGGCAGGTTGGGCATTGATGTTGGGGATCAGGCCTGACTGTGCAGGCCAGTAAGATCCACTTCCATCTCATCAAACCCCATTCTGCATGGCCCTTACATTGTGCATGGGCTCTTAATTGTACTGCAAAAGAAAACTTCCCCAAAGTGCCAGCCAACACAGATTCCACATTTTCGTTCTCTCTATTATTCTTTGCGAATGACAGTTTAAGGCTTAAAATCTCCATTAGGCAAATAAAAAAGGAACATTTTAATGAGGCTTTAATGGCCGTTTAAGCACACAATGCACATGCTTATGGGGGGAAAAGGCACCAGGGTAACAATTAAATCTATGTTTTATGGCATGGAAGTATATATTGCCCAACGCTGTAATTACTATTGAAAATATTTGCTAAGTTTCTCTTTGAATATAAATACGTTTAACTCCAAGTTTCTTCTAAAGTGTAAGACAAAAAAGTGTTGTGTCATTATAGAGTATTTTAAATTTCCATTTGTTCCATACATCTGTTTCGGCAGTCATATACAGGGCCAGAATAGCAATAGTGCTGCATTTACCTGGAATTTATTGGGAATCGGGTATAAGTCGACTCCCATGGTAGATGCCCCAGGCTGGTGCATTACAGTTATGGGGTTATTGTAATTAATGTAACATTCCTAGCACCAGGTATGTAATCCATAGCAGCCAATCATACATTTTGGTCATGCAGCTGACCAGTAAATGCTACTTGCCTGGTTGCTACGAGTTACTAGACCTGCTGTTAGCTTTTTGACTTTCCTTACATGTCAAACTAGTGTCCTGCTGAGCAAATAGTTCAATAATTGAAATCACATGCAATATAACATTTTAGAAAGTATTGTATAGGGCAATGAAAGTGAACATCAGTTGAGGTGCCTATGTGCCAGACACCCCCTAGTGATTTTAACCGCTCACCCTGTCTACTGGGCTGATGTTCACCCACACATGGTATACTCCTAAAGCAACCTCATTGATATCTTCAGCTGCTTCCCAATGGCCCCTTCTGCTGTTAGGGATCACTATAAGGAGTATATCCTTGGCTATTTTTAGGTGAGGAGCACTGGCTCAGGGAACAAGGTCTTAGGGCACCACCCTTTCCTTGTCCATTAATGGTCACCTGCATACCATTGTCTATGGAAAGTAATAATACAAGAAGGGGTTGGATGGTGTTTAGCAAGTGAGGGAATACAGGGTTAAGGGAGATAGCTCATAGTACAAGTTGTTCCAGGGACTGGTCTGATTTCATCTTGGAGTCAGGAAGAAATTTTTCCCCTCTGAGGCAAATTGGAGAGGCTTCAAGTGGGATTTTTTGCCTTCCTCTGGATCAACTGGCAGTTAGGCAGGTTATATATAGACTTAAATGGTTGAACTTGATGAATGCATGACTTTTTTCAAGCTAACTCACCATTTTACTATGTTACAAGTTACTATAAACCCACATGGAATCGAAATATTACACCAGGTGTATTTTCCCTTTAATCAGAGCTGACACTGCTTTCCTTTCCAATCACTGCGATTGTCACTAGGTATAGATGTCAGCAATGTACAAGGGGATACAAGCGGTAGTGGGACTTTCATATGCTTGTTCCCTATCTTGATTCTGTGTTCCGTAGAAACGTGACTGCTGTACAGTAGAAAGTCTACAACATTCATCTTATTTTCACTTTCAGGGTGAAGTTGCGGGGGGCTGTATCGTATCTGCTCACTGCAGACTGCTGGGCATTATTACAGCATTTTTCTGCTACTGCGCAACAGGAGATGGCAAATGGCAGACTCTTTCTCTCCGAAATTACATCCGCTTTAACCCTGGCATTTACTGAGCTGTGTATGGTGATTTGGAAGCATTAGCCTAACTCAGATTATGTTTAACATCAGGGGCCGGCGAGGGAAATGAGCGGAGGATCATATCAGGACGTTGGATGCCCAGCTTCACGGTAGTCGCATCTCTCTGTACTTTCTTCTGGCATCCCCCCCCCCCCTGTAATCTTCTCAGATAAAAGTCTGCCCTGAAGGGATCCAAATCTTTCTGTTTCTATGTCTGAAAACTTTAATGTAAAAAAAGATTACAGGAATAAACAGACGTATAGGAGCAAGGGTAGCAAATAGAAAATAGAAAGTTTACTAAAAATTAGGGATGCACCGAATCCACTATTTTGGATTCGGCCGAACCCAAGAATCCTTCATGAAGGATTTGGCCGAATACCGAACCGAATCCGGATAGGAAGGGGAAAACGTTTTTTTACTTCCTTGTTTTGTGACAAAAAGTCATGCAATTTCCCTCTCCGCCCCCTAATTTGCATATGCAAATTAGAATTTGGATTCAGTTCGGCCGTACAGAAGGATTCGAATCCTGGCTGAATCCGAACAGAATCCTGGATTCGATGCATCCCTACTAAAAATAGAGATTTTTTGCAAGGAGGCATAGGGCCTCATTTATGTATAACGAATATAAGTGCTAGCATCTTGGGGAAGCCCATATTAAAAATCTTGCAAGAGGTTCATAGCACAGCGCTGGCAGGTGCAAGGCATGATGCACAACATGGCACCCCTCCCCCATTGACCAATGATGAATACAGGGTTGCCAGCACAGGCACTACTGAAATCTATTTTGGAGTGCGAAGTCCTGTGACTCTAGGCAAGGCTTTATTTTGGGTCCATGCCACCCTATAAGTGGGGCCAAGAGCTGCCCTTACTTATGACCGAACTGTCTCACCACAAATGTAGAGAGATATGACAATATCGATTGTCTCCTTGAAAATCAGGAAGCATTTCACTAATTACTGCTGTATCTAGAGCTGTTTTTAGGTTGGGGCACAGAAGACATGTGACCAGGACACCCCATAAGTAGGGCCTTGGAGGAAGTTAAATGGGCAAAGGTTATAATATATTACTAACAATATTTGTTAGTTGTTAGAGGGGTTCCACCAATGGGAAATACAAATGAGCAGAAAAGGTCCCACAAGGAACATTTCTCCTCTTTCTTCTGTTAATGGAATTCATTCATAAAAACTAAATGGTTTTTCATTTTTTGACCTTTACCCAGTTCCACATGACACTGAATAAAATCCTATTAGATTGTGAGTACCAGGCAGTGCAGATTTAGTTAGCTTTGGGCCTCATCATTTAAATCAATAAAACAAATACGGCATCAGTAAATCACATCAGTAAAAGAGATATTGACTTTCTTCAGCATGTTCATTGATTTCAATATTTGGTCAAGTCTGACAGCTTTACAAGAACAAAGGAGCATAAAGAACTGTACCGATACTAATTGTGTTCTAATGCTAAATAATTTTGCTTACCTTTGGCCTTATTACTGCTTTTCTAAACGTTTCAACAACTCCAAGATGCACCATTCAAGGACTCAGCATAAAATGTAAACCTAACTTTGAAGTAAAGCAGAAAAGTATTGGACCCATAATATCAGAGGGGGGTCAGTTGGTTGATGAGAACAGGGAAAAAGCAGAGATTCTGAACTGTTATTTTGTGTCTGTCTACACAACTGAGGAACCAGCTAATGAAGTTTTTCTTAATAGTGGGATTATATTAATAATGCTGGAATTAGTGATTGAGACAACCACTTTTCATTGTACTAATTAATTCATAAGAACTAGATTTGCTTAAATTGTACTGTGAAAAATAATTTCCATTTAAATTAATTTCATTTTTAATATTTTGAAACCCATTATTACATTGTCAGGAACAAAAGTTCAAGTTGGATCTAGAAAGGGAGTTATGGGCTGGGAAAATATCTGGAGGGGACCATTATAACTTGTTATGAGTAGTGATGGGTGAATTTCTCCCCGGCGAAAAATTTGTGAAAGTCGAAAATTGTCCAAAAAGTTAATTTTGACGCCAGCATTAAAGTCAATGGGCATCTGAATAGTGTTGATGTGTGTTCATTTTGACGTGATCGACTTTTTGGACAAAATGTTTTGGCGAATTCGTGCCAGCCAAATATTTTCGCCCATCACTAGTTATGAGCATCACTTTTTATACTTATCTCGGGCATAATGCTTCAGAAAGCGTTTGTGTCTGGTAGCACTGTCCCACCGCCTTCGTTATGAATACAGCTCTGAATTCACAGGGGAGGGGGACACAAGTCCATTTTGGAGCTCAAAGACCTGCAGCAATTTTTTTATAGTGCAGGACAAGGTGCAATGTCCATGAGGGAATTGAACATACTGTAGGATCTCTGCATTGTGAGACACCATATTTGCCCTCATGGCACCATGCAGCCTGTTCCCTAATCATAGACTTCATATTATGACTATTTGTTTTTCCCAGTGATACATTTAGGGAGATAATCAAGACATCTAAAAATATTTATCCAAGTATCCATCCATCATTTGAAGCAAAAAACGTCCCCTTTGCTGTCATACATGGCAGAAAGAGAGTTGGTTTACAGCCACAAATTAAACAGATTATTCTCTTATACATACATACACAATATGTTGGGTGTTTATTGAGCTACAGAGATGTAGGGTTGTGGACTATAATAAGCTCATGTCAATCAGACTAGCAGAGCATTGAGAAAATATGGGCCACACTTCAAAGAACATTCCCTGTACAAGTTTCTACAGCCAAAAAAAGCCAAATGTTTCTTTTGCAGAACATAATGACTTTCCGACAGGCCACGAAACTTGGTTAAGCTCCAGTGCTCCTTCTCCTGCCGCGCTCGTGTTCATTCTGTTCCTCTGCCTCACATCTGAGATTATTGTTGAGCCGGTGGATTGAAATGGCAGCATAAAGATATGATTAGTTGTAGGGCTGCAGAAGGAGCGTGAAAAAGCTATTTTTATTTGATTCTCAAAAACATAACATATCTCCCTTTCTGCCCTATCAACAATCCAATAAAACAATGCATCTTCTTTGTTTTCTCCCTTCTGTGCTCACAATATAATCTATAGTAATACTGAAACTTTATGTTCTGCTGCTAGAAGTCTTGCTTGTTCTTAAAGGGAAGAAAAGACAAATAGAGCTTCATCCCCCACTGTATTCCAGCTCTTTAAAGGGATACTGTCATGGGGAAAAAACATTTTTTCAAAATAAATCAGTTAATAGTGCTGCTCCAGCAGAATTCTGCACTGAAATCCGTTTCTCAAAAGAGCAAACAGATTTTTTTATATTCAATTTTGAAATCTGACATGGGGCTAGACATTTTGGCAATTTCCAAGCTGCCCCTGGTCATGTGACTTGTGCCTGCACTTTAGGAGGGAAATGCTTTCTGGCAGGCTGCTGTTTTTCCTTCTCAATGTAACTGAATGTGTCTAGGTGGGACATGGGTTTTTACTATTGAGTGCTGTTCTTAGATCTACCAGGCAGCTGTTCTCTTGTGTTAGGGAGCTGTTATCTGGTTACCTTCCCGTTGTTCTTTTGTTTGGCTGCTGGGGGGGGCTCTTTTGAGAAATGGATTTCAGTGCAGAATTCTGCTGGAACAGCACTATTAACTGATTCATTTTGGAAAAAAGTTTTTTCCCATGACAGCATCCCTTTAAAATCACAGTCCACTCCAGTAGGGTGCCACCACGACTACAATGGCAAATTAAGAGCACTATAGAAGTTAGAACTACAATTCCCAGTATTGGTGGCTGACAAATAAAATTTGTCCAGGAGACCTGACTTTACTGCAGTGTTTGTAGTCATAATGCCTCCGTTCAATTACACTGGTTTAACAAAATATTCAGTCCTGTTGATTTTTGTCAGTTGACTCTTAATGGTGAAATGTAAGAGATACTGGGTGAAACAAAGTTCACTGATCTCCCAGTTTGTGGGTTTTTTAAATAGTTATCCTTTTAGACAGTGACTCCCAAACTGTCCCTGGGGGGCTTGGAGCTGTGGTGGGGTTGGTGGTCTGAAGGCCAGTTAGAAAATTTTGGAGACAACGCATAATTGTTTTCCTAGATACACCTGAAAGGCCAGCTTGAAGATCATAATGGGATAGTGAAAATGTAAGACTCTGACTGAATGATTGACACAACAAAGTCCTATATTTGTAACTGTTATGAGTTAAAGAGGATCCAAAGGTTAGACCTCCAAAGGGGAGCTTGATGGAATCATTCGTGCAACAACAGTGAATCTAGTAGAACATTTTGTGGTTGTAAAGTGCCATTTAATATTTCCAACAGAATTCCGCCCAGTACAGTGGAATACCTTGTAATAGCTTGTGGTATCTCTCAGATTATGAGAAATGTAGAAGTGTACCTATTCACAGTCTCGTAAATAAGCATATGCACGTACTGGAACTTGTATATAGTATCAGTATAAACCTTTAGCAACTAGTTCTGCTCTTTCCTTTCTTCTCAGAATTATTTTGAAGTCAGCTTAAGGTACAGACCTAAGTTGGGGATGCTTCACTGGTCCAGTCTGACTAACCTCAGACCCTAGCCTTCACCCTCACCCTCATCCACCACAGCCAAGATGATGGGCACATAGAGCAGGCAACTGAAACCCATATCACTTAGGATCCAGATCCACAGAGAAGTCCAAAAACCCACTTGACTGATGCTTTTTATACCAGGGACTAAAGATGGTCTCTACACTTCAGCTGGGACAGTACTCTTACTACTCCCATAAATTCCTTTAGGGACTGGAAGAGGATGACCTACAGTTTCCTATCCCCCTTGACCTACCTGTACTCTCTTTGTGATAATTGGTCTCCTGTTCCTGGTCCCATCAAGGCTCCTCTACCTACGGGTATGCAGCTTATTTCTGTGAAGGCTGGATCTAATTTTTTAACTATCTTTAACTATTTAGATTGTTCTATTGGGCAGGGACCTCCATCATCGTGTCTCCTTGACACTAAGCTCTTACTATTTATTGTAACTGTACTTTGTGTTTATTTGTATTGTATTTTGTATTTATTATAGTATTGACCCGATTTTTCTACTTATTTATTGTTCTGCTGTACAGTGCTTCGTTCTCAAGGAGCTAGTACAGTTCATACTAAGGATGTACCGAATCCACTATCTTGGATTCGGTTGGGTTGAATCCTCGAATCCTTTGTGATTTGCATATGCAAATTAGGAGCAGGAAAGGAAAAAGTGGACTTTTTTTTTTACTTCCTTTTTTTGACGAAGTCAAGTGATTTCCCTTCCTGCCCCTAATTTACTGATGCAAATTAGGATTTGGTTCAGCCAGACACAAGGATTTGGCCAAGTTCAAAAAAAGGCAGAATCCTGAACCAAATCCTGGATTCGGTGCATCCCTAGTACATACATTCTATTTAATATTATCTGTCACAATGTTTCAGCATGAGTGGGGCGTTGAAAATAAGAAAACTATGGGTAGTTTATACATTTAATTAATCCCGATGGGCTGCAAATAGCCACTCACAGAAGTAGTTTTATTATAGGAGCTGAAGGAAGTTTTGGTCTTTTCTGCAGTCAAACATTATGTTGACTCTGCTGCAGTTCAACAGGCTACCTCCAACCTAGTACCTGGTTCCTCCATAGAGATCAACTGAAGAACTAGGAAGCTAGAGAGTTGGGCAGCATGGGTTTTAAAAAGCAGATAGGAATGGATTGCCTTTGAATGTTTGCTACACCGGCTGAATGAATAAAACCTATGGGCGCTGCCCTTTGCAAATATTTGTAATATCCTAGCAGTTAGGCAATAGTCGAAAGGTTGAACTTGATGGACGTGTGTCTTTTTTCAACCTAACTTACTATGTTACTATGTTAATTGCCATTCAAACACTTGCAGATGCAGAAAATATCAGACTCATATGTTACATTATGTTTGATAGAAATCAATGAGAACAAGTCCAGAACTTGATCATTTTCTCCTGTGATTCCCTACAGTCTTGTTCCTTCCCTGCAATACAGATCTATACGGTACTAAGTTGCCTTTTCTCTGCCTATCGCTGATAATATTGTCCAATGAATTCAAATGTTGCCATATTTGGTTATCTCTAAAATTGAAAATATGAAAATGAAAACGGGGAATAAATCCAGTCTAGGAAAACGTGTCGCAATCACGAAAGGAAAAACTTAAGCAGCCGGAGAATACAAATCAATAAGAGAAAAGAGCAGCAATCCAATTGATTGGCTTTTTTTGTGTGTGTGTGTATGTGGAAAAATTGACTTTTTATTGAGCATAACACTGGGCGCTGGGATTTCTCCCGCGATGGAACGAGCAGTGAGTAATGTTTAGTTCCTTCAGCAGAATCTAGTTGAATGGCTCCGAATCTAATGGAATATCTAAGAGCATCATTTAAATTTAGTAGGTTGGAAGGCATTTCTACAGTACATTGCATTGGTATTGCCGAGTGTGATATATTAATCCATTTCACCTTCCTTTTCATTTTTTCTGGGCTATTGAAGATATGAATATACAAATTTAAAGTTGCTGAAGATGTGAATACACAAATCGACGAACTTTCTGGCCAAGCGTTTAACCGGAGTCGTGTGTGATAGATAACAGGGCTGGGATATTACTCAGCGGCATGGCTGTTATATTTAACTGTGTATATGTTCTGCATGCCATAAACCAGAGGGATCCATGAATGGAATCTGACCCCTGTCTAAAGTGCTAAGAGTCTTAGGGGCAAATTCACTAACAATCGTAGTTTCGCCAGGCGCAACTTCGTCGCGATTCGCCACACTTCGCCAGGCGTAGTTTCGCCAGCGCTCCGCAAATTCACTAAAATCCGAAGTTGCGCTCAGGGGTAGCGTAAGTTTGCGAAGTTGCGCTAGCGTTGATGCACTATGTAAAGTGACGTTACTCTAGCGAAGGCTAATCTGCATACGGCGCCAAATTCAAATTTCAATGGAGGAATACGTATCAGCACTACAAATGCCTAGAAAACCTTCAAATCAGCAAATAAAAAATTTATTTTGCCCTACACATGTGCCCACTGTCTAGGTAAGTTGCCATGAGTCAGGAAATGTAGGGGGGAAGGAGGAGAGCCCCAAAATATAATTTCGATCTTTTTCAGCCTATCACCCATAATGTAGAAAACACGCCAGCGTTTTTTTTTGACTTTTTTTGAAACAATCCCTATCTACTCTATTGCGCTTCGCCAGGTCTGAGATGGCGAAGGAAGTCTAGCGTAAAAGGTAGCGTTCAGTACACTGCGCAAGTTAGTGAATTTGCGTAGTTACATCGCTAGCGAAAATTCGCCAGGCGTAAGGGTGCGAAGTAACACTAGTGAAACTACGCCAGCGTTCGTTAGTGAATTTGCGCAGTAACGAAAATGCCAAACGCTAGCGAATTAACGCTAGCGTTCGGCGCTTCGGCGCTTAGTGAATTTGCCCCTAAGAGTGTGTATTTTATGGAGCTCATCATGATGGCACAAAGTACTGCTTCCTTGCTTTGTAGTACCGGGCACTGACCAGCTGTTAGAAGCACCTTTGTTCAGTCCAACCAAGAATTGGCAATTTCTTTCTGTTTGCTGAGGGCTTTAATGAGGCAAAAAATGAAACATGATCTACGGTCCTGTGGTCCACTTCTTCTGCCGGTGCCCAATATCCGTTCTCCTTCGGATGTAACAATCAGACAATGTAAATATAAATGGACCAGCGCTCAAAAACAGCTTGAGGGTAGAAAAAAAGGACAGATCGACTAATATAGTGCAGTATTTTTAGTTTTTAAAGGGGAAGGAAACCTAGTCGGCGCAAACCCCCCACCTCTCCTCCCGTTTGTTTCCCCCCCTCCCTCCTCCCCCCTGGCCTACCTGTCCCGCTGGGCAAATGCCCCTAACTTGTTACTTACCCTTCTGCGCAGGTCCAGTCCAGGGAGTTCACAGACCACATCTTCTTCCACGCGATCTTCTTCCTGCTGTGAACGGCGTTTTGGCGCATGCGCAGTAGGATCATTTCGCCGGTACGATATTCTGCCCATGCGCGTGACTTTTGGCGCATGCGCAGTAGATCCGTACCGGTGAAATTATCCTACTGCGCATGCGCCAAAACGCCGTTCACAGCAGGAAGAAGATCGCGTGGAAGAAGATGTCGCCTGTGAACTCCCTGGACTGGACCTGCGCAGAAGGGTAAGTAACAAGTTAGGGGCATTTGCCCAGCGGGACGGGTAGGCCAGGGGGGAGGAGGGAGGGTGGGCAACAAACGGGAGGGGGGGTGGGGGGTTTGCGCCGACTAGGTTTCCTTCCCCTTTAACTATGTCACACACACAATGGGGGGAGTGCTCCTTCTCCTTCACCTGTACGGTTGTTACCATCACCTTTTTTCCAAACAGTGTAAATAGAATCCAAAGCGGTGTTTTAGGATTTTCTAGGGGCCGATTCACAAAGGGTCGAATATCGAGGGTTAATTAACCCTCGATATTCGACTGGGAATTAAAATCCTTCGACTTCGAATATCGAAGTCGAAGGATTTTAGCGCAAATAGTGCGATCGAACGATCGAAGGATTATTCCTTCGATCGAACGATTCAATCCTTCGAATCGAACGATTCAATCCTTCGGATCGAACGATTCAATCCTTCGGATCGAACGATTCAATCCTTCGAATCGAACGATTGGAAGGATTTAAATCCAACGATCGAAGGAATATCCTTCGATCAAAAAAACTACCATTCCCCATAGGCTAACATTGACTTCGGTAGCTTTTAGATGGCGAACTAGGGGGTCAAAGTTTTTTCTTAAAGAGACAGTACTTCGACTATCGAATAGTCGAACGATTTTTAGTTCGATTCCTTTGATTCGAAGTTGTAGTCGTAGTAGAAGGTCGTAGTAGCCCTTTCGATGGTCGAAGTAGCCCAAAAAACACTTCGAAATTCGAAGTTTTTTTACTTCGAATCCTTCACTCGAAGTTAGTGAATCGGCCCCATAGTGTTTCTATAGACCTTTAAATACCGTGTTGGCTTTCACAGACAGTCTGCTCTTTCCTCTCCAATGCTCCAATGGCTCTATAGGAATGCGCTTAGAATAGTGTAAAATCCTCTTTAATAACAAATTATATATAAAAAATTGCACTCACATTTCCAATATGTATAAGCGTATAAAACAGAGTCCCAGTAGTGCCATAGTCTGGACTTTTCACAATGCTGATGTCTGTTCTTGTTTTCGCCAGCGTCCTGTCGCAACGTGTAGTCCTTAGGCGCACACGAGTGATGTCACAGCCTGACGCGTTTCGTCTTGTGACTTTCTCAAAGGCTTCACAAACACCAATGCGCATGTCTCCTTTTTAAAGGGAAGTGCAACATGGTCTTACTACTCAGTCTTACTACCTCCAGACCAGGCACTAGCTGCAGGGTTCCCTTAGCTCCCTGAGTCAATGGGCACATTGTTTCAGAGTGAGTCAAAAATACATTTATGTGATATTCTTTGGGTGCAAGCTTATTGATGCAGCCATCTGTAGGAACCCTTGTGTTAATAGGTGCACTTCCACCCAGTTCATCAGAAAAGGTGGGGTGTAAGCAATGGCTCTTGGCCCTCAGATACAGAAGTGCTGCACGTTTGCATGCAAGTATTTTAGCGCTTTCAGATGCATTTTTAAATGTGCATGATCCCTTGTATGTTCTCCCTGGGCTTTTCCTGTTCCCTTTCACACTCCAAACACATACAGGCAGGTTCATTGGTTCCTAATAAAACTGACCCTACTGTGTGTGTGAACGTGATAGGGACCTTAGATTGCAAGCTCCACTGGGGCAGAGGCTTATGTGAGTGATGTATAATTTCTGTAACACACTACATAGAGTGGTGCTATGTAAACTAGAAATAGAAATAATAATTATGTACTATATAAACTTCAACTTCAACTAGAAGTCCCCATAGACGTGCTTCAGAAGCAAACACACATTTGCTTGCCAATGCAAAGTCAAAGTTTATTATATTTAAACTAGAGATCTAGAAAATCTTTAAAGGCTTGGATTTGGTTCGGCTGAAGACTTTGAAGTTCTCTATCATTAATTTAAAAAAAGACACAAAGCCCTTTTATTATAGGTCAATTTAACTTTGAAGAATAAAGGTTGGTAGGGGTAGATACCCTGGCCAAGGTGCAATGGGAAACTCAACACCCAGTCTCATTCTACCTCCCTTTCCCATGATGCCTTGGCTGGAACAGCATGTTATTTAGATATTGTCCCCACTGTCATATGGGCAATAAATGGATTACAATAATTGTCTGGAAATGCCAAGGCAGCTATACTCAGTCAGGCAGATAATTAGTAACATGTATTTCACTCTTTGTCCCTATCTGCTGGCTGAAATAAAGGAACTATAACAGTTTTTACATTTATAATATTCTGATGAAATTGTACAGCTTATTTAGTGGAATGCAGGAAACTGCCCACTGCAGGGACTACTATATAAACCATAAACTTTCCTCTCTGCCTGCGATAGTGATTTATTCCTTCTATCAGCCTCCTGCATTGGTACTTGCGCCTATTATATCAGTAGTAGTCTGATGTTTTTAGTTCAAGCCCCCCTTGGAGGAATGATCTGTGTTCATGGCCCACTTTAGTTCATAACAAGGTTACATCTATAAATGGGGAGCATCCTCCAAATCTAGCTGAGATTTCAGAGGTATCAAGCAGAAAAAAAAGGCATATTTCCTAATCCTAAATTTAAATGCCCTTCTGCCCAAGTTCTTCTGGATCCTGGAGCAGTGGTTGGGAGTCTTGGGGGTTGCCCTAGTTCTGGAGCATGAGTTGCTCTTGTGCTCCTATTGATGCAACTCACTTTGGGAACCTAGAGCCTCTAGATGTCTAAAGTTGGGGCAGCTTCAGGGTTCCCCAGCATTGATAGGTACAATTTCACACTATTCATTGCAACAGGAAGGATGGACACTTTGGCAACCATGTTAAATATACGGACAGTATCTGCTCTCTATTACATCCATTTCAGAACACCTGCACATGCGTGTGCATTAGTAAATTACTCAAAATTGAATTGAGTAGAAAACTTAGCAAACCCAAATGCAGTGTGGAAGATGAAATTCCAGATGTGTTTCACTATGTCTCAATGAGTGTAACGAAGTCTCACCCTGGTGGTCTAGTGGGGGGACGGCAGGGACGCCTGCCGCCCCCTCGGTGGGGACGCCGGCCGCGCTGCTCCTCTTCTTGCGCCGGCTCTTTCTTAGTGCGCGCGCGCATGCGCACTTCAGGATTTAAAGGCGCATGCGCACTGGCGTATTGACGTCAGCGCGCAATGGCCCAAATTTAAAAGTATTAAAGGGGCATGCCCACTGTTTGTCATTGCCCGTGATAGGATTGAATTTCCTGGTGCTCCTGAGCCTTGTGCTAATCTGTTATATTCTAAACCTGTTTTGACCCCTGCCTGGCTATTTTGACTATTCTTACTTCTGGATCCTGACCTTTGCCTGCTTTCGACAACTAGTGATGGGCGAATTTGCGCACGAAATTCGCGAAACGGCGAAAAATTAGCGAAATCGCGCCGGCGTCTCGTTTTTGGCGCCGGCGCCCGTTTTTGGTGAAATTTTGCCGCAAATTTTCGCGGGCGTTTCACGAATTTATTCGCTGGCGGAGAATCGCGCAAATTTGCAGCGAATTCGCCCATCACTTTCGACAACGCTTCTGTATAACCCCTTGTTTGATCACCCGGTTTTGACCCTTTGCCTGTTTGACGATCCTTGCTATCTGCCTGCCTCGACCCAGCCTGCCTGACTACGATTCTGCCTAATCCTTTGTACCGTGACCTTGACCCAAAAAGACTCTGCTAACAGCCGTGCCCCTTTGCTAGCCAGAACATCTCGCCTTGCACCCCTCGTTAAGTCCAGGTGGCACCCAAGTAAGCTGAGGGATCCTCCCGAAGCCCAACGGTGGTCACACTACTGGTGAAGCTGAGCCGAGACCAGGGTACTTGGCACTTGTTTTGGTATTGGGTGCCAGCCGTGACAATGAGCATTAAAAACTGGGCATTTTGCCTATTAGATAAGCCCTTAAAAACAACCCAAGCTTCAGGCTGGGCTCCCAATCGTCAATAGATGCACTTGTGCCAGATCACAGCAAGATACAGTGAATCAAGGTGCAATCATTGTGAAGAGCAAAAATCTTTAGACACAAGAATCTTTAATAAATGTCATTGATACTGACCACGATTGTGTCTATTTATGTGTGCAACCTCAGTTGCAGTTGTGTTTGTAAATGAGCCCTAAAACTCTTGAAAACTCAAGCCACAGAGCTAGCTATACGCTGTTCTTTAGCAGTAATTACTTTGATTTGATTTTCCAATAAATGTTTGGTGGAATGTATGAGCAGAACT
Organism: Xenopus laevis; assembly: GCF_017654675.1. Taxonomy (NCBI): domain Eukaryota; kingdom Metazoa; phylum Chordata; class Amphibia; order Anura; family Pipidae; genus Xenopus; species Xenopus laevis. The sequence continues at coordinate 9,352,732 of NC_054382.1, read as the reverse complement.
TCATCTTCACCAGGAGGCTTATTTATTGAACTACTTATGTTTCATTATAAATTTGGGAGCTGCTATATGGCTTTTTTAATAAATGTTAAGTGGGATATATGAGCGCAGCTTTGTCTTCACCGAGAGACCTACAAATATGGATGCTTGTGTTTATTAATAAAGTTGGCAGCTGATATATTGTTCTCCTTATCAAACACACTGCTGTTCATGTGCAGTGGTGGCAATAGTGGGCTTCTCAGAGGTCCCAGGTTCAGTTCCAGCTTATGCACCATTGGAGTCTAGTTTGGTTTTGAGCCCCTGATTTTCTGGGTTTGCTTAGGAAGCACTAGGTTTCTCCCAAGATAATGTATTGGTAGTTTACATACTTCCACAAAATCTGACCTGAATGTGTATATGCCTTGGAATTATACCATAAGCTCCACTTGAACACAGACTGATATGGGTGAATCAATGCACTCTGTAATCACAAGCAATATGCTTATGCTTCATAAATAAAGGTTTATTCAAAAAAATAATAATGATCTGTTGCAGTTGAGTACTATACAAGCCGTTATGGAGTGAGGGATCTCAAAACACACCTTAACAAGAGACCAGCAGTGCTCTAGATCCCAAACTTGATGTATAATTCTAGATATGCCCTCCAAAATCATTCAGCTTTTTCCCTCATTCAGATTTCCTTTTATTTTCTTGAACTGCAGTACCTTTGCTCAACTCTTGTTCCTATATCTGTAGCTAAGTAAGTATTACTGTAATTGAATGGTAAAGAATACAGAAAGATACAAGCTGGACATTAATTGGGGCCTCTAGATATGGATAACTTGCCTGAGCCCAACATATAGTGTGGATGGACTATGATAGCAGCAAATGTCGGTAGATTAATTGCAGCTTTAGTTGGCATGTTCATAGGAGTTAAAGATGGTAGCAATAACACTGGAAAATATCCCGGTGGTCCCTTTGTACTCCCAACATGGCACTCTATACCCCCTATCCTCCATTCATCTTCCCACCCAATCTACAAGGAATCCTCCATGATCTTTCATCATCCCTTTTCATTTTTGTAGGCCCCATCCAATCCTCTCCATTAATGCTTATGCTCCCTCATCTTCCCCTAAATTTGACTGCAAACGTAGGGAGGACTAGGTGTTGGTTTAATTCATTTTCCATCCTTCCTGCATCCAAAAGTTCTGCAGTGAATTGCAAGGAAAGATAAGTAAGAGGTGGGGAATATGCAGGGGACATCATGATGCAAACCTAGTGTAGTGCTCTAGGTCCCAAACTTGATGGATATTTCTTCTAGATATGTCCTCCTAAATCATTCAGCATTTTCCCTCATTTAGATTTAATTTTATTTTCTTGAACTGCAGTACCCATCATTCCCCGCTCATCTCTTTTTCCTATGTCTGTAGATAAGTAAGCGTTACTGTAATTGAATGGCAAAGAATACAGAAAGATAAAAGCTGGACATGGACATTAATTGGGGTCTCTAGATAAAGACAAATTGCCCGAGCCCAACATATACTATACATATATATATACTATATATAGTAGCAATAACACTGGAGAATATCCCGGTGGTCTCTCTGTACTCCTAACATGACACATATATATCTGTTCATCCCTATATCCATCCCCTATGCTAATTTAATTTTACCAATCAATCTACCCTGAACCCTCCATAATTTTCCATCATCCTTTTCCATTTTTGTAGGCCCTATCCAACCCTCTCCATTAATGTTTATGGGCCATCATCTTCCCCCAAATTTGACTGTAAACATAGGGAGGACTTGAAGGGGGGGTTTAATCCATTTCCCATCCTTCCAGGAAAGATATACTATACTATATACAGTATATTATAGTATAGTATATAGTATATTTCAAGTAGAATAGTACCTGAAAAATACTGGCATTATTGTTACAACAGAATTTAATGTATATTCCTGAGTTGGTTGGTTTAAAAATAGAATTCTTCTTGTTAACTGAAAAAGCCATAAAAAAAAAAAAAAAAAGATTAGAAACCCCAAATCCTTTTTACAACTCAAGCAGGAGGTAATTTACATGAATATGAAATGCTTTAGGAAACACAGTCATATTGTGCCTAAAATGAGTGCATTCTTTGTTTCACTCTCTGTACTGAGCCCCCTCCAATCCCGGATATTGATTCTTCTCCTACGTGTTGTGCGAGAAAAGGTAATTTAGACACAGTGAATACTGCATGAGGAGTAAACAGATGGAGAATTGGCGAAATAAACTATTATTGGATATTATGTATATATACTGTATTCTACAAGTGTGGTCCAGTTTCATCAGCTTTCCGTGATTTTAATATATACAATTACTGGTCTTCATATCATTCAGCCTTTTCTGCCAAATTGCTTCATCCTTCTTTACATGCCGTGGGTAGACCTTGGGATTCATAAAAGTTGGGCTTTCAAGGGCCTCACGGAGTAGCTGTTATAGGTAGGATGATGATAGGCTAGAGTGGTATCTGTAGGGCATGTGCCTACGGTAAGTCTAATGTGAGATCAGGCAGTTTTAGCAGACTGAAAGGATGGAACAGGAAGGTGCGAGCATAGATCGGGAACAGAGTGAAAGGATAGTACCGGACGTTGTGAGCATATATCGCATCAGACTGGGGATAGAGTGTAGAAGGAGACTGGAGCAGAAGGAGACTAGAGCAGATAGCAGGAGAGGATGGAATAGCCGGAGAGGGGGCAGGATATCCGGAGAGGGAGGACAAGGCAGAGCAAGATGCAGTGCGAGACGAGGAAAGATATAGACAGGGTAAAAGTCAGAACAGGAAGCAGGAACAGGCAAGGCAAGGTCAGGTCAAGGGGCAGAAATAGGTTAAGGCAAGGTTAAAGGTAGGACTGGAGCAGAACCGGGAGGGAAAAGGCAGGAACAGAACAAGGTAAAGCAAGGAGGAAAGGTTCAAGGTAATGCAGGACAAGACAAGGCGAGGAAAGGAGGCTAGAGCTGGAACCCTTAGCTAGAGACAATGCAACACTGCTAGTTTGGGAACCAATACTCAGACCAGGAGTGTTTTGAGGGCTGGTCATAAATAGGGCAGAGTCAGCTTTGATTGGCTGACTGCAAACCAATCAGGCTGCTGCTGGGCTAGGGCTGCAAAGGTAATATACAGTGAGCAACCTTGCAGGCTGCTCACCTGGCCCAATGGTTAAGGCTCCGCACCAAATTCACAGACAAAGACCCTGGATCAATGCCCAATACCTGCCCTTGCTTAGTAAGATCCCGGGGAAGCTATAATTGCTACTTCTATCTGATTATCTGGTTTCTGATCACTGTCAGCCCAACTATGCTTCTGATTCACTCTTTGGATACTAGTGGAGTTTTTGACAAGCAACATACAATTATTGGATCCATTATACATTATACAGATTGCAATATATTCCAATGGTCCACAAAAAACTATTTTCATTTGCTGTGGAATTTCAAGACTTCTTCCTCAGACAAATGCTACAATCGTAAATGAATTTTCACCCAAAATAAACATTCTTAAGGGGAAAAAAATATGCCAAAACGTGTTTCCTTAATTAACACAAAGTGAATTATTTATGACAAATGAGTCACAGCTAATTACAGCCTGTATTTTATGGCTACAGGGTGCATATGGATTTTGCTCTAAAATTAAAAAGATATTTCGGCGCAGGTTGCCGCTGTTATAAACAAAGGATCAATCCAACACACAGCGAGATAAATAATAACATAAGTAGGGGAAAATCTTTCAAAACCAATAGTAATTTGTAGTGATGGGCGAATTTATTCGCCAGGCGCGAATTCGCGGCGAATTTGCGCGATTCACCGCCAGCGAATAAATTCGCGAAACGCCCGCGAAAATTCGCGGAAAAAATTCGCCGGCGTCAAAAAATTTTTCCGAAAAAACGGACGCCGGCATCAAAAACGGGCGCCGGCGTCGAAAAAAACGGGCGCCGGCGTCAAAAACGAGACGCCGGCGCCGTTTCGCGAATTTTTCGCCGTTTCGCGAATTTCGCAAATTTTTCGGCGAAGCGAAACGGCGCAAATTCGCCCATAACTAGTAATTTGATTAATGAAGTGAAGTCCCCTGAACAGTTTGGGGTCTGGGGTTACCAATATATCCACAACTGGTCTCTTTTAAGTAGATGAACTGGATCATGGGGTGCATTTGATTAAAAGAGGCTACAAACAGTTTATAGGAGATGATTCCAAAAATCGCTGCCAACAAAAGTTACTGAAAAATAATATAAAACAATAGAATAAATTAATACAGAAGATTCTACCTGTAATTATTATTATCCAGCGGGGACTGGAGCTCCATCGGAAGTGTCCGCTAAACAAGTTGATGCCTTTGTAAGAGCAGAAATGGCAAAGAACTGGTTTTAATCATATGCAACACTCAGGTATCTTTTTAACAATTGGTTCATAGGTGATTTGGTAGCCCAAAATAAATTTGTTAAGCCCATACATTATTTTGAAAACACAGAACCAAGTTTTCCAGCTCAAACTCAATTCCGCGAATACGTAAAAACATTCTTTAGTCCCAAAATAAATTCAAAAGGATTCTAAGAGCTCAAAAACATTTGAGCCGTTGCAAAGCAATTTTCACCTTAATAAATACTGAGTCTTAGGCTTACAGATAAGGAGGAGTGCAGTAAGGGAAGCAGAATGGGTTTAAATCCTTGTTATTCCTATCACAATTGGTCAGAAAAATCACATTACAAGTCAGAGGGAACCATATACCTTGTGCAGGGCAGGGTACAAAATGCAAAATACATGGGGCTGGTAGTTTACAAGGACCAATTTAAATCCAACTAAGAAATAAAGACAATTAGACCATAAGTGAGGTCGTCAAGGCCACAGCTTGTTTATTTGAACTATTTTACATAGCTTCCCATAAATGCATTGGTGCCTGAAAACTTAAATTCTCCCAATTATACTCAGCAGGCTGCCTTACCATATGTTTTAACACAAGATCTGCCATGACCAGGACAGAAATGAACTCATTACCATTTTCACTTACATTTTCTCCATGTGAGCCTCAACAACCAATGAGGCAAGAGGGTAAGCCCACGCTGCTGGGGAAAATTTAACCCCTCAATTGCCACGCCGCCACTGAACCACCTATAAGAATCCTTCTGGCAGTGCTGTAACGGCCCAGCAGCCAATAACATCCATGCCTGAGCTCCCAACCTCACCCCTGCACACCACAAACCCATGGGGTCGCAGGGAGTACTAACTCCCTGCTCTCTACTGCACACTAGTGATGGGTGAATATGTCCCATTTCACAAAAAATTTCTCCCGAAATCCACAAAACACGAATTTTGACGCCAGCGTCAAATTGCGAGCATCAAAATAGACACCGGTAACAATTCTGATGCCGGCAAATTCAGGAAATTATTCACCAGCGACGAGACGCAGAAATTCGCCGCAAGTTTGCGCCTGCCGAATAAATTCGCCATGCCATTCACTATGCCATCTTTTCTGTACTTTACCCTGTCCTTCATATATTGGAATAAGCTACGCAATCAACAGCCACAAGTGACTAAAAGAACTTTCTGCGGGCAGGGAAATGGTCAGGAATTAATCATGGAGCTTCTAGGCAATTATACACACAAATTGGACTTAAGCAGTTTAAGGCGTAATAACAAAGATTTTATCACAACACAAACCTATCCGAAATAATAACCAAGAGATTTAATTCATACTGCCTGAAAAAAATAGACTTTAATTAGTTGCATCCAGCCCAAGGCTTCTACTTATGATCAACCGGACCTCATTACGCCACATGTCCATGTCCAATAGGACGGTGACTTTAAATCCCCAAATAATATTCTTAAACTCCATTATTATTATTATTTTTATTATCCCCAGTCTCTTTTTGTATTTCATACTGCTGCCTCTATAAAAACACCAACCAAGCATGCTTATCTGCAATGGTCCAATAGTTCTATTGCCTTATTATAATAATTATCGTTATATCGGTTGTCGGAGAGCGATGCACAGAAAGAGGCTGAACCATAGAATTGTGAGAACATTTATATTAGAAGATAAAAGCCCTATGCTCAGTCTATGTATTCTGAACTATATTCCCAATAGACACATCCAAACTAAGATTGAATGGTCCTCTGGAGAAAAATGTAGTATGCCTAGAAAATCAAAAGTGCTACATATTGAAAATGCTAAATATGGAGTCAGTTGTGAGGTCTTTTGCCCATCTTCCTATCCAACAGACCCCTTCCACCTCTCTGGGACATTCACCGATGAACCACAATCCCAGTTTATGATGACCCTCCTGACTGGAAGTTTCTTCAACAGACCACAGGCAGGAAGAATGAAAAACATGTTTTTTTTCATCAGTTAATAGTGCTGCCCCAGCAGAAGTCTCTACTGAAATCTGTTTTGTAAAAGAGCAATCTAATTTTTTTTATATTTAATTTTGAAATTTGGCATGGGGCTAGATATATTGTCAGTTTCCCAGGTGCCCCCAGTCATGTGACTTGTGCTCTGATAAACTTCAGTCACTCTTTAGTGCTACATTGCATGCTGGAGTGATATCACCCCCTCACTTCCCTCCTCAGCAGCACATCAGCAGCCTCTCAACAAAACAAGGAGCAGCTAACCAGATAGCCACTACCTGACACCTCTGCTGAGGGATGTATTTGCATTGCTAAATGTGCTCCCTAACCCCACCCAGTTTTTTCATGCTTGGGTGCTATTCTAGTGTCTACCACTAGGTGGGGAGCATGACCTACAGTAGCTGGTGGTAAATGCAATGGGAAGGGGAGAAACAATAGTTGTCTCAAAACAGTTGCATCTTAAAGTGCTGGCTCCTTCTCAAAGCTCCCAATCAGGCACAATGAACCGAGTTGGCTGCCTCCACACCAATATTACATTTGTTGGTTCAATATTAAAAATGAAAATAGTACAGTGAATTATTTGCAGTGTAAACAGTGTAATTTAGAAATAAAAATTCAACCATAAAAATCATGACAGAATCCCCTTAAAGGAAGACAGGCCTCTTTATCAATTTATGATAACACCTTCCTTTCATCATGTAAAAGAATGTCCTTGTGACAACCCCATTAATGCACTTTTGAGGAACTTGAGGTACAAATACAATATGCTTTGTGCATTTACAAATAGTTACATAGGGTTGAAAAAATACAAAGTCCATCAAGTTCAACCCCTTCAAATGAAAACCCAGCCCCATACACACACCCCTCCCTACTGTCACATAAATTCTATATACCCATACCTATACTAACTATAGAGCTTAGTATCAGAATAGCCTTTGATATTATGTCTGTCCAAGAAATCATCCAAGTCCCTCTTATAGTCATTAACTGAATCAGCATCACAACATCACCCGGCAGTGCATTCCACAACCTCACTGTCCTGACTGTGAAGAACCCCCTACGTTGCTTCAAATGAAAGTTCTTTTCTTCTAGTCTAAAGGGGAGGCCTCTGGTACGTGATCCACTTTATGGGTAAAAAGGTCCCCTGCTATTTGTCTATAATGTCCTCTAATGTACTTGTAAAGTCTAATCATGTCCCCTCGCAAGCGCCTTTTTTCCAGAGAAAACAACCCCAACCTTGACAGTCTCCCCTCATAATTTAACTCTTCCCTCCCTCTAACCAGTTTAGTTGCACTTAGTCTCTGCACTCTCTCCAGCTCATTTATAAACTGCAGACTCCAGACAGGCGCATTTCAAGACAGAACTTTATTTGCTTTAGTAGCCACAGAATGACACTGCCCAGAATTAGACAACGTGTTATCTACAAAGACCCCAAGATCCTTCTCATTTAAGGAAACTTCCAACACACTGCCATTTAGTGTATAACTTGCATTTATATTATTTTTGCCAAAGTGCATAACCTGCATTTATCAACATTGAACCTCATTTTCCAGTTTGCTGCCCAGTTTCCCAACTTAGACAAATCACTCTGCAAATTGGCAGCATCCTGCATGGAACCTATAGTTCTGCACAATTTAGTATTATCTGCAAAAATAGAAACATTACTTTCAATGCCCACCACCACCTGGCATGCTTATGGCCAGCTGAGTTGCCTAGGGTGCCTGGTTGGCTTGGCCCAGCCCTGTCAATAGCTGCAGGTGGGGAATCTGTACAAATAAACTTTTACCCTTGGACCAAGGCCCTGAAACAAGGCCTCTTCCCCTAAAACTGGGAGTGATGGAAACACTTTAGTATAAGCCTTTGGTCGTTATAATAAAGAACCTAGAAGGTCCCACGATGGCTTGGACCCACCATGAGATCCTAGGTAACCTGGCAATCCTGACCAACCCTGATGCTAAACATTGTACAACCTTAATGTCTTCTCTTAGTACAGGTATGCTGTGTCGGACTGGGAGGCCCAGGGCCCATTGGGCCTGCTTCCTTTCGGGCCCCCACACCACCCCCAGGCCCCCAAGCACTCTTTGCCCCCCCAAGCCAGTACCCCCTTTGGCCCCCACATCCCAGCCACAACCCCCCTCTGGCCCCCCTGCTTACCCATTACTTCCTATTCCTGACACCGGGGCCATGGATGGAGGCCGGGACAGAGCCCACTAGGTAGGGAGCGGGGCCCACTAGGTTTTTTCCTGGTACTCTGCCAGCCCAGTCCAACCCTGCAGGAATTGGACCTGTTATCCAGTATGCTTGGGACCTGGGGTTCTCTGGATAATGTTTTTTTCCACGCCTTAAAGGAAAACTATACCCCAAAAATGAATACTTAAGCAACAAATAGTTTATATCATATTAAGCGGCATAAGAATCTTATAAAACTAGTATATTTATTTAAGTAAATATTGCCCTTTTACATCTCTTGCCTTGAGCCATTCCGTGATGCTCTGTGTGCTGCCTCAGAGATCACCTCACCAGAAATACTGCAGCTCTAACTGTAACAGGAAGAGGTGTGGAAGCAAAAACAGAACTCCCAGAATTGTCCCAGGGGGCGGCCCTTATTTTTTTAAAATGGCAATTTTCTATTTAGGATTACCCAATGGCACATACTACTAGAAAAGTATATTATTATGCAAATAGTTGTTTAGGCGAAGCGGGTTTTACACATGAGCGGCTTTATGCATTGTCTTTTTATGGAAACCTACATTGTTTGGGGGGTATAGTTTTCCTTTAAGTCTACTAAAAAAAACATTAAATAATCTCAAAAGGCTGGTTTTGCTTCCAATAAGGAATAATTATATCTTAGTTGGGATCAAGTACAAGCTATTGTTTTATTATTACAAAGAGAAAAAGGAGATTGTGTTTAAAAATTAGAATCATTTGGATAAAATGGAATCTGTGGGAGATGACCCTCTTGTAATTCGGAAATTTCTGGAGAACGGATCCCATACCTGTAACAGTTTAGAGGATGTGGAATACAGATAACTGGCAAATAATGCTGCGTGCATTTCATTTATATCAAAATATCTGCCTAATTATCAGTGTCTTGCAAGTGAAAAGAGACCCATAAATCTTACTGTATGGCCTTGTCAAGTGCTAAGCTGGATGCTGTGCTATGAGTATATGGAGGATTCCTCGGCCGTCTAACTGCTCTGTCTCCTTCAGGGAACGAGCCATAAAGCATCTGTATAAATTTTTCTGCCAAGCGTCAGAGTCATTTCTCTGCACTGAGATTCATTTAAGCCTCATTATTCATTTTCTCTTTCACTTATTTACGATTGTTTGTATTATTTAAGGAAATGTTTATTTCATAAACGGTAGAGAAAAGAAGACATGTGGCATTAAACGTAACCATAATAAGCACAATAGGGACTGCGTGTTGCAGATCATTTGGAACAAATGACAGGGATTTACTGTACCCAGGGAACGTGCAAATGCTTCTAATTACACCTTTCTGTCTCAAGTTGCAAAACAAGCTTTGTAAGGCTTTGAGATGTACAGTATTATATTCAATAGACGGAGAGTTTTTTTTATTGTATTTAATATTTTATACAACCTTAAAGGGATACTGTCATGGGAAAAAAAAAATTTTTCAAAATGAATCAGTTAATAGTGCTGCTCCAGCAGAATTCTGCACTGAAATCCATTTCTCAAAAGAGCAAACAGATTTTTTTTATATTCAGTTTTGAAATCTGACATGGGGCTAGACATTTTGTCAATTTCCCAGCTGCCCCAAGTCATGTGACTTGTGCTCTGATAAACTTCAATCACTCCTTACTGCTGTACTGCAAGTTGGAGTGATATCACCCCCCTCCCTTTTCCCCCCCAGCAGCCAAACAAAAGAATAATGGGAAGGTAACCAGATAGCAGCTCCCTAACACAAGATAACAGCTGCCTGGTAGATCTAAGAACAACACTCAATAGTAAAAACCCATGTCCCACTGAGACACATTCAGTTACATTGAGAAGGAAAAACAGCAGCCTGTCAGAAAGCATTTCTCTCCTAAAGTGCAGGCACAAGTCACATGACCAGGGGCAGCTGGGAAATTGACAATATGTCTAGCCCCATGTCAGATTTCAAAATTAAATATAAAAAAATCTGTTTGCTCTTTTGAGAAATGGATTTCAGTGCAGAATTCTGCTGGAGCAGCACTATTAACTGATGTGTTTTGAAAAAAACATGTTTTCCAATGACAGTATCTCTTTAAGGGGCTGGTTTATCAAGGGTCGAATTTAGAGTTTATGGGAGTTTATAAAAACTAGGGATGCACCGAGTCCAGGATTCAGTTAGGAATTCGTCCAGGATTCCGCCTTTTTCAGCAGGATTCGGATTCGCCCGAATATTATTAACGTTATTAACATGTATTTATATTGCGCCAACATATTGCGTAGCACTTCTGCCCGGCTGAACCGAATACGAATCCTAATTTGCATATGCAAATTAGGGACTGGGAGGGAAATTGCGTGACTTTTTGTCACAAAACAAGGAAATAAAAAATGTTTTGCCCTTTCCATCCCTAATTTGCATATGTGAATTAGGATTCGGATTCGGTTAGGTATTTGGCCAAATCGTTCGTGAAGGATTCGGGGGTTCGGCTGAATCTAAAATAGTGGATTTGGTGCATCCCTAACTCCCATAAACTCCCATATACTCGATTTTCGACCAATTGAAATTTTTTATTTTAATCAAAATTTTTTATTTCGACCCGCAAACACAAACCTAATTCAAATCGAATTAGAATCTAATTCGATTCGAGTTTTTTCTCAGAAAAAAATATATTTTCAGGATGCCACCAAACAACTCCAAATTGATTCCAGGACGTCCCCCATAGTCTAAAACAGCAATTTGGCAGGTTTAAAGAGGAGAATAGTCTCATTTTATTTCTTAAAGGGCCAGTACATGAAAATTTCAAAATTCTATTTTTTTTTTTACAAAACTTGAATAGAATTTTAACTATTCCCTAGTTGAATTACACTAAAATAAACTTGAAAATTCAAATTTTTTAATTCGAATTTCGAATTTTCACTTCAACCCTTGATAAATCTGCCCCTAACTATTCAATAGTAGTGTTTGCATACAATTGCATTTAGTTATAGGTCATTATAAGTTATGAAAAATGAGTTTATGGTACACAGAATTAATTGCCCAGTCCCACCCACTAGTGCATGGGTCCCCAACTTTTTTTACCCGTTAGGCACATTCAAATGTAAAAAGAGTTGGGGAGCAACAAAAGCATGAATGTTCCTGGGGTGCCAAATAAGGCCTGTGATTGGCTATTTGGTAGCCCCTATGTGGCAGCCTATAGGAGACTCTGTTTGGCAGTACACCTGGTTTTTATTCAACCAAAACTTGCCTCCAAAAATTCAAAAATAAGCACCTGCTTTGAGGCCACTGGGAGCAACATCCAAGGGGTTGGTGAGCAACATGTTGCACAAAAACAAATTTAAATTATATTTTCAAAAACTCTTATGTCTATTATTTATTAAGTAAATAAAAACTCAAAAACTCGATTGTAAAAAAAATCTGCATCTAAAAGATGGCGAGCTCATGCAGAAGTCAATGGGAGTTGTCACATGCAAAATTCAAGCCAATTTTTTAATTCAAAATTTTCGAGTTTTGAAGTTTGTAAACTCACAAATTTGAGTCTTTTAAGCCTGTAAACTCTTAAAAGATTTTTTTCATCAATGAGCAAACATTTGAGTTATTTTAAATTTTAAATTCAAGGAAGAAAAAAACTCACAGGGGGTCATTTATCAACACTGGGCAAATTTGCCCATGGGCAGTAACCCATGGCAACCAATCAGATTGCTGCATTCATTGTTCTACTTGCAGCTGGCTATAAAAAGCTAATCACTGATTGGTTGCTATAGGTAACTGCCCATGGGCAAATTTGCCCAGTGTTGATAAATGAGCCCCATTATCTGGTTTTTGATAAATAAGCCCATTAAACTCGACTTTTTATCAGAGCAAACTCCCAACCCCGAATCCCCTTAATTTACCTATAATTTTTCTCAAAAACAAAGGGTATGACAAAATCATGTGTCAATTCGAATCATGCAACTTTTTATAACTAATGTTCAGAAAAGTCGACTTTTTTGAGTTGTCGCCAGAAAAACTCAAACAATTTGGAATATTGAATGAAAACCATCTGCTATTGACTTCTACGTGATTTCGACAGGTTTAGCTGGAGTATTTTCTGATTCAGATTTTTAGCAACTTTGGAGCATAGTAAAAAAAATTCAAGTTTTTGTTCCTCTATAAATTCATATTTATTCCCCTTAAAAGTTTGACCAGAAACATTGGAGGCTTCATATATAGGTCCCCAAAATAACCAATGAGATCTTTGCATATTAACAGAAAAGTCCTATATTAAAGGTTGAAGTGGTTTTAGAGTTTTAGAGTTTTAAGGTTTCTAAAACCCAGATTAAACTCTATTTGTCTAAAACTAAGAATGACATGAAGTTATTAAATATTCTCTCAAAATTTTCATGAATAAACTAAAAATGTGTATGACAATGATCTGTGATTTGTCTAATACAAATGAAAAGCTGATCTGTGCAAGAAAAGAAACTTTCATTGACTTCTACACGACCTTGACAGCTTTGAGTCAGGTATGGGACCCGTTATCCAGAATGCTCAGGACATGGGGTTTTCTGGATAATTGATCCTTCTGTAATTTGGATCTCCAAACTTTAAGGGGCAGATTTACTAAGGGTCGAATATCGAGGGTTAATTAACCCTCGATATTCGACTAGGAACTAAAATCGTTTGACTTCGAATATCGAAGTCGAACGATTTAGCGCAAATCCTGCGATCGAACGATTAAATCCTTCGAATCGAACGATTCGAAGGATTTTAATACAACGATCGAAGGAATATCCTTCGATCAAAAAATCACAGGCAAGCCTATGGGGACCTTCCCCATAGGCTAACATTGACTTCGGTAGCTTTTAGCTGCCGAAGTAGGGGGTCGAAGTTTTTCTTAAAGAGACAGTACTTCGACTATCGAATGGTCGAATAGTCGAACGATTTTTAGTTCGAAACGTTCGATTCGAAGTCGAAGTAGTAGTCGAAGGTCGAAGTAGCCCATTCGATGGTCGAAGTAGCCCAAAAAACACTCCGAAATTCAAAGTTTTTTTAATTCGAATACTTCACTCGAGCTTTGTAAATGTGCCCCTATGTCTACTAGAAAATCATGTAAACATTGAATAAAGCCAATAGGCTGGTTTTCCTTCCAATAAGAATTAATTATATCTAAGTTGGGATCAAGTACAAGCTACTGTTTTATTATTATAGAGAAAAAGGAAATATTTTTTTATAAATTTGGATTATTTTGAAAAAATAGAGTCTAAGGGAGATGGCCTTCCTGTAATTCAGAAACAAAGCTATTTCCATTGGTGGGAAATTTGTTTCCTTTGACATTGTACTGATAACCTCAGGCAGAGCAGTTCCGAGTGCAAATGTTCTGTAATATTGAAATACAGATTAGCCATAAATTACTCTAGTTCTCATTAGAAACGTGAGCATCTATCTTTCAAAATTTCTGTTCAATATGTTCCTCTTTGATTTAATATCTCTGAGACCCAAGAGGGTGATCCATAACCAGATTTGCTGTAAGCTTTGCACGGCCGTTTGATTTAGTCGAATACAGTAAAGCAGAGGGAACAATGAGGAAATGTACTGCTTTGTACTACCATAGCTATCACCTGTGAATTATTGGACTGACAAGTGAAGCAGCCAATCACATCTCTGTTTTCACTTTCAAACATTTAGAAGATTAATCAAAACTATGGGGCCGGTTTACTAAACTGCTAATTTTTTTCAGGTCAGGCTTTTTGACGCAAAGTCGTAGGGAGGAAAAAAAAAGCACAACTTTTCCAGAATTTATCATGTGACAAACATCGGAAATTCCAAATTTAAAAATACTCCAGCTAAAATCTGTGGAAATCATGTAGAAGTCAATAGCGGGTGTCCCTTTTACAAACTGGAAGATCTTTCTTTGATTTGTGGTTTCAGAGGTTTTCGGGTGGTTTTGACGCTGGCTTTTTATAGTTTTCCAAGTTCTTTTTTGGGTACTTCGACCATCGAATAGGCTACTTCGACCTTCGACTACGACTTTGACTTAGAATCGAATGATTCGAACTAAAAATCATTTGACTATTCGACCATTCGATAGTCGAAGTACTGTCTCTTTAAAAAAAACTTCGACTACCTACTTCGCCACTTAAAACCTACCGAGCACCAATGTTAGAGTATGGGGACCTTCCCCATAATCTTTCTAAGCAATTTCTGATCGAAGGAAAATCATTCGATCGATGGATGAAAATCCTTCGAATCGTTAGATTCGAATGATTTAATCGTTCAATCTAATGAATTTCCATTTGATCGTTCGATTCTAAGTATTTGCGGTAAATCCTTCGACTTCGATATTCGAAGTCGAAGGATTTTACTTCGATGGTCGAATATCGAGGGTTAATTAACCCTCGATATTCGACCCTTAGTAAATGTGCCTCCCAGATAACAGGTCCCATTCCTGTATTTATTTATTTTTATTTCCTCCTGTGAAATGATTCTGGCTCCTTTTACTGTACATGCAGAAGAGAAAACCAGAAATTCAGATACAGACAGAGATATGATAGAAAGAGACAGAAAAAAATATTTATATCCGATAAGAGTTTTTTCAGATCTCTCTCAATAAAACCATTTACTTGCATAACATAATGGCATCATAAAGAGAACCACAAACAAGCAAAGAGCACAGTGCAATTAAAGCAGCCACAAAATCATTTGCCGGGATTACGCGTAAATCAATATGGCGTCTAACGGAACATTTATGGTAAACTAAACTTTCCTGCTCAGAAGTAAATCAGTTTAATATCACAATAACTTGGGCTGCACATGAATATGTTTTCAGAGGCTTCATATGAAAAGCATCCTGCAGGAAAATATACACGGGACCTGCTTAAAACTCATCGTATAATTGAAAAAAAAAAAAGCCTTACTGAACATATAGAAGCAAATACCAGAAACTTCATAAATTATCAACGGGTTGAAAGAGACTTCTCATTTCCACAGTTCATCACAGAATCTTTATTATAAAAGATTTGCACAGAAGGACAATGTTGCCCTAACCCTAAAATGGCAAAAAATACTATTACTGTATATAGATAAATATGCTTTGTATACATAGGCCTTAAAGGAGAATTCAACCCGTAACTAAAAAACCCTACCCCCCCAGCCTACGTAGACCCCCCTCCCTCCTCCCCCCCAGCCTAGCTGCCTTCCCCCCCCCCTTCCGGGAAATGCCTCTAACTTTTTACTTACCCCAGTCTTCGGTAATCTGGGGCTGAGACCGGCAAAGTGGCGCATGCGGCATGTTACCGGTTTGCGGCGCAGGAATGGGAGGAAAAGAGGACACGAAGACCCAGAAAATGGCTGCAGTGAAATGCGATCCCTGAATTTGCACCAAGGGGTAAGTAAAAAGTTAGGGGCATTTCCCGGGGGGGGGCAGCTAGGCTGGGGGGGGAGATAGGGTGGTCTACGTGGGGTAGGGTTTTTTTACTTACAGGTTGAATTCTCCTTTAAGGGAGACTGTCATGGGAAAACATGTTTTTTTTCAAAATGCATCAGTTAATAGTGCTGCTCCAGCAGAATTCTGCACTGAAATCCATTTCTCAAAAGAGCAAACAATCCTTTTTATATTTAATTTTGAAATCTTACATGGGGCTAGACATATTGTCAGTTTCCCAGCTGCCACCAGTCGTGTGACTTGTGTTCTGCTAGACTTTAGTCACTCTTTACTACTGTACTGCAAGTTGGAGTGATATCACCCCCTCCCTTTCCCCCCCAGCAGCCTCCTTACAACAGAACAATGGGAAGGTAACCAGATAGCAGCTCCCTAACACAAGATAACAGCTGCCTGGAAGATATAAGAACAGCACTCAATAGTAATAATCCAGGTCCCACTGAGACACATTCAGTTACATTGAGTAGGAGAAACAACAGCCTGCCAGAAAGCAGTTCCATCCTAAAGTGCTGGCTCTTTCTGAAAGCACATGACCAGGCAAAATGACTTGAGCTGCACCTACACACCAATATTATAAATAAAAAATACACTTGGATTAGGAATGAAATGTTATATTGTAGAGTGAATTATTTGCAGAGTAAACTGCACGCGTAAGGGGTAATATGATAACTATGTATAAATATATAAGAGGATCATATAATAATCTCTCTAATGCTTTATTTACCAGTAGGTCTTTCCAGCTGACACAAGGTCACCCATTCCATTAGAAGAAAAGAGGTTCCAGCTAAATATTGGGAAGGGGTTTGTTACAGTGAGAGCTGTGAAGATGTGGAATTGTCTCCCTGAATCAGTGGTACAGGCTGATACATTAGATAGGTATAAGAAGGGGTTGGATGGTGTTTAGCAAGTGAGGGAATACAGGGATATGGGAGATAGCTCATAGTACAAGTTGATCCAGGGACTGGTCCCGTTGCCATTTTGGAGTCAGAAAGGAATTTTTTTCCCCCTCTGAGGCAAATTGGAGAGGCTTCAGATGGGTTTTTTGTCTTCCTCTGGATCAACTGGCAGTTAGGGAGGTTAAAATAGTTGAAAGATTGAACTTGAGGGACGTGTGTCTTTTTTCAACCTAACTGACTATGTAATTAACTCAGCATAAGCCTCCTCTTTCTTACTTCTGTCCTCATCCAAGTCTGTACTATGCTTCCTTGGTGAGGCACAAAAATACCCAATAGTGGCATTGAAAAAATTGACCACGGTCTTTACTACTCTTGAAAACCTAGGAGCTTTATCTATTGATTAACTATATAATATTTATCTAGAGGAAGTTTTAAAATCTACTGGGGATTTTCTTAAGTTAATGATTGGTCCAGCTCCATAGAAGATAACAAATATTCATATATTGTTTGTTATTTTCATGACATTTGTGAAATGCAGCACCATTAGGCCCTAAACTGTGTGACAAATATGATGGGGTAGGTACAATACCTGAAGAACCAGCATATTGTTTACCAAAAAAACAGCTGTTAAAGGTGCCGAAAGTGGAAGATTTTCAGCAGAGTGCATAGTATTTATTCAGCGGTGATAGAATGTGTTGTCCATTCTGCTCCTTAACTGTAAGAACCATTTCACATAAACAAGATAATGAAAACGAAAAAGAAAACATTGACCTTTTTATGGGGAGGGTGGAGAACATCATGAGCCAGCACGGACTCTGTGGGGCAATTTGAATGAACTATGAAACACAATAAAACTGGCAGCTTTCCCTAAAACATAATATAAAATTATAATGGATACAAGAGAGACTCATCAGGAACAATTTGCAGCATGAAATGAAACATTACCACACGCACAAAGAAAACTTTACTCCCAAAACTTCAGGAGCTGACAACGACGTATAATAGAATTAAACCATGAGATGACATTTTGTATCACGTGATGTAGCCTGACCTTTACTTTATACTACACAGACCATCCTCTTGAAACCAAAGATAGTATAATTGGGGACAGCATGGTAAGAAAGAAACGTTAGATCACATTACAAAGACCAAGTTAATTGCATTGGGAGAGTTGAGGCGCACCAATTACACAATGTGAAGCAGAAGACTCACATTTAGATATGTTTCAAGTACGACTTTTGTGTATCTGATAGAATTTTTTATCAAATTCAAATAATAGATATAATAAACTATAATCAGTGTAATTATTGTTGCATGATTGAACCCAAATTAATTCCAGAATTAAAAAGGAAATAATACTGATTATTTTGGAAATTCTATTGTTCTGTTGCTAAAAACATCACCCCATTAGAGAAGGTCATTCATCTACATCAATGCTGCTGCTGCTCACACATCAGTGTTCTATTCTATTGTTTGTCTTTTCTATAAATCCTGCATGTAGTTATGGTTTTATAGTTGTAAATTGCCTGACATCGTTCGTCTGCTGAATGTTAACATACAATTCAACTGTTTGAAGCGACAGAAAAGTCAGGCTTTTGCATTGTTGTAGTTGCTCAATTGTCACGTTCAGCACCCTATATCCAGAACCCAAGCTAAGCTCCCTGGTCTAGGCTCTCACTTCTGCCTATAACCGCCGCCTTTCATCTCGGGAGGAGCCCTCGGCTAATCGGATGCCGCCAGGTCTTATTTAAAGGAAAACTATACCCCCAAAATGAATAATTAAGCAACAGATAGTTTATATCAAATTGAATGACATATTAAAGAATCTTACCAAACTGGAATATATATTTACATAAATATTGCCCTTTTACATCTCTTGCCTTGAACCACCATTTCGTGACTCTATCTTTGCTGCCTCAGAGATCACCTGACCAGAAATACTACAACACTAACTGTAACAGGAAGAAGTGAGGAAGCAAAAGGCAGAACTCTGTCTGTTAATTGGCTCATGTGACCTTACATGTGGTTTGTATGTGTGCACAGTGAATCTTACGATCTCAGGGGGCGGCCCTTGTTTTTTAAAATGGCAATTTTCTATTTATGATTACCCAATGGCACATACTACTAGAAAAGTATATTATTATGATAATGGTTCATTTACATGAAGCAGGGTTTTACACATGAGCTGTTTTACTCAGTATCTTTTAATAGAGACCTACATTGTTTGGGGGGTATAGTTTTCCTTTAAGAGAGAAGCAAAGCTAATGGTTCTGGACAAGCAAAGGGGCATGATCATTTCACCAGGATACTGGAAGGAAGAAAACCACCAGGAACAGGCAGGCCGGGCCAGCATAAGCCAAGAATCATCCGACAGGCCGAAAACAGGATAGGAGAAGGTAGAATAGTCAGTGGACAGGCAAAGGTCGGAATGGAGAGGTCAGAGTAGTCACAGGCAGGCAGGATCAGGATTGGAGAGGTCGGAAAATTCAGGCAGGCAAAGGTCAGGATTGGAGAGGATCAGTCAAAAAGGCAGGCAAGGATCAAACCAGTAAAATAGAATCAGGCACCTAGGAACTTTACAAATAGAACCTAACAATGGGCCATGAGAAAAACTACAAGGCCCCTTTAAATAGTTTAAATTTTGCACCGTTGAGCAATGACGTCATCACGCCGGCGCATAACCAAGGGCTGAACTCAATGAGAAGGGCATCTACGCATTCAAGCACGTCACCAACTATTTTTTATTTTATTTCACAATTTTGTGGCAATATCAGATTATCAACTTGCTTGGGGAAAACTGACTCTTGGCTGTTTCAGCCACAATAACTTAAGATGGTTGTGATTAACTCATTAGGGACTTTAAATAAATAAGACCAAAGTTGTCTGAAAAAACTGTCTGAGAAGAGGCAATAGCAAAATAAGTAACTTTTTTTCAGCAATTTTTGATAAATGTGCCTCTAAATGTGTTTCGTTACATGTATATTATCAAAAAGATTTGGAAAAATGGTTTTGATGACAATGTGCCAAAAATGGTTTCAAGTGATTTGCATAGTGTATATTACCCTGCAGGTTGCACCCTGAAGGGCAACTCTTTGTGCTCCCTGAATGGTTAAGTTCAACAATGCTGTAGTGAGAAGGGGCCTTAGTTGGGCAGCAAGTGATAATCTCTTGAAACACCATATAGCATATATGTTATTCAGATGTGCAACATAAGGAGCACCCAAGAACACTCCAAAGAAGTCCAGTACGGGTGCATGCATGGCCCTAAGGCAGTGATCCCCAACCAGTGGCTCATGAGCAACATGTTGCTCACCAACTCCTTGTACATGCTCCCAGTGGCCTCAAAGCTTATTTTTGGTAAAAAAAAAACAGGTGTACTGCCAAACAGAGCCTTCTGTAGGCTGCCAGTCCATATAGGGGCTACCAAATAGCCAATCTCAGCTCTTATTTGGCACCTCCAGGAATGGTTTTCATGCTTTCGTTGCTCCCCAATTCTTTTCAAATTTGAATGTGGCTCATGGGTAAAAGGGTTGAGGGCCCCTGCCCTAAGGTGCACAATTTTGCTGAAGCATCTGGGTTTTTGGCATTTGTAAATGAGCCCTACAGAATTTCAGAAAACATCTTAACTAAAAGGAAAACCAAGAAGGAATAGCTTTTTAATACAACCCACAATTAGTTCTTTGTATATCTGGAGCAAACCCAATCAACACTGTATTAGAATGTGGAGATAGACCATAGAATTAGATCTGAAATCTGCAGAGCTGTGCAAGGCATTCCTAAGGCACACGGGGGACTTTCTGAACAGTTCTTTGAATGAATTCCATTTTGCCAACGCTCTTAAAATATTCATTGCATACAGGCTTGAAATCAGCTTTTCTTTTCATGTTTCAGATAAATTTGTGCAGCACGATGCTGCAGTGGATAATATTTTTTTTTATTTATGTTTGCTATTAAAGCCGGTATCCACTTCGATGAAAGAGATGACCACTTTCTTAGAGTCAACTGTAAAAAAAAAAAAATCTTCTTCTGAATAAATCATGAGTTGTACACTAAATGAAATTCATGGGTGCCATCGAACAGATACTTTGACTTTTGAGGATCAGAAAAATGAAGTTTCACAGGAACTTACAATGGTTATAATCCTCCTTCTATATATGAACAAACCATGGGTGGTCATTTTATCTAATCTTCAAGGGGGTTATTTATTAAAGTCCGAATTTATCTCAATAATTCCTGAAAAAACGACCAAATCCGCACAGGTTTTTTGGTCTTATTTATTAATACATTGTCCCAAAAAAATTTCCGCATCTTTCATCCGATTTTCAAGATTTTTTTGGGGATTTTTCACCTGAAAATTCTGAATTTTGCCCGAAAACTTAGAAAATTTCTGGGTATTGCAAAAAGCCAGCGAACTTCAAAAAATCATTGGGACCTCTCCCATTGACTTATATGCAACCTCGACAGGTCTGAGATGTTGGATTTTCAGATTCTGACTTTTCCCATCCTCAGGGTTTAATAAATTCTGAAAAATTCATGATTTTTTTAAAAGTCTGATTTTCTAAAAAAAAAAATCACCAATTTTTTTTGATTTTTGCATTTGGAGTTTAGCAAATAACCCTCTTTGTGTTTTAGTACTGAGGGCATCAAAAGCCTTTTCCTACTGCCCATGCCACTTTAAAATGTGTTTCCCATTCTACAAAGCCATAGGGGTAGATTCTGCCAGCCTCAGCCAACATTAGTTTTTCTCCTCACTGCTGTGAGATTATGTTACTCATTTCAAGCTATGTTGGTGGTCCAACATCCACAGCCATCTTATAGAATTCTTCTAGTCCTGTAAGCATCCAGACTTTAATATTAGTGTTTTCCCTGTAGTTTTACATATTCCCAAAGTTTTCTTTTTGAAGATGTCTTAAATCTTGTGTCAACTTATCAAGATACACCACCATTGCTATAGTGTTCTTGGGGGACTTGGTGGAAGGTTTTCCTTCCATTTTTTACACTCATAACTGACCTC
Organism: Xenopus laevis; assembly: GCF_017654675.1. Classification (NCBI taxonomy): domain Eukaryota; kingdom Metazoa; phylum Chordata; class Amphibia; order Anura; family Pipidae; genus Xenopus; species Xenopus laevis. The sequence continues at coordinate 9,330,896 of NC_054382.1, read as the reverse complement.
TGGGTAGTAGTGATCACCAAGGGAAAAGTGAAGCCAAAATAGTGTTTTCATTTTGTACAACCAAAAGCTGAGTCTTGTGAATTCAGTAACCAATGAATTAGACTTTCCCTTGCCTATGCCAAGTGTTTGTAAGTATCTTCCATAACATGCAGATAAAGTGTCACCATCACTAACCTAAAGAAGAAGTGAACCTTCCCATAAAGTTTCTGTTTCTCTGTATGACAAGTTATAAGGGGTCTTTTCAAAATACCCCTAACAGAAGTTCAAGGATAAGAGGCACATGTGTAACCTACTACTTAGTTTCCACTGTCTGGAGTATGGCTCCACTCTGCACCTCAAGTTGGATAAAACTATGGTACAATGCTTTGGGGGGCATAGACCAGCACTGTCCTTATCGCCACCATAGCATTTTAAAAATTCTTTTAGCTTTTTCTACACTTTTTCTACATTATTCTTGTCTAATATAATAATATATACATTGTATAGATTAGAAAATAGAACTCAATTACTAATTAAATCGCAACTGCAACATCATAAAGGAATTCTGTCCTGATTTTATAGTGTAATTTACTAAATTACACTGTACATTGCATACAATTAATTCTACTATAATAAAATGTTAATAAAATGTTATGCTTGAACCCATAAATGTGGGGTTTCTTGGTTGTAATATTGATGTATTGGTGTGTAGGAAGCTATCTCGTGTCATTGTACCTGATCCTGTGCTTTCAGAAAGAGCCAGCACTTCATAATGGAACTGCTTTCAGATAAGCAATTGATTCTTCTAATTAATGAAACTGGAGGAGACTTGGGTGTATTACTATTGAGTGCTGTTCTCATATCTACCACTAGGTGGAGGGCATCTTTAGCAAGGCAGATGTCAGGGAGCTGTGAACTGGTTACCTTTCCATTATTCTGTTTATAGGCTGCTGCAGGGGAGGGTGGCATTACTCACAACTTTCAGTGCAACAGTAAAGAGTGAATGAAGCTTATTAGAGCACAAGTGTCATGTCTAAGGGTACCTGGGAAACTAAGGACATATCTGGTCCCGTGTCAAGGTTGCTCTTGTATTTCAATGTAGGGTTCTGCTGGAGGAGCGCTAGTAACTGATGCATTTAAAAAAAAAAAGTCCTGTTTCCCAGGAATGTAGTTGTCCCCCCAAATGGGGAAAATATAGGTTAGTTACTGATAGTGTTATGGTTACATTTGACCAGAAGCTGCAAATGGAGATCCCTGACATTTTATGGTGTCGGGTCTTCCAAGATTTGTCTACAAGAGTGACATGATATTGGGTAGAATGAATTCCATGGCTCCAACTAAATTAACACTGACACATCAAATCACAATTAAGCATTATATTTTTATGGCAGTACTAACGACCTATCATTCTATTCTTAATTCATGAATCAGCTCTCACTGACAAGTTGTATCATGTGTCAGTTGGTATGAAACATTTCCGCTGAGTACCATAAATCTCAGCGGTTTTATTTGCTTTTTCCTATTTTGAGACGGGTTCTGATTTGTCGGTTTTTGCTTTGTGATGAATTACGCCTGTCAGACAAATATCAGATGATAGAAGGGATTGATATTACAGGATCTGATGGCACAGAAACTTTAGATATGATAATTACTGAGCAGAGAAGCGGCGGAGGAAAGAACAGTGCTTAGCTTTTGTTTCCATTACCTCTGGGAGTTTGCACTGCAAATTTATTTGAATTGTGCTGTAAAAGTTAATTTCACTTGAAATTACTTCTAGGGGCAGAAATATGCTAAATACAGCTTTTCCCCGAGTTATTGGCTGTCTTCTGATATATATGGGTTCCTACATGCTAGACGGGTCTCAAACACTGGACAAATTCTGATTATATTTAATTAACTATGGGCCTTTGCTTTCTTGCTCTTCAACCTGTAGCCACTCTCTGTCTAGGACAGTAAATATGTTTCAACCCATATCTCAACCCATTTGGCCTTCAAGGTGAGCTTTCAGGTATCTCTAGGAGAGCAAGCATAAGTGCAAAGCACATTAATGTCCCCAATGCATTGATAGCTTTCCATACACTATTACACTATTTCTTATAGCTTGAAGCTGAAGAATTATTTCTCAAGCCATTAGCTTGTTGGCTCTTCACTGGAGCAAGTTACCTCAGATGTGGTCACATCAAGCAACAAATTATTATTAACATGTATTTATATAGCGCCAACATATTGCGTATGTGTCTCTACCTTGTCTTTACCTTGTAATCAGAGAAAAGAAAACATCACAATTTACAATGCCAAGCATCAGCCTGAGTTGTGTAAAGGTCACCGCTTATGGACTCAGGCGCAGCATCCTCTGAAGTGATCAATGGCATTTCATCAAATGTCAGCGTCACTGAAACATTTAGGTTTGGTAGATGCCAGGAGAACACAACCTGCCTGAATGCATAATGTTTTTTGTAGGTTTTTTTGTAGTTTTGTAATGTTTTTTGTAGTTTTGAAGAGGAGGAATGATGGTCTGGGGTTGTTCCACTTGGTTTGGGCTAGGGACCCTAACCAAGTCTATGTACAAAGACATTTGTTGATATTATGCGTCCTATATTGAATCAACAGTTTGGGGAAGCCCCTTCCCTATCCCCACACACAAAGTAAGATCTAGACAGAAATTTACTGGCCAGCACAGAAGCCTGGCCTCAACCCAACTGAACACCCGTGGAATTAACTGTAACCTCAACTGTGAGCCATGCCCGATCCTCAACATCAGTGTCCAACCATACTAATGCTCTCGTGGCTGAATAGAAGCAAATAACACCAACAATGTCCAAACTATAGAAAGCCCCAGAGTATGGGCTGTTATAGCAGCAATGAGAGGACCAACTTTGTATTAATACCCTTGGTTTTAAAATGAAATGTTGGACAGGCAAGTGTTCCCATACATTTGGCCATGAGGTTACCATAAATTGTTCTCCATTGATTTTTTTTGTAACATATTTATTGCATGCTGGTTATATTGTGTAGTATGATGTTGTGTTCATTCACTCTCTCTGCCATTATTGCAAGGGTCCCCACTGCAGGTAGAGGTTCTAATGCCACTCTTGTTCTACCACTGAGTAGCCACAAGGGTACACAAGTGTTACCAAAGTTACACAAGTCAAGGACACTGTATGTATATATTGTATATTATCTTTTTCTGTCCCCCTTCTAGGGAATCACAATCTAGAGGTGTGATTGTCTGATTTTGAATAAGGAGGTATTTATGGGCACTGAAAATGCCAGTGTGACAGCAAGTGAGCCTGTTAAGACCCAAATGTAGACTAAATTGGATTTTTTTTTTAATAAAACAAAGGCTCAATAGCTTATTGTGCACAATGAGACACTTTTTCTGTTTGCTGGGATAATTTATAGGTGCCAGCGAGTGATATAATGAAAAGTCACTAAATAATGGAAGCATCCAGTGTATACAAAATGGTTTAGGCAGAGCTCTCAATATTACCAATTCCCAAATGGTGGGTAAGTTGTATAACCAGGTCCCAAGGCCATAGGACTAATTTAGCGAGAAAGATTGCTAGAGTTCAGCCTCAAGATTTATTGCTCAAAAATGATATAAGTTGCACAGACCTTTGAAGCTCAGGGACGTATTTGTTATTTCATGATTCCAGTGCATTTGGTTGGTTTATAAGATATAAAAAAGTTATACTTTGATCAAATCAAATCAAATTTTTCAAATATTATTGTGTTCCATGGAAAATTCATCATCTACTGGTTTGAATTTTAAGTGATACCCCGACAGGATAAAAGGTGAAGGTAGAATGTAACCTGTGTAGGGTAAGGTCCTCTTGTATCTCTTAGCACATAGTTCTCCAAGCCTGGGATATTATGTACTGAACTGCGGAATAATGAAGCACTGTCCGCAGTTCAAGCAATTGTAACAGTTTCTTGGCCCAAACCACATTTTGGGCAACTCCCTGGCAGAAAGCCATTGCATTAGTGACACCCTTTACTTAGCTGGTTGAAAATTGGAGGAAGGGGTGGTGTTGATGCTCTTTAACACCATCAGCATATAAAGAATTAAGGGCACCAGTTGCCATCACACTGGATCCATGTTAAATATAATGAATTTCTCAGTGAGTGATTTTATTACATTTAGGGATGCACCGAATCGACTATTTTGGATTTCGGTCAAATACAGAGTGAATCCGAATCCTGGGAAAGGGAATTTTTTTTTATTTTTTTGTTTTGTGCCAAAAAGTCACACGATTTCCCTCCCTTTCCCTAATTTGCATATGCAAATTAGGATTTGGATTCAGTTAGGCCGGGCAGTAGGATTCAACCGGATCCTGCTGAAAAAGGCTGAATCCTGGATTCAGTGCATTCCTAATTACATTACAATGCGCATTGGTGCAAACTCTAAAATTCTCGATTTTGCTTCCATTTCCATTTTGCAAACATGATTCACATGGAGCATATTTTCCATTAAGAATTTTAATTAGTTCCCCATTTGTCTGCGAGGGGGGTTCAATTGAAGGGCATGTAAAGGCAAAAAAAAATCCCATTTTTACTTTCTTTAATGAAAAAGAAACCTATCTCCAATATACTTTAATTAAAAAATGTGTATTGTTTATAAGAAACCTGACTGTATACAGTGAAATTCTCCCTTCATTTACTGCTGTGGATAGGAATTGTCAGACGGTCCCTAACTGCTCTGCAGGGAAACAATCATACTTATGAACAGCAGGGGGGAGCCCCCACCTTACTTCCCAGCCATGCAGAACTCAAGCAGCTTTTTTTATGACAATCCCTAAGCAGCCCAGACCACACTGAGCATGTGCACAGTCTTAGTCTTGCAAAGATGTATAACAAAGTTACAAGATGGTGACCCCCCCTGTGGGCAACTTTGAAAGCATAAATCATTTGTTTGATTAGGCTTGTGGTGCAGTAAGTTCATGTTTATATTTAGTATACAAAATACAGCATTTCTAGCCTTATTCTATTTTAGACTTTACATGCCCTTTAAGGCTACATCGACCAGTTCCTCTTTAAAGGGGACCCGTCACCCAAAACAATTCTTCATAATCCTATTTTATCACATCAGTCAAGCAAAATGAACTTTAATTACACTATATAAATTATTTGGGATCTTGTTTCCATCAGTCTTTTTGTGGACACTCTTATTAAGACAAGTCTTGTATAATCTCAGAATCTTGTTTGTGCACCAGAATGGGGGACCTGATGTCCATCCCCATGTCCTGGCTACACAATTAAACAGTGAAGAGAAGAGGGGAATCTGGGGAGAGAAGCGATTTCTAGGAAGTGCTGAATGGCAGGGCATAGAGGAGGGGGAGACAATATTTGATTGACAGCTGAGATGTTTAAATGAGCTTACAACAGCTATGAATGCTTTAATAAAACATAGAAATTGGATTTCATGTTTTAATTTGAAAAGGGCTTTTATTATACAGATTTTTGTGTCTGGGTGACAGGTCCACTTTAACATAAATTTATATTATTTAATTCTAAGTTGCTATGGGATTTATATTTTATGATCATGTTTCTTGTCCACTAGCTTTATTGGCCCAGGGCATGATTTAGGGTTGCGGGGGACATTCTTTAGAAGACAGAATGTATGCAGAAAGCCACTTTATTGAGATGACGTTAAACCACTTACACTTGTAACCACAGCAATCTCATTTCCGGGGAGAAAATGAATGCCAGCTATGTGGCTGTCACCTCCATGACTTAGGTTTCAATTAAGGGACTGCTTGGCACTGGCACTGACCTTGTTGCCTCCATTTAAATTTTTAAGACATTTGCAGTTTCAAGCATTAAAAAGCATTTATTGCCCAATATATTAAATTGTCGGGTTTTCTTTTTATTTTGCAACCAGCGCTCAGCTTGAAAAGGCAATGATAAATCAATGTGTTTATTGGGGAAAGCACCATATATTATAAATAAATAAAAATGTATTCTGTGCAGCTTCTGCCCTTATTTACTCGTATCCCAAATGCAAATGTGTTTTAGATCTCATTAATGTTATAGGAAATGATATTACTTATGTCCTCTATCTTCTCCTACTGGAGAATGATTCGGCTAGGCAATAGCAGCAGAATAACAGTAGCAGATATACAGATGGTTAGAGTATTAATCCTGGGTTGCTTAACATTTGTCTAATAAACTCTGAAATATTAATAAACAAGTTTCAGTAGTTTAAAAATATCTGTAAATGTAATTGCTATTAAAAGTTGTAATTGTCTGGCTGTATATTTTATCTGCACTGCTGGTACTGACTCCTGAAAAATTTAGCGGCAACTATTTGATTGAGAGGTCTGAAGATCAAGGCTGGTGTTTTCAACTGCAGGCCAAATTTGGACAATATTGGAGGGCCCTTTAAGATTGGATGGTACTGGTTGGTAGGTTCCAGGGCAAATAGTATCTGCCTCTTTCCTGCTGGCTGCTACTTTAACTCTGCTTGATCACCTCTCCCTTGTTCTGCTGGCCATGGTACGTTCTGGTCCCCCTGCATTTCATGACTGGCAAAGTGCAAGGCCCCTCCCCAAACCTCACACAGACAGTCTCATCACAAAAACCCAGGTAATGACCACAGTCAGCAGAAAATTAAGTTAGCGAGAACAGGAAAATCTTGTGATGTTGTTCTGCTCAGAAAATTAAATTATTGAGCAGAGAATAGTCAGTTGAATTCTGTGTGGTCCATTTTAAGGTGGCCATACACAGGGAGAATGGAGATCCGCTCTTTTGGCGATTTCTCCCCGATATGCCTACATTGAGTTGGGCAATTTCAGGCTGATCCGATCGTGGGCCCCAGGAGAGAAATGCTTTCTGGCAGGCTGCTGTTTTTCCTTCTTAATGAATGTGTCTCAGTGGGACATGGGTTTTTACTATTGAGTGTTGTTCTTAGATCTACCAGGCAGCTGTTATCTTGTGTTAGGGAGCTGCTATCTGGTTACCTTCCCATTGTTCTTTTGTTTGGCTGCTGGGGGAGGAAGGGAGGGGGTGATATCACTCCAACTTGCAGTACAGCAGTAAAGAGTGATTGACGTTTATCAGAGCACAAGTCACATGACTTGGGGCAGCTGGGAAATTGACAATATGTCTAGCCCCATGTCAGATTTCAAAATTGAATATAAAAAAATCTGTTTGCTCTTTTGAGAAATGGATTTCAGTGCAGAATTCTGTTGGATCAGCACTATTAACTGATTCATTTTGAAAAAAATGTTTTTTCCCAGGACAGTATCCCTTTAACTACAAATTTCACACTAACTAACCTTAAAGTTGGGCTTTCCGGTGTATCTAGAAGAACAAATGACCATTCTTCTCAATTCTCCCCCTAACTAGCCTTCAGACTGAGTTCCCTTTGCAACTGCTCCACCATGATGGCCAGCCCTACAGATCACTAGTTTTAAAGTGCCATAACCGGAAGACATCTACAATTTTTCCAACTTCTTGTACTTCAAAAACTTTTAGTTTAGTATCAAAGTCTCACTGCTGTTTATAATTACTTCAAAGTCAACAAAAAAACTCGCCTATAAAAGTGAGAAAGAAAGAAGTTAATTAAATCCAAACAACTAGATATGCTGGATCCAAAAGGTCTTAATGAATTTTGACTTTCTTCTTCAGAATAGTCAAATTTGATTTATGGAGGAAATAAATCTTCCTCTGCTTACTTTAGCCCTCTCTGAATATGGGATGAATATGAAGGAGGAAGAGAAATATTTTATGAGTTTTATGGCACAACACCTTGTGACAGCAGAGATTAATGTCCATCCATTACTGAACAGTCTTGGGACATGTAATGGGTTCAGAGCGAGAGGAGATATATCTTCTGTCTAGGTCGGTAACTACACCTCGTAGAGTTGAGCCGATATTATTTTACCAAATTTCTGATGAGATATAAATGTTAGAATCCCCAGGCGCAGGTGGAGATGATCAATGTCAGTTCATTGCAGCGTGAATGTTCAACTCAGCAAAGTTTATCATTTGTAACATTAATCGTTTAATCTTGCCCGGCATCAAATATTCCGGCTCACTAAATGATAATGTAGAATAAAACAAGAATAAATTTGTGGAAGGTAACTGAAGGACCATGATGAACCAAGTTATGAAATGTAATCCTGGCACATCATCTGTATTTATATTTGTATGGAGCTTTTATTGTAATAACCATCCACGGGAGAAACAGGGCCTTCTTCTCAGTGAGTGTCCTCTATGACATTTTAGAATGTTATTTTTTGATAAGATAAACGCCTGGACAGGTATAGGATCTGTTATCCAGAAACCCGTTCCAAAAGTTCAGAATTACGAAAGGCCATTTCTCAAGGACTCCACTTTAATCGAATAATTAAAATTTTCAAAACTGTCCTTTTTCCTTGTAATAGTAAAACAGTACCTTGTACTGTTTAATTATTTTTTTGTAGACTTGGGGCATGGGGATCCAAATTACAGAAAGATCCCTTATCTTGAAACCCCCAGGTTCCGAACATTCTGGATAACAGGTCCCATACCTGCATTGCATTAAAATATACATGTATATGCCTTGTGTCCCTTTCACTTGTAGGCAGTTGAGTCTATTGATGCTGGGGAACCCTGGAATTACCACCAACCCCTTCTGGCGTAACACAAGTGCACCAAAATAATCACATGGTAATATAATTTTTATAGCAAGGACCCAATGGCAATTCTGATGATGTGTACAGCATCCAGTTGCATTTGCTTCAAAACGTTGGGTGCAATTGCGCAATTCTACTGGAATTATGGGGATACATTGTGCATTAAGGGTAAAAAAACATTCAAAATTCATGTTTCAAGTGACCCTTTCTGACTTGGAGGTTAAATCTCCACAATCGTAATGATTGTGCCTTTGGGGCGCCATGGCTTTGCCAATACTATTCCAATGTATATAGCAACACAATTTAGCATACAGCTATTTAATTGATTGCTATTTACAAAAAGAATAGTTTAAAATATTTTGGGGAGGGTCAAAACTTTCCCAAAGGATTTAGGATTTTCCAAAAAGAATCTACAATTAAGGTATTAGCAGGTGATGTGCTGGTTGACCACCTGTTGGGCAGGTTCAGGTTGAAATTTGGCCAACCACTGCAGGTTTGGGTTAAGTGCAGGTCAGACTGGGGAGGTGACTCCTCCATTGCTCCCAAAGAAGCTAGAGAGTGAGAAGACTCTGGTATGGGTTGGGAGTGGGTCCTACAATGGCAGCATTTTGCATGTTAGGGGCGGGGGGTTGATTTTTTCCTCACCTGCACATCACTAGTTTTGAGGTAAAGTAACCCTAAGGGGGTACATAAGTCTGCATTTAGCTAGTACAGGAACGGGACCTGTTATTCAGAATGCTTGGGTGTACCGGATAACAGAGCTTTCTGTAATTTGGATCTTCATACCTTAAGTCTACTAGAAAATCATATAAACATTAAATAATCTCAATAGGCTGGTTTTGCTTCCAATAAGGATTAATTATATCTTAGTTGGGATCAAGTACAAGCTACTGTTTTATTATTACAGAGAAAAAGGAAAACACTTTAAAAACATCGATTATTTGGATAAAATGGACTCTCTGGGGTAAATTTAGCAAAGAGTGAAGTTCCGCCACTAGAGTGAAATTCCGCAGCTCTCAGTTCATTTCTATGGGATTTTGAAAGGAGTATTTATCAATGGGTGAAAGTGAAAGTTCACCCTTTGATAAATACGCCTATAAAAATCCCATAGGAATGAATGGAGAGTGGCGGAATTTCACTCTAGTGGCGGAACTTCACTATTAACTTCACTCTTTGATAAATATACCCCTATGGGAGACGGTCATTCTGTGATTTGGAGCTTTCTGTATTAAGGGTTTCTGGCTATTGGATCCCATAGCTGTAATTCAAAATCTATGAAAAATAAAAAATGAAGGCCAACTGAAAAGTTGCTTAGAACTTAACTTAAAGGTGAACCCGCTGTCTCCTGTTTAAGATATCATGTCAGCCTACACTGGTTCAAACACACGTATGTAGATAGATTTTTATTAAGAAAAGTTTGAAAAAAAAATGTGTAAAGTGCAAAATATAGGCGCTAACATTTTCTAAATGTTACATAAATTTTATGGGTTGATAAAATAAATTGCCATTACAAACGACCACAATTAAGCAAACTTGGAAACCTGCTGAATGGTATCACTGAACATTAGGGGGCAATTTCATCAAGGGTCGAATTTCGAGGGGTTAAATCCCTCGAAATTCGACTGGGGAATAGAATCGAATAGAATCGAATAGAATCGAATAGGCAATTCGGGCGAATTTACGCGCTGGCGAATATTCGCCAGGCGAATAGGCGCTCGATCGAATATTCGCTCGAAGGATTTTCATTAGATCGAATGCCTTTTTATTCGATCAAAAACTTGGAAAACAAGCCTATGGGACTTTCCCATAGGCTTTTAAAGCAATTCGGTAGGTTTTAGGTGGCGAAGAAGGCAGTCGAAGTATTTTTAAAATAGACAGTACTTCGACTATCGAATGGCGAATAGTCGCAGCGTTTTTGCGCTCGATCTATTCGAATCATTCTACTCAGGCGAATTTACGCCAATTCGATAGTCGAGGAGCACAAAAATTCGAAGTTTTTATACTTCGAATCCTTCACTCGAAGTTAGTGAATCAGCCCCTAGTTGTACATAATATAAAGCTGGTGGTTGATAGGAGTGGGTTATATTTAGCTATCGTGCATAACTGTCTATTCCCACTCTAGCGTCCCAGATCAATAGACTAGCACTTTGCACTGCTGCCTGATAGGACTGGAACCCTCAGGAAACATGGCCATGATGGAAATGGTAGCACCATAATTAATACTTAAAAACCCCACTGACATTGAATCTTCTCTTTCATTAACCCCATTGTGAGTGATTTCATTAAGCGATTTGTTATGTCTTGCCACTTCCATTATCCATTGTCTCGGGGCAATCTCAGTGCGTGACCATGATGCTCTGGCATTAGTCATGATGATCGTGCCTTTGGGTCTGCCAATAACATTCAGTCTTCCTATTTAGCATACAGCAATTTAATTGAGTACTATTTACAAAAAGAATAGCTTTTGGGTGTGGAAGTCAAAACTTTCCCAAAGGATTCAGGATTTTCCCCGGTGGTTGAAATTTGGCCGACCACTGCAGGTTTGGGTTAAGTGCAGATTCCATTTCTTGGAACCAGAGGCTCACATACAAGTAGCTACAGAATGAGAAGATTTGGGAATGGGTTGGGAGAGGGTCCTACAATGGCAACATTTTGCGTGTTAGGCTCAGGTGGGGGCTTTTTCTCCTTACCTGAAAATCACTAGTTTTGGGGTAAAGCAGCACTAAAGGGGTACATAAGTCTGCATTTAGCTATTACATAAGTCTGCATGTAGCTATTTGCTACCAATAAGGAAATCATTTTTAAAAATTTGAATTATTTGGAAAAAACAGAGTCTATGGGAGACGGTCCTTCCGAATTTCATAGCTTTCTGGATAACGTGTTTCCGGATAGCCCTCAGGAAACGTGCTCATGATGGAAATTGCAGCACCATAATTAACACCTAAGGGAAACCCCCACTGACATTGAATCTTCTCTCTCATTAACCCCATTGGGAGGGATTTCATTAAGCAATTTGTTATGTCTTGCCACTTCCATTATCTGATGTCTCGGGGCAATCTAAGTGCGTCTATGCCGTTCCTGTAGGGACCTGTGTACCACGTTGTTATTCAATCAGAGACAATGTCTTTTATTTTCAATGTAATACTGGAGAGAGACTCAGTACATTTCCATATCCAATACTGTCTGTAGTCAACAGGCTCATTCCAGTATATTCCGAGTGTCTGTTCTTCATGTCCTCTAAATTTTCATTTTATTATGAAAAATACCTTGCATTTATCCTTGTGTGGACAAAGATTGCTCATTATATTGCTCAGAAAAAAGTTCCTTCCATTGTCTCTTTGGACATTTCATTCATTTTCTTTGTACAGTATGTAAAATAATTGCATTTGCCTTGAAGCCTGCAGCCCGTGCTTTCAACTTTTTGAGGCCGGCATGATATTATTCCTGTTCTCTTTGTTGTGATTTATCAGTACATGTAAAGGTTTATAATGGGTATGATGATGTAACCCAGATAACACCCATTAACTGCAGGATCAACAGCAGAAGCCATGGTAATGTGGAGGTTTAATGGTCAGAATTAAAGGGGACCCGTCACCCAATGATTTAAAATCCTATTTTATCACATTAGTCAAGCAAAATGAACTATTATATTGTCTACCCTGCCTCTATGCCTGAGGCATAGAGGTGGGACCATCAATTACTTTCATTTTCTATTCAACAATTCCTAGATATCACTGCCCTCCTCACGCTCTATAATTGTGTAGGGCTCTGCGCATGGGGTTAGGCCCCCCATTCTGGCACATACACAAAATATTGGGGTGGTCTATAACTTGCCTTATTAACAGGGTCCACAAAATGGCTCCTGCCTGCTTGCTGTAATTGTGAATTCCAAGACTGAGGAAGCAAAATTTAAATAATAAATATAGTGTAAGTAAAGTTTTTGCTCAACTAACATGATAGAAAAGGATTTGGAATTATTTCTTGGGGTGACAGGTCCCCTTTAACCTTTTAATAAGATGTTGAACAGCAGCTATTGACTGATGTCCGGTTTGTGGCAACCAGTTTACCCAAGAATTGTACAGTGTTTCTCCTCAAGGGGCATGAGCACCTGGTATGTCTTTTTTTGAATTGCGCAAAGAACCTGGTTCTTCTTAAGGTTGCCATACACAGGCCCATATAAGCTGCCGACAGATTGGACAGTGTATGAGGCTCTCCAATGGGCTTCCCAGAAAGAGATCTGGCTGAAAGTTGGTTAGATGTCGATCGGACAGGTATAAAAAATCCCGTAAGATTGAGGACCACATCAGTTCATTGATGCAGTCCTCGATCTGTACACCTGTATTGTTCTCACTGTGATCTGATCATTGGGCCCTAGGGCTCACGATCGGATCAGCCCGATATCACCCACCTCAAAGTGGGCATATTGGGGTGAGATCTGATTGTTTGGTGACCTCACCTCATATTTATGGCCAGCTTTATAAGGCCTGGGGTAGTCTGGAAGACCTGAGAGGCCAACCCCAGTCTGAAGGGACACAGGTGCATTTTGGTCACGCATGACATGTCCCACTCCCCTCCACCATTTCACCCCAGGTCCATCACTTTGTCATGCTCCCTGCTCCACTGCTTTAGACAGATATCGGAGGACTTTGGATGATGATTCAATGCATTTTAATGTGGTGGGTTTTGGGTGCAAATGGTAGGGGGCGAAGGACTTGTTACTGTAGGTGACAGGGATTAAATGAATCCCAAAAAATTACGGTTGAGTTGACATGACATGGATACAGTCTCAAATGGCAAAGATAGTTATGTTTATTACTGATGAGTGAATGTGTTTTATTTCACTCAAAATGCATTAAAGTCAGTGGGTGTTTTTTTGTTGCATGAATCCATGCCTGGAGAACAAATTCACTCATCACTAGTGTCTATGTTTAGTTGTGTCTCTTTCAGGGATGCACTGAATGCTGCTCATCTGGATTTGGGCAAATTCTCCTTAATGGATCCAATCGATTACCAAACCGAATCTAAACCCTTATAATGGATGGCAAATGAACTACCGGGGATGGGTGGATGCAATCGCACCAGGGCCCGCACTCCCTGCCCACTGGCAGTTCACAAAAACCAAATCTACAGCAAAGATTTCTTCCGGAGGGGCCCGGGTGCATGGCCTTCACCGGGACCTGTGCCCTGTAGTTACATTACTGGATGTGTATCACATAGAGCACAGTTTTGCATTCTGTGGGGTTCAGATTCGGTTTCACCAGGCTCTTAGATTTGCACAAATCCTGCTGAAAAAGGCTTCGATTCAACAGAGTCCTAAACCAAATCCTGGATTCAGTGCATCTCTTGCCTGTTCTTCACTTGCCTATTGCTAGTAAATGCAAAATCCCCCACATATCTGGCACAACTTTGCAGAATTGGCTTCATAAATAAATGACTATATAAAAACCGTGAATAATTGTTCCGATGGCATAAAAATCCAAACCCAATGTGTACAAGAAACCGGCAACAGGTCGAGTTAAACACGCCATTCAACTGGCTTCTGATGCCTATTTGTGTGTCTTTATACTTCTCTGCACCTGCAGGGCTTGAGTCAGACACTTATGAATAGCAAAACATATAATAAAGAGAATAAATATAATAAATAAAGTCCAAATCTTTTCAAACAGTTTCAGTTTGAAGTTATTGTGGCTCCCTGTCCAGGCTGGCTGCTCCAAGGGACCAAGAAGTGATGTAATGGCTGTGAACTGCGTTCCATGGGTCTGTTATAAAATATGTAAAATATCAAGAGTAATGGAAGATTGTCAAAGCTTGTAAAAATTCCTCCTGAAATATATGGCTGCAATCTCACAAGTGGTTTCAACTAATAATTTTATTCACATTACGGTCTTTCCTTAGGCTTAAAGAAAAACACTCCTGGGATGTTGGCAGTAATATAAGAATGACTACCATAATAAAACAGAAGATGGATCGCTTCATAGAATGTCTTTGGCTCCTCAAGGACAGAATTCCATGCATTATCCCCGTCATCACAGCCGAGGGGGGAGAAGTAAAAGAGACATAATACTCAGATATTGATGTGGAAAGGTAAAAATACAGACTGTGTTCAAAGTCAAGTCGGCTGTTTTTAATCTTCTGTCGCACCAACAAATGTTGCGGTGGGAGTCGGCTAAACGGGGGGGATTATTGCTCACTGCAGAGAGGGGGTTCTTTAAGACATGAGCTATAGTAATTAGAAATTTAGACACAAAGACTTTACAGAGTTTATTCATCTTTCTCATCAGTTCCTGCCCCAGTGGAACTTACAATCTAAGGTTCCTATCACTTGGAGCACAGAAGAAAACCCAAATTGACATGGGGAGAACAAAGAAAGCGTTCCTGGCTGGAATAGAACCCAAGCCCTCAGCAACGCCAAGCACTGCACCACCTATCATGAATCTATACATCTATAAATGTATAAAGGCTTGACAGCTTAAATACACACGGCACCAGAACGCAAGCAGAAATTATACAGTTGAAGTCAGTTGCATGTGTAGGTGCAACACACAAAGGGAACCCTGGAAGTAACACCTTGGTACTTCTGCACTTTGAACCTTACATGCAATTTATCAAAGCAAAGATGATGCTGGGTGCAGGCTGCAAAGAGATCATTCACACAAATGACAAAAGCAGTGATAGCTTTTCCAAAGAGACCGCAACACCCGGGATAACTTTAAAGGGATACTGTCATAGGAAAAAAAATTTTTTTCAAAATGAATCAGTTAATAGTGCTGCTCCAGCAGAATTCTGCACTGAAATCCATTTCTCAAAAGAGCAAACAGATTTTTTTATATTCAATTTTGAAATCTGACATGGGGCTAGACATTTTGTCAGTTTCCCAGCTGCCCCTGGTCATGTGACTTGTGCTCTGATAAACTTCAATCACTCTTTACTGCTGTACTGCAAGTTGGAGTGATATCATCCTCTCCCTTTTCCCCCAGCAGCCAAACAAAAGAACAATGGGAAGGTAACCAGATAACAGCTCCCTAACACAAGATAACAGCTGCCTGGTAGATCTAAGAACAACACTCAATAGTAGAAACCCATGTCTCACTGAGACACATTCAGTTACATTGAGAAAGAAAAACAGAAGCCTGCCAGAAAGCATTTCTCTCCTGAAGTGCAGGCACAAGTCACATGACATGGGGCAGCTGTGAAATTGACAAAATGTCTAGCCCCATGTCAGATTTCAAAATTGAATATAAAAAAATCTGTTTGCTCTTTTGAGAAATGGATTTCAGTGCAGAATTCTGCTGGAGCAGCACTATTAACTGATTCATTTTGGAAAAAAAATTTTTTCCCATGACAGTATCCCTTTAAGCAGGTATTTACCTGCATTTTATTCAAAGCAAGGTTTTCCCCACACAAACACACACAAATAAAAAAGGCACTTTTCAGTTCATACTTGTGATACAAGAGCAGGCTGGACCACTGGAAGTGTAAATATATTATTTAAAAATAATAACCCTTTTTCCTATTGTGTCTCACCCGCTAATAGGGCAAAGTAATCCCAAAAACGAGTAACCCATTAAATCATAATCTCTTATTGGTATCTTCCAATTTCCTTGACATAGACCTTACTCCCAGACCCTCTTTTTTCTCCAGGTGATGACTCCCAATGCCTGTAATGATTTTTCTAGCCTTAGTGAACGCGTCCCCTGCTACCATTTACATTTGCTGTTTCATAGAGAATTGTGGGAGTGACATGCCATTCCCCTAGAGCAGGGATCCCCAACCAGTGGCTTGTGAGCAACATGTTGCTCACCGACCCTTTGGATGTTGCTATCCGTGGCCTAAAAGCAGGTGAATATTTTTCACTGTACTGCCAAATAGAGCCTTTGCTAGGCTGCCATTCGGGATGAGGCTGCCAAATAGCGAATCACAGTCCATATTTGAGACCCCCAGGAACTTTTTTCTAGCTTGTGTTGCTCCCTGACTCTTTTTTTACATTTGAATGTGGCTCATGGGTAAGAAAGGTTGGGTATCCCTGCTCTAGAGTCTTCCCAGCCACTGTGCCACAGTACAAAGACACCAGTAGCTTTGTAAATCGTTTTTATAAACACTTTTGCCCTTTTGTGAGTAACTGAGCAGACTATTGTCTCTATCAGAATCTTTGCATGTACATTTATTTTATTTCCAGGGGTCTGCTCCTTGCAGGCCAAGATTAAATACCAGTATGAAGTCTAATAAGCCATTATGCCCACACTTTATAGTAAAAAAAAAGACACGTTTCCGATCTTTCTGGAATAAAAAATAAATCGGTAATAAAGGGCAATATTTCACAGCCATAAAAGCCAGTGGACATTCAATATACTTGACAAGCAGAAACATCGCAGCTAATCAGGTTCAGCTGTGCAGAGAGAGAAAAGCAATGTTTGATTTTGAATCATTTATACTGGGCCATTCAATTGCCTGTCAGAATATTAGCATATTTAAATAGTTTTAATCTAACCTCATCACCATGATTAAAATTGCTGACAAGGATGGAAGGCTTTGATGAGGTCTGCGAGGCATAACGAATAAGGTGAATATTAATGTGTAATAGGACAGATACGTTTCCGGGCTCGCAATTCACTCGGAATATTGTCTCATTAAAGTGACAGAATATTTGCGAAATAATATTGATTCTTTGGAGAAAAAATAAAACTGACCTGTGTGGCCTTCAATGAGACAGTCGTAGCAGTGCATACAAAATATACTGGAGTGGTGCCAAAGCTGTCTGATAATGTAGTAGTTGGTGCAGACCACCCTGGGCTGCCCAAATAGTGGGGTGCTGTAGATGGCACAGACTGTGGGTAGGAAGAGTGGTGAGTAGGACTAAGTGCAGTATTTGCTATAGTACTACTGATCAGCAGGTACATTTTAAAACCAAACATTGTTGCTATGTGTTACTGCACCTGGGCAAAACTCTGTGCCTTTTATTAAATATGGGGGCAAATGATAACAAGATGGAGACAGTAACCCAATGTTGCAGTGGGGGGCAGGACCCGGGAGTGGGGGGATGGGCTGTGGCATGCAGCAGTGAGAATTGGCATGCACCAAAGAGTTTTTCACTGGGGGTGTGGCTCATAGAAGTTATAACACTGCTTAGAGAGCCTTCGGGACTATCCCTAATAAATGACTGTGTTCCAGTTAGGGTTGCCAACTTTTGGCTCGTTGAAGACCAGGTGGGGCAGGTCATTGATGCTGGGGGCAGGGTATGGACATCAGTGGCGGGTGATGATCTGTGAGCGGGTCAGTGACATCAGGGGCCTGGGCTATGACACTGAGATTGGTAATTGGCCGATTGTCATTAACTTCAAGCCCTGCCTGGATTTGCTAATTTGGAAACCTGGACAGTGCTTCCTAAAACTGGGTGAAAACCAGACTGGTGTCAACTCGAGCTCCAGTGAGGAATTTTTTGTGCACTTTACTAATTCTTTTATAATTTTTTTAAGATATAGCTATTGATTCAAGCTACAGAGCTCAGGTAACTGTGACGTTGAGTAACTAGGTTTAAATTTAGTAGGCAGAAACCTTCACCATTCTATCACCTTTTGCTTATGGTCCAGTTTATCTGCTCTGTAATGTTTCAACGTAGCTACACAGAAACCAATGTTAAATTGTAAGATTATGGTTCCATGAAAAACTGGTCCACCAATCATAGTCAACCTCAAGTCCACCCAAGTGGAGATCACTTCTGCTGGGGGAACGTTGAAAAATAGTAGGACACAAGGGAATGGAGGAGAAAAAGAGGGAAGAGGTGAGAAAGAAAAGGGAGGAGAAAGTGACCAAAGAGATCAGTGAAGAGAAAATGTTAAAAGAGTGTAATAGAGAATATAGTGTAAAGTTTCCTTGTGAGACTCCAAACCCCATCCAACATGGTCAAGCCTTGTAACACTACTCATTAGGGCATAGTTATCAAAGAAATAAAACAGTAAACTCTGCTGCTAAATAAGTTGTTAAAAATCCTATAAAAGTGTATAGGAAGCTTGGAGGGTATCTTGTGAGCAGTGGGAAAACTTTTTTGCTCTTTGCTACAGTATGTATGCCCCAAGTAAAGTGATGCTCCTCTCCTTCTAAGCAAAAACTTGTAGAGGGGTATAATTCATGAGCCAAAGCACCGAAGCTCTAAATGGGAGGGTTTCCAGATTGTGGTGCTATTGCCATTATATATATTTTGAGCCTGATTTATACATTTGTATTATTTCAGATAAAATAAACTTTATCAGGCTAATAAATAACTCTAAGCCTGTATACATCATATAGTATGAAGGAAAGGATAGTCTACATTAGGGAAGAAAGAGAATTCTATGGATAGTAAACTCTGCGAGGAGACCATGCAGAAAGTGAATCAGACGCCTCTGTGTAGGAATATGTTCCAGAAAATGGCTATTAGTTTCATCCCAGACTACAGAATTGCTTGCATTCCGGATCATGCGATTCTGAGAGTCACATCTCTTTCTATTATCACAAGCTCACAAGCTGACAAGCTCTCTGAAACTGCCGCATGGGAACCGAATGGAGGAAAATAAGTACCAGGCTGAGACAAATCATAAACCTTCTCATCAAGCCAAAGATAAAAAATCTATTGCAGCAAAAGTGGATTTCCAGCTGGAATCCAAAAGTTTGTGAATTTCATCTGCTGTCAGTCAGAACACTCGCAGGGAGCGCGCCAGTCGGAATGTTAGATTGCCAATATAGGAACAGCTAAGACACTATATCCATGGTTAAAGATATATTGAACAGGGATTCATAGGGGTTCATATAATAAGTCTAGGATAGGGTACAAAGTGCAAAAAATAGGTGCAAATTTCTAGTTTATGCACTTTGCACCCTGCCCTGCACTTTGAAGAAATGCTGTATACAGTTTGTCTTTGTTCCAAAACGCAGGACTTGCGGCCCCCTATGAATATAGCATTGCCTGTGTTCAGCAATACATTACTGTATGTGGTTGCTATGAGCTACTGCCCTTTGGTAAATCTGCCTAGTGTTGATACATAAGCCCCCAAAAGTAGAAGTGAATGCCCTGGTCCCCCAGCACAATGGGTCCCGAGCTGCAGGTGTAGTTAGGGAAGATGTAGGAATAGCAGGTATAGTAAGGCAAGATGGCGGCAACAGAGTAAGAAAGAAATAGTAACACTTTATTACTGAACTTCCCAACCAGCAACCCTTTAGTAGTGTAACCCTTTTGACACCCTTCTGTCGGTGTTACACTCCACGTGTGGCACTTACCTGAAGACACGGGACAAACCTGAGCCACTCCGCAGTGGTATTGGGAGAGACTGGGTACCTGGTACTTATTATAGCTGTGCCTCCACCTAGTGGGATCCAGGAACGCAACTACGGGTGGTTCCACTAGAAAAACTGTAATAATTTACACACAGTAGAGGCCCAGGGCACAACAATTGGGGGGCGCTGGGCAGCTACCTCTTCTGCCTACCCCTAGACCAGACTAACCTGCCACTCAACTTGTGTGTACACGTACTCACGCATGACGTCACTGCGCATGCGCAACTTGATCTTGCTCGCAGAGGAAGGTAGGGCGAGCTGGCTGCACCTCTGAATATACCCCAGTAGCTCCTCACTTTCTCTTCTGCTGATTTACTGCACATGCTATGTGCTGCTGTCACTTACTAAACTTAGGGACCCACTCACAATATACAGTATATATATTAAATAAAGGTCAGTATATAAATTATATAAGGCTCCATTACATGGCAGCTAAGAAACCAGTTAATCAGCTCACCATTATGTAATAATCAGCCCCATAACTTGACCTTTTACAACCTCTAAGCTTTGCTTCTGAACAGCATCCCAGAATGTACTGAACATGCGCAGTGCCACTAACACAAAGAAGATGGCCTTACAAGGTCCAAGATGGGGAGCTCCTGTGGACAACTTTGAAGGCCTAGATCATTTTAAACCAAATTTATAAGCTTTAGTTCTCCTTTAAGAAGCAACTAATATCTAACATCTGTTTGCCAGGCCATAGAAGGGTTATCAGCTGCGCTTCATCTTAAGTATAGGCATATAGATTATTTTCTGGGCTGGGTTAGGCTTGGGTTTATGAAACTATGGGGGCCTAAAACATATTGTTGTAACAGATGCAAAGTTTGGCCAAGTTTTAGCTTTAGTTACCCTTGGCAGTCAATCAATATATAGGATTTCTAATTCGTAGGCCCGGAGAAAACATGTATATTCTTACTGCATATTTCAAAGGTTTTTTTATTAGAAATGTGTCCTATCTAAGGGTGCATTGTATATATACAGTTTATACATTTTACTAACTGCAGCTGCGGCTGACTCACTGTCCATGCACTTAGGCTAGGGCCAGAGGAGTCGGATTTAGGTGCAGGAAAATGCAGAAGATTTTGGCACGAAATGCAAAATCTCATATTTCAGTATCAATATCTTCTGTGTCTGCCTGCACCCAAGCATAGGAAATATTTCTGAGTGCAGGCAAGTTGGGCAGAAGGGCAGCAGCAGTGGAGCAGATACTTGGCCTGCAGAGAAATGAGATCCAACTCGCCTGGCCCTACCCATAGAGCTTCCTTTATGGCTTTATTCTCTTACCTCTCAGGGCATACCCAGAGGATGCTGGTAAAAAAATATACACTTATTTCTGTGTTATGATAGGATAATAGTCGGTCTGGCACCCCCTTTTCTTATAGTGCACTTTAAGGCCGCAAAAGTCAAATGCCCAAGGTTGGTCATGCTGGAGAAAGAGGAGAAGATGTTGGAAGGAAAATTGGAGGGTACATGGGGCTAAAACAAAGAAAGTGTAACCAGAAAGGCAACTGAATTAGAAGAAATATTAAGGTTATTATTTTCCATTTATATTAAAAGTAGTCTCGAAGCAGATGCAAAAAGAGTTAACTCAACCATGTCATAAGTGATTGACTATGTGTAATAGAGAACTCATCAATTACCAGACCCTTATTGTGGATTTGAGTTTTATGTCTCACTGAAAGCTTTGCATCATGTGTCTGGGCTGACTTGTGAAATGTCTCAGAAGCCGAAAGTCGCTCATTTCTCCCACTGGACCATTGCCAGGAGTGTGCCGACATGAAAACTGCTTGGCCTTGAGATTAAGATCTGACAGAGTTGCAGAGGCAAGCGGCGATGTGCTGCCAACATCTGATCTATTTTACTGGAATACCAAGTACGAAGCAGACGCATAATTCTTTCAAATATTAGAGCCATCATTTGCATTCCCAGAGATTAGAGATTCCTGTATGTGTATTGAGTGATTACTGTAAATGGTGAGTGGATTGTAAAAGTACACTTCTATTATGTAGTTAAAGTATTCATGAGACCAGCTGTCCAGATGCCATACGTTGGTGAGATATCAAATGAATATTCATTCCCTCTCTTCTCTATTGCTCACCCTCTTTCTATCTCTCTGCGCCTGACTCAGCACCCTGTCTGTGGTGAACTCACATAATTTTAGATAACGAGACCGCCTTTTGGCGAATGCAGTCAATAGATAAACATATCTGCTTAGCTTAATTGTAGCTGTAGGGGACTGGTAAATGCATCCCTGTTTACTTTGCATTCGCCCAAAGGTTGTGCCCAAAGGGGACCCTTAGTCTAAGAGTCTCAGTATGACTCATACCAAACCCTGGTTTTGCAACTAGATGGCAGCGGGCTCTAATATAAAAGGGTAAGCTCTAGAGGCATTTTGCCAGAGGCTTTTGGCAGTGACTCTCCTAAGTAAATTGTAGTCATCTGTGGAGCCATCCTATAGGTGGCCGTACACGATAAGATCCACTCATTTGTCGAGTTTGCCAAAGAAGCAGATCTTAGCCCAATATGCACACCAAAGGCAGGGCGATATCGGGTGATTCTGATCCTTCAGCTCTAAGGCCAATGATTGTATTATATGAAGGAAATGGGCACCGAAGGGTTACAGGAACTAGCCGATGCGGAAAAATCAAACCTGTCCGATCGATATCAGGCAGATTTTTGGCCAGGGTGACTCATTGGAAGCCCCCACACACTGCTGAATCTGTCAAAAGAACCGATACCAGTAGCTTTAATCTGCCCGTGTATGGCCACCTTTAGTCAGGACCAGTGAGGAGTAGCTAAACTCTCTCTAGGAGAGTCAGCAAGGCTTAGGGTTACCTATATTGAGCAGCTTTGGGCTCCACCAGTCACCAGAAACAGGTAACAGGTTCCCCACTGGATATCCCATAACATATGTCCTCAGAGGAAACAGGGGATAATCTGTGTTAGGTGGCTTTGGTGGCTTTCACCAGGCCTTTCCATCGCCTCCATCATCTGCAAGTGGCGGCAAATATATAAAAGTGAATGTTTATAACCCTGGGGTGATTTATTCTCATATTTCTTTCCTTAAAATCCCAATTTTAAACAAGAAAAATAAGAAAAGTTTAGCTCTTCAATTAAGAGACCCCGTAGGTTTTTATGCCCGCATCCTCCACCATATGTAAAAAAAAAATTGATCTATTGCAATTGTGCATGTGGAATATCTTCCTCTAGCTCACACAACCACAATCAAGCACTACATGCATCAATAAAGTCTTCTCCATCTCTATCCGTATCCAAGAGCCAAAGACAATGATGGTAAGTTCAACCTCTTTCTTTATAACTGTTCAGAAAGAGAAAACAGCAACAATATAAAAACATGCTTTTATATTAACATGTAAAAAAATAGAAAAGGAAATTCCTAGAGCAGATAAGTGTGTGCCATTGTCTCTGCTGTATGAATATGTATATGACACAGGCGAGTTTTGGCTGGTGCGTAGAGAGAAATCAATATAAAAATCCTCATGCAGTGACAGAGCATAAGTTAATGGATCAGCACACTAGGGAATGTATAAAACTATTCCAGAGGAATCATCACAAAAAACATATTGAGCTTTAAAACTAAGCATTAAAGCAGATTTCAGCAACAAACCCCAATTTAAGGAAAGTCTATCAGGATTTTTAATCCAAGATGCCTTTAGACACTTTGCCCAAAGGCACCTATGCATGTGCCAGACTTGCCTTTGTGACTGCATTGATGTAACATTAGTTTGGGATGATCAGCTTCCCAAGACCATATTTGTTTGGAATAGTTCCAATATTAATAAGACCATGCAGAAAACCCTATTTGTAAAACAATAGATAAGTGGCCAACTAGCCAAAGATTTACCTATTAAACAGGCAAATATTTGTATTCATGGCCATATTTACCACTTCGCTCCAGCTGTTGCCTGTTGCGATTGTCCGTTAAGCCTTTACCTTCTGTTGATCATGGATGACATACAATCTATAACTGATGTGCCACAATGATGCATTGATCAACATGTCCATTTTATTTTACAAATACCACCCCATGGGGCCAAGGGTTTAGAACCTAAGGAAGGGTAGTGTTGTACCACCACCTCCTTTCCTTTCAAAAACAATGGATTTTAGGCATCCCCCAAACTCGTAATAGCAGGGCTTATTTACAAGCAAGGAGGGTTGGAAGGCAATGTGCAAAGTGCAAAAAGAGACACCCACACTTATTGCTTATTAGTACAACCCATTGTTGCTGCTGTTTTTGTACACAGCCATGAGTGTTTTGTATATGGGCCCCAAGGAGCTTGATTTTGCACCCCTTAGCTCTGCAGTGGTTTTGCCTTACCAGTGGAAAATTGAGTCTAATGTCTTTTAGATTAAATGTAGACATACTTACTGTTTCTCAAAAAAATAAATCCTGCGTATTAACAAAATGGTAGTAGAGATGTTTTGTCCATGTGCTGATGTTCATGGATAGAACGTAGGGGCACATGCAAGATGGCGCCACTATGGCTCAATGTACAGCACCTCTTGATGTAGGTGCCTGACAAATCAATTCTCTACAGGAATTGTGTGTGTGTGTGTTTATTTATATATATATATATATATATATATATTTGACCTGCCATTGTAATGGAGCCTACCAGTATGCTTTTGTTTTCTCTAAGACAGAGTTTCCTTGAACATAACCTTGAACATTAATGAGGTTATGTCATAAAAGGCACTAAGATTGCCCAGGTGCAGTAACCTATAGCAACCAACCACTTGCTTATAAGCCAATATCTTATTGGTTGCTATTAAATACTGCTCCTCGACAAACTTGATGCATTTTGTTCTATATGGGGGTATGTCATATATATATATATATATATATATATATATATATATATATATATATATATATATATATATATATATATATATATATATATCTAGATATATATATAATACACAAAAGCCATGAATATCTTGTAAATTATATCCTTATAAACGGTGAGTAGTGATGTCATCAGTTATAAACGGTGAGTAGTGATGTAATTTCTGTCACATGACTCACTAAAATTTGTGTATTATAATTAATAAAGTACCCCCAGTTGTAAAATATGAGGATATTATAAGTTACCTCGGAGTTCCATGACCTGTATAAAAACACTCGGCCTTCGGCCTCGTGTTTTTATATGCTCATGAAACTCCTCGGTAACTTATAATATCCTTATATTTTACAAGAGGGGGTACTTTATTCACTATATATATATATATATATATATATATATATATATATATATATATATATATATATATATATATATATATATATATATGATAGCTTTTTATGTAGGACAGAAATTGTAATTATCGTCTCAAATTATGCCCAAGGATCAGACCAGGCACTGAATAGCAAAAGAAACTAGAATTACTAATGGAAAATATAAAATTGAAATTAAAGTAAACAATAAAGCTAAACAAGCATGCTGTAACCACAAATGGATATACTGTAATCGAATAACCATGGCTAGGAATTAAATGGCCATAGATAAAGAGGATACTCTTAACAATGAAAAGGTTTTGTTTGTGGATGAAAACAATATGTGATATGCTGTAGAGTAGACTTTAAATATGTGAATTATTTCAAAAAGCTATACCTTCCTGCATACATATAGAATAGAGAATGTTAGTATAGGTTTATGCTATCTCTCTGAAATGGTTGAAAATTGTCCCAGAGTCCCATTACGCTTCTTTTCAGCTAACCAAATCCCACACTGGCTTCATATTGCGGTTGTTTAACACAACAGAATGTGGGACATAACAAGGTGTGTTGTGCTTCGATAGTGACAGCTGGGCAAGGCTAAAACCACAAAGTGAGCCAATACTACTTTTATAGAATCTAGGAGGAAAGAAAAGTAAAATAATGACCTTATATATTCACAAATAACAAATGAATATATGTTTTGTAATTATGAGGATAAAATGGTGGTTTTGGGTTCAATGCATGATCTCTCTCCAGGCTAACAAGCTTTGAACCCAAACTCATGGTTAAGGCATACAGAACAATATTCTGTAAGTTTATTTGCAAATCCTCAGCCTTCCCTTAAGTTCAATGAATGGTTGAAAGCTCCCCACGCTCTTGCATATTGTAAGGGAGGGTTTCGTAGTGAGACCAAAGATGTTGAAAGCCTGGCCTGCAGCCTGGCCTGAAATCTATAGCCTGTCCATTTATTGGCATTTACATTGGCCATGATGTGGAGCAAGATGGATCACCCTGCTAATCCTGAAAAATGTATCTTCTGTTGATACTGATGATTATGTTTTCTATATTCATGTCTGTTTTACACAACCTTTAGGCCAGTTAGTGTGACAACCACAGCCACCATCGGAGGGGGGCATGGGGGGACAGTCGTCCCGGGCCCAGTGGCTTTCAGATTTTAAGGGGCTCCCTTGAATCGATGAAGCAGCAGTAGAATCCGCCAAAAGGAACCTGTAAGGAGCCGAAGCCTCTACAAGGGAGCTGAAGATACCAAAAGCAATAGAAGGGAACTGAAGCTGCCAAAAGGAACCAAAATGAGCAGATGCAAGGGATCCAAACCCGCTGAATGTAACTGGAGGGAACTGAAGCTGCAAAATGGAGCTGAAGAAGAGGAGAAGCAAGAAGACCACCTGCCAAACTTTAAAGGTAAGTTCTACTGAACATCAATGGTGTCAGTGTCAGGATCTGGGGTGGGGATCTGTTGTCATATGGGGCCCCCGTGATTTCTGATGGAGACCCAGGTGACAACTATAAAGTTGATGGTTATGGTCATGTTTTTTTCCATTTCTAACCTTTGTAAAGGGTGGCTCGAACTCAGGAGGTCTGAAAACCTCTTCCTAAAGAATCTAATCTGCCCCATTTATTCAAGTCTCCATTATAAAAAAACATTTTGAAGACACGCATTAACAGATCTACAGGAACACCAGACACCACCTTACTTTTAAAAAGGGTTCGTGACTGAAGCCAATGTGTCTATGGACTCGGGCACTATACCCCTCAGGGTTATATCATTAAGTGTTGAGAGTGGCTCAGCCATCAATGTCTTGTGGTGCTTATAGAACTCCCCCGGAAGACCATCTGGGCCGGGTGCCTTGCCTGCGGGCAGGGGTGCTTCGCCAATGAGGCAAGTTGAGGCTGTCGCCTCAGGTGGCAGCGCCCCACTAGGTACCAGGGGCAGCAAAAATGCTGCTCCTGGTACTTTAAGAGCGAATTTCCAGGGGAGAGGGGGCAGCAGAAACTGCTGCTGCCTCAGGCGTTGGAGGGGCCAGGATCGCCCCTGCCTGCGGGGAGAGAACCGATCACTGCTTTGACTTTCTCCAGTGTGATAGGCAGGTCTAACATCTCCCTCGTGGTTTCAGAGAGATATGGCAGCGGGACGGCTCCCAGATATGTCTGTGCTGTTTTTTGCACCCCAGGGAATATGCTCTTAAAAAGTTTTATTTATCAAAGCCTCTGCATTAATCCATTTGGGTCTTTCGAATGTCAAATGCTTTTTTCCTTCAATCCCTCAGCTGGTCGAATCTGACACCATTCACTTCTCGTATGGCCAAGACAGCTGTCTGCTTGCTGTAATACTCTTTTGAAAATAATTTTAGTTGAGTTGGTCGCACTTCTTAAAACAGAAGCAAAAAAAACATTATACGGATAAATGTTTTGGAATAGATTTCAATTATTATTTTAAGAAGGATAAAAAATAAATGATCAAATCCTCTCATTTGGAAATGGTGCCTTTGTTCAATTCATTTATGAATAATCTATGTTGATATGTTCTCTTTGTCTTTGAAGGAGAACTAAACCCTACAAAATGAATATGGCTAAAAATAACATATTTTATACACTGAACTTATTGCACGAGGCTAAAGTTTGAGCTTGTCAATAGCAGCAATGATCCAGGACTTCAAACTTGTCACAGGGGGTCACCATCTTGGAAAGTGTCTGTGACACTCACATGCTCAGTGGGCTCTGATTGGCTGTTGAGAAGCTAAGCTTAGGGCTCGTCACTAATTATCCAGCAGAAAATGAGCTTCCCTGGCTGTAATATAAGCTGATGCTACAGGTTTGCTGATTATTAAATTCTGATGCTAATTGCACTGGTTTCTGTGCTGCCATGTAGTAATTATGTGTATTAATTACTAATCAGCCTTATATTGTGACATTTCTATTCTATGTGTACTGTATTTTGTGAGTGGGTCCCTAAGCTCAGTAAGTGACAGCAGCACAGAGCATGTGCAGTGAATCAGCAGAAAAGAAGATGGGGAGCTACTGGGGCATCTTTGGAGACACCGTTCTTTAATGCTAAAGGTCTGTGGTTGCCTTGGGCTGGTACAGAAGCCAAAAATATAATGTACAACATTTCTTGCTACTTCTTTAGTTAGGCTTTAGTTCTCCTTTAGTTCTCCTTTAACAGGCTGTGCGCATATATATACATATTTATGAGTTTCGGCAAAAGAAGTGAGCCCTGTTCGTACATAGCATAATCAAGAAAACGAAAGAGATCCCCGAGTGTCAGGCTTTATATCCAGTTATAAATAGATCCTTCGGCCGCCATCTGTAGGTGCAGCTGCTGCCAGCCAAGAACGCTCAGTGCTTTATACAGAATATAAAACACGTTTAGTGCACATGTTCCTGCATTGGATTCTGACATTACTCTTAAACCAGAAATTTGATTACTCAAATCATCTTTATTGCCTGGACATTTCATTTACACAACCATAATGCTAACCACCCTGAGTAGACCCTATGTGGGACATTCACTAAGAATCGTAGTTGCGCTGGTGTCCGCTTCGCCGTGATTCGCCGCGCTTCACGGCACTTCGCCAGGTGTATTTTCGCCAGCGCTCCGCAAATTCACTAAAATCCGAAGTTGCGCTCAGGGGTAGCATAAGGTTGCGAAGTTGCGCTAGCGTTGATTCGCTAAGCATAGCGAAGTTACGCTAGCGATTGTTAATTTGCATACAGCGCCAAATTCAAATTTCAATGTAAGTATTCGTTGCAGCACTACACAAGCCTGGGAAACCTTCAAAACATCAAATAAAATGTTTATTTTGCCCTACACATGTGCCCACTGTATAGTTAAGGTGCCATGAGTCAGGAAATGTAGGGGGGAAGGAGGGGAGCCCCAAAAAAAATTTTGATCTTTTTCAGCCTATCACCCATAATAAAGAAAACACGCCAGCGTTTTTTGGGACTTAGAAAAAATTTTAACTTATATTTGAAGCAATCCCTATCTACTCTATTGCACTTCGCCTGGTCTGAGGTGGCGAAGGAAGTCTAGCGTAAAAGGTAGCGTTCAGTACACTGCGCGTGTTAGTGAATTTGCGTAGTTACGTCCGTTGCGCAAATACGTCAGGCGTAAGGTTGCGAAGTTACACCAGAGAAGTTACACCAGCGTCCGTTAGTGAATTTGCGAAGTAACGAAAATGCGCAACGCTAGCGTTAGGCGCTTCGGCAATTAGTGAATTTGCCCCTATGACTCTAGGTACAATAAAATGGGCAAAAAGCATTACACTTTGGTAGACAGATAATCAAACCTAAAGCCATTTGTTTTTTCATTGTTAGAATCTGTTAAGGTGCAAGTGCTTTAAATTACGGTCAGTGAATCAAGAATGATACAACTTTCTCTCTTTGTTGCATGGGAACAGATGGCTTTTTATCACATGGCTTATGTGTTCATGAATCAGTTCTGTGTCTATTTATCTGGGCATTGTGATGACACAGGGTCTGTAGAGGACGATTCAAGCTCCAAAAAAGGAAATAGAAAATACTTGTTGATCCCCTGCCAATCCTTGGAAGTGTTGTACTTGTTGACCCCCTTCCAATGCCTTGGAAGCCAAATAGTGGCTCACAAGCAACATATCCAACCAAGCCCTTTGATATTTCTTCTAGTGACCTCGAAGTGCTTATTTTTGCATTTCTGACTTGGTTGCATAAAAACCATGTGAACTGCCAAATAGACCCACATGTCGTCTGCCAGTCCACATAGGGGCTACCAAATAACCAATTGCAGAACTTTTTGAGCACTTCCCTAGGAACCTTTCTCTTGCTTGTGTTGCATCTTGCCCATACAGAGAGGCTATCAGGTGAGATTGCAGAGTGTACAGTTATTCCCCTGAATCAGATGAACCCATTCCAACCTACTGACCATATTGCCCCATGTATGTATAGCTGCAAAATTGATCCGAATTGACGTTGTCCTTCTAGATTTTCAGGTGAGGATGCTTGTCAATAATTGTCGTTGACACGGCATGAGACTAGTCTCTACCACTGATGACAAAATGTCAGTAGAAAGAGAGGAGCATCTCATATATCCATCCAATTTCATTACCTTTGCATCACCTGCTGCGCCCGCTGAGGGTTTAACACAATCCGCATGACAGCCTTTGGCAGGTTATTAAACTGAGAAATGAAGCTGAACTCATTTATCATCTACCCTTTATGCCTAATTAAAAGCACAAAGCGTTGTTGTTTCATGTATCAGAGGACGCATTTACCCATGACTGTTGAGATTTATGGTTTCAAAGAGTTCAAACAGGAACATTGGAGAGACCTCCGTGCATCGCTTCAATAACAGGGAAATCAATTAACTTCCAAATAAAATAGTCAAAAAATCTGGAATCAAAGAACTTACAGAGCAGATGAGATTTAGGCTGGAAGAGCATCATCTCGGGCTGATTTGGTGGAATGTACTACAGTAGGCAATTAGAGTGACAGATCCATGGGCAGTAGGGAATGAAGTCACTTAAACTCATTAATTCCTCAATGGGGTTTCGCAGTCCCTGTTGAGTCCCTCTAAAAGTCAGTTGGGTTTAAGCTTGTTTATATTGAGTTGTTCAGCCACCCAATGAGAATAAAGAGAAGAAGGGGAAACCCTTAGGGGCAAATTCACTAAACGCCGAGGCGCCGAATGCTAGCGTGAATTCACCAGCCCATGGGCTGAACAGATGAATACAATACAAAGGACCATACATAATATGACCACCATTCTATGGGGCAAAGTCACGAAAGGACGAAGCGCCGAACGCTAGCGTTAATTCGCTAGCGTAGCACATTTTCGTTAATTCGCCAATTCACTAACGAACGCTGGCGTAAATTCGTTAGTGTTACTTTGCACCCTTAAGCCTGGCGAATTTGCGCAACGGACGTAACTACGCAAATTCACTAACGCGCGAATGATTCTGAACGCTACCTTTTACGCCAGACTTCCTTCGCCACCTCAGACCAGGCGAAGCGCAATAGAGTAGATAGGGATTGCTTCAAAAAAAGTTAAAACATTTTCTAAGTCCCAAAAAACGCTGGCGTTTTTTAATTTGTTATGGGTGATAGGCTGAAAAAGATCGAAAAAATTTTTGGGGCTCCCCTCCTTCCCCCCTACATTTCCTAACTCATGGCACCTTAACTATACAGTGGGCACATGTGTAGGGCAAAATAAAAATTTTATTTGATGTTTTGAAGGTTTCCCAGGCTTGTGTAGTGCTGCTACATATACTTCCATTGAAAATTGAATTTGGCGCCGTATGCAAATTAACTATCGCTAGCGTAGTAGGCGAATTAACACTAGCGCAACTTCGCAACCTTACGCTACCCCTACCGCTACCTGAGCGCAACTTCGGATTTTAGTGAATTTGCGGATCGCTGGCGAAAATACGCCTGGTGAAGTGTGGCGAAGCGCGACGAAGCAGATGCCAGCTCAACTACAATTCTTAGTGAATGTCCCACTTAAACTCACCAAGAAGCACCATATCCAAAGTGATAGGTATATGGAATATCATAGATGTCAGTCGCCCCAGTATTTTCTGCATGGATGAGTCTATGGGGTTGGCACATGTGGGAACTGCCATAATGTCATACATTTTCGGAATATTTGCTATAACTCATTAGCGTAGACGGGAAAAACAAGTTAGAGATTATGCCGATGTAGTATCTCTGAGATCCTGGTTCAACTCCCAGTGACAAGTCGTTTAAGGGGTCATTAAGGACTACAAGGTGCATCTTTTACACAATTTTAATCCAGGCTTAATGCATAAATTAGCATTGCTAACATGACCTAACTGCACTTAAAGTCTTTTGTATTCAAATATTGTCATTTTCGTTGCTTGGTGTCCAATTTATAGCTGCACAAGCTTGCTGCGTCAGGTAACACGGGGTGCTGTGGGAGTACCTCCAGGGTTCCCCTGCGTAATAGCACACTGCTCATGATCTGCAAGCAGGGGGGGCAACAGAGGTGCCAAGTATGGTTGCCACCGGGCCAGTATCGCATCAGACTAGCTGGTAAAATACCAACAAGGTCAATTGTGCATTTTACTACTTATTTGCATTCCTATGATCTAACAATCCTGCCCCCTCTCCACCTCCATTCAGCCCCTTATCTCTTTAAGCTTCCCTCCAGATAAAATGTTCCACTCATGCCGGCCACTAAGTCACAACCCCTCCTCTTGGGCCATAACCCTGTCCCCATTTGGACGATAACTCTGCCCTGCGCCAACACTGATCCCCCCCTCTCAGTCCCACCCCATTAGCTGCGTCATAGGCTGAAAAAGATGGCAACCGTAGCACAGAGTTTGTATTTATTTTCCAAACATTTATAAACAAACCAATTATTGGAAACAATTGTTCTATGATAAATATGAGAGAGGTTTCATGCTACAGTTCTACAAAAATTCAGGTATGTGAAAGAACTGAAACCATTGTTATCTACGGAGATCTGTTATCTGCTATGTAAACAAATACCCTATAGCCCATTTTCAAACTCAATGGCTGCCCCCACTGTAAACACAGCAGCTAATTTATATAAAGTGCAGTAGGGCAAACAATTCACTATCACTAGTACAAGGGAACAGTACTAAAACCTTTCATTTTTTGGTGTTGCTGGTCCTTTAAACAGGGGCTGACTGGAATAGGCTGAACATGAAGGACTGATATCTCCGTTAGTCCGTCATCGATCAGAATGAGGCAGGTTGTTACTCTCTGTCGCACACAGACAAAAGGGCAACTAAGCACCACTGACACATACATAACATCTGCCCTACACAGAAGCATCTCATCAATGGATTCAATAGAGAAACAAACAACTGTGCAGCCTGTACAGCAACTAATAACGTGGGGGTGTAATGCGACGGCTGAAAGTGTTTAATGAGTTCAGGTGCCAAGAACATAGTGATAATTCCCTCAAAATACTCCCTGGTGAGAAGGAACAGACAATAAATAAAACTATTAAACAGCAGCACTCGGATCTACCTGGGACAGGAGTAATTCATGGGATTGCCCAAATGTAGATTTTTGCGTTCGCGTATAGAATCCGTTATCCAAAAACTCCTTTATCTAGATACCGGAAGACCATCTCTCATAGATTCCATTTCAATCAAATAATTAAAAGATGTTAGTTATTTCCTTTTTTTCTCTATAAGAATGAAAAAAAACAGTACCATGTGGTTGATATTAAAGGAGAAGGAAAGGCTTGGTCCACTTGGGGGTACCAAATGTTATGCACCCCCAAGTGATTGTATTGACTTACCTGAAAGCCCGGCCCGGTGCTCCTATCAGCAGAAAACTGCATGCATTTGCCCTGGGAAATTTGAAGAAAGAAGAAGCCGGAAGACGATCGATCTGTGGTATAACCCCGGGCCGGTGCAGTTTTTTGCTGATAGGAGCATCGGGCCAGGGTTTCAGGTAAGTCAATACAAACACTTGGGGGTGTCTCACATTTGGCACCCCCAAGTGCACAAAGCCTTTCCTTCTCCTTAAATTAAGGTATAATGACTCCTCATTGAAGGCAAAACTATCCTACTGGTTTAATTCATGGTTAAGCAATTTTTAGTAGATCTAAGTAGGGCCGTAACTAGGGGTAGGCAAAAGAGGCAGCTGCCTAGGGCACAATGATGGGGGGGGGGCGCTGGACAGATAACTCTAAAACTGTCTTCTGCCTACCCCTAGTCCATGTTCGCACCCTCAGTCTTACTCCCCATCCTTCCCTCTATCACCCACCCCTCCATCTCCTCTCCCCTCCATCTCCTTTCCCCTCCATCTCCTCTCCTCAGTCGTTCTCCCCTCAGCTGCTTTCCCCTCCCTCCCCTCCGTTGCTCTCCCCTTCATCGCAGGCGGACAAGCGAGGGGAGCCGTTGGGGTTGCCTATGAAGCCTGGCTGGCCTGGCCCTGGATCTAAGCATAAAGACAGGGTTGGACTGTGCCAGTGGAACACCGGATAAATACCCTGTGGGCCCGTGACCCAGACGTATGACCCTGACTCGATCCCTGCCTGCCTTCCATTGTCACTCCTGGGTGGGCCTACCTTGTATGATCCAAATTATGGAAAAATCCCTTATCCAAAAAACCCCAGGTCCTGAGCATTTTGGACAACAGTTACCTGTATATGGTTTTTCTATAAACTGACCCATCACTAGGGAGGCCACCTGTCTGGTTTAGAGCTGGACAGCCGATATTTTGAAGGGCTGTCTGGGACAAATCTGCCAGTTTGGCTTTCCTAATTAGGAAAACCGGACAGGATTCCCTTGAAATTGACACAGTGATTGCCCCATCATAGTCCCGCCCCTCATCATAGCCCCTGACCTCATTGGCCTGCCCCCAATATGCCATTGACTCGCCCCCTCCATCATTGGCCCAACCACAATACAGCACAGCCCCTCCTAGAGTTGCCGGCGCAGAAAAGTGGCAACCCCACCCCTCAACCATAATTATACTCTGGGTGGGGGGTGGGGGGCGTGGTTGGGGAATAATGGGGAGTAGCTGGGGTGTAACTGCAATTGCTTTTGGGGGGGACCTGCTGTAGGCATGGCCAACAATCACCTGCATTCAGCTCCCTGGAGGAAATAATGGGGCTTAGAGCAAAGCACTAGACACAAAGGTTCGCAATTTTGAAAAACTCCCTCCCAGCATCAATATTTTAGCTGCTAGCAAACCTATTTCATAGTGCCTTAACAAAGACTCAGTAGGGTTCATTTATAAAGGTAGTAGGGTCAAGCAAAAAATGCTGCAATTGTTGGTCATATCAATGGCAATTATTAAAGGTCTTTGCACCAAAACCCCCTTCATTTATTCATGTGTATTTGTGCCAAGCTACACTGCACCCACCCACGATTGGGAACCCTGGAGTGAAGTTTTATGTTTATTTTTATATAAAAATGTGCAATACACCCTGTTTCACTCATGTACTGATACTCTCGCAACATTTGTGGCTTTTCCATTCAATGATTACAAGCTGGTTTGTCAATGAAGGGGTTAAACACATTTAAACCAAAAAAGACCTTACGTTCCTTCAGGCTGATATTAAAGGAAAGGTTGGCTACGGACTCCAGCAGAAAAAAAGCCATCCAATTTGTGCTGCGGGACAGAAGTTTGGGAGAAGAGAGATACTGGACTCTTGAAGCATTTTCCAGAAAGGAAAGAGTGCCCCCTAGAGGGAACAGAATATACTGTAATGTCACCAAAGTGATATCTTATTTAGCAAAATGCACTGGAGCTTATGAAGAAAGGAAACATTTGCTCAGGCAAAATAAAATGACATTTACTGTAAAGGAAATAATTCCTTTCATTAGATACAGATACACTTGAGAATTTCAGCACAAGAAACACACATTTTCGACAACCTAGATATAATAATAGCAGCACCTTTAAGAGCAAATGAAAGAAGCAGTAACTGTACCTGTGCCAGTCACATGTCACAGGATCTGCCTGGTAACTTACATTCTCTGCACTGCAGTTCTGACTCCTGAAGCAATGTATCAGAACCCAGCTGATTAACAGGCCTGCTGGATAACTGCTGTCTGATACATTGCTTCAGAATTCAGAACTGGAGAACAGAAAGGTATTAACAGATACATAGAACTCCATACTTTCTGAAAGTGATCGTGTTCCTCCAATTAGGGGGCAGAGGTATAAGCCCACACATACCCATTCCCCCTGGGGGATGAAACAAGCAAACTAAGAAGAATAGGCCTCCAATTTTAAAATTAGGTTGTCTAGATTAATTTTATTATTTCAAAATGCTCCTTCACCCCACACCAAACACTGTCTACTGATCTCTTCTTGTATAACATACTGTACATTTGATCATAGTCTATACAGAGAGATCCCATGACATTACACCATCATTATATTTATACTGGATTATCAGCAGTCGCAACACAGCAGGATTTTCTTTTGTGATCTGAGACTCCAGAAGCTACAGACAAAGGACATCTCAGTTATAAGAACAGAATCTGATCAGCTGTCGACAGTTACATTTAAAGCCTCGGAATGTTAGAGCGTAAAATAAAATGAGCAGATGCTGACATTCTTCTGACTATATATATATATGCTGCTGCCAATGACTGAGAATTTTAAAGACAAGTGAGTTAATATACTTGGGAGAATATTTCAGAATAATTGAATCAGTGCAGCCTCGGTGTTTTGTCTTAGCTCAGTTGGAAGCGATTCCCTGGTGATGGTGATATGGTAATAAAGACTCTACTGAACAAGGGAGTACCATAGTTCTTTCAAGGTTAAGGAATCATTTTAATATTATCTTACTAAGGAGAGATAGTGCCTATAGTAACAGTGGATAATAGTCTCTGGGAAGGGAGTGTGACTGTGGGATAGCAGGTGTAGTAGGGAGAGATGGTGCCTATAGTAACAGTGGATAATAGTCTCTGGGAAGGGAGTGTGACTGTGGGATAGCAAGTATAGTAGGGAGAGATGGTGCCTATAGTAACAGTGGGATAATAGTCTCTGGGAAGGGAGTGTGACTGTGGGATAGCAGGTATAGTAGGGAGAGATGGTGTCTATAGTAACAGTGGATAATAGTCTCTGGGAAGGGAGTGTGACTGTGGGATAGCAGGTATAGTAGGGAGAGATGGTGTCTATAGTAACAGTGGATAATAGTCTCTGGGAAGGGAGTGTGACTGTGGGATAGCAGGTATAGTAGGGAGAGATGGTGCCTATAGTAACAGTGGATAATAGTCTCTGGGAAGGGAGTGTGACTGTGGGATAGCAGGTATAGTAGGGAGAGATGGTGCCTATAGTAACAGTGGATAATAGTCTCTGGGAAGGGAGTGTGACTGTGGGATAGCAGGTATAGTAGGGAGAGATGGTGTCTATAGTAACAGTGGATAATAGTCTCTGGGAAGGGAGTGTGACTGTGGGATAGCAGGTATAGTAGGGAGAGATGGTGTCTATAGTAACAGTGGATAATAGTCTCTGGGAAGGGAGTGTGACTGTGGGATAGCAGGTATAGTAGGGAGAGATGGTGCCTATAGTAACAGTGGATAATAGTCTCTGGGAAGGGAGTGTGACTGTGGGATAGCAGGTATAGTAGGGAGAGATGGTGCCTATAGTAACAGTGGATAATAGTCTCTGGGAAGGGAGTGTGACTGTGGGATAGCAGGTATAGTAGGGAGAGATGTGCCTATAGTAACAGTGGATAATAGTCTCTGGGAAGGGAGTGTGACTGTGGGATAGCAGGTATAGTAGGGAGAGATGGTGTCTATAGTAACAGTGGATAATAGTCTCTGGGAAGGGAGTGTGACTGTGGGATAGCAGGTATAGTAGGGAGAGATGGTGTCTATAGTAACAGTGGATAATAGTCTCTGGGAAGGGAGTGTGACTGTGGGATAGCAGGTATAGTAGGGGAGATGGTGCTTACATAAGTAATCATGTAACAAGAGTTGAGCATTAACTTTAATCTCTTTTTGCCCTTGGGCAAGTTATTTAAATTACATAAAATCCAATGTATAATTCTCATACAGTAATTAGCAGCATGATGAAATCCATGGTGTTTTACAGAGAATAATAATAAGCAGTTTATGTATGGCCTCTTTAATGCGTTCGGAAAAGCCTGAGTATAACCTTACATATCTAGGCATTTATCTGAATGAAAAAAAATATTCTACCGTGATAATAAAGACCCATTTGTAAATTGAATTTCCGGGAAGCAGATTTTATGGGAACTGATATTAGGCGTAGGAACTTCTATGCAATATGAAACTTTATAAAACAGCCTTTATGCCGAATCTTTCTGGGTCTGTTCATGAACAAACTGCTTAAAACTAATTTGTTTTCCTTAGAGTGCAGATATTAAAGTGAAGATATTAGAGTGCAGATATTAGAGTGCAGATATTAGAGTGCAGATATTAGAGTGCAGATATTAGAGTGCAGATATTACAGTTCAGATATTAGAGTGCAGATATTACAGTTCAGATATTAGAGTGCAGATATTAAAGTGAAGATATTAGAGTTCAGATATTAGAGTGCAGATATTAGAGTGCAGATATTAGAGTGCAGATATTAGAGTGCAGATATTAGAGTGCAGATATTACAGTTCAGATATTAGAGTACAGATATTAGAGTGCAGATATTAGAGTTCAGATATTAGAGTGAAGATATTAGAGTGCAGATATTAGAGTGCAGATATTACAGTGCAGATATTAGAGTGCAGATGAACTCTTTCACCCAATATTATGCTCCCTAGTAACTCCAATATAATTTTTTTTTATCTCTATTACCCAAACAAAGGATTTTAATAAAATGACTGCACTCTGGTACTAAAAGAGTTGGCCATTCCCAAATACAAAAGGAATGGATGTCGGGAAATATTTTGTGATGCACATACAGTAGGTAAAAGTTTCCTGATCAATAAAAATCCCATTTAGATTTGCATTACTGCTTGTGGTATTTGTGTTGTGTCTGTGCCCAACGTGACTGATGAGCCAAGAGCTTAACTAAGAACCTGACCTTCAGGGGCCCCACAGCCCCAACCACCCCCTGCTTAGCACCTACCCACTGTCATGCTCACACCAGCCATTTAGGGGTCCATAGGGTTCATTTTGGGGTCCATTGGGTTAATTTCTCCAGGGGATGTTCTAGAAATTCTCTGATTTGGCAAGCTAAGAGTTGGACCTAATTTAGAGATGAATGTGGGAATGTTTCCTTTTCCAGGTTAAAGCTTTGCCTGCCAGTTCCATATTTGGCCAGAAGGAGTAAATATTACTTAAGTCTTTATAAAGGAGAGGCACCATTTGTCTTTCCTCTTTGGTAGCCACATGCTGGGCAAGGTGGATGTCTGCTGGCGAGCCTGGGACTTAGGCCCCAATAAGTAAAGGTCCCCAGGGAAGAAAACTTTTGAGAAGTCAGGAAATTATGTTTTCATCACTTGAGTTTATATCCATCTTGTATAAAAAAGGGCAAAAACTCAAGGGATGAAAACATAATTCTGCCTCTTATTATAGGTCCCTGGTGAGGCCTCATCTGGAGTATGGGGGCAGTTTTGGACTCCAGTCCTTAAGAGGGATATAAATGAGCTGGAGAGAGTGCAGAGACTAAGTGCAACTAAACTGTTTAGAGGGAGGGAAGAGTTAAATTATGAGGGGAGACTGACAAGGTTGGGGTTGTTTTCTCTGGAAAAAAGGCGCTTGTGAGGGGACATGATTACACTTTACAAGTACATTAGAGGACATTATAGACAAATGGCAGGGGACCTTTTTACCCATAAAGTGGATCACCGTACCAGAGGCCTCCCCTTCAGACTAGAAGAAAAGAACTTTCATTTGAAGCAACGTAGGGGGTTCTTCACAGTCAGGACAGTGAGGTTGGGGAATGCACTGCCGGGTGATGTTGTGATGCTGATTCAGTTAATGACTATAAGAGGGACTTGGATGATTTTTTGGACAGACATAATATTAAAGGCTATTGTGATGCTAAACTATATAGTTAGTATAAATATGGGTATATAGAATTTAATTAAAAGTAGGGAGGGGTGTGTGTATGGGGCTGGGTTTTCATTTGGAGGGGTTGGACTTGACGGACTTTGTCTTTTTTCAACCCGATTTAACTATGTAACTATGTAACTATGTAACAGGGCCCAGTGAATGAGATATGAGATAGTGGCAGGTGTAGCTTCTGTCATAGTATACTCTAGGGGTGTAAATCAAATAGTTGAACTAAAAAGAGCAGTTCTGCGCTCCAACATAAGAGGGAAGATTGGAGGTTTCTATCCCAGGTGATATGGCTTGTTAGTGTAGGGATCATGGTGGATAGGGAAACAGGTTAAAAAATTTCCCTGGAGGTTCGGTGATCCATGTCCGCTAAAAGGTGTTGCATTGGTCTCCAAAGTTCCCTGTCATTGTGAAAGGAGAAGTAAACCCCTTATTAAAAAAAACCCTACCCCCCCACCCTACATAGACCCCCCTCCCTCCTCCCCCCAGCCTAGCTGCCCCCCGGGCAAATGCCCCTAAATTTTTACTTACCCCTCGGCATTGGAGTTCATGGCAGCCATCTTCTTCTCTTCGGTCTTCATCGGGAAGTAAGCCCCGTATCAGCGCATGCGCAGTTGGAGCAGTCTTTGGGCTTTTGTCAACTGCGCATGCGCTGAAAGTCGTGGAAATTGCTGAAACGCCAGAAGAAGACCCGATGAAGACCGAAGAAGAAGATGTCGCCCGTGAACTCTGATGCCCTGAATCTGCACCGAGGGGTAAGTTAAAAGTATGGGGCATTTGCCTGGGGGGGGGCAGCTAGGCTGGGGGGGGGGTCTATGTAGGGTAGGGGGAAGGGTTTTTTCAATAAGGGGTTTACTTCTCCTTAAATAAATTATTATTTTTTGTAAAGAACTCCTGGAGTCCAAAAAGCCAGTTCTGAGCATCTGAGAAGTACAGTTCTGCAACACCTCTCAATTCCTCCACACATATACATTCAAGGGCCCAGCTGAGAGTGAGGGTCTGATATAACCAATGCTCTACAGTCTACTCTATGTCAGTGAAAATAAGGGTTACATATCTGTGGCCAGGTAGACTCTACCAGAACATTTATTTCTGTATGTGGTCAATGTTTCCACTAAGTCAGTAGTTTCCACATTGGCACCACCAGTGGTCTTGGATCAGTGGCATGGGGTGCTCAGGCTGAATGCCAGTTAGGGTAATGCCTGTTTGCTACAAAAGAGAGCCCATCATGTCACTTTTAGAGTATAATCGGGATCCCCAGCCTTTTTTACCTGTGAGCCACATTCAAATGTTCAAAAAGTTGAAAGTTGAAGTTTCCGGAGGTGCCAAATATAAACTGTGGTTGACTATTGGTGGGCCCTATGTGAACTGGCAGCCTACAGTAGACTCTGTTTGACAGTGAACTTTGGTTTTTATGCACTAAAACGTGTTTTCAATCCTTGAGTTCAAAAATAAGCTCCTGCTTTGAGGACACTGGGAGCAACATCCAAAGAATTCGGGAGCAACATGTTACTCACTAGGTGAACACTTATTTTTGGAACTATGAATAAATGGCTTTTTTATGGGCTAAGGGTGTCCTGACCACAGGCTGAGACAGACTGAAAAAGTTCATCAAAACACTGCTTTAAGCAATGATCTTTACAGCGCACAAACATTTATGGAGCACAAATAATACGGTTCTTGTTCAGACCTACCCACCCTGATGCACCCACGGAAACACCCAAAAATCTCGCATATGGTGGAGATACATCCAATAGTATCAGCTGACGTTTGTGCTTCATTCAGCGTTTTACCTTGAACCTCCAACAAACTAAAAGTACAGATAATAACAACGGGCTGCCGTGTTTGGGAATAATTTGCATTTCTTTTCCCTAATCACATTGATCAAGTCCAATTTACAATTCTAATTCCCCGCTCCCAATTTATGATCCATCAGTTAATAAGGCAGGAATATTTATGTGGGCCTGTGAGGTCTGCGTGAGTTACAGTTTGGAGGTCACATTGCAGAATATTATTCAAACTGAAACCAAATGCATAAAGTGCAACTTGTCATTATTTCTTATTGACTTTACTCTTTAATTGCTATCAAACATGATGAATTGGTTGGGAA
This sequence comes from Xenopus laevis, assembly GCF_017654675.1. NCBI lineage: Eukaryota > Metazoa > Chordata > Amphibia > Anura > Pipidae > Xenopus > Xenopus laevis. The sequence goes on along the minus strand of NC_054382.1, from coordinate 9,289,163 downwards.
AGTATTCTGACCTTTAATGTGTGAAATGGTTAGGGATCTGTTATCCGGAAACCTGTCATCCAGAAAGTTCCCTTAAGCTCCATTTTATCCAAATAATCCAAATTTCCTTTTTCTCTGTAATAATAAAACAGTCGCTTGAACTTGATCACAACTAAGATATAATTAATCCTAATTGGAAGTAGATCCAGAATATTGGTTTTATTTAATGTTTATATGATTTTCTAGTAGATTTAAGGTATGAAGATCCAATTTACAGTAAGATCTGTTATCTGTAAACCCCCAGGTCCTGAGCATTCTGGATAACAGCTCCAATACCTGTATTTATATTATTTTCTTTCTTTCTTTACTTGGTTGACATTTGCAATTAAGTATTTGTGAATTATTTTATCCCTAATATTTTATTGATATAAGTATATGCCATAATATACAGAAAATCCATTACAGGAATGGGACCTGAGGTTTTCCGGATAAGGGATTTTTCCATCATTTTGGCTCCCCATCCCTTCTGCTAAAAAAATGGAAACATAAAATAAACCCAATAGGATTATTTTGCCTCCAATACGCATTCATTATATCTTAGTTGGGATTAAGTACAGGTACGGGATCCATTATCCACAAACCCATTATCCAGAAAACTCTGAAATACAGGACTCCATATTTTCATCTAATAATTCAAATGTTTAAAATTGGTATTTTTCTGTGTAATAATAAAACGGTACCTTGCACTTGATCCCAACTAAGATATAATTCATCCTTGCTGAAGACTAGACAATCCTATTGGTTTTAATTTATATTTAAATAATATTTTATAAGGTAAAGAGATCCAAATTATAGAAACATCCCTTATCCGGAAAACCAGAGATCACTAGCGCTTATTTGACCGTTCTTGCTCTAGAACAGGCGTCCTACTAAATTACTCTTATTGTGTTCTAAAGTGAGTAGAATGTTCTGTCTCTGCACCTTCTCTGAACTTTAGCTCTCTGTTTTTGATGGGGAAAGAGACCAATACTAACTAAGAGTTGCAGGAGGACTTGCAAGCTTGTGTATGACCTTTCTAATATCAAGACAACCTGGATATATTTATGTGCTAACACCCTGGGACCTCATCCAACTGTGCTGCTCAGGAATGGAAAGCCAACACCATACAGAGTAGTACAGCAAGGTCATAATTCCAGTGGTTCAAGACTAAATATATATCTATATGTATGTAGTGCTAGAGCATCTCTGCCATTTTTTTCAGGCAGAAGAGAACTGTAATTACCAAGTGCAGAGAACATATTTAAACCAGCCAAGTACCTACAGAACTAATTAAATATTTCTGAAAAAAAAAAAAGAAAAAGCCGGCCTCTACCCAAACATAAGAATATATCAGGATCTGCTTGTAATTATCATTCTTAACAAAAAAAAATGTTAAAAGGCAACAAAAGTCTAAAATAGAATAAGGCTAGAAATGCTGTATTGTGTATATACTAAACATAAACATGAACTTACTGCACCACAAGCCTAATCAAACAAATGATTTATGCTTTTAAAATTTGGCCACAGGGGGTCACCATCTTGTAACTTTGTTATACATCTTTGCAAGACCAAGACCAAGACTGTGCACATGCTCAGTGTGGTCTGGGCTGCTTAGGGATGATCATAAATGATCAAAACAGCACAAGTCAAATAATATCTGCCAGAAGCCGATACAGCAAGACTGATTAATAATCAGAATATACAGACTGCACTGGGTCCTGTGTTGTCATGTAATCTAATGTGGATTTTATAGTTTTTGTATTGTTTAATATAAACTTTCTCCAACTCTGCAGAACCAGTGGTTGCAGCAAAATAATCCTCCAAATAGAATCCCAGTTTATCTGTTTAAATCTGGCTCCATGATCTTTGTCCCTGCAGCTGGAGTTGGAAACAGTAAAGGGGATGTAAAGGCAAAAATAAAATCCAATGCAAATCTCTACACAGTCGCTGACTGCTCTACAGGGAAACAAACAAAGATGCTTGAGTTCTGCATGGCTGGGAAGTAAGGCGGGGGCTCCCCCTGCTGTTCATAAGTATGATTGTTTCCCTGCAGAGCAGTAAGGGACCGTCTGACAATTCCTATCCACAGCAGTAAATGAAGGGAGAATTTCACTGCATACAGTCAGGTTTCTTGTAAAAACGGTACACATTTTTTAATTAAAGTATATTGGAGATAGGTTTCTTTTTCATTAAATAAAGTAAAAATGGGATTTTATTTTTTTGCCTTTACTTGCCCTTTAATGATCCATTGATTTCAGCATTTATTTCAGTGAAGGAAGGTTCGCGGGCAGCGGGGTTGCTGATTCTAGCCTTTCTCAAAGTCATTTTCCAACTAATTGATCATGTGTCACCGCTACGATTTTGGATATCAATCTTTTTGAATCGCATTCATGGGACGTCCCTGTGGATTTAACAGGTCCTGGAAGCAAAGCCATTCTTTGTTTTCCCATTGATGATTCAATAGGACAACACTGGTTTTCACTATATGGAGAGGCTGTCGTGTGGCTGCGAGTGATCCAAGCAGAGCTTAACTCCAGTCATTACATTGGCAGTTCTGGGAAATTGTGATAGAGGAAACCCTTCATTTCTGTTGTAATCAGGGGCCTAGATATCAATAAGAAACCACGTTTCATCATCAGCAGTGGTGTAACTATAGAGGAAGCAGACCCCGCAGTCTCAGGGGCCCCGGAATGTGGGGTCTACTTCCTCTATAGCCAATAAAAAACCCTCTTCCCCAGTTGCTTTCTTACCTGGGGCAAGGAAGGGGGCAGGAGTGGGTGGAGTCTGGGTAGGGAGTGGCCAGAAGTGGAGGTGGGACATGGGATGGGCGGAGGCAGGAAGAGAAGCGGGCGGGAGGATGGGGATCGGAGTACGCCAGGCCTCTTTTTTTGCAGGGGGGTCCGGCACACTCTAGTTACGCCACTGATCATCAGTGTATATTTAGAAACTAAACCCCATGAGGCTATTAACTGTAATACAATCAATAATATAAATAATATAATGTAATATAAGCTGGGAATGTCCGAAGAAGACAAGTAAATCAAAAAAACGCTAAAAATGAAAAAATTAAGGGCAATTGAAAAGTTGATTAGAATTGACCATTCTATAACATACTAAAAGTGGAATGCAATATGTTTCGTTAGCGCAGAAAACATTCGCAAAGACCATTGTGGATGTTAACGACCACATTTGCATCCTTTTTGACCGATTACAGGCCTCAACGACTTCCACGCAAAGACAGCTCAGCCGGCAGTCCCGGGTTTCTTACTGAAATGTCCCGAGTTTCCAGAAAAAAAATTCTGAAACTTAATTAAGTTTATTTAAGATTTGTTTCTATGGGGTAGTGCCCATGGGCACATTTGCCCAGTGTTGATAAATGAGCCTAAGTGGATGTTATTATATAACTCTATTCGTGTCTGAGAACAAGAACCTGACGTGAGCTTCACCAATTTGGCTTTCTCAAAGGTTAACAAAAAAAAGGGTCTTACTGCTTGGCCAGATCAAATTAAAACCCTTTAGGAAATCGCCTCCCTTTCCGATGGCTTCAAGTACATCTCCCAATCTTAACAACTGCACTCAATCATTTGCTAAGATGAATCCGAACATGCAGAGAGAGAGAGGAGCCATTATTATGAGAGGAGGATATATGACAATCATTATTTGAGGTACCAGTACAGTAATTTACATAGAAACCAGTAGAAAGACGTATCCTTGTGAAATAATGGAATTCCTCGCTGAAATACGGCTGTTATAATAATCACTAGTTGAGATCCAAGTTAATGTTGGAGAAAAAATGTTGTATTAGATTAAATAGCAATCACTCGCACGGCGGGCACATTGAGATGAAATGATATCTCTGGGGACGGTTATATATCAAAGGAAGAAATAAAGGTGCCTTTATGGCATATGCATTTTCAATCAATAAACTGCTGGCAGGTGCTGTGTAAGCGAAAAATAAACGAATAAATCAGAATATTAAAAATGTTAAGAGTCTGAGTGATTTACAGGGGGAAAAAAAACTCCCAGATGCTTTAACTAGCTCAATAGTTTGAATGATGTTCTTTATTAAAATAATAATGGCTTTATTCTTCTAAGGACCTGTAGTAGAATTGGTGTTATTTCTTAGAGACTTGATACCATTGAGTACTAGCTAAACTCAGGGATACGCTGTCTACTGACTCCACTTTGGCCGAGTACTGTCTAATACCAGGATATATTGTCTACTTAGGCTTAGTGACAATTATAAAACTAAAACATCCCCACAAAGTGGTGAAAGAGACATCGTAAAACAACAGTTAAAGTAAACACATTCCCTACACACCAGTCTTGCTCAGTATTAGGCTGTTGTGGGTGAAGGAGGTGTATTTCCATCCAAGGGCCTCAAATTTTGTGAAATTTAGTGGGGACCCTCCTTTAGTGTACATTAATTGCTCAACACTACACGTGTCCTGCATTACTTGCTTCCAGTTAGAATAATTAGAGCAGTGATCCCCAACCAGTAGCTCATGAGTAACATGTTGCTCTCCAACCCCTTGGATGTTGCTCCCAGTGGCCTCAAACAGGAGCTTATTTTCAAATTCCAGGCTTGGAGGCAAGTTTTGGTTTTATAAAAACCAGGTGCACTGCCAAAAAGAGCCTCAATGTAGGTTGACAATCCACATAGGGGCTACCAAATGGCCAATCACAGCCCTTATTTGGCACCCCAAGAACATTTTTCATGCTAGTGTTGCTCCCCAACTCCTTTTACTTATGAATGTTGCTCATGGGTTCAAAAGGTTGGGGATCCCTGAATTAGAGGATCAGTGTTTCTCCTATTTTGGGTATTTGTCACGGTTGGCACCCGAAATTCAGAACCGATGCTAAGCACCCTGTTCTCGGCTCTTGCTTCCGCCTTTCACCTCGGGAGGAGCCTCGGCTAATCGGATGCCGCCAAGTCTTATTAAGAGAGGTGCAAAGCGAAGGGTTCTGAACAAGAAAAAGTGGGAACAACGGTCTTTTGGGCAGAAGGTCGCAGTACAAGGCATAAACAGAAAGTAAAGTCAGATCAGGCCAGATCGGGGCAGGCAGAGGACAAGCAGAGTCAAACAGGCAAGGGTCAAACCAGGAGATCAATCAGACGGAGTATGGAAATAGAGGAGTCGGTTACCAGGCAGGGTCAGGATTTCAGAAGTCAGGATTGTCAGAAGCAGGCAGGGGTCACAACAGGTAGTCAAATCACAAAATAACAGAAGCATCTACTGGGCAAACCTTGAACATAAATGGACCCAGGAAGAAAGACATAGCTGCCTGGGTGAATTAAAGGACCACTTAGGTGTCCAAATAGAAGGGGAAACTGCCCGAGGAGTAAAACATTCAGGGTCCCTACATTCCATAGTTCTTCTAGGTCATCGCTGTGCACATCCTGTAGTAGCCTAGCATATAACATAGTAACAAGGCCTTTAGTGTGACCCCTATTACTGTATAGCAAGAAGGGATGAGTGGAGACTGAAAGGTATAGTACTACTTTAATACAAGGGTATACTAGATAGGCCTAGGCCATATTATTCTCAACACAGAGAAATATTTTTTAAAAATGTTTTATGTTCATTGGGTGAGTTGGGAGCATAACTACCCTGGCCTGGTTACTGTTCATCAGTGGGGTGGTGTCACCATCTTGCCTTCTCCAATAGCAATGGCTTCCTTATTCATTACATACTACTACCGGCTCAATGTATTAACATTAAAGACCTCTTTGTACCATGAATACTAGTCGCCCCATCAATCAGGCCTGCTTGTTGAAAACGTAACAACACAAATATTAATAGTGAGACAAACTTGCAGTAAAGTTCAAAAAAACAAAAAAGGAACAAAGAAAAAATTGGGAGCAGTGGGAGGAAGTGGTTATTGGAAGCTACTTGTGGGAGCTTACTCTTAAACACTCCATAGAGAGAAGTAGCTAATGCTACTTTTTCATTGAGCCTCCTTAACTTGTGCAAATATTGCATTACATTTGGTCTGGTTTGGTGACAATGGAAATCATATTATTTTTCAGCAAAGCTTCCACAAAAAGTAAACCCCATCAAATACGGAAGCAGCACACAGAAGAGGAGGAGGTGGGCGTCCCCACCGGCTCCCTGGTACCCTCAAAATAAGGAATACTGACAGGTGGGCACTAAGTGTTTCATACAAACTGGCAAGTTATAACGACATTGTCTCCTGCGGTTCAGCCCAGATGATCAGTGGACATTATGCAGCATAGAGGCCTTCCTGTAAGGATAGATATTCTTGGAACTATGGCTAAATGACTCATGTACTGATATTTTCCAATATCTGTAACATTGCTATGAGCCAAGGAGGCCCTAAACTGACACCCACTGTCTTCAAAGGACAACATTCACAGCACCTAGTAGAAATGTATTAAAAATAGGGATGCACTGAATCCAGGATTCGGCCAGGATTCGGCCAGGATTCGGCCTTTTTCAGCAGGATTCGGCCGAACCGAATCTGAATCCTAATTTGCATATGCAAATTAGAGTCAGGGAGGGAAATCGCGTGACTTTCTGTCACAAAACAAAGAAGTTAAAATGTTTTCCCCTTCCCACCCCTAATTTGCATATGTGTATACAATTTTAAGTACGAGGGAATACTACAAAATATGACGCATATGCAAATTATGCATCGGTTTTCGGGCCGAATCTTTCGAGAAGGATTCGGGGGTTTGGCTCAGGGCCGAACTAAGGGTAGGCAGATTAGGCACATTCCTAGAGCGCAAAGCTGGGGGGGCGTACAGGGTCGGACTGGGGGGCCCGGGGCCCACTGGGACTGCAGTCCAGGGCCGCCTACAGGCCCCCCGTCCCCCTGCTGTGCGTATCGTGCGGCTATGTGCTCTGCTGTGCGCCATCCCCTTGACACGCATGCGCACATGGCGCCCCCGGCCCATATGCGCACAAGACGCCCCATCGGGCGCGCATGCGCGTCACGAAGATCCTTTAAAAAAAAACGAGTTGCAGGAGAGGGGGTCGGGGCCCACCGGGTTTTTTCCCGGTGTCCCGCCGGGCCAGTCCGACACTGGGGGCGTACCTTCTCTGCCTAGTGCCTACCCCTAGTCTGGACCCTCTCTCCATTCTAGACTGTCGGCTCGCGCATCCACTTGCTCATAGACTCCAGCATCCGTATGAAAATGCGCGGCAGCATCCATTCAAGCACGCGCGCATCTGTTCATGCATGCGTGCACCAAGTCAGTGCTGGGGCCGGCCAGTTTGCCTAGGGCGCCTGGCCGGCCTGGCCCGGCTCTGGTTCGGCCGAATTCAAAATAATGATAATTCATAATAAAAGGTGCATCCCTAATTAAAAATAATGTCAATAGGAAATACATAAAGATATATTACATCTGGTTTTGGGTTATCAATCCTTTGTTTTGTAGCCCAATCTAATTTTTAGTATAAATATTTAATAAATCGTACAGAGAAGAAATACCATTTGAATCTGTTGGGTATCTGTATTGTAGTTTTAAAATGCATGCCACGAAGCAGCAAAATCATTAGCTCAAATCCAAAATGCATGAGGTTTCTGAAACAAAATGTGAAGCGAGACACTTGGACTACATTAGTTCAAGCAACGAAGAAAACAAGTCTCCCAAAAGGAACTCTACATTTAAGTCAATGCTATTAAACTATAAACAAGAGTCATTTTCCCCATCAGGATTTGCATTTGATTGATTTAAGCACTGGAAAAATTAACTCTGATTTTTGTTTAAGCCTATTTTTTCCACATCTAATTACAAAAAAAAAAAAGCTTCATATTTTGTAGTACTCCCTCGTACTTAAAATTGTAATATAATTGTATTAAACCTAAATAAAAGGAAGCAATCTTCCTGAATATTTATTTATTCATAGCTGCTATTAAAACGTAACATAATGTAATATTTAATTTGCCATTTTTTTTTTCCTTTACACTTCATCATAATGAACTTTTCAGCGAAAGGCATTAAATATCATTAAATGAACCATATAATGAACATCAGTTCTTAATAACGAATTTAATCAGAAACCTTGTAGATATTAAAAAGTTCCAGAGTTGCCAGGCTACAACTTCGAATTTCAGAAATTCCATTGTGTGCGATTGCCAACATACATTATAAAAATTTATTTTTTAATAGCTTAAAGGGCATGTAAAAGCAAAAAAAATAAAATCCCATTTTTACTTTCTTTAACGAAAAAGAAATCTATCTCCAATATACTTTAATTAAAAAATATGTACCATTTTTATAAGAAACCTGACTGTATGCAGTGAAATTCTCCCTTCATTTACTGCTGTGGATAGGAATTGTCAGACGGTCCCTAACTGCTCTGCAGGGAAACAATCTTACTTATGAACAGCAGGGGGAGCCCCCGCCTTACTTCCCAGCCATGCAGAACTCAAGCAGCTTTGTTTATTATGATCCCTAAGCAGCCCAGACCACACTGAGCATGTGCACAGTCTTAGTCTTGCAAAGATGTATAACAAAGTTACAAGATGGTGACCCCAGCCGCGCCCCCTACTCCTGCCCCCTACCTGTTGCCGCCCCCTAGAGGCCCCCCCAGCCACAACCCCCTCTCTGGCTCCTGCTCATACCTGTGCAGCAGTTGCGGCCATACCTCCCAACATTTTGGAAGTAAAAAGAGGGACAAAATTTTTTCCCGCACGTAGCGCAGCAATTTTTTTTGACCACACCCTTTCTGTGGCCACACCCCCTAATTACCATGTTTGTTTTACAAAATTTGGCAGGTTATGAAAGTTTGAAAATATTTCTCCTTATCTAAACTGTGTTTTTGTGTCTCAAAATTGTTACAAAGTATCTTATTTGCACCTGTTAGCTGTTCTGGGCTCTCTGCTAAAAACCAATTAAGTGAGAAACTTTGTTTCTTTTTCTGGCTGTTCAGTGCATAGAAAAGAGGGACTTTCCAGTACAAATGAGGGACTGCGGGTTGAGCTGTCAAAAGAGGGACTGTCCCTCCGAAAAAGGGACAGTTGGGAGGTATGGTTGCGGCCGCCATTTGGGCTGGGGGGCGCAATCAGGCTGCAACGCTGGGCATAGGAGAGTGCGGGTCTGGGTCCCCAGGTCTGGAATTCCAGGTCTGTCCCTAGGTCTCGAATTCACCTTAGACTAGAAGAAGTTAAGAGATCTATTAGTAATGCAGTGGGAACTGGGTTGTTATTGTATATGCCAATAAAAACATGGCAATGAAGGACAGTGCTGCCCAAAGCTCTTCAGGATGGACCTCCTTAGTTTGGAAACCAATTCTCTAGCCTGTATGGAAAAATAAAGAAGGCTGTAGGGTCTTGGGGGCTGCATTAGTCACACTTTTTCTCACCTTAGTGCTCTAAAACTTTTGCCACGGGTAAAAGTAAATGACCATCTGTGTTTTCCATTGGACGCTTCTGGTGACTAGAGGACATCCATCAAGACTGGAAGATCAGTTAAATCCCCAAAATACATTTCATAAACATTTTATATCTAGGGGCAGATTTACCTAGGGTCGAATATCGAGGGTTAATTAACCCTCGATATTCGACCGCCGAATTGAAATCCTTCGACTTCGAATATCAAAGTCGAAGGATTTAGCGATATTCCTGTGATCGAACGATCGAAGGAATAATCATTTGATCGAATGATTAAATCCTTCGAATCGAACGATTCGAAGGATTTTCCTTCGGTCAAAAATTGTTAGGAAGCCTATTGGCGAACTAGGGGGTCGAAGTATTTTTTAAAGAGACAGTACTTCGACTATCGAATGGTCGAATAGTCGAACGATTTTTACTTCGATTCATTCGATTCAAAGTCGTAGTCGAAGGTCGAAGTAGCCTATTCGATGGTCAAAGTAGCCATATTCGACCATTCGAAATGTATTTTTTCTTCTAATCCTTCACTCGAGCTAAGTAAATGGGCCCCATAGTAAAACAGAACGTTAGTCAGGACCCTCACTGGGAACTCGTAAATTCACTAGGCCCAGGGTCTATTTATCCCTATTTTTATGCCAGTGAACCTAAACACAATGTTGTTATTGATACCAACCCCTGTAGATAATTCCATTCAGCTGATAATGCTTAGGGCACAGTGAACCCTATCAAAAAAGCTGGATGGACTTTAATGTAGGTATACATTGTAAAAGAAGTAGAACAATTATCAAATATACTGACATCTTAATTTTAAAGCTCCATTATCCAGAACAGACTTTAACCCATAGGAAAAACTCTGTACAAAACAAAGTTCTTAATGCAAAAGAAATATTTCTACGCAGAGAAACCCAGATAGAGAAAAGTACAGAGATTATTATCAACTCGATCTTTTATCCTCTCTCCTGGCTGTAAATCAAAAGTATACGTCTTACTGGTAAAAACAACAAGAGGATATAAATGATATTTATAAGCCTCTTTTGTTATGGGCTTTCAGTAGGTCTTGGTCCCCTCCAGCTCCCTCTCTGCTGATTTATTACCGTAACAAATCGTCAAACCAATGGCGTCTTGATTGCAACTGGCTCCAATACTTCATCAGAGTGACAGAAATGTAATGCCCTTCGGTAATGCATCACTGTACCAATTGACAGGGCAAAAAAAACAGGACAACTTAAAGAGTAGATATAGGGAAATAATGTTTGGCACAATAATTTGTAGATCGTTTATTGTGGGATAAGCCACAAAACAGAGTGATTGCCCTTCTACCACTCTAATTCAGCTCCCAAAGTTCTGGCAGCTCTTTTAAATGGCTAAAATATTACTATTAATATAATTATCAATTCATATTGCAATGCAGAAAGCAGGGACAGATAACCTGCAGACCTCCAGTTAAACTACAAGTCCCAGCATTCCAACCACTGCTGTGTTATTACAGTACAGTATGTCTGGGTATACTTCAACCCACAAACCTATTCCATGTCTTACCAGCAATGCATTCAGGGTGCATTTATCGGCAGGTTACAGAATGAAAGATCTGTTAGGAGACATGACAGGACAGTGATACAAAGGGACTTATCCTTTAACTTTGTGTTCAGATCCAGTTCTCAGTTTGTTAGATGATTGCTAATACTATATTAGAAAAAGCAGATATGTCACATTGGTGGTTATGGTACCCTTACCCCCCATTTCACAAGGACTTCCAGTTGTCACCCAACTGTTGTGCCATAGCTCTGCCAACGGCGACATCATACAACTTGGTTACCAACAACAGAACAATCTGATTGGCTGTGAAAAGTGTCTGCTTATTTTGGATGCCCCTAAGGGCACCTGGAAAGGAAGGAGGATCAAGGTGGAGCCTGGTCTTAGCTATAAAGTACTACCTGCAGCCACTTCCAGCTAGAGATATTGCTCAGGAGGGTAGCGAGGTTTCCATCCCTTCTGAGATTGGTCATAAGAAAAGGAAACTCGTGCTGCACAGAGAGATCAACCAAGTACCACCCTGGCTGTAGGAAACCAAAGCAATGACTTAAGATGCCAAGATGCTAGATATGCTACTCAGATTAGCATGGAGGTTGCTATAACTGCTGAGCTTGACCAGAAGAAAAGGCCTGGAGCTCCAGCTGCACAGAGAGGCCAACCCACAACTAACCTAGCTGTAGGAAACCAAAGGAGTGACTGAAACTGCTACAATCCTAGATATGCTACTCAGATTAACATGGAGGTTACTATCACTGCTGAGCTTGGCCAGAAGAAAGGGCCTGGAGCTCTAGCTGCACAGAAAGACCAACCCACCATTAACCTAGCTGTAGGACACCTTGGAGGTGACCAAAGCTTCTGTGCTACATAAATCCCTGTGAACTCTATCAAGCCAGTCCCTGTGAGCATCCTTGAGAGCAGACCACCATTGGAGGATATTAGTAGAGTTACAAGTGTGTGACCCCTGTGCAACAAATGGCCCTGTGATTGAGCCGACTATGTGGGAGCAACTTCCTTTTGCCAAGGAGAAATACTTTGAGGAATGTAACTCTACCGGTGGTATTAAAAGTTGTTGTGGTATTTTGTGCAAGGAACTAATCCGGGAGACCCCATTATGTTCCCATTGATGGTGTGTCCTACTGTTGTATATTACTCTGTCCTATAAAAAATGTACTATTGTTGCATTATTTGTGTTAGAGAATTCTATTTCCTGATGGGATTTATCTTTGCTACATTCTGGGGGTGGTTTGTTTCAAGAGGTGCTGGTTCCCATGTAATTACTTTATATCAGAACGTTCAGTATGTGTCAATACTTGGGCATATGAAAAATCAGACCAAAAGTTTTCCTTGTATTTCACTTGTACGACCCAACTCTACTGCTCTAATGCTTTTTTTTGCATTGCGGTGTCTGTGATGAATCGAAAAAAGAAAGGCACCTAAGGCATAATTCTCAGAGTTTAATTTCGGTAAAGTTTTATCAGCATTGGATAATTGTAGAATTGTTTCTGGTCGCATTGATGGACAAATGAGTTATGAAGATAACAAACGGTGTAGGGAGTGAGTTATGGCACAGGGAGGGCTCCTGCACCATTCTAATAATTCATCTCAAGTTTTTGCTATTAAAATTAAATTGCTTATTATAATAAGAGCCCCATAAATTTCTGTTGAGGAAGATAAATCTGAATGATCATTTTATCCACTGAGACAACGTGTTCCAGATCCACAATCAGGTCAAAGATTGCTCAGACATGATAAGTAAAACCAACATGCGATATTGTATTCTAATGTTTTTCATTTGAATTGTGCTTAGTACAGGGGAATACCTATACTGCCATAGTTTTATGGGATCTCTCTGTACAGGCTATGAGCAAATTTAGGGGACTGTTCCTGCTGAATTGTGCTTAGTACAGGGAATACCTATGCTGCCATAGTTTTATGGGATCTCTCTGTACAGACTATGAGAAAACTTAGGGGACTGTTCCTGCTGAATTGTGCTTAGTAAAGAGGCATACATATGCTGCCATAGTTTTATGGGATCTCTCTGTACAGACTATAAGTAAACTTAGGGGACTGTTCCTGCTGAATTGTGCTTAGTACATTGGCATTTTTATGTTTAACAGCATCTCAGCGTGCCAGTATAAAGGATGGGTATGTAATGCCTAATGATATATCTGAAGAATTCTATTAGAAACCATTAGTACCAATAAGGCCAGACAATGCCCCCTGGCTTGCTAGTCTATCACCCTTTTCAGATAACACAATAGGAGGTTTATATGCAGTGATGAAGAAGGCAACGGCCAATCATCCTAAGAAAATGGCAGTTTGGGCAAGGCTGAAACTGCAAGCTGAGCCAGTGATAACTTCACTGTAATTAAAATTTTAATTAAAGAGCTCTTAGCACCCCATATATGTGACCATAGAAAGGCACAAGGCTGCAGGCTGAGTTATACAGGGAACTCTGAGTATCACTCATGTATTATAAGGGATAATGTACCCCCTACTGTAAATGATAAGGATATTAGAAGTCACTGAGGGGTTGTTCTGTGACCATATAAAGGCACAAGGCTGCAGGCTGAGTTATACAGGGAACTCTGAGTATCACTCATGTATTATAAGAGATAATGTACCCCCTACTGTAAATGATAAGGATATCAGAAGTCACTGAGGGGTTGTTCTGTGACCATATAAAGGCACAAGGCTGCAGGCTGAGTTATACAGGGAACTCTGAGTATCACTCATGTATTATAAGGGATAATGTACCCCCTACTGTAAATGATAAGGATATCAGAAGTCACTGAGGGTTTCTGTGACCATATAAAGGCACAAGGCTGCAGGCTGAGTTATACAAGGAACTCTGAGTATCACTCATGTATTATAAGGGATAATGTACCCCCTACTGTAAATGATAAGGATAATAGAAGTGACTGAGGGGTTCTGTGACCATATGAGGTTAAAGACTAAAGACCAAATACCCATATACAGGTAATAAAACACTAAGGTGTCTTCGAATATTTAGAGCCCTTGAAGGGTGAGTTCCAGAGTTCGGGTTTCCAGCTTTAGAGGCATAACTAAAATGGGTATTTTGTTTAAATCTTCTATATAAATCGATATAGAAAGAGATGTGTTTTTCTGAGAGACAATCCTTCCCCTTCATCTCATAATGATACTGCCTGAATTATATTTGCAAGTAAATCTAAGTTCATTATTTCTCCCTGGTAATAAACGCTGATGGGACAAAAGCTTCATCACAATTATCATTTCAATAAGTCTTATTAGAATTTTCTAATCTATCATGTATCTCCCCACATTATTTGCTAAGGCTTATTCATCGGATTCCTGGTTTATATGGAGCCTCGCTGAGATGTGCCTAGATACGCCTCTGATTTTATTTCCGTAATTACGTCATGAATCTGATTATTAGTGATTTAAAGTTGTCATGCTTGCTCTGAATTGCACCCGGTCTGATGAAACAGTCCGAAAAGGGACTCATTAAAGAACAAGAGTCACTGGAAGAACTCAAAAGGTCAACTATCTCTCTCTGTGCAACTTAATTGGAGCATTGGGGAGCAGAGGGAGGCGTAGAACGTTGCATGAGAAGTGTAAGAAGAGGGCAAAGTTATAATATAACATGTTTTAATTTGTGCCTAACAATTCCTTTATGTTTAAAGGAGAAGGAAAGGTTAAAACTAAGTAAGCCTTATCAGAAAGGTCCATCTAAATATACCAGTAAACCCCCAAAGTAATGTTGCTCTGAGTCGCCTGTCAAAAGAAACAGCACATTTCTTTCCTTCTATTGTGTACACATGGGCTTCTGTATCAGACTTCCTGCCTTCAGCTTAACCTCATTGCCCTGGGCAAGAGCATGCTCAGTTTGCTCCTCTTCCCCCACCCCCTTCTCTACTGTAATCTGAGCCCAGAGCAGGGAGAGACTCAGGCAGGAAGTGATGTCACACCATGTTAATACTGCAGCTGCTATCCTAAACAAACAGAGAGTTTCTAGAGCTTTTTACTCAGGTATGGTAAAACATTCTACAGAATAAATATAGCATTCTAGCTTGCACTATTGTGGCTAATCTATTGGCAATAAAATGCCTCCGTAGCTTTCCTTCTCCTTTAAGAATTTTTACCACCCAAGAAAAACATATTAGCGTTATGAGGTCTACGGATAAGTTTAGCAACATAATTGCACATAAAATGAATCCCGTGATTGCAAATTAGGCTCAGAAAGCAATTGCCAGCCCGAGGATATGCCATATTTAATAGGGCTTAAAATACCAGATTAATAAAAGTTTTAGATTGTGCACTAAAAGAAAAACATGAGTCGTAAAGTCATAAAATGCTGTAGGTTGTAAAATATATAACAGGGAATGAGCAACGGATAAATCTTTCTACCCCCAGTTGCTCATTCCTGTTGTTATAGGAGAGAATCAACACTCCTGGTGGAGTAGCATTTAGCCCAGTTAACTTTAGAACACTTGGATTCTGTGTTCAATTCTAACTGGGGAACTTTTTGGATATTTTCTGCCTGAGGTTAGATCGTTTTACTTCCAGTAACAGGATTGTCCCTCCTGTGGGGATTGACATGAATGTTCTCTGCAATATATTGGTGGTACAGGGGATGAGCTAAGGCACCACTAATAATGTTCAATACCCTTCCTATTAGAAGGACTTTTTGTTATTATAAAACACAATGTCTAGGAACATGACTTGTTGGGTATAAAGGACATTTTCCCTGCACATCATTGTTTATATTTATCATCAGGAACTTCCACATCACCCTACTGGGCCGAGGTTGGCAAGATGGGTGGCAATATCAACTGTACTACAATTTACATAAACAAGCTGCTGTGTAGCCATGGGGGCAGCCATTCAAGCACAGGATACACAGTAGATAACAGATAAGTACTACTATAGTTTATATAAACAAGCTGCTGTGTAGCCATGGGGGCAGCCATTCAAGCACAGGATACACAGTAGATAACAGATAAGTACTACTATAGTTTATATAAACAAATTGCTGTGTAGCCATGGGGGCAGCCATTCAAGCACAGGATACACAGTAGATAACAGATAAGTACTACTATAGTTTATATAAACAAGCTGCTGTGTAGCCATGGGGGCAGCCATTCAAGCACAGGATACACAGTAGATAACAGATAAGTACTACTATAGTTTATATAAACAAGCTGCTGTGTAGCCATGGGGCAGCCATTCAAGCACAGGATACACAGTAGAGGGATATAAATGAGCTGGAGAGAGTGCAGAGACTAAGTGCAACTAAACTGGTTAGAGGGAGGGAAGAGTTAAATTATGAGGGGAGACTGTCAAGTTTGGGGTTGTTTTCTCTGGAAAAAAGGCGCTTGTGAGGGGACATGATTAGACTTTACAAGTACATTAGAGGACATTATAGACAAATAGCAGGGGACCTTTTTACCCATAAAGTGGATCACGTACCAGAGGCCTCCCCTTCAGACTAGAAGAAAAGAACTTTCATTTGAAGCAACGTAGGGGGTTCATCACAGTCAGGACAGTGAGGTTGTGGAATGCACTGCCGGGTGATGTTGTGATGCTGATTCAGTTAATGACTATAAGAGGGACTTGGATGATTTCTTGGACAGACATAATATCAAAGGCTATTGTGATACTAAACTCTATAGTTAGGGGCTGATTCACTATGGGTCGAATATCGAGGGTTAATTAACCCTCGATATTTGACTAGGAATTGAAATCCTTCGACTTCGAATATCGAAGTCGAAGGATTTAGCGCAGAAAATTTGATCGTACGATCAAAGGATTATTCCTTCGATCGAACGATTAAATCCTTCTAAACGAACGATTCGAAGGATTTTAATCCAACGATCGAAGGAATATCCTTCGATCAAAAAAACTTAGGCAAGCCTATGGGGACCTTCCCCATAGTCTAACATTGACTTCGGTAGCTTTTATCTGCCGAACTAGGGGGTCGAAGTTTTTTTTAAAGAGACAGTACTTCGACTATCGAATGGTCGAATGGTCGAATAGTCGAACGATTTTTAGTTTGAATCCTTCGATTCGAAGTCGTAGTCGAAGGTCGAAGTAGCCCATTCGATGGTCGAAGTAGCCCAAAAAAACCTTCGAAATTCGACGTTTTTTTACTTCGAATCCTTCACTCGAATTTAGTGAATCAGCCCCTTAGTGTAGGAGTATATATAGTTTATGTGAGTGTATGGAGGAGTCAGTGTGTATGTATGAATGCTGGGATTCATTTGGAGGGGTTGAACTTGATGGACTTTGTTCTTTTTTTCAACCCAACTTAACTATGCAACGATTTAACTTTGACCACTGACATGCTGGTATAAATCATATTGATCCAATAATTTGCCATCCAATGACATGGGGAGACCTTTTCAGAGAGGACCACATCAATGAAATAAAGCTGTCCTTCCCATTCAGGATTTTCAGACATGTTAAGTAGATATCTGGCAGGTTAATGCTAAGCCCCCACAAGAAATGTTGACTTGTTTTTTTCCTACATTCCTATATTTATATTTACTTATGGGTTTAAGAATAGATATTTGATGACATTCCATGTACTGGGTGTTTAAATTTCAAAATTAAAATAATTAAATAATTAAAAGGTTCAAAGTAACAACTTGAACAAAAAATTCTGGGAAATTGTTCTCTACTGACATAACCAGTAATTGCTTGGACCCTGCTTGGACCCAACTGGAAACACATTTTTTTGAGATAATTAACGGACCCATTAGTGCACCATCAGGATCCAGCCAATTACAATTACAAAGCAATAGAAGGAATATTCTGAGGGTATTTCTGCCCACCAAGCTGGCAACCACCTCATGTGCCATGACCTTTAGCTGTTTTTATAGTCTATCAATTATTTGCTTTCTTCTTCTGTCTCTTTCCAGCTTTCAAATGGGGGTCACTGACCCCATCTAAAAACAAATGCTCTCTAAGACTACAATTGTATTGTTATTGCTCCTTTTTAATCCTCATCTTACTATTCAGGCCTCTCCTATTCACATTCCAGGCTCTCTTTAGAGTGACAATAAAATGGCAAGACGGAGTAAGCAAAGCCAAACCATAAACTATAAGGTGTTTAGGTTTATCAAGAACTTTCCAGGATTTTATATAGTATTTACTAGACCAACTTGCTTAATGGTGTGAGTAAATGCAGGCTTTATAGAGGAGAAAGTGTTTTTATAGCATACAGTAATAAATGGTAAGCACTTTGCACAAACCCCGCAGGCTGCAGGTGCTCCTAACTTTTATTTCTGGTTTTTTTTCCCAATCTGAATTTTTTCCATATGATAAATAGATCATTACGCCTAAAGGCAGTGTAAAAGCGAATAAATAGCAACTTTTAATATGTACAACATTTATTTCAGGTGGATATTTTATAGGGTATCTTTTGAGGTCAAAATATTGATTATCTAGTGTGTAGATCCAAGGCCTCATTTATGAAGTGCAAAGGTGAATAGACAGATGCAAAGCACTCAGACCCAAGCTCCAGAATGTGTATCTGACTTCGCCAGTGCTGTATTTAAAGGGCATGTAAAGTCTAAAATAGAATAAGGCTAGAAATGCTGTATTTTGTATACTAAACATAAACATGAACTTACTGCACCACAAGCCTAATCAAACTAATGATTTATGCTTTCAAAGTTGGCTACAGGGGGTCACCATCTTGTAATTTTGTTATACATCTTTGCAAGACTAAGACTGTGCACATGCTCAGTGTGGTCTGGGCTGCTTAGGGATCATCATAAACAAAGCTGCTTGAGTTCTGCATGGCTGGGAAGTAAGGCGGGGGCTCCCCCTGCTGTTCATAAGTATGATTGTTTCCCTGCAGAGCAGTTAGGGACCGTCTGACAATTCATATCCACAGCAGTAAATGAAGGGAGAATTTCACTGCATACAGTCAGGTTTCTTATAAAAACGGTACACATTTTTTAATTAAAGTATATTGGAGATAGGTTTCTTTTTCATTAAAGAAAGTAAAAATGGGATTTTATTTTTTTGCCTCGACCCAAGCCCTTTAAAAGGGAACGGATGAGGTGGTGCATAGATGTCCCCTATCTTGCACAATAGTCAGAAACAAAAGCTAGGGAGCATCAATGGGTATGGGGAGCGATGGAGACCTGTACTTACCACCTGCCTATGGAATCAAGTACAGGGTGGGGATGTTTTCTAGAAGTGATGCTGAACATAAAGTTTGAGTACATTTCTAATGCTTAAATACAATGGAAATTTGGTATAAATTAGTGAGCAGATAAGAGTAATAAGAAGCAGCAGAAAATATTTTATATGGGATGAAAGTAATGTCCTGTGTTAATATTCATTGACCAAAAGCAGACACATACTGAAGGTGAGATAATAGAGACCCAACTCCATCTGTTGCATGATGAGCTTAGCCATGTGATCATGGCCATAAGAAAGTAGTGGATCCAGGTGTCAGGCTGAGAGGTGTTCTTCTGGCATCACTGGTTTGACGCATAAACCAAGGAATATGGGTTAATATGTTACAATATGTTTGGTCAGAAAGACTGGACTGGCATGGTGGGGCTAAGTAACAAGAAATGGTCTTGTCTGTCCCCAGTCTGTCTTTAGTTTTCCACATCTGCCTTGTCTGTTCAATCTGACTTGTATGGGTGAGGATTAAGATTTAATCAAGCTATGAAAGTTGACCTTGCCTGGGTCTGCATGGGCATTTAAGCAATAGGAGGTATTTGCCCATGCAGACCAAGACATTGTCCTAACCCAATGACACTTCACAATACCTGACCAAGGCCCACTTCGATATCACTTGGAGGAGTCACCATTGTGACCACTTATTCAGGCCTTTTGTAAAGAACTTTTCAAGAGGCTTCAAACCCTGTACAAGTTGCAAAAAAAGTTGCAAAAAAGTTACAAAGATGAAGAGGGTGTTGCTCAGAGAGCACACTATGTCTTCTAACTTCATCATAGTGTTTTTATTGTAAGCATATCAGGCGCTATATGTTTCAGCCTCACAGCCTTCCTCATGTGGTTGTACAAGTGACACAGCCAGGGCCAGATTTGTACATAGGACGCCCCTAGGCCAGGATCACTCGTCGCCCTTCTGTTCCCCTTCCTACCTTCCCCTTCAAATGCACATGCACATACCTTGTCAGGTCTGGAACATGGGAAAGATTTGTTGCCGGGTGACAAATCTCCCCGAATTTGGCTGTGTGCCCTGACCCTGAGACCCGTAACCCCATCAACAGGTTTTACCAGCTCCCTAGTGTTGGCCAGGTGCAAAACTTATTGTGGAACAAAAGGAGTACTGCCATCTAGTGACTTACTCCCTAATAGCACCTAGTAGTATCAAATTGTTCACTCTGCAAAGAGGTGGCAATATGAAGCACCTATTGTTGCCAAATGGATTTGTAAAATGGATAAATTAGAACCATTGGTAATAAATGAAGCAATGAGGGTTCTAAATATTGAGTTGTGTCACTTGTATATACACCAGAGGAAGTCTGTTGGGCCAAAACATGTAGTGTAGCATAATATCCGTAAATAAAAAACTATGATGTTATGTTCCCCAGGTAACACTTTACTTACACTTTATGAGGCCAATAAACTGGGAACTTGTTCAAGAGTGGCTGATATCTGCTTGTGGAAGGCCATACACTTCAGAAGGTTGTAGTAGAGCACCGTCAGAGCACCCCTGCCCTAGTCGTAGTCCTACTCCTGAAATAGTTCGGCAGAATGAAGGTGACATCGCGTCCAATACCAATGGGCAATGAAGTCTTTTGTCCTCTTGAGTAGACAGATCGGCCAATAACATCGGCTCTGCTGAACTGTATCTTTCCTACAGACCTGACTCCAGGTTCCACATAGCAAACCCGTGTCAGAACTTAGCTCTTTATTTATGCTTCCCTCATCTCCGTGTTTGAATGAAAAACCCCAGATTGCTTGAAATGTTAAATTGATTCTTAAGCAATGTAATGACAGCTTCTCCTTTCCAGACACATCCGTGCCTTCCATTTAATTGAGTGCACAATGCGGAGGCCCTTTTGCCTTGTCTGCGCACAACTGTCAAATTGAAGGTAATGCCCCCTATTCCGTGGAACTGGAAAATGTGTTTTGTTGGTTTATAAATCATGCATTCCCATCGTATTAGGTGTTATAGGATTATGCTTCAAGTATAAACGATTGTAGCTTCATTATGAATAAAGGAGGGATAAGGATGGAGGAAATAAATTATTACAGAAATGAAATTGCTTATGTTCCACTCATATTGTCTCTGGCCTGTGTCTCTGTGTGCCACAATGAATACAAAGCTTTCCCTCTTACAGATGAAATGGGTTTTAATGGGTTTGTACCTTACTTGTGATATTCTAAGTGTGCTCCTAGGAGGGTCTGGAGCAAGAGCTGAGGGGCCCAGGCTTTAGGCCATTTAGGATGAGATTTGGAGAGAATACCATAGATCTATAGGCTCTTGTAGTCAGGCAGATACTAAGGTTGGTAGGTGATATGCACACAATAGGGCTCATTTATAACCACAGTGCAAGTTCAGTGTGCAAAGTGCAATATTATATGGCAATTGCCAATTTTTACCCAGAATGCAGTCTTTCCACTATTCCAATGTCATTGTGTTCACAAGGGGGAGATGCTTTCAAGCCAAATGCTCCTGGTCTGTCAAAACTTGTATTTTGATGCTAATTGAATTTAATTGTGCTGAAAAGTTGCCAGAAGTTGGAATACAATCAACGTAAAAATGGCATCTGACTATGATTCTCAGGGAGGCCCATTTATCTAAATCTGAATTTATCGAATTGTTTTCTAAAAAATACTCAGACCAAATCCGCACAGATTTTTCCCCTTATTTATCTATACATTTTCCCAAAAAAATCCGAAAAAAACATGAAAAAAACTAATCGAACAAATGTTTCGGATTTTTGCCGAAAACCACGAAACCTCAGGATTATTGCACAAAACCCAGCGCAGATCAAGATATCATCGGGACTTCTCCCATTGACTTATATGCATCCTCGGAAGAAACTCCTCCCACCTTTCAGATAAAGAGGAGTTTCTTTGTGCATTTTTGTTTTGCTTACCTATCTTCTCCTCCTTCTTCTCCAGTTGCTCACAAGAACCAGGAATTTGTAAAGTGAGACTGCTTCCAGTTTCAGTCTTTGCCCTGCTTAGTGTGAAAAAATCAAACAAGGAAGGAACTGTATAAAGCCTTACCATATAGCACCACATTTTTATACTCTATTGTTGGTGACCTTTTGATAGCACATATACAGTATACTCTCTAGACTAGAGGATTATCTCTTGGTTATAGTCTATGGACAAATAGGATGGTGAAGCAAGATGGTGCCTACATTAAATAACACATGCATGCACAATGTTGCTCATTCTGGAGAAGATAACAGGTCATCCATGCCTAAAGAAGGGAATACACATGCATAAACTACCGTATATACTCGAGTATAAGCCGAGTTTTTCAGCACTCAAAATGTGCTGAAAAATTCTACCTTGGCTTATACTCGAGTCAGCATTTTAGGAAAGCATTATTTTTTTTTTTTCCGTTTTGCTGCTATAATATCTGTTAGGTTGCCTGTCCGTGTATTCCCCCAGATTCAGCTCAGCACTCTTGTAACTAAATCCTCATTTTTTTAAAAGAGTGCTGAGCTGAATCTGGGGGAATAGACAGACAGGCAACCTAACAGATATTATAGTAGCAAAACGATAAAAAAAAAATGCTTTCCAATTAAAAACATTATGGGATTACCGTATTATTGTCAATGAAGAAGCTGGGCAACACCAAAGACACCTGATCTTTACTAAAATTATTTTGCTTAAGTGCCAGTTCTTCCCCTAGGCTTATACTTGAGTCAATAAATTTTCCCAGTTTTCTCAGGTAAAATTAGGTACCTCGGCTTATACTCGGTCGGCTTATACTCGAGTAAACAAAAGTCCATTTATTGCAAAAAAAATTGACACAATTTGTTGGCTGGTGCCAAATAAGACCCCATGTAGTAGAGACCAAAGGACAACCTTCATTTTCAATAATTGTTATTACTAGAGAGTAAGTAAGAGCAATACATGAAAGCGGGGCAATTCTAAAGGTCAAGGTGAGTGCATACCCTTCTAATCTCAATTCTGGAAATGATTACTGTCAACAGTAAATCCTACCACGGGTATTGGAACAGCATGCCAGGCATTTGCTTAAAAATCATACAAGCCATTAATATTTCTGCAGATATAGTTTTTCATTACTCTTTAACCAAATTTCTACAGTTAATTGCAGGGTTGGGGGCTCTTAAGAGATTTATTAAACCTTAAAGTTTTTTAGTATAGTTGAACATGATTTTTCCATATCAGTTTATTCCCCTCGATTTTTCCCATGGGTAGCATTTGGCAACCACATGGCTTGTAAATTAAAAACAGCATGTCCAAATAACCCACAGCTCCGCCGAGACCAGATCTGAATTAAGGCTGAACAAAAAGCAATTAAATAAAAGTGCAACTCTATAATAGTACAATTTGTAGACACTTCAGGTGAAAGGAATTAATGAAGAAAATGAAGAAATAATGGAATGTAAAACTACACTGGCTAATTTAGTTATAGGGATTAAGGTAAATGAGAAAGAAAGGGAAGAAATTTAATTTAGCTCCTTGGAGGTTCGTTTGATGTTGCTGAGTTAGAAGGATTGGATGTTTTTTTCAGGTATGTTTAGACACTGTGTCTTTTAATTTTAATTTCTTTTCTAATAGGGAATTATCACAACACAATATTACATTGGTCTGACATTCTAATAAGTGTAGCGCTATAGTACATTGAGTGCACTGTTCTCTATCTATAGGTTTTTATTTACTAACAGCAGTGTCTAGTTTCCAAGCCATTGCCTAAAATATCCACAATGTTCTGGAAGACCATGGACCATACAGTATATGGTCCTCCAATAGATTAATATGGTGCCCAAGGGCTCCATAGACCTCTTTGTATGATATCATCATTTTAATATAACCTGGCTTTCAAACATGAAGTAAGACAAATAGGTGGTCCATTACTAGTTGGACAACACTGACCCAAACCAAACAAAACAAGTTGCTATGCTTCTTAACTTCCTTCCATGGAGCCTTTTCTGCTGCTCATTTTATAAAGAACAATGTTCACTTCTCAGCTTTGGATGTCAAAGAATACTCAATAACTAGTGCACTCAATCACATGGAACCAATGTTAGATGGTAGACCCAAGGACCCACTGGAGGACCTGATCTCCTGAGCCCCACCACCACCAACTACCCCTCCCCACTAGTGACCACCCCTCCTTCCCTGCACCCCCACATACACTCATCAAATTAATCATGGTATTTAGGCTTTGTATTTAGTTATAAAGAAAAATGCTCCTATTATTTAGTCATGTATTTATATCTATCCAAATACACTTCACATCATAGTTTTAATGCCTGCAATTGATACACTTTCTATTGGATTTTAATATATCATGGAGTTCACTGCCAGACCACTCAGAACTCTTAAAAGAGTAAACTTAAAGGGGAAGGAAACCTAGTTGGCGCAAAACCCACCACCCCCCCACCCGTTTGTTGCCCACCCTCCCTCCTCCCCCCTGGCCTACCCGTCCCGCTGGGCAAATGCCCCTAACTTGTTACTTACCCTTCTGCGCAGGTCCAGTCCAGGGAGTTCACAGGCGACATCTTCTTCCACGCGATCTTCTTCCTGCTGTGAACGGCGTTTTGGCACATGCGCAGTAGGATCATTTCGCCGGTACGGATCTACTGCGCATGCGCCAGAAGTCACGCGCATGCGCAGTAGATCGTACCGGTGAATTGATCCTACTGCGCATGCGCCGTTCTAAGCAGGAAGAAGATCGTGTGGAAGAAGATGTCGCCTGTGAACTCCCTGGACTGGACCTGC
Organism: Xenopus laevis; assembly: GCF_017654675.1. Classification (NCBI taxonomy): domain Eukaryota; kingdom Metazoa; phylum Chordata; class Amphibia; order Anura; family Pipidae; genus Xenopus; species Xenopus laevis. Next base: position 9,264,344 of record NC_054382.1, on the reverse strand, counting down.
GCAGAAGGGTAAGTAACAAGTTAGGGGCATTTGCCCAGCGGGACGGGTAGGCCAGGGGGGAGGAGGGAGGGTGGGCAACAAACGGGTGGGGGGTTTGCGCCGACTAGGTTTCCTTCCCCTTTAAATAGTGGTTGCAAAAGGGCAAAGACAAAGTTATGATGCTCACTGTATGGAGTTTTGTAGAAACTGGAAAATGGAGCATACTACATATATACTATAACACTTTTAAAGGTATATACTGTTTATGCTCTCCCCAGATGATTACGTAGCATTGTGAAATATGGTTCTCCTAACTAGTGGTTTAATAGAAGCTAGAGAACCCCAACTAGAGTCCTGCAGCGGGTCAGGTACCCACGTGCTACCCACAAAAAAAGTGGGTACCCTGCAGAATAAGGGTAGGATTTTCAGGTGCAGGTTATGTTATATTGTCTATATTTTAGTCCTTTTAGAATTTTACAAAACTTTTTTCTCTCCCCGCCCACTTTTGATGATGTCACTTCTGGTTTGCAGCAACGTCACTTCCTGTTTGATGGTGCTCAGCGGGTTGTGGGTCAGGTTGCGGATAAGGCAGTTGCCGGTCTGGGTCAGGTAGCGGATCATAGTGGGTAAATATGCGGGTTGCGTTTCGGGTCACGGGCGATGGGTTCGGGTCGGGTCCGGGTTTTAGAATTTGGTTCCACGCAGGACTCCAACTATTCTAAGGAAGTGTGAGGTTTTTATGGATAACATTGGCAAAAATGCCAACATGTGCAAGTGATGGCTGGAGCACGGGCACTACGCCAATGAGTTGAGAAACTCGCCTCAGACGGGAGCACCCAATTAGGTACCAGGGGCGGCAAAAATGCCACTCCTGGTACTTTAAGAGCCGAATTTCTGGTTTTCAAACCAGAAATTCGGCTCTTCTAGCACAGAGAGCTCAATTATGCTGCCTGCGCTAGAGTTCTGACCCTCTCTAGGCAAAAGGAGCCCCCATATAAGATATATTGGATCTGTCAGTGAATATCTGAAACTGCTGCATGAAGACAGAATGAAGAGAAACAGATGCTGAGAGAGGGATAGGGAAGATAAACTTGATTATTTCAGAAACAATGCAGAATATTTAATTGATTGTATTTAGAAAGTTTCTTATTTCAGTATGATGAAGCTTGCATTATTATAATTTTCACCATAGTTCCCCTTTAAGGATGCCCGAAACATTTTCAACTTTCCAGCGGACATGCTTGGCCTAAAGAATAAACAAACACAATTAGGTATGAGAATGATGTTGCACAATGTACTATGTATAATATTACAATGATGTTACAAATAAAGCTTGTATAATCCTTATCATATAATAAAGATAAAAAATATTTCTACAGAGATCTTGGGCCTGCTGGGGACCACAGAAATCACAGGGTCCCATCTGGACACTTGGGGGCAGATCTATCAAGGGTCGAATTTCAAAGTGAAAAAACGACGAAATTCGACCATCGAATAGGTGTAGTACGATAGTCGAAGTCAAAGGTTTTTTCCACTAAATTGAATTAGTACGATCGTACGATTTTACAAAAAAAACCTTTGACTTCTCAAAACTTAGCCAACGGCTCATATAGGTTATAGGAGTTTCCCCCATAGGCTAAACAGCAATTCGGCAGCTTTAAGATGGCGAAGTGTCGAAGTCGAAGTTTTTTAAAGAGACAGTACTTCGATTTTTGAATGGTTGAATTTGTGACGTATTTTCAATTGAATCGAATTTTGGCCTATTCGATGGTCGAAGTACCCAAAAATTACTTCGAAATTCAACGTTTTTGAATTCAAAAATTCCCTTCGGCCCTTAGGGGCAGATTTATCAAGGGTCGAAGTGAATTTGAGGGAATTCAAAAAAATTCGAAGTAATTTTTTGGATACTTCGACCATCAAATAGGATACTACAACTTCGACTTCGATTTGAAGTAAAAATTGTTTGTATATTCGACCATTCGATAATCTAAGTAATGCCTCTTCAAAAACACTTCGACTTCAATACTTCGCCAAATTAAACCTGCCGAAATGCTATGTTAGCCTATGGGGACCTTCTACAACATTTTTTGTAAGTCTTTACACATAGAATAAAAACCCTTTGATCGTACGCTAAAATCGTTCGAATCGTTCGATTCGAAGGATTTAATCGTTCAATCAAAAGATTCTTATTCGGCCGCAGCATTGCCAAATTTGCTGAAAAAACTTTGAATTCGATATTCTAATTCGAAGTTTTTTCATTCGATGGTCGAATTTCGAAGTTTTTTGTACTTCGAAATTCGACCCTTGATAAATCTGCCCCTTAGTAAATGGGACAACTCTTTTTCAACATTACAAAGAACACAAAATGAATTAAGCACATTAAACCTTATTTTATTTATTAAACCTTCTTCGCTTAAAACTCTTTCCCAACATGAAGCTGTATTGTGAATATCCTTCCATCCATTATATGAAAAGGAACTTTGTTTCTCAAAGAAAATTGATTCTTTTCTGTCATTTCATGCATTATTTTTGTTGGCGGAGCGAGGCCGGCTCCCGTCCTGATGCTAATCAAAATCAAGAAAAAATGTTTCACAGGGATAAAAGTCGTTATATCTTCATCCCCTTCCCCTCTGTTGGCTGAAGATTATAGATATTCCGATGATATTCTTATTACTGTGCATATTCATACTTATCTCTGTGGGAAACACTAGGGGGCCGATTCATCAAGGGTCGAATATCGAGGGTTAATTAACCCTCGATATGCGACTAGGAATTGAAATCCTTCGACTTCGAATATCGAAGTCGAAGGATTTAGCGCTGAAAATTCGATCGTACGATCGAAGGATAATTCCTTCGATCGAACAATTAAATCCTTCGAATCGAACGATTCGAAGGATTTTAATCCAACGATCGAAGGAATATCCTTCGATCAAAAAAACTTAGGCAAGCCTATGGGGACCTTCCCCATAGGCTAACATTGACTTCGGTAGCATTTAGCTGCCGAACTAGGGGGTCGAAGTTTTTTTTAAAGAGACAGTACTTCGACTATCGAATGGTCGAATAGTCGAACGATTTTTAGTTCGAATAGTTCGATTTGAAGTCGTAGTCGTAGTCGAAGGTCAAAGTAGCCCATTCGATGGTCGAAGTAGCCCAAAAAACACTTCGAAATTCGAAGTTTTTTTTACTTCGAATCCTTCACTCGAGCTTAGTAAATGTGCCCCAACTTATATTGTATTTATGCTTTAAGCACTTGAAAACTTTCTCTCCATTTGCCATCAATAGGATATCACTGACTGGCTCCAGAGATACAAGGAACAATGTTGCTGCACTTTCAGATGCCACTTATTGATATGTATTTACATTATTCTAAAAGCAACGGGATTTTTTTTTGGAGATGCTTCATAAAAACCCACCCAGAGAAGTGATACCATAAATGCCTTCTTCTGAGAGTCTCTGAATGGAAAAGAACAAACCTGTGTCTCTCGCTAATCTGAATCTCACAAGTGAACAAAGTTTACAGGGAATATTAAAAGCAGATATTCGAATTAAAATTCAATTTCAGTACAATGTAGAGAAAGGGATGATTAGAGTGTAAGTGGCGTTTGTGTTTTATTCTTTGTGGCTGGTAAGTTGTAGATGATGGCAAATGCCATAAGGGCAGATACTACAGACCAGTGATCCAGGGATGGCATTTTGGAGTCAGGAATGATGGACGTGTGTCTTTTTTCAACCTAACTTACTATGTTACTAAATAAATGACCAAACTATCCCCAACCAGTTGCTTGGGAACAACATGTTACTCACCAACCCCTTTGATGTTGTTCCCAGTGGCCTCAAAGCAGGGGCTTATTATTTCATTCTCGATGTTCGACTGGGAATTAAAATCCTTCGACTTCTAATATCGAAGTTGAAGGATTTTAGCGCAAATAGTTTGATCGAAGGACGATTAGTTCAATCGAACGATTAAATCCTTCGAATCAAACGTTTCGAAGGATTTTAATCCATCGATCGAAGGATTATCCTTTCGATCAGAAAAAAACTTGGAAAGCCTATGGGGACCTTCCCCATAGGCTAACATGGACTTCGGTAGCTTTTAGGTGGCGAACTAGGGGGTCGAAGTTTTTTCTTAAAGAGACAGTACTTCGACTATCGAATGGTCGAATACTCGAACAATTTTTAGTTTGAATCCTTCGTTTCGAAGTCGTAGTCGAAGGTCAAAGTAGCCCATTCGATGGTCGAAGTTCGAAGTTTTTTTACTTCGAATCCTTCACTCAAAGTTAATGAATTGGCCCCCTAATGTATGAAGATCCAAATTACAGAAAGATCTCTTATCTGAAAAACCCCAGGTCACGAACAGTCTGGATAACAGATCCCGTCCATGTACTGTGTTTTCTGGCGATGCCTCTCAGTCCTGATAAACGAATTTCTCTTTCCTCTACCAGGCGACTTCATTAAACTTTAAGCATGTATCAACACCTTTCTCTTTGTATTATTTGTCTGAAATCTCTCTACGCTATTTGGTTTCCAGACAAGGAGGATGTTCAAAAGAAAAGGGGGGTTTTAAAAAAAAACCTTAATTGAGATCAAGTCAGTCGCTGGTGCAGAGATCTGGAAAATGTATTCATTGCACATAAAAGCCGGAACAGAGTTCTGCATCGGGGCGCTACGGAATACGGTTTTCTCCACACGTCTTGTTTACTCTCTTTTTTAACACGTTAACTTTAATTAAAGATTTTATCGCAGGACACCGCAGTACGTTATTCCTTCACTGGCTTTAATGTTTATTATCCCCTGTTTTAGTAACGCCTAAAAAACATTAATTGCCTTCGACGCCATGGAATTATGCCCGGAGTGCTCCGAGGGCACAAGAGTTTGACAAGAAGAAAATGATTTACTCTGGATTGATCGTGGCTGAAATGTCCTTAAAGGGGAAGTAAAGTGTAAAATAGAATAAGGCTAGAAATGCTGTATTTTGCATACTAAACATAAACATGAACTTACTGTACCACGAGCCAAATCAATGATTTATGTTTTCAAGTTTGGCCACAGGGGGTCACCATCTTGTAAATTTGTTTTACATCTTTGCAAGACCAAGACTGTGCACATGCTCAGTGTGGTCTGGGCTGCTTAGGGATCGTCATAAATTGACGAAAACAGCACAAGACAAATAATATCTGCCAGAAGCCGATACAGCAAGACTGATTAATAATCAGAATATACAGACTGAACTGGTTCCTGTGTTGTCATGTAATCTAATGTGGATTTTATAGTTTTTGTATTTGCTGCAGCAAAATAATCCTCCAAATAGAATCCCAGTTTATCTGTTTAAATCTGGCTCCATGATCTTTGTCCCTGCAGCTGGAGTTGGAAACAGTAAAGGGGATGTAAAGGCAAAAATAAAATCCAATACAAATCTCGCCGACTGCTCTACAGGGAAACAAACAAAGCTGCTTCAGTTCTGCATGGCTGGGAAGTAAGGCGGGGGCTCCCCCTGCTGTTAATAAGTATGATTGTTTCCCTGCAGAGCAGTTAGGGACCGTCTGACAATTTCTATCCACAGCAGTAAATGAAGGGAGAATTTCACTGCATACAGTGAGGTTTCTAAGAAAATGACAATTCATTTACTCAGTCTTTAGAAGTTTTTTTTTTTTGGTCCCCCCAATTTCTGTTACCTACTTCCAGGCCAAAGAAATCCAAGCACACCCCTTTATCACAGGTGATGAGTTCACTTGCCCGCTACCGGCAGCACCAAACGCTGTTCCCAGCTATAGCCATCGCCCATTAACCTCACATTGAAGATGAATTCATGACCACTGCCAACAGTCACATGGGGTTTGTGGTGGTGCAGGAGGGGCCCTTGAGGTGAGGTTCTCTGGTGGGCCCTAGGTACTCCAGTCTGACACTGAGTAACTTCTTTATCAAGAGTTAAGCTCCGCCCCTTTTGGCATACTAGACCTTCCTTCTCCTTTAAATAAAAAGTTGGTCAAAAGGTTGTCTAGTGTGCATGGCTGCTGCCTCCTGCTCCATTGGAAGTTAGTTTGGCATGTGGGAAGTCTTTAACCGACTTCAACCAACTTCATATTCAAAGGAAATAGGAAGGCTCAGTATTCCAAAGGGGCGGAGCTTCAGACTAGATAAGGAAGTTACTGATTTCCACTGCAGGTTTCAGCTTCTATCTTTAGACTTTAGACATAAAACTCGGCGTTTGGGAGAGAGGGTTGTCATTTTTGGGACTTAGAGTATTTTTCTTGGGCTTTTAAAATAAACAAATCCACTTATCCTTTAAATCAAAAGGCAAAAAGTATGTTGTACATGAGTGCGAGTGCAATGAATAGGGCTTGTGCTGAACAATGGGGCATACATTCCCAATATGCATTGTAGCTACACTCACTGCCATCTCTGTCTGACTGCCAGCATCTGCAAGAACAGTTTTACTGTCTCTTCAGCAGGTGGAAGGAAAGCCATCAGCTTGTCAGTCAACTGCTATTGTAGGCCTGTTATTAAGTCTTATAGGGATACTGTCATGGGAAAAAAAAAAATTTTCAAAAAGAATCAGTTAATAGTGCTGCTCCAGCAGAATTCTGCACTGAAATCCATTTCTCAAAAGAGCAAACAGAATTTTTTATATTAAATTTTGAAATCTGACATGGGGCTAGACATATTGTCAATTTCCCAGCTGCCCCAAGTCATGTGACTTGTGCTCTGATAAACTTCAATCACTCTTTACTGCTGTACTGCAAGTTGGAGTGATATCACCCCCTCCCTTTCCCCCCCAGCAGCCAAACAAAAGAACAATGGGAAGGTAACCAAATAGCAGCTCCCTAACACAAGATAACAGCTGCCTGGTAGATCTAAGAACAACACTCAATAGTAAAATCCATGTCCCACTGAGACACATTCAGTTACATTGAGAAGGAAAAACAGCAGCCTGCCAGAAAGCATTTATCTCCTAAAGTGTAGGCACAAGTCACATGACTAGGGGCAGCTGGGAAATTGACAAAATGTCTAGCCCCATGTCAGATTTCAAAATTGAATATAAAAAAATCTGTTTGCTCTTTTGAGAAATGGATTTCAGTGCATAATTCTAGAGAAGCACAATTAACTGATGTGTTTTGAAAAAAACAAGTTTTTCAATGACAGGATCCCTTTAAAAAGTATGGAGTATAAAACTGAACCCAGATAACAGAGATGGCTTCATGCTGATCAGAAAGCTGTTGTCTAATGTCAGCATCAGCTCCATTGTGACATCAATCAGCTGCATGCATTTATTCTCAGTTGTTGTTATTTCAAGCTACATTTTTATTACGATGATAACAAACAAGTAATACGAGCGTCGCATTAATGAAATGAGGAAACATTATTACTGTATAAAAGTAAGTCCACTATCAATTGGAAGGAGCAGATGGAAGACTCTGCATTGGCCAAGCCAGGGGGACAGGGAGCAGTTTCGGCAGAATATACGGTGCTTTATCATGGCTATTCTGCTCAGAGAAAGGAATGAGGACTGGCCTGACATTTAGTCTTGCAGTCAGGGAATTCTGATGTACAGAATTTCAGTAAAAATCAAATATTCATGGCTAGGTTTGCATATCCAGAGATGTACTGCGCTTATTATAGGGCCAAGCTACCTTGGGTGTCAGATCTTATTTATACATGGCTGTTCTGGGGATATTATAGGTGCATGTCTGATGCACAGAAAGAAGACTGATAATTTGAATACTGCAGAACATTTATAAAGTTGATTCTTTGCAGCAAAAAGGTGATTGTGCAGTGCCCCCTGGTGGCAGAAGGCTGCAACTGCCATTCTATGTTCAGTGAATTATATTCCCTTTACTTCCCAAGCAAACAGGTCAGGCAGCACATTAATAGGACATTACAACAGTGGGTTTGGGGGCAGTTTTTGTCTTTCTACCCCTGCGATCTTTCTTTTTGGAGGAAATAATTTTTGTTTGGCCGTAATAAAGATCAAGGATCCATTGTCTGGGTTAATGAACTGGTTGCACAATGGTTATTTAGAGTCATGATTTTAGAATTCAAGTAGAAGAGATTAATCCACAGAGCTCTCCAACTGACAGTTGTGCAGCCATGAAGAACTTTTTCAACTCTTCAAGATTCTTTAAGCATATGTTACGTTCATTTATTCTGGGTTAACTTGGGATTCAAAAACATTACTTTTTCATCTTTTTTCAGTGGGATAATAGTCTCTGGGAAGGGAGTGTGACTGTGGGATAGCAGGTATAGTAGGGAGAGATGTGTCTATAGTAACAGTGGATAATAGTCTCTGGGAAGGGAGTGTGACTGTGGGATAGCAGGTATAGTAGGGAGAGATGGTGCCTATAGTAACAGTGGATAATAGTCTCTGGGAAGGGAGTGTGACTGTGGGATAGCAGGTATAGTAGGGAGAGATGGTGTCTATAGTAACAGTGGATAATAGTCTCTGGGAAGGGAGTGTGACTGTGGGATAGCAGGTATAGTAGGGAGAGATGGTGTCTATAGTAACAGTGGATAATAGTCTGGGAAGGGAGTGTGACTGTGGGATAGAAGGTATCGTAGGGAGAGATGGTGTCTATAGTAACAGTGGATAATAGTCTCTGGGAAGGGAGTGTGACTGTGGGATAGCAGGTATAGTAGGGAGAGATGGTGTCTATAGTAACAGTGGATAATAGTCTCTGGGAAGGGAGTGTGACTGTGGGATAGCAGGTATAGTAGGGAGAGATGGTGCCTATAGTAACAGTGGATAATAGTCTCTGGGAAGGGAGTGTGACTGTAGGATAGCAGGTATAGTAGGGAGAGATGGTGCCTATAGTAACAGTGGATAATAGTCTCTGGGAAGGGAGTGTGACTGTAGGATAGCAGGTATAGTAGGGAGAGATGGTGCCTATAGTAACAGTGGATAATAGTCTCTGGGAAGGGAGTGTGACTGTGGGATAGCAGGTATAGTAGGGAGAGATGGGGCCTATAGTAACAGTGGGATAATAGTCTCTGGGAAGGGAATGTGACTGTGGGATAGCAGGTATAGTAGGGAGAGATGGTGCCTATAGTAACAGTGGATAATAGTCTCTGGGAAGGGAGTGTGACTGTAGGATAGCAGGTATAGTAGGGAGAGATGGTGCCTATAGTAACAGTGGATAATAGTCTCTGGGAAGGGAGTGTGACTGTGGGACAGCAGGTATAGTAGGGAGAGATGGTGCCTATAGTAACAGTGGATAATAGTCTCTGGGAAGGGAGTGTGACTGTGGGATAGCAGGTATAGTAGGGAGAGATGGTGCCTATAGTAACAGTGGATAATAGTCTCTGGGAAGGGAGTGTGACTGTAGGATAGCAGGTATAGTAGGGAAAGATGGTGCCTATAGTAACAGTGGATAATAGTCTCTGGGAAGGGAGTGTGACTGTGGGATAGCAGGTATAGTAGGGAGAGATGGGGCCTATAGTAACAGTGGATAATAGTCTCTGGGAAGGGAATGTGACTGTGGGATAGCAGGTATAGTAGGGAGAGATGGTGCCTATAGTAACAGTGGATAATAGTCTCTGGGAAGGGAGTGTGACTGTGGGATAGCAGGTATAGTAGGGAGAGATGGTGCCTATAGTAACAGTGGATAATAGTCTGGGAAGGGAGTGTGACTGTGGGATAGCAGGTATAGTAGGGAGAGATGGTGTCTATAGTAACAGTGGATAATAGTCTCTGGGAAGGGAGTGTGACTGTGGGATAGCAGGTATAGTAGGGAGAGATGGTGTCTATAGTAACAGTGGATAATAGTCTCTGGGAAGGGAGTGTGACTGTGGGATAGCAGGTATAGTAGGGAGAGATGGTGTCTATAGTAACAGTGGATAATAGTCTCTGGGAAGGGAGTGTGACTGTGGGATAGCAGGTATAGTAGGGAGAGATGGTGCCTATAGTAACAGTGGGATAATAGTCTCTGGGAAGGGAGTGTGACTGTGGGATAGCAGGTATAGTAGGGAGAGATGGTGTCTATAGTAACAGTGGATAATAGTCTCTGGGAAGGTAATGTGACTGTGGGATAGCAGGTATAGTAGGGAGAGATGGTGCCTATAGTAACAGTGGATAATAGTCTCTGGGAAGGGAGTGTGACTGTGGGATAGCAGGTATAGTAGGGAGAGATGGTGCCTATAGTAACAGTGGGATAATAGTCTCTGGGAAGGGAGTGTGACTGTGGGATAGCAGGTATAGTAGGGAGAGATGGTGCCTATAGTAACAGTGGATAATAGTCTCTGGGAAGGGAGTGTGACTGTGGGATAGCAGGTATAGTAGGGAGAGATGTGCCTATAGTAACAGTGGATAATAGTCTCTGGGAAGGGAGTGTGACTGTGGGATAGCAGGTATAGTAGGGAGAGATGGGGCCTATAGTAACAGTGGGATAATAGTCTCTGGGAAGGGAGTGTGACTGTAGTATAGCAGGTATAGTAGGGAGAGATGGTGCCTATAGTAACAGTGGATAATAGTCTCTGGGAAGGGAGTGTGACTGTGGGATAGCAGGTATAGTAGGGAGAGATGGTGTCTATAGTAACAGTGGATAATAGTCTCTGGGAAGGGAGTGTGACTGTGGGATAGCAGGTATAGTAGGGAGAGATGGTGCCTATAGTAACAGTGGATAATAGTCTCTGGGAAGGGAGTGTGACTGTGGGATAGCAGGTATAGTAGGGGGATAATAAAGTTTACAGAGCTGCCCCTTTCTCTTCAGAGTAAGACATTATACATACTGATTTATATATATTTTTGGTTGTTACCACCATTAATTGTTGTATAGGGAATGGAGGGTACGACCCGCACTAAACCATTGCAATAGTGATTGTCGTCAGCCAGTCAAGTCTATACTGTGGGTGATGAGTGACATCTTGGTATTTGTCCTGTTTCTGAGCAGGAAGTGTCTGGGGAGAAACCCTGAGATAACAGGAAATAACAGGAGGCCATTGAGCCAGAGAACAAGTCCCGGGGGAAGCAAACCCACCTGGCTAGAAGTTGCCGAGGCCGTGAAAGAGGGCTCACATCTCTTATATACAGCCCTCACTGTCTGTTTTATTTAAACAAGACCCCCTATTTACATCCGGGATTCAATTGGAGGTATTTTCCCACTTTATTTAAAGAACTTTGCTCTTGAGAAAAGGAGCGACAGTTTTGGTTTGCACAGTGATGTTATTCTATTGAGAAAGAAAGAAATATTGTTGCGTTGGTCTCATCTGCATGTAAATGTGGCCTTCAAAAATCATGTGCTGTGGGAATGGAATCCTCATCGATGGGTAATAAAAAAGATCTGTCCCTGGGTGGGACTTCTTGCACTAAAAGCTGCAGGACCCTGTTTGAACTCTGGCACAGTGCAATTATTTCCTTTTTTGACTCACGGCCCCTTTAATTACACCTTAATACTAGTGATGGGCGAATTTCTCCCGTTTTGCTGAAAAAATTTATAGAAACTGCAAATAATTAGCGGAAAAAAATTAGCGAAAAAATAGTGAAAATCTAAAATTGACGCCCGAGTCCAAAAAGTTGCTGCCGATGCTGGCACTTCCCGGGCTGAGTACATTTTTATTTGCTATATCATGGGCATTCTAATGAACAGCGTGCTCCTATTTTAACGAATGGTTTATATGGAGGGTTATTACACACATAACTAAGGTGAATGAAAGGAGGGCTTTGGATAATGGGATAAATGCAGAGACAATTCCTCCCGAAGGGAAAGCAAGCTTGTAAAAAATAATTCTACCACAAGGATATAAAAGACACTGACCTCTTTAAATTTTCATTACACAATTAGAGAAAATGAAGGCCAAGAGAAAAAAAAAATAAAAAGTTAATGCGCCTTTAAAATAACCCTTGGTTGGCCACAAGAGCTTTTACGCTCATCATTTATTGATTGAAAGTGTCTTGCAGGAAGGAACTAAAGGAAAGAAGATGAAGGCACTAGTTGATCCGGGAAGCAGAGGGAATTTCAGTAATGGCAGCTGGATTTAACAATTTGGATTAACCCAGTTCTCCAAGAACTTTCCCACATCCAACTGAAGTGATTGATGGGGCTGCTCCTTTATCAGATCCAGGAGATATTCTGCCGTGGTGTCAGATACGTACATATTGCGACTGCTGGGTTATACACAAAGAATGAAGCATGAAAGGGGTTATTTATCAAAAACTGAATTTTTATGATTTTTTAAATAAAAAAAGTCCAACCTTAAAAAACCTTATTTATCAATAAAAAAAACACAAAAAAAATCAGATGGACAAAAATTATGACTTTTTGGACTGTTGCACAAATACCAAGACTTTTTCAGATTGATGCGCGAAAAATCCAAATTTTTCAGATTTGACACACAAAAAAAGTCAGAATTTTTCATGACATCGTCGGAAAAAATAGAGTATTTTTGGATTCTGACTTTTTGCTAGGGATGCACCGAATTCACTATTTTGGATTCGGCCGAACCCCCGAATCCTTTGCGAAAGATACGGCTGAATACTGAACCGAATGTGAATCCTAATTTGCATATGCAAATTAGGGGTGGGAAGGGGAAAATATTTTTAACTTTTAACTTCGTTTTGTGACAAAAAGTCACGCACTTTCCCTCCCCGCTAGTGATGGGCAAATTTCTCCCGTTTCGGTTCACCGAAAAATTGTGACATCGGAAAGTTCACAAACTATCGTGAAATTCGAACATATTCACAAAAAAATCAAGCAATTTCAATGGTTTCACGAAAAATCATGCAATTCGAACGGTTTCACTATAAAATAGAGCAATTTGAATGTTTTCATGGAAAAATCTAGCAATTCGAAAGTTTTCACTAAAATCAAGAAATTTGAAAGTTTTCACTACAAAAATCAAGCAAGTTGAATGTTTTCACTACAAAATCGAGCGATTCGAACGTTTTCATGAAAGCGAGCAATTCACGAAAAAAAACATCAACTCGAACGAGCAACATCACTACTCCCCACCCCTAATTTACATATGCAAATTAGGATTCGGTTCGGCCTGCTGAAAAAGGCCGAATCAGGGCCGAATCCCGAAATCTCCTCTTCTGCCCTTCTCTTCTGCTCTTCTCTTCTGCTCTTCTCTTCTCATCTGCTCTTTTCTTCTGCTCTTCTCTTCTGCTTTTCGTGTTCTGCTCTTCTCTTCTGCTCTTCTCTTCTGCTCTTCTCTTCTGCTTTTCGTGTTCTGCTCTTCTCTTCTGCTCTTCTCTTCTGCTCTTCTCTTCTGCTTTTCGTGTTCTGCTCTTCTCTTCTGCTCTGCTCTTCTGCTCTTCTCTTCTGCTCGTCTCTTCTGCTCTTTTCTTCTGCTCTTCTCTTCTGCTCATCTCTTCTGCTCTTCTCTTCTGCTCTTCTCTTCTGCCCTTCTATTCTGCTCTTCTCTTCTGCTCTTCTATTCTGCTCTTCTCTTTTGATCGTCTCTTCTGCTCTTCTCTATGCTCTTCTCTTCTGTGTTTATCTTTTGCTCTTCTATTCTGCTCATCTCTTCTGCTCTTCTCTTCTGCTCTGCTCTTCTGCTATTTTCTTCTGCTCTTCTCTTCTGCTTTTCTCTTCTGCTTTTTGTGTTCTGGTCTTTTCTTCTGCTCTTCTCTTCTGCTCTTCTCTTTTTCTCTTCTGCTTTTCTGTTCTGCTCTTCTCTTCTGCTCTTCTCTTCTGCTCTTCTCTTCTGCTCTTTATTATGCCTGTTTAATGCTCTCCCCTCCTAGTTGGTTTTACATTGTCTCCCAGTATTCTGCTATCTGCTCCTTCCTGTTTCTCTTTCATTCTTTCATTAACCACCTTATCATTCCCATGCTACCCTCATTTTTCCTTCTTCTACCACTTACTGTTGGTGACCACTTTTTTAGCCCAAAAGACATTCTTGTCTGTCTTTCCTTCAGTAGGCTACATATTTATACTTTTTATTACTCATCTTTCTACTCAGGCCTCACCTTTTCAAATTTCAGTCTCTTACTCAAATCAATGCAATGGTTGCTAGGGGAATTTGGAGCCTAGCAACCAGATTGCTGAAACTGCAAAGTGGAGAGCTGCTGAATAAAAAGCCAAAATAACTAAAAAACCACAAATAATAAAAAATGAAAACCAATTGCTGATTGTCTCCAACTATCACTCTCTACATCATACTAAAAGTTAACTCAAAGGTGAACAACCCCTGTAATATAAACCAGCAGAAATATTAGGTCACACCACATTTAAGTAAGTATGAGATCTTATTCCATCACAGGTGTCTGATTTGGACAATAAGTTATTAAGACAGAAGGTTCTGTAGGTTTCTGTGATGGTGAGTGATTGCACCATGACAAGCAGGACAGAGATTTGCCTTTGTAGTTAATAGAAATACATTTTTCTTATCTCGTGACTTTGTCATATCAGTAATATGGAAGAATATAATGCTGCTGTTAGGGAATCAGGTTACATTAAATCTAACTTGGCTCAATCAATATAAAACGCTTTATATCTATACAAAGTGAGATGGAGGGATGGGGTGGGGGCCTTTGCCTAATGTCACATATCTTAACTGATTGCAAAAAAAAAATATTGGCCCCGGTTGGGGGAGGGCTGGGGGCTAATGTATAAAATACTAGGCGCCTTGTTTGTTATTTTCTCAAGTCTGTACAGGGATCAATATGTAATAAAAGCCAACATCCCCACTGAAAGCAATAGACATAAATATAAACATAAATCCAATGTACAAGTTCCATACAGGAAAAACCAAATGAAAAGAGGAATTTATTGCAGAATGACCAGAATGGATGTATTGCTAAGGGCCACGGCAAGTGCATTTGGATATATTAATAGCTTACAGCAAATTCTACCATTTATTTATTAAAGACTATTCCCTGCACTGCTTGGAGAATGGAAGGAAATGCCAATGAACTAATGGAATAACTATGATTACTTTCCTATGATATGATACTGAGCAGTTCCATGGGCATATCCGGGTTTAATGCAGGGCATGTAAAGAACTTGCATGTGCAACCTCAAGCACTGATTTGACCTGAAGAGGCTTCAGATTGTGTGTTCTTTAATATATCTGTTCTATGGTTGAGTTTGCAAGAACCACTTGTGCCCAATTATTGTGCATACAGTTTTAGTATAGATAGATAGATAGATAGATAGATAGATAGATAGATAGATAGATAGATAGATAGATGATAGATAGATGATATGATAGATAGATAGATAGATAGATAGATAGATAGATAGATAGATAGATAGATAGATAGATAGATGAATAGATAGATAGATAGATAGATAGATAGATAGATAGATAGATAGATAGATAGATGATAGATAGATAGATAGATAGATAGATAGATAGATAGATAGATAGATAGATAGATAGATGATAGATAGATGATAGATAGATAGATAGATAGATAGATAGATAGATAGATGATAGATGATAGATAGATAGATAGATAGATAGATAGATAGATAGATAGATAGATAGATAGATGATAGATAGATGATAGATAGATAGATAGATAGATAGATAGATAGATAGATATAGCAGCATCTTCACCCAAACAGGAGTATCAGCAGTGACTGTAGGAGCCTGCAACTTTAAGAGAGTGCCAGCTCCCCAGACGCAGGGGGATCTAGCTGCAGGCAGGTGGTACAATAAAGGTGATTATAGACAGATGACTCATGGAAGGCATTATTTCATGTTTAAATACCCCTGCAAGGATCCTTTAGCTTAGTACGGTGGGTCACAGGAACTAGAGAATATATATATTACTGTTACTGAGAACATAGTACATACCATGTTGTCTTGTTTTTCCTAGTGAGGCCACACGTAGCTTTTGTGCATCCACACTGAGCTAAACCATAGGTACCAGGTTCTTTTATACAGGTCATGGAACTCCAAGGTTACTTCTAATATCCTCATATATTGCAACAAGGGGTACTTTATTTATGATAATACACGTGTGACAAAAAATGACATCACTGAGCTCCATTTATAAGCTAGGAGCCGTTTATAAGGATATAATTTACAGGATATTCATAACTTCTGTGTATTATAAGTATATTTCTATGTACAATTTAAAATGTATTTGTGCTTTAACTTTGTTAGGCACTAGATGGAGCTGTGACACACTTAATGTGTTTTTGTTTCCCTTGACAAATAGTGTATAAAAACATAAAAATAATTTAAAACCATACTCACGCGTTGATCAGAGGCATAACAAAAGGGAATACAGACCCTGCATCTGTAGACTTGACAATTTTGGAAAGATGTCATCTTTCCAGAGTATTGGGGTGCCTTGAAAACATTCTTTAGGGGGGAGCAAGTCTGTTATACAATAGCTTGTGTATTTTTGAATAAAAAGTGCTAATTTTTGGACCACCAGGATACCAGTAAAACTCCCGGTGGGCCCAGGTGTCAGTGGCCCCTCATGCTGCTAAACATGTGGCATATTTCATGGTCATTCCTTATTTCTATGAGAACAAAAAGGCTAAATAGATGGAATAATAGATTACATACCTCCCAACATTTTGGAAGTAAAAAGAGGGATAAAAAATTTTTTTCCACACGTAGCGCAGCAATTTTTTGACCACACCCCTTTCTGTGACCACACCCCCTAATTACCATGTTTGTTTTACAAAATTTGGCAGGTTATGAAAGTTTGAAAATATTTCTCCTTATCTAAACTGTGTTTTAGTGTCTCAAAATTGTTACAAAGTATCGTATTTGCACCTGCTAGCTGTTCTGGGCTCTCTGCTAAAAGCCAATTAAGTGAGAAACTTTGTTTCTTTTTCTGGCTGTTCAGTGCATAAAAAAGAGGGACTTTCCAGTACAAATGAGGGACTGCTGGTTGAGCTGTCAAAAGAGGGACTGTCCCTCCGAAAAAGGGACAGTTGGGAGGTATGAGATTATAGTATGTAAATATAAGAGACTATGAGAAAAGAGGTTGAGTGAAGAAAGGAAGAATAATAGTACTGAGAGTGGTCCCCTGGCCTAAGTTTTGGGTTGGTCAATGGCCTAAGGCTTTTGGGTTGGCCCCTGCTGTCCAAGATCGACACTGCCCTTTGCATTTACAAGTATTGGATTTTTGTAGTCATTTTGATGCACAAAATTATTTCTGCACTGGGGTGCAGTCAGCTGCTATGTAGTTGGTCAGCAGTTGGTCATGACTAGGGTTTCTGCCCCAGAGCACTGGGGTACAAGGTTTGGTTCTTATAACTGCACTGAGTTTGTATGTTCTCCCTGGGTACTTCGGAGTTCTTCCAAGTATATAAAAACGATTTATTAACCATGTTGACTGTATGTACATGGTGGGAACCTTGGACTGTAAGTGCTATGGAATATGTTGGCGCTATACAGATAAACAGGGCAAGAACTAGGAGTAGACAGAAGAGGCTGGCCTAAGGTGCAACAATGGGGGAGCTGGGAAGGTACCTCTTAAAGGGGTTGTTCACATTCAAATTAACTTTTATTATGATGTAGGGAATGCACCAAATCCATTTTTTTGGATTCGGCCAAACCCCGAATCCTATGTGAAAGATTCGGCCGAATACCGAACAGAATCCGAATCCTAATTTGCATATGTAAATTAGGGGAGGGGAAAACATTTTTTACTTCCTTGTTTTTTGACAAAAAGTCACCCAATTTTCCTCCGCTCCCCTAATTTGCATATGCAAATTAGGATTCGGATTCAGTTCAGTCAGGCATAAGGATTCGGCTGAATCCAAATGCTGCTGAAAAAGGCCGAAATCCGGCCCAAATACCAAACTGAATCTTGGATTCGGTGCATCCCTATTATGATGTAGAGAGGGCTATTCTGAGACAACTTCCAAATGGTTTTCATTTTTTATTATTGGTGGTTTGTAAGTTATTTAGCTTTTTATCCAGCAGCTCTTCAGTTCACATTTTCAGCAATCTGGTTGCTAGGTTGCAAATTATCCTAGCAACCATGCACTGATGTGAATAAGAGACTGGAAAATGAATAGGAGATGGCTTGAATAGAAAGACAAGTAATAAAGAGTAGCAATAACATTAAGTTTGTAGCCTTACAAAGCATTTGTTTTTAGATGGGGTCAGTGACCCCCATTTGGAAGCTGGAAAGAGTCAGAAGAAAAAGACAAATAATTTAAAAATTATATAAAAAAAAAAATAATTACAACCAATTGATTAGAATGGGCCATTCTATAACATGACGAAGAAATACGATGTGGCTAATGGCGGAGCTCTTCCCTTGCACCCCAGCTCCTGCTGAACCGCAGCTCTCGCGATAGATCGGCTCCTTCCAGCCGGCTTGCACTTGCACACTTCTGTTACCGCTGTATAGTGCTGTTCAAAGCATTATCGGAGTCTGGCAGGTTAGTATCAAATAATTGGCTTTATTAAGCGCTTTAAAATAGCGGAGGAGGGGGATTCACATCTAACGCGTTTCGTGTCAGTAAACCTGACACTTCATAAATTATCTGCTGCCTACCCTTAAGGTGGCCATAGATGCAAAGATCCGCTCGTTTGGCCACATCGCCAAACGAGCGGATCTTTCCCCGATATGCCATTAACAAACATGGCTATATCGGGGGTAATCTGATTGTTCGGCCGTATGGCTGAACGATCCGATTACGATGTGCCGTGGGCTCTGGCGGGATCGGTCGGGTCAAAATCAAACCTGAACGATTGACCAAACGGACGATCTCCGCAGGACGAAAGATGTCGGCACACGCCACACACGATCCGGAAATCGTACGAATCGAGGATCTGTGTGTCTATGGCCACCTTTATTCTGTGTTTGTCTCTTTTATTCACCCCCCTCCCTGACGCTCTCTCCCCATCTAGTCGTCTGCTATACACATGCGCACACAGACACGGTCGGGTTGGGTGGTGTAGCGGGGGGGCCAGTTAGTTAGGTTGCACAGGGAACCTGCCCATTTTGGTCTGGAGCCTACAAATAAGCAATACCACAGAACAATGATTGTGCCACAAGCCCTATTATACAAATACATGTCGATCTCACGTTCCACGAAAATCTCCGAATTTTCACTTATGCCTTTATTAGATATAAATAGCATTATTCCCACATACTGAAAAATCCATATTAATACACTGAGCAGTTAATAAAGAGCTGAGGGAAGGGGAAAATCTTAGTGCCGGCAATAATGTGGGATATGTCATGCCCTTGACTCCTTTAGACAAATCCAATTATGAAATCCCAGCAATAAAGACAGGGCTGTCATAAAAATCCAGCACTAGTTACCTTAATTACTATCGAACTGACAGATACATTTTATGGGGCCGACGGGATTCCAGAGGCCATAATCTGCTGTCACGTCCTCTGTCGTTACCTGCAGCGATAACATTGGATGTGACTTCGCCTAATGGTAACTGTCTATGCTGACGAGTTCATTCCACCGCCATAGGAAATAAAATTCATGTTTCCTTCACCTTCCACTGGCCTTGGTTTAACCCTGCATGGAAATATCTATGGAAAAGGAAAAATATGTCTTACCATAGCATAGAGTATTCCATGTATTTAGTCGTAGCCCAACCACTGCAGCCACTGTCCGTTCATTTGAATGGAAAACACACTGGAAGTCGCTTTTGGAAGTTTTCAGGTGATCCTGGTGTGACAGAGCCAACTTCTGCCTATAATTGCTGTGGAGAGCTCAAAAGGGAGGCCTGACTATTAGATGTTTAAATATTTAGGGGATACAAAAACTAGATTGTTGTGGTTTTACATAAGTATGAAGAGCTCCAAATGGAGGCCTGACTATTAGATGTTAAAATATTTCGGGGATACCCAAACTAGATTGTTGTGGTTTTACATAAGTATGGAGAGCTCAAAAGGGAGGCCTGACTATTAGATGTTTAAATATTTAGGGGATACAAAAACTAGATTGTTGTGGTTCTGCATAAGTATGGAGAGCTCCAGTGGGAGGCCTGACTATTAGATGTTTAAATATTTAGGGGATACCCAAACTAGATTGTTGTGGTTCTGCATAAGTATGGAGAGCTCCAGTGGGAGGCCTGACTATTAGATGTTTAAATATTTAGGGGATATCCGAACTAGATTGTTGTGGTTCTTTATAAGTATGGAGAGTTCCAAAGGGAGGCCTGACTATTAGATGTTTAAATATTTAGGGGATACCCAAACTAGATTGTTGTGGTTCTGCATAAGTATGGAGAGCTCCAGTGGGAGGCCTGAATATTAGATGTTTAAATATTTCGGGGATACCCAAACTAGATTGTTGTGGTTCTGCATAAGTATGGAGATCTCCAGTGGGAGGCCTGAATATTAGATGTTTAAATATTTCGGGGATACCCAAACTAGATTGTTGTGATTCTGCATAAGTATGGAGAACTCCAGTGGGAGGCCTGAATATTAGATGTTTAAATATTTCGGAGATACCCAAACTAGATTGTTGTGATTCTGCATAAGTATGGAGATCTCCAGTGGGAGGCCTGACTATTATATGTTTAAATATTTAGGGAATACCCAAACTAGATTGTTGTGGTTCTGCATAAGTATGGAGATCTCCAGTGGGAGGCCTGACTATTAGATGTTTAAATATTTCGGGGATACCCAAACTAGATTGTTGTGATTCTGCATAAGTATGGAGATCTCCAGTGGGAGGCCTGACTATTATATGTTTAAATATTTAGGGAATACCCAAACTAGATTGTTGTGGTTCTGCATAAGTATGGAGAACTCCAGTGGGAGGCCTGAATATTAGATGTTTAAATATTTCGGGGATACCCAAACTAGATTGTTGTGGTTCTGCATAAGTATGGAGATCTCCAGTGGGAGGCCTGACTATTATATGTTTAAATATTTAGGGAATACCCAAACTAGATTGTTGTGGTTCTGCATAAGTATGGAGCGCTCCAAAGGGAGGCCTGACAATTAGGGGCACATTTACTAAGCTTGAGTGAAGGATTCGAAGTAAAAAAAACTTTGAATTTCGAAGTATTTTTTTGGGCTACTTTGACCATCGAATAGGCCACTACGACCTTCAACTACGACTTTGACTCGAACGATTCAAACTAAAAATCATTCGATTATTCAACCATTCGATAGTCGATGTACTGTCTCTTTAAAAAAAACTTTGACTACCTACTTCGGCAGTTTAAACCTACCGAGGCACAATGTTAGCCTATGGGGACCTTCCCTATCAGTTTTCGAAGGTTTTTTTTGATCGAAGAAAAATCCTTCGATCGATTAAAATTCTTCGAATCATTCGATTTTTCCTTCGATCGATCGATCGATCGTAGGATTTACGGTAAATCCTTCGAATTCGATATTCAAATTCGTAGGATTTTACTTCGAGGGTCGAATTCGAGGGTTTATTAACCGTCGATATTCGACCCTTAGTAAATGTGCCCCTTAGATGTTTAAATATTTAGGGGATACCCTAGATTGTTGTGGTTCTGTATACTGTAAGTATGGAGCGCTCCAAAGGGAGGCCTGACTATTAGATGTTAAAATATTTAGGGGATACTCAAACTACATCCCTCCTACCCACACACACAACACCACCACTATAGAACATATCTACCTCTAGGATGGGTGTTTTCCTGAAATAAAAATATGTCGAAAGCTTAGGGCAACAACGCACCATAAGTCACATATAAGGAGTGTTCTAGATCTCTCTCCTACAACCCGGCAGATCAGAGAGTGGATGTATGTGTCAATGATTAATGTATGTGCCTATGATTAAGGGATCCAATCCCGAAACGCCTTCTTGGAAAAGATGTTTCCAAGAAAGATCGTTGGTTTCAATACACACGTGTAGAGCTGAATGGTCATATATACAGGAATAATAGAATTCTACCTGTATCTGACGATTCAGCACTAACGATGACCAATGTTTTGGGTTCCTTCAAAGGCACCCGATCAAAATTTTCCATCCAGCCCGATCGATGAGCCGACCGATAACTAAGTCTTCTGCCAATATCTGCCGGCTCTTTTCCCACCATACACGCACCGAATATCGTATGGAAATTTGATTCATATAATATTATTTGTGCATCTATGGCCACCTTTAGAACTGCTTATAAAGTGCAAGGAATATGTTTTGATCAGGGCTGGGTCAAGCCATCCAGGCACCCTAGGCAACCCGGCAACCAGCAATCTCCTGGTGACCTGCACGCACTCGAATGACCAAGCTCCCAGTGGTGCACACACGCATAAAAGTGCTTTTGCTAGTGCTACGGAAGTGGAGTAGGGAATTGCTTGAAGTGGAAGCAAGGACCTGGGATAGGGGTAGGCTATAGATAGGGTTTCCACCTGTCTGAATTTCACCAAGTGCTGTCCAGGACAATGAAGTTAAAGGAGTGGTTCACCTTTAAGTTAACTTTTAGTATGTTATAGAATGGCAAATTCAAAGCAACTTTTCGATCGGTCTTCATTTTTTCTCTCCAGCTTTTAAATGGGGACCCCCTCTAAAAAACAACTGCCCTGTAAGGCTACACATTGATTGTTATTGCTACTTTTTATTACTCATCTTCCTATTCAGGCCTCTCTTATTCCTATTCCAGGCTCTTTTTCAAATCAGTGCATGGTTGCTAGGGGAATTTAGACCCTAGAATCCAGATGGCTGAAATTGCAAACTGGAGAGCTGCGGAATAAAAAGCTAAATAACTCAAAAACCACAAATAATAAAAAATTAAAACCAAATTGTCTCAGAATATCACTCTCTGTATCATACTTAAAGTTAATTTGAAGGTGAACAATCCCTTTAATGCCATGTCGATAGGGTTGCCATCTGTCCGGTTTTGAACCAGACAGTCAGGTTTCTGCACCTGCTGTCCGGGTTCGAAAATACCTTCCCGGTTTTCAGAAATCTGAAAACCGGGCAAGCCTGTTCCCTGCTTCCTGGGCGTTTTGCCCAATCACGGACTGCCCACCCCTTTGCATGACAGGCCGACCCTTTTACATCACTGATCCACCCCTTTGCATTATCAATGATGTCACGAGTACCACCCCTGCCCAGATTCTAAATGTAGATCAGCCAATCGCTGATCACCATGTTACCAGCCCTGGCACTGATGTCATCAGCCCCGGCCCCACAATAATCAGCCCCTACCCCTGATGTCACTGGCCCACCCCTGATGTCATCCCCCCATCCCCAGCCTGTTTTCCCTAAATGGAAAAGGTAGCAACCATAGAAGCAGGGTCGGACTAGGGGGCCTAGGGCCCACCAGGACTGCTGTCCAGGGCCCCCCCAGAAACAGAATATTGGGAGAGGGAGTCTGGCCGGCGGGGGCCCATGCGGGTCAGGCCCACAGGGTTTTTTCCCAGTGTCCAGCCGGGCCAGTCCGACCCTGCCTAGAAGAGTACCTACAGAAGAGGTATGTGCATCTTCTGCCTACCACTAGTTCCAGCCCTGGTTTTGATGCAACTACCTTTAATCAATACGCATGTTTGGGTCTATTTAAGTGCGGTTTCACCAGTAGTGATGAAGGGGTTACATGCGATTTCATTTTCCCATGCAGATACATGCAACAAGGCTCACTATTCACTGATACTGATTGCTATTCAATACCCTTGTTGGAAGCGGGCCCAGTTGGGCCCAGTTGCAGCACTACAAAGATATTTACTCTCATGGGAGCTAATTAGCAACAGTCTGTATACCACAATTACTCGGAGAAGCTTATTCCAATCACAATCAATTAATTGAGAAAAAACACATAAAATAAAAACAAGGCTAGACCTCCTTTTTCCCCATATTCACGCTCCTAATAATCATAATGCCCATTCCCCACTGCATTAAGCTTTCTTTGCACTCTGTGTTCAGAGGAAAAAATATTTAACATATTAACACGTATGGGATTTTAATACACATTTTTGCCTAATGGATGAAAATGTCATTCTAAGCAACTTACATCAAAGGCAAATTTTCAGTGGTTGTGCAATTGCCATTAAAAGCAATGGCTTCTACTGTGTTCGCTGTACTGCTGGTTATGAATCCTGAAACAACACAGCACAGGGGTTGTTCACCTTTACATTAACTTATAGTATGATGTAGAGAGGGATATTCTGAGTTAATTTGGAATTGGTTTTCATTTTCTATTATTTGTGGTTTTTGAATTATTTAGCTTTTTATTCAGCAGCTCTCCAGTTTCAGCAGTTTGGTTGCTAGGGTCCTAATTAACCTAACAATTAGGCATTCATTCGAATAAGAAATTGGAATACGAATAGGAGAGGATCTCAATAGAAAGAAGGGTAATAGAAAGTGGCAATAACAATAAATCTGTAGCTTTACAGAGCATTTTTAGAGCTTTTTAGATGACCCCCATTTGGAAAGAGTCAAAAGAAGGCAAAGAATTCAAAAGCTATGAAAATAAAAAATAAAAAAAGGCCAATTGAAATGTTGCTTAGAATTAATACTTCTATAACACAGTAAAGTTAACTTAATGGCAAACCACCCCTTTACAGGACCTGGAGGAGAACTGACTTCTGCTACATTATTTCAAGAGTCAGAACCAGAGAACAAAAAAGGACAGACAGATACTGCTTTCAATCGCAATTACATTTACAAATAAAGGATAAAGGAAACAAATAAGGGAAGTTGCTTAGAACACAGCTGCGTCCATGCAAATTTGCCCACAGACTGTTGCACGTACCCCATTCATTGAAGGTGCGGAGTAAATAATCCCTCCAGTGTACTTGGAATGTGCCCTGAATTTCACCCAATGGGATTAAACCAGAGCCAGGGTAACCGTCCTTAGGATCAAAACATCATATTCATTTGCCCTTTTTGTGGGAAATCCACAGGGCACTTTTTAAGGATTTAGACACCCCAAAAAAATTTACCATTAGGCCTTTCTAACTCATACCTCCCAACATTTTGGAAATAGAAAGAGGGGCAAAAAGATTTGCTGCATGGAGCTCGGCAATGTTTTTGACCACGCCCATTTTTGTGGCCACACCCCTTAATTACCGTGTTCATTTTACAAAATTTGGCAGGTAATGAAAGTTCGAACACTTTTCTGTGGTTTTTATGTGTTATTACAGTTTTGCTAATGAATGTGAATTGCCTTTTAAGCTGTAAGTCACAGTTTCCCTAAGGCTAAGGGCACACTAGGCGATAGCGCCGCGATTTGACTCGCGGCGACTTTTCGCCGCGACTTTTAATCCGCAATCGCTGGGGAAACTTTGTCGCTGGCGTCTATGGGGAATCGCGAGCGTAAAAACACACGCGGCGATCTTTTTTCTATTGTCGCTCGAAATCGCCTCGCTAGGCGATTCCGAGCGACAATAGAAAAAAGATCGCCGCGTGTGTTTTTACGCTCGCGATTTGTCGCGATTCCCCATAGACGCCAGCGCCAAAGTTTCCCCAGCGATTGCGGATTAAAAGTCGCGGCAAAAAGTCGCCGCAAGTCAAATCGCGGCGCTATCGCCTAGTGTGCCCTTAGCCTAAGAGACCTGCTTATCTTAAATCGTTACAATTGTCTCTTTGCTTATCTTAAATTGTTACAATTGTCTCTTTCCTTATCTTAAATTGTTACAAAAGTATCTAAGTACTCCTGGTACATAGTCTGAACTCTCTGCCAAAAGCCAATTCATTTAAAAACTTTGTATCTTTTTCTGGCTGTTCAGTGCAGGAGATCAAAGAGAAAGTTGGGACATTTCAGTAACAATCCGGGACTGCGTGTTGAGCTGTCAAAATCGGGACTGTCCCGCGAAAAACGGGACAGTTGGGAGGTACGCTACCTCTCACTATCCTAAGTTTTTTGTTGTTTTTTTTTGCCCCTGAAATTTTACAAGATTTGCCAGGAAAATACAATTTTACTTTGTAGTTGTAGATGGACTGCATTTGCTGTGATCTTCTTACCCTTTATTTTTTATATTCCTTTTAGATAAAGTGAGAATGTTTTGTTCTTGGATTGGTGCTTCATATATATATATATATATATATATATATATATATATATATATATATATATATATATATATATATATATATATATATATATTATATATATATATATATATATATATATATATATATCCTTAGATCACATTTTTATGAGAGTGAATAATGAAAACATGTTGTTACATATTCCGCTGGCTGTAGCACTGCCAAGAGAATATCAGGAACTGGCATGAAGGTTTCTAATAATTCCTAGAAAAATAGAAAAACAACTAGGAAAGGGAAGAGCCAGGATATCATGTAACCATATGGGATAATATTAGTGGTGTAAAAAGCTTTGCACTGTAAGTTTCTTGGCGAGCAGTTCATAAGAAATTGTCCTAAGCTTTTGCAACAATGGGGATAAGCGAAATGCTGTGCTTTGTTCATCTACTCATTCAGGTTTCTGTTTATTTATTCGGGTTAGGAAAAGATGATTTACAGCCTGAAGGAAATTGGCATCAAGGGGGAAATCACTATTTGGAGGAGTTTTTTTACAGGTCTGGTGTCTGCAAAATACTGGTTCATATGCAATGGTGTGGGAGATGTCAAGAAAGGTCCACATGTAACCCTTAGGGGCAAATTTACTAAAGGGTGGATTTTCGCCAGCGAAAACTCCGCCTCACTTCCCCATTTCACCAGGCGCAAATAAAATGCAAAGTTGCTTCCCAGCAACCGAACGCTGGTGAAGTTTAAGCTAGAGTTAATTCGTCAGCGAGAACATTTCATAGCGAACTTTCAGTAGCATTCATTTTTGACTAGCGCAACTTTGTTACTACTCTAACGCTTCGGTCAATTTGAATAGGGCAGGTACATACAGGACATATATATATATATATATATATATATATATACGTCTTTATTAGAGATGTTGGTTAATATGCTTGAAGTGGCCACTTATTATTAGAAATGTCCAAGGAAGCAAAATAAAGACAAAAGAGATCCTCTAATGTCCTAGACATGAGCCCACCCTAAAACAAATGTGGCATGTCCCTCAAATGGTTAAAAAAATGATAAAACAAAAATCTTTAATAGTTAGAACTTTTGAAATACAAAATAACACCAGCGTTTTTTTTAGAACTTTTATGACTTTTTGGCATCCAGGATATGATGTCACTGACATAAAATTGAGGTGGATGTAGCGTCCTCAGTTCAACAGGTCTAAGGTGGTGAAGGAAACTCTGTCGAAAGAGGTAACGTTCTGTAAAAGTCGCACTTTACAGAATTTGCAGAGTAACGATCGTTCGCCCGAGAGAAACTACTATAGAGACGGTCTCTTTCGCTAGCGAATTGTCATTTAAGCCTGTTAGTGAATTGGCGTTGTCTGTGCGTGTGGGATTTCTGGCGAAATTCGCTAGCGCCATTTCACTCCTTTAGTAAATCTTCCCCTTTGTATTTCAGAAGAGCTGGAATTCCCTTTGGGTGGGCGGGGGCTGTTGTATAAATCAGGGGCATCCAACCTGTCACTCTCTTGTGGTTGCTGAGAACTCTGAACTGCCACCCAAACTCCTTTGCCTTCCCTACTTACCCTGAAGTTGGTGTCTAGTTGTAACCAAAGGATAAGGGGAAGCAAAGAAATGTAGAGGAGCTCATTGAAGTGCTGACATTTTAGGCAACACCCAATACATCTTTGCATTATATACCCCTACTCTGTTCTGTCCTGCCAACTTTCTTGTAAGCCTTGGCCCTTTTTGGTTCCCAATTTATAGAGTTTCCTTCCGTAATAGGGACAGCTGGAAAGATTGTGATTTACCTGCTAATTATATGAAAACCCAAGTGATACCAAGACATTATAGTCTTTAGAGCAGTGATCCCCAACCAGTGGCTCATAAACACGATGTTTCTCTCTAACCCCATAGATGTTGCTCCCAGTGACCTCAAAGCAGGGGCTTATTTTTGAATTCCAGGCTTGGAGACAAGTTTTGGTTGTAAAAAAAACAGATGTACTGCCAAACAGAGGCTCTTGTAGGCTGCCAGTCCACATAGGGGCTACCAATAGCCAATCACAGTCCTTATTTGGTACCCAGGGACTTTGTTCATGGTTGTGTTGGACCCCCAACTCTTTTTACATTTGAATGTGGCTCATGGATAAAAAAAAGGTTGGAGACCCCTGCATTAGAATAATATGCAGGAAAGCATAAT
This sequence comes from Xenopus laevis, assembly GCF_017654675.1. Lineage (NCBI taxonomy): Eukaryota > Metazoa > Chordata > Amphibia > Anura > Pipidae > Xenopus > Xenopus laevis. Next base: position 9,236,382 of record NC_054382.1, on the reverse strand, counting down.
GACTCTTGGCCAGGTCTGTCCTTCCTTTACCAAGATATGTCGGAAGTTTAAAGAATCAACATGAGTTTGTCTCTACTCCCCTATCACCATGGCAGCTGCCAAGTCTCCTGCTTTTACTTTCCCACAAAAGGAAATGTTAACTTTACATTGGCAATGCTAAAAACATGTCTTCTAAATTGTCAGCACCAAGGGCATGGCCATGGACCTAACTGGGAGGGCAGGGGTGTGGTCCAAAACCTCATGGAAACCTGATCTGGGAGGATGATAGTTGTTTTTTCACAAATGTGCATATGTAGGGGCAGATCTACTAAAGGGCTAAATGTCCGTCGCTAGTGAAAATTTGCCAGAAATCCCATCTACAGGGAGATCGCCAATTTACTAACAGGCATAGAGGACAATTCGCTAGCGAAAGAGTCCATCGCTATCACAGTTTCACGCCCTATCGCCAGGCGAATTTTCATCCAGATGAACAATCCTATGAGTAAGTGCCCCATTAGGTACAAAACGCGTTAGGTGGCCACCTGTATCTCCTAATACATTTTTTGATTTTTGGTCTTTACTTTTGGAGAAAACTCACAACTGTTTGCTTTAAATTAGTAGCCTGGAAAATCGCCAACTTGGCAACCCTGCCCCCATGTGGCATTAGCCTAGGGGTATACTTAGCTCACAACCTTACTGTCATCTTTCCCTTAAATGGAAACGTTACACAGAACTAACATTCACTGGTAGGAATCAATGACTTGCTGAAGACATCAATCCAGAGCACAGAATAGAACAGTAGAGTGCAGTGCATTCTATACATACAGTATATATATATATATATATATATATATATATATATATATATATATATATATATATATATATATATTCTATTACTCAGAATATATAAGCAACAAAATGGAAAATATGTATTCACACATTTGAACTCATGTCGCCCAGGGTGAAACACGCACACACACGCAGCATATGTAACGTGTCCTGGACAGTGTAACCACCCACAGAATCCACATCTGTCATAAGTTCCCTGTGGTGCTCTGAGCCCCCGCACTCTCTAGCAGCAGAAATGTGTAGCCGGAGATCTGCTACAGCAAATGTGAACTGAATGCACATGACTCATGGTGCAGAAATGACTAATGTCTGTAAAAACGGACTCAAGCGGGCAGCTTGGATCAAGGATGTGCACAACCATCAACTAAAGCAAGTGAATGGTACAGTCTGGCAAATTCCCCCAGCCAATGGTAGTGCTGTAAAGAGGAAGTAAAGCCAAACATACCATTTTGCAAAATAAATGTCTGTGTCATTCTAAGCAGCTTTCCAATATCATTAAATACGTTTAAAAGTTAGTATAGCCATTTAATGGCTGTCGGTTCTTAGCTATTCTCTGCACTACTGATTCTGACTAGTGATGGGCGAATCTGTCCCGTTTTGCTGCGCTGAGAAATTCACGAAACTCCCGAAAAAATTCACGAAACACATTGAAGTCAATGGGCATCAAGATTATTCAGAAGAGCGACAATTTTGACACGAGAGACACGCAAAGGTTTGGTCCAAATGCATTAAAGTCACTGGACCTTCATGCAATGTCCTATGCCTTCGGAATGCCGCATCGGTTGCTTTACCGTCAATCATCGTCCAAATCTGCAGTCACACCTCCGTCCTCTACCCTCCCTTCTCAGCTGTCAGTCATACTAACTCCGCCCTCAGCCTTCTGCCCTCAACCTTCCACCCTCAGCCCTCCATCCTCCGCCCTCCATCCTCCACCCTCAGTCCTCTGCCTTCCGCTATCAGTCCTCTGCCTTCCGCCCTCAGTTCTCTTCCTTCCGCCCTCGCTCACCACTTTAGAAACTTACGGACAAGACTGTCGGCTGAAAAGAGAATTCTGAGGGGGGAGTGCTGAAGAAAGAAGGTGGAGGGCTGAGCAGGGAGGGTGGAAGGAAGAGGACTGAGGACGGAAGGCAGAGGGCGGAGGATGGAGGACTGAGGGCGGAGTTCGTATGACTGATGGCTCAGAAGGGAGGGTACAGGAAGGAGGTGTGACTGCAGATTTGGACGATGAGTGACGGTAAAAGCAACCGATGCGCCATTCTTAAGGCATAGGACATCGCATGAAGGACACGTATTTCGCTGCAGTTAGGGTTGCCACCAGGCTGGTATTTTATCGGCCTGTCGGTAAAAATTATGGTTGATCCCAATGTTATTAATAGGGAAAAAAGATAAATATATAGGAAGGTCAGTGATCCCAATGTTATTAATAGGGAATAAAGATAAATATATAGGAAGGTCAGTGATCCCAATGTTATTAATAGGGAATAAAGATAAATATATAGGAAGGTCAGTGATCCCAATGTTATTAATAGGGAATAAAGATAAATATATAGGAAGGTCAGTGATCCCAATGTTATTAATAGGGAATAAAGATAAATATATAGGAAGGTCAGTGATCCCAATGTTATTAATAGGGAATAAAGATAAATATATAGGAAGGTCAGTGATATGATCCCAATATTATTAATAGGGAATAAAGATAAATATATAGGAAGGCCGGTCTTTTTTTGCAGAAAAGGTGGCAACCCTAGCTGCAGGATGTCCTAAAATGCGTTCCGTACAGTGAATTGTGGGGTTGGGAGGATGCAGGCTGAGGACAGATGGCTGTTGATACAAAGTAACAGTAGTCAGGCAGTTTAGCAAAGTAGTCAGACAGATCAGCAGGGGGCTGGGCTTAGGGAACTGTCAGAAACCATTAAAAACCATGGAAAGTCTGTATATTTTTAAATTGATGTATATTGCAAAGTTGCTTGAAACTGTGTTTACTTTTCAAAAAGCTCAAGTTGTGTTTTTGTGGCGTTCCCCTTTAACTGATTCGCTTTTACTTTCAGCAATAACTAAGCCACGTGGTTAAAAAGACTCACGGTGGTAAATATTATCTAAACGTTGACTCGTTTTGTCTAGTGGGCAGATTATTGTTGGGGTTCCACAAGGCAGAAAGAGAGGCCTCGGAAAAAACAATTATTTGGGTCAAAACCGAACACGTGGTAATCCTACATTGATCATTGCTTATGTTTTATGCTTTTTGTTTTTTTACAAACTGCAAAGATGCGCGACTTGTTTATCAGTAGTTACTATGGCATCCTTCGCTTTCACTCTACAAGGAAGCAGAGCAGCTTAGGAGAAGGGAGCGCGCTCCTTCCCCTGACTTCCGGTCTGAGTCTGACAGAAACATCCGACGTCACATCCCCGCCCTTGTCCCCTCAGGCCCTTACTTGACACTGACAGTCGGCCAGGCTGCCGATGGGATCACGTGACTGCCCCCCCCGCCGTGACGTCACCGCAAACCCCGGAAGAGAGCGCTGCGTTTCTGGGAAGCCTCAGTCGCGCGTGAGCGGGGCACGTGATCAGCATGAGCGATGGCTCCCATCAGGCGGAGTCTGGCACTCAGGTAATAGCCAGTGTCTCGGGACTGGATTCGCTGGAATGGAGTCACCCTCTGCCTCCAAAGAGTGTGTGTGTGTGTGTGTGTGAGGAACCAGACTGGAAAGGGTTGTTGTAGTGGAAAGATTTGTAGCTAATAATAAGGCTGATATGGGAATTGGTTAGAGAACTGGTGGTCCCTTAGCAATTCAGAAAGGCTGTGGCCCTTGGCAGGACACTATGTACTCTCTCCCTGACATATACAAATGTAGTCTGGCTATTCTTGTCACTCCATATTTTACTAACTTCCCCTCTGTAAGCAGCGACTTGGTGGAACCAGGAAGTGAGAGAGGAATTTAGAAAGCAAAAGTGGGGGGGGGTGCGTTTTCTTGTTTAGTGAAGACATCACTAAAATTCTTATGGCTATTCTTGTCATTCGTTGAAAAAAATCCATATTTTACTAACTTCCCCTCTGTAAGCAGCGACTCAGCGGAACCAGGAAGTGAGACAGGAATTTAGAAAGCAAATTGGGGGGGGGGTCGTTTTCTTGTTTAGTGAAGACATCACTAAGATTCTTTTGGCTATTCTTGTCATTCATTGAAAAAAGTCCATATTTTACTAACTTCTCCTCTGTAAGCAGCGACTCGGCGGAACCAGGAATTGAGAGAGGAATTTAGAAAGTGAAAGTGGGGGGTTCGTTTTTTTGTTTAGTGAAGACATCACTAAAATTGTTAAGGCTATTCTTGTCGTTAATTGAAAAAAATCCATATTTTACTAACTTCCTCTATGTAAGCAGCGACTCGGCGGAACCAGGAAGTGAGACAGGATTTTAGAAAGCGAAAGTTGGAGGTTAGTTTTCTTGTTTAGTGAAGACATCAATAAAATTCTTATGGCTATTCTTGTCATTCATTGAAAAAAATCTATATTTTACTAACTTCCCCTCTGTAAGCAGCGACTCGGCGGAACCAGGAAGTGAGAGAGGAATTTAGAAAGCGAAAGTGGGGGGTGCGTTTTCTTGTTTAGTGAAGACATCACTAAAATTCTTATGGCTATTCTTGTCATTCGTTGAAAAAAATCCATATTTTACTAACTTCCTCTATGTAAGCAGCGACTCGGCGGAACCAGGAAGTGAGACAGGATTTTAGAAAGCGAAAGTTGGAGGTTAGTTTTCTTGTTTAGTGAAGACATCAATAAAATTCTTATGGCTATTCTTGTCATTCATTGAAAAAAATCTATATTTTACTAACTTCCCCTCTGTAAGCAGCGACTCGGCGGAACCAGGAAGTGAGAGAGGAATTTAGAAAGCGAAAGTGGGGGGTGCGTTTTCTTGTTTAGTGAAGACATCACTAAAATTCTTATGGCTATTCTTGTCATTCGTTGAAAAAAATCCATATTTTACTAACTTCCCCTCTGTAAGCAGCGACTCGGTGGAAGTGAGAGAGGAATTTAGCCCAGAGCTATGAGTGAGTAGGGAGAGACTCAGACAGGAAGTGATGTCACAACAAGCTAATATGGCAGCTTATTCTAAACAAACAGAGCTTCTAGAGCTTTTTACTCAGGTATGGTAAAATGTTCTACAGAATAAATATAGTGTTATAACTTGCACTATTGCAGCTAATCTATTGGCAATAAAATGCTCCCGTAGCTTTCCTTCTCCTTTAAACACTAGCGACAAGCACAATGTTAGATACCAAGCCTGACCGCTGAGCAACAAAAAATGTTAATTCAAAAACCAAAACTATTTCAAAAATGACCAACTGCAGATTCTGATACAACTGTCTTATCTCATGTTAAAGTGATACTGACGCTAAAATAACGACTTTTAAAATATGAATGTGCATTAGGGTCATATTTATGTATATTTAAAACTTCAAAATTCTAATTCAACGAGACCCACCGAAATTAAGTCTATGTTTTTCCTTTGGTCGAATAGGTCTGTTTTTGATCGAGTAGGTCCGGCCAAATTTAAATCATGCGAATCGAAGGAATAGCGAATTTATTCGAATTAGTTTAGATGTTTTTCCCAAAAAAACTTCTATTTTTCAAAGTCCACCAATTGACTCCAAATAGGTCATAGGAAGTCCCCCATAGGCTAAAACACCAATTTGTAAGGTTTTAGTTTGGTGAATGGTCGAATTTTTGGTGGTCGGATTTTTAAAGAGACAGTACATGATAAATTTCGCATTTTTGATTATATTTTCAAATTCAAATTGAATTTGGACTATTCCCTAGTCGAAGTACACAAAAAGTAGCTCGAAATTGGAATTTTTCTCATTCGAAAATTCACCTTGACCTTTGATAAATCTGCCCCTAAAACTTACCTATAGGTCATGTTGATCCTTTTTTGCTGAGAGGTCTGTTTTTGTAAATAATTTTTAGTTGATGTTCCTAAACCTGACTGTTTTGCCAGCCAATACTATGATAGCTGTAAACATTGTTTCATTTCTGGTGTCCGTGTCTCTTTAAAGGATCGTTTTAAAGTGAACTCGCTGTATAAAGTGATGCTGAGATGTTTCACATCAGATCAACACACTGACAGATAAGGTTTTTTCTCTCCCAAAGCTCCTGGCCCGACTGGAAGGCCGCACATCCCTGAAGGGCCTTGAGCCGCTGCTGTTTGCTGATGAAGGCTGCCCAGTTCATGGTAAGCACACAAGGCTGATTATTTGTGGGCAAGCTGCTGCCTTCTTCACATTGTACAACTGCAGCTCCCTGGCATCACAAGGTTGTCAGTGGAAACGGTCGTTTCTGTAGTCTGTGGGTTGTTCCAAGGGAAGGCTCAAATATTGGGTCGTACCCCCCCCCCCCACCCATGATAAAATTTGCTACTTTTTTCCCAGTGGCCATCTGCCATTGGGGCAAATTCACTAAACAATGAAGTGCCTAACGCTAGCGTGAATGCACCAACGTAGCGCATTTTCGTTAACTCGCCGATTCACTAACGGACGCTGGCGTAAATTCACTAGTGTTACTTCGCACCCTTACGCCTGGCGAATTTGTGCAACGGATGTAACGACGCAAATTCACTGACGCGCAAATTATTCTGAACCCTACCTTTTACGCCAGACTTCCTTGGCCGCCTCAGACCAGGCGAAGTGCAATAGAGTAGATAGGGATTGCTTCAAAAAAAGTTAAAAATTTGTCTAAGTCCCAAAAAACGCTGGCTTTTTTTCATTTTTTATGGGTGATAGGCTGAAGAAGATCGAAAAAATTTTTGGGGCTCCCCTCCTTCCCCCCTACATTTCCTAACTCATGGCAACTTAACTATACAGTGGGCACATGTGTAGGGCAAAATAAAGATTTTATTTGATGTTTTGAAGGTTTTCCAGGCTCGTGTAGTGCTGCTACATATACCTCCATTGTAACTTCAATTTGGCGCCGTATGCAAATTAACCATCGCTAGCGTAACTTCGCTTTGCTTGGTGAATTAACGCTAGCGCAACTTCGCAACCTTATGCTTCCCCTGAGCGCAACTTCGGATTTTAGTGAATTTGTGTAGCGCTGGCGAAAATACGGCTGGCGAAGCGGACGCTGGCGCAATAACGAGTCTTAGTGAATGTCCCACATTGTGTTTTGAAGAGATGAATCAGCTGTTAAAGGGAAACAAAAGAAAATATGACCTAAAAATGGCAAATGTTTCTACTTTGTTATGCAATTACCAGGCCTGTACAGTCAAGGCCTGAGAACAGCTCATCTCCTGTAGTATACACGGGGCTGCTGTATTTGGGACAACACATTTAACCCATGTTGAAACCCTTTCTTTTCTGTAGGGGAGGCAATGTGTATATTTTGAATAATAAAACAGGGTAACTATTGCCAAGTCCCAATATTCCAATAGGGAGAATAAAGTGTAGCGTCGGGGGCGCAGGGGTTGCATTTTAGAAAGCAAGAAGGAGATCAATAACAATTTAGGGTGCTTTGGATACAGACAAGCATGGATGAAGTCAATAAAAAACAGCAATACCAGGCAAAAAATAATAATAGGAAAAGAGCAGCCGAGATTCTCAGTATCTTCATAATAACAGAGTATTCACAATGGGCACTGATCCCATAGAAACTTAAATTAACTCTGCAAATCTCCCCCCAGATATGAGTTTTTTTGTTACTTTGCATTTTGGAAGCTTGGGCTCAGATTTGTTTCGAATTCTGCCCCCTTCATATTTGGGGTGGGGCATTTGAAGTGCTCCGTGCTGAAGGCTTGTGCATGCACAGGACAAAGCAAGCATTTCAGCCTCAGTTTTTGGACAAGAGAGAACAATTGACATCAGTGATTTTGTTAATTCAAAATGACAGTTGCTAAGTAGGGTTTGGAGACACATTTAATGCGGAATCTGTAAATGAAATATTCAGTTTTAGGGGTAATTGTTTGTAGGGACCCCCAGTTAATTTAGTAGCTAACCCCATACTCTGGACCAGCAATGCACTTATTTAAAAAAAATTTCACTTGACCGGGATAGTTTATGGCAGGACAGACAGCTGCCATCTTGCTCTTTGTTATCAGCAATCCTTTGTGCCAGCTAAGCCTTGGTGCAGGCACAGACCCAAACTCTTTGGAAAAGTTTCATGGGAACAAAGAGGAACATGGTGGTCACCCGCCCTGACGCACACCACACCAGGTATGTGCCGTTATTGGTTACTTCAAGCAGGCCTGGACTGGCAATCTGTGGGTTCTGGCAAATGCCAGAGGGGCTGCTATAAGGTGCCATAGAAAGTCAGTATTTAGTGGGCTGATGATGGCAGTTTGGGCCTCTGTGTGGGCTGATTGGGCCTCTGTGTACCTGAAATGCCAGGGCCTATTTTCATTCTCAGTCCGGACCTGACTTCAAGGAGAAAGAAAGAAATAGAGAGTAAGAAAGAGAAAAAGAAAGAAAGAAAATGGCTCTGGGAAGGTGACTTTAATCCATTACTCCATAACAAGGCTTCCACTCCACCAGCCTGGGCTATGGGGTAAGCATTTATACTCATTTGGGGGACCTCCAGTGACTTTTCTTGTCCTTTAAAGGAATTGTTCAGTATGAAAACTGGATAAATAGATAGGCTGTGCAAAATAAAACATATTTCTAATATAGTTACAAAAATGTAATGTATAAAGGCTGGAACAAAACTTCCTGCTTTGCAGCTCTCTTGCTTTCCACTGATTGGTTACCAGGCAGTAACCAATCAGAGACTTGAGTGGGGGCAAATGGGCCATAACTATTGCTTTTGAATCTGAGCTGAATGCTGAGTAGGGTTGCACCGAATCCAGGATTCTGCCTTTTACAGCAGGATTCGTATTCAGCCGAATCCTTCTGCCTGGCCAAACCGAATCCTAATTTGCATATTCAAGTTAGGGGCGGGAGGGAAATCAAGTGACTTTTTGTCACAAAACAAGGAAGTAAAAGATGTTTTTTCCTTCCCAACCCTAATTTGCATATTCGGATTCGGTTCGGAATTCGGCCGAATCTTTCACAAAGGAATCCAAAATAGTGGATTTGGTGCATCCTTAATCAATTGCAACTCACTGAACAGTTATGTCCTATGTGGCCCCCCTTATAGTCACTGACTAACTCAGAGTTAGAGAGCTGAAAAGCAGGAAGTAGTGTTCTGGCTATTATGTTACACATCCAGTCACTCCAGCCTTTATACATTACATTTTTGCCTAACTAACTATATTAGAAACATTTTATATTTTGCACAGCCTATCTATTTACCCAGTTTTTATTTGTACACTGAACTGTTGCTTTAAGTAATAACTGCAGAGCACTTACTGAGTATATATGGAAAGTAAAGCAGGCGGTGTAATAAAAAAAAAAAAAAAAAAAAAAAGATGTATTTTTATATTATATATATATATATATCCCTCCACAGGTGAAGTTGTTGAATTGTACGGCCCGGAAGGCACAGGAAAGACAGAGATGCTTTGCCATTTAATAGCACGCTGTATTCTGCCAAAGTCGGAAGGCGGTCTTCAGGTGGAAGTGATCTATATAGACACAGACTATCACTTCGATATGCTCCGCCTGGTCACTATACTTGAGCACCGGCTGTCGGAGAATACTGAAGAAGCTGTAAAGCAGTGCCTGGGCCGGTTCTTCCTGGTGTACTGCAATAGCAGCGTCCAACTGCTGCTGACACTCTATTCCCTCGAAAACATGTTTTGTAGTCACCCGTCTCTTTGCCTCTTGATCATAGACAGCATATCCGCCTTTTACTGGATAGACAGGAATAACGGAGGCGAGACCTTTGTGAGGCAAGAAATGAACCTGCGGAAATGCACCGAGCTGCTCAGTAAACTGCTGAAAGAATACCAGTTGGTTCTGTTTGCGTCAACCCAAGCCATCATGCAGAAGCCTCCAAACGAGGGCGGTGAAGGACATTCACGTTCAGTCAAGCAGAACAGCTCCAGCTTGGACTACAAGCCTTACCTTTGCAAACTGTGGCAGCAGGTCGCAACCCATCGGGTTCTCTTTTCAAAAGAACTAAGGAATAACGAGCAGATCTATTCCATCATGTCCTGCCATCTGAAAACGAGAAATGGCGTCAAACGTTCTTTTCGAATTGCAGAATCAGGGGTTCAGTTTCTCTGATGATTGATTTAGAGCCACGGTGCTTTTCGTTCATAGCGGGGGTGCTCTGTCCGTGGCAGAAAGAAATGGTCCTGTGTTCTATTAGCCTTTTATTCACAGTATCTGTGAGTTTCCTCTTGTTACTTTTGTAGCTGAAAGTCCTTTTAGAAGTAGAACTTAAAGGGGTTGTTCACCTTTAAATGAACTTTTAGAATGATGTAGAGAGGGATATTCTGATACAATTTGTCACAGAAAAAAAAATCTGCTAGGGCCCAAATTCCGCTAGCAACCATGCATTGATTTGAAGAAGAGACTGGAATATGAAAAGGAGAGGCCTGAATAGAAAGGAGGGTAATAAAAAGTAGCAATAACAATAAATGTGGAGCCTTACAGAGCATTTGTTTTTAGATGGGGTCATTGACCCCCATTTGAAAGCTGGAAAGAGTCAGAAGAAAAAGGGAAATTACTCAAACACTATAAAAACTAATGAAGACTAATTTCTAGGAATTGGACATTCTATAACATACTAAAAGTTACCTCAAAGGTGAACCACCCCTTTAAATTATGTATCTGCCTTATTAAAAATCATTAAAGCCTGGAATTTTATTCCATTTTATTTTATAGTGTTTCAGGATTTTAAGCAAGCTACATACATATACACACACACTCACTCTCTCTCCTAGGGCTGATTTAGTGTTGCTAACTGTCAGCTGGGTAGTGGTCTAAAACTGCCATATGCAGTCTGATAAAGGCTGCTGACTTGTCCCCTCCAAACAGACATCTTCTTGGCCCAAGTTTGTGGCTCTCCCAGATATCTATTAGGCAGACTACAAAATCTTATTTGAAGAGGCATCAGCACATTGTCATGGTTTATTATGTCTCCCTAGGTATGATCCGATCGGTGGCCAAATAATGAGATCATCCTGATTTATCACTATGATTTGGTGGGCAAAAGGGTTAACGATCTGCTCGTTTGGCGAACTTACCAAATGAGCGGATATTAATTAGCCCAGCTTAAGTATAAGTAATACATATAGTAGAAACTATCAATAAATCTAAATTCACAATCGGTCTGTTTGGTATCCCAGGTTCCCACGTTCCATAGTGTGGAAAGGTAGCCTAAGAAGGTAAATCATTTAAAAACCACATCATATAAAGATAAATTGCAAAATGGGTAAACTCACTCCATATTGCAGGATGTTTATTTTAAAGGAGAAACAAACCCTTAAAGGAGAAATCAACCTGTGGGGAAAAAACCCTACCACTGTGTAGCCTTCCCTCCTCCCCCCAGGCTAACTACCCCCCCCCGGGGGTGCCCCATACTCCACACTTACCCCTCGGCGCAGAGTCTTCCAGCGAAGTTCCACACGTCCATCTTCCGCGACTTCAGTTGTCACAAACCGACAAACTCCTCCAACTGAGCATGGGCAGAAATACAGATCTCCCAGTCGCTTACAGAGGAGCCGGAAGATGGAAGCGTGGAACTTCGCTGGCAGAATCTGCGCCGAGGGGTAAGTATTGAGTATGGGGTAGTTAGCCTGGGGGGAGGAGGGAGGGCTACCTGGGGTGGGGGGTAGGGTTTTTTCCCCCACAGGTTGACTTCTCCTTTAATGGAAAAAACCCTACCCTACAAAGACCCCCCTCCATCCTCCCCCCCCCCACACCTAGCTGCCCCCACAGGCAAATGCCCCTAACTCTTTACGCAGATTCTGTCCAGCGGAGTTCACGCCAGCCATCTTCAGCCGCATCGGTAATTATCTTGAGTTTTGGCGCATGCGCAGTTGTCACAAGACAGAAAATTACTCCAGCTGCGCATGCGCCGCTTCGCCAGTCTCATTCCGAAGATTACCGAAGAGAAGAAGATGGTTGCCGTGAACTCTGCTGGACAGAATCTGCACGGAGGGGTAAGTAAAGAGTAAGGGGCATTTGCCCTTGGGGCAGCTAGACTGGGGAGGAGGGAGGGGGGTCTATGTGGGATAGGGGGGTAGTGGCTTTTTTTATTAAGGGTTTGTTTCTCCTTTAAGGTTAACTTCCCCTCTTGGATTTCTTCTGCTTCAGAGCAGCACCTCTTCATCTGTGGCTAAAATGTTTTCCTCTACATTTTATCAGATTTATCAAGGGTTTTTCGAGTTTCAAATTAAAATTTTAATCCCCCTATTCGAAGGTTAATTAGAATGTAAAATTTATCACACCTCGACCATTGAAACAGTCCTAATTCGAATATTTGCCACCAAAATCCTGCCGAGTTCATGTACAAGTCATTGACAGAGGTCAGTTGAGCCATTTGGAGTTGTTAATAGCCTTCCAGACATTCAAGTTTTTTTTTTCGGGAGAAAAATTTGGTTTATACGAATAGAATTTTCGTGTTATAACCATTTTATCAAATATTAACCTTTCAATTTTTCTTAAATAACCTCCCAGTTGCATTGTGAATATTTAGAATTTTAAAAAATTCACATGAATTCGACCTTGATAAATGGGCCTCACAGTGTTTCATTTTTATGGGGTGACTACCTGTGGCTATCACAGTGTATGAAAATGGCAGAACGCTGAACCATGGTGGGACAGGGTGTGCAAAACAATATTTACCAGCTATCCCTAATTTCCAGAGGCTGGTCAGTGTTGACTTGTCCATGTGCATTTTTTCCCCAGGCTTTTAAAAATGACCAACCACTCAGGTATTCAGCATTTGTAACCTATAATTATGGAAAAGAACTGCCCTATTAAAATCATGAAACATAAGCATTTTGTATATAGTAAATATGGCGCATTATGCCCCCTTTTTAGTGTAGTTCTTATGTCAATTTCATCAATGTCCACCATCAGAAATGCCCAACAGCTTCTTGGGTAAGAAATGACCCTACATTATAGTAAGTCTTGATCCTACAGAATTCTGTTACTATAAACTAAATTCAGATGCAAATTGCCATGTTTTTTCCCTGACTATTATTGTAATTGCTTTGACTTGCATGAAATACTCCAGTACTACGGGTATGAATCTTACATAGAGTTTTACATTGTTGATTGTGCCAATGCAAATTGCATCAATAATGACCATACAAAGTCACTTGCGTTCCTTAAGGTAGCCATAGACACACAGATCGGATCGTACAAATCGAGGATTCGTACGATTTTCGGATCGTGTGTGGCGTGTGCCGACATCTTTCGCCCGGCGGAGATCGGTCGTTTGGTCGATCGGTCAGGTTTGATTTTTACCCGACCGATCCCGCCGGAGCTCATGGCACATCGTAATCTGATCGTTCGGCCATACGGCCGAACAATCAGATTACCCCCGATATAGCCATGCCTGTTAATGGCATATCGGGGAAAGATCCGCTCGTTTGGCAACATCGCCAAACGAGCGGATCTTTGCATCTATGGCCACCTTTAGTGGGAACCTGGAGTTGGGGTTTCTTGGTGTCCCCCATTGCATGAAATTTATAAGAACAGGTTGAAGGGGGCATAGTGGCATTCTCTGTTGCTTGGAAAATGTACAAACATTAGGGCAGTGAACTCTCTGTTTTAGCTTTAGAAATATGAGACCTTAAAGGACCAGTAACATTAAACATTTTTTTTTCAAAATTCGTTAGTATAGAACGAAAAATAAACATCAAGGCAAATTAAACTTTTAAATTGCAAAGCCTTTATTAAGAGATAACTTACCAAAACTCCACTTCCTGTCCTCTTCTAAAACGGCGAAAGGGCAACCATCCATGCAGTGGTGTTCAACTTCTCCTCCCTGGCTATTCTAGTGACAGTATGTGAAGGAGGCAGAGGTCCGCTCTGCAGCGCTTCCCCTATTCCCAGCAGTCGGACTTTGACTCCAGCCTTTCCTCGTCCGGCGAAAAAGAAGAAGAGGAGGAGGGCAGCCTCTGCCTCTCCAGCGGCAAGTGTTGTCTGCAGGCGCACCGATCTGCTGAAGAATATCCCCAGGACTACAGTGCACAAGCGCATGGACAAACCCCTTGTTCCCGTGATGTTCCCACCTGAGTGTGCCTGGGGCTGGCAGTCCCTGCTGCTGCAGGAGAAGGCGGCGATTTTAGATTCCAGTAGTGCCGAACCACTTGCTATCCATCGATGCGCTACGATTGCGGGCTACGAGCCGGTAGCACTCCCGGCTCAAAGGCGGAGCGGAATGCCACGGTTTGCAGGAGCTGTGTACTGGGCCGCGTGGAAAGCCTTGTGTTTGCGCAGCTCCTCCACGTCGCACTGATCCATGCGCTTGGGGATATTCTTCAGCAGATCGGTGCGCCTGCAGACAACACTTGCCGCTGGAGAGGCAGAGGCTGCCCTCCTCTTCTTCTTCCTCGCCGGACGAGAAAAGGCTGGATTCAAAGTCCAACTGCTGGGAATAGGGGAAGCGCTGCAGAGAGAATAGCCAGGGAGGAGAAGTTGAACACCGCTGCATGGATGGTCGCCCTTTCGCCGTTTTAGAAGAGGACAGGAAGTGGAGTTTTGGTAAGTTATCTCTTAATAAAGGCTTTGCAACCCAAAAGTTTTATTTGCCTTGGTGTTAATTTTTCGTTCTATACTAACGAATTTTGAACAGATTTTTTTTAATGTTACTGGTCCTTTAAGTGTTTGGGAGGAATCTTGTTGATCCTTAAGCTTAGCTTTTCAGCAGCAACCCAAAGCACAGTGAGCATGTGCAGTGCCACTGACACACATAAGATGTCCTAACAAGATCAGAAGATGGGGAGTTGCTGTGGACAACTTTGAAGGCCTGTTCTAGGGTTGATGAACCTTTGGGCTGGTACCATAAATTTAGCATATGCCATTTTTAGCCAGATTCTTATGTAGACTTGAACTTTTTTTTTTTTACACTGGGCATAGGTGAAGCTGTGGGGGATGACAGAAGCCGAGAATAATGACTAAAAAAGGGTAGAATGCCAGAAGCAGGGGACCGGAGAAAACTAGGACGATGGGGATGTAAGTGGGCACATAAGTAAAGATACACCAGACTATAGTATTGCTTAGCCCTGACAGAAGAGAGAGAGAAGTGCTGTGAAAAATCAACTCTCCTTCCATACTTTTCCATTAAGCTGCTGAGGGAACCTGAAGAGGTTGGCCGCGCTATTAATGTACCTTTGTTTCCAGTAAATCGATTCTCATTTGGAGAAGAACAAGGCTAGCTCGGCGGATTACAGGAGTGGGTGTTCGCCCTGGAGTGGCACTCAAGTCAGTAAGGGGTTACAACAAGTACATAAGAGCTCCACGGTGACACCGTAACCTGATTGTGGATTCTCAGACAGAGTCATCCAGCGGTTTCTAAAAGCAGAACATTTACTGAAGCCCAAATGTTCTCCATTTAACTGTTCCATCAAGTGCTGCAAAGAAAAGCTGCAGTTCATTAGATGCAGCAATGAAAACCAGCCAAGACCCACAAACGCCCTAGCGCACTACTTTCTGCTTTGTCTGATTAATATCAGCAGAGTGTTAATAAGAGCAGCCCTCGGGCAGTGCTTCAGATGATATAAACGTGTTAAAGCCTATTTAATGGCGTCTCATAATAGCCTTTTAATAAATAAACCCTTTTCACGTGACTAAGAATGGCATTTAGGATTTGTTTGCGATGTGTAAAGATGTTTTCTAATGGACTGCTGAACTAACTGTGGCTTTAGAACTTTAAAAAAAAAATGGCTGCCTTGTGTGGACTTTGGTGTCCTAAATAGTTACTGGCCTGGAAAATAAGGAAACCGCAATTATTTATTCACCTTTTATAGGAACTGGCACATTACGAGGCAAGGTGACATTTTTCCGAGACTGGTAGTTGGCAACGTCAATCTGGAACCGATTTCTCATTTAACGGCAGCCATTCTCACTCCGTTCCGAGGAGGCCAGTTCTTGTAGGTTTTATTTCGAGTGGAAAGGGTGACACAATTTCCCTTAGAACAATTTTATGTGTGGATAAATATTTTATTAATGATGTAGCTGCTTCCCTCGTTATAGGCTATTGCTTTATAACAGGGCCGCCGATCTTTGAAGCCCCAGCTTCTTAACTGAAGCAATTATTTCCATACTTCTTCTAGAGAAGATCCAAAAACCACTTGGCATTTATCTCCACTACGTGTAATTCCCAAGTCTGCCCAGTTTAGTACCCTACATTTAGGCAACATTACAGCAGCAATTAAACACTAGGGGAAATGCCCAAAAGTCCGCTGGCATCACAACTTTTAGTTATGAAGCCCCTCTAAGGGCTAAACTACACGAGTGCTTTCCATCAGATTTTGTGGTCAGATTTTATCTGATCCTCCATACAACCCCACACAATTCTGTAGGATGCTACAACATCTGATCCCCCCTAGGCTACAATATACAGTTGGATGGAGACTTTTCTTCATGCGTTTACAACCGACAGTCAATACATTTCAATGAGAGAAAAAGTCTTTCCGATACCATCAGTTTTTAAATTGTCGAATGAAGATGCAGAATTCACATACAACAGTTGTGTCGGATGGAAAGTTTTACATGTAGTTTATGCATCAGATTTTTCCCATAATATTTTGAACCATGCGGCTACATACAGCTTGTCGAATGCATTTTGGCGATCCAACACCACCTAATAAAAGCTCTTATAGAGTTATAGAGCACTAAATGGGCCTCTTCAGTAACGCTCAATCGAGATTTACAGAATTCAACAATTCTAGTGAGCCTTCCATGATGGTAGTGGAAGTATTTTAAGAGCTCCTGAAACTGTGCCAAATTGTTGGTTTAGCACCAATTTGCAATAGGCAGTCCTATCAGATGACTAGTCGCCCATTGTGACATCAGTTTTAGCTGCCTTCATTGATGCAATTGGTTTATACCCAGTCTCTTTCCTTGCTGCTGCACTAAACAACTGTAATGTTGTGGCTATTGGCATGACTCTTAGCTTAACACTAATTTACTTCTGTACAAGGGGGGATCATATAACATAACCAGTTGCCCATTGTGGCATTGGTCTAACCTATCTTTCTTAATGTCAGTGATCCTGCCCTGCCTCCTTGCCTGCCAAGACCCAACAAGGGTGCTTAATGCAGCACCTGTTATAATGACTCTTCACATAATGCCATCTTGCTTCTAAAAGAAGAGAAATCATGTAACCAGTCACCCATTGTGACATTAATCTAAGCTGCATTCTTTGATGTCAGTTGCTATATTCCTTGCCTGCCATTGCACTACAAGACTTCCTGATGCTCTGTTTATTGTCTTGAACTCATTCATGGCCTTGGTTCGAGAAGAGCTCCTAAAACTTTGTCCGATTCTCAGTTTAGCATGCAACTTAGTATGCAAAAAGCAGTCGTATCAAATGGTCACTCTTTGTAGCATCAGTCTTATCTGCCTTCACTGATGTTACCCGGTTTCTTTACCTGCCGCTACACTACACAGCTGCCTAGTATTGTAGCTACTGGAGTGACATTTCGCTAATCACCAACTGACTTTTGCACAATGGGTCAAATCAAGGCACAAGTCACCATTGTGGCATTAGTCTACGCTGCCTTCTGTGATGTTAGTGTTGATGCTTTTCCACCTGCCTAATGCTGTGGCTGTTAGCATAACTTTTGTGCTAATCGCAACTTGCTTCTATACAAAAAGGAGTTGCATCAAGTAATCAGGTACCCATTGTGGCATCAGTCTAAGCTGCCTTCCTTCATATCATTGGGGACTCGTTGCTTCTTTTTCTGCCATTACATTGCAAGGCTACCTAATGCCATTCTTATTGCCATGAGTCTTTACGTAGCACAAACTTACTTGGCTTAACAGATGCCCATTGTGACATTAGTCTTAGGAGTAGATAACAATAACTACAATGTAACACCAGAAAATGATTCTCTTCAGTGTGGGTATTGTGTCATCCCATTTTTCAGACTTGAGAATAACTCACATAGGAGGTGTTTTCCTTCCAAGTTTTCCTAACAAGAAGCAGGAGTGCTGTGCTTGATTTGGATCAGAGAGAAAGCAACAACGCAAAACAGCAATTTCATCAACACCTCATACAGCTCTCATCCCAAGCACAGATTGCAAAACTGCCGAGGCTTCCAGCATCACTAACTGTCGTGCAGACTGCTTGCCAGGGTTTTATGAGAAAAGCCACGCCTCCTGTATCCTAGCGAGCAGCCAATAGGGGATGGGCATCTGTCCAAGGTGCTGCAAGGATAAACTGGTTTCAGGCAGCCATGGGAAAATTCAGGATTGCTCTGTCTGGATCAAGGAGGAGCAGTCTGTGCTTTCCCCGGTTCTCTCCTGATTTGAATGGTTTCCTTTCCTATGAAAGTCATTATTGCCCAGAAAGCAAAACCCGATTCCATTTGATAACATGACAAAAAGTGTTATATAGCACTATAGAATTCCTTTGCACTGCATTGACATAAACTCAAGGTCCTCCATTTTTTCCCCTTACTTATGTTTTTGTTTTGCCCCTCCCCTGCTACCCCTGCAATTAAACCTTGGGTTACCACAACCCAATGCCCATATAAGTCCCAAAGCTGTACCTTGCTTTCCATCTTCATATAGAGATATGGAGGCACCAATAGGCTGTAAATATTATGCGATTTACACTATTGAAGCCTAAATTACCTAATTTAAAGTGCAGCCTTGGGACAAGCAGGGGTGATAGAGACTCTTAGGGCAGTTATTTATTAGTCTGAATGCCAAAAACTTGAAAAATTCTACTTTTTTTTTTTTACTATAAAATTCAAATTTTTAGTGGGGAAAAAAACCTCAAATTTTTCGAGATTTATTATACCCCGAGGCTGCAGCCCACTCCAGCAGCCAAACAAAAGAACAATGGGAAGGTAACCAGATAGCAGCTCCCTAACACAAGATAACAGCTGCCTGGTAGATCTAAGAACAACACTCAATAGTAAAACCCATGTCTCACTGAGACACATTCAGTTACATTGAGAAGGAAAAACAGCAGCCTGCCAGAAAGCATTTCTCTCCTAAAGTGCAGGCACAAGTCACATGACTGGGGGCAGCTGGGAAATTGACAATATGTCTAGCCCCATGTCAGATTTCAAAACTGAATATAAAAAAATCTGTTTGCTCTTTTGAGAAATGGATTTCAGTGCAGAATTCTGCTGGAGCAGCACTATTAACTCCCCATCTATACTGTTTTTGTCCCCTCCTCTCGCTTTTGACTGACTGTTTCTTGTTGCTTTTGGCGCCCTTTTGGCGTTTTTGGGTTTATAATCTGTGGGTGGATGGGGTCTCTGGTTGCTTGTTTATATACTCCTGAGGAAGATCCCTGTGAGGGATCGAAACGTCGAGTTAAATAAAAAGTTTTTCTTTATTTTTGGCAGAAAATTCTGTGAGTGCTGCCATACTTCACCTTTACATTTATTTTGTTGGCTCGGGCGCCCAGGTACTCTATTCTGTAAATGGTGTGCACCTTTGGAACCGTGTATGTATATATATATATATATATATATATATATATATATATATATATATATATATATATATATGTATATATTGTTGCTTGCAACCCTTTTGCAACATATATATATGCAGTAACAGAAAAACACATTAGCACAAGGGTATTCTAAAGGGATTACTACCTGGACCTGCTGGTAATTCCAGGGTTTCATCAATTGCCGCAACTAATTTGTGCCAAGTTAATCGGACCCTAATGGCTTTAACTCTGCACACTGGTGATACCATCCAAACAGATTGCACTTGATTACACTGGAATTCTGGGAGGAAAAACATTGCTTCATGTTTAGGGAAAAAATACAGATTAGGGATTAGGGAAGAAATGCATCAGAATTTTGCACATTGCACTATAGTGCACCCCTCATAGAGCCTAAATAACGGCAGAGTTGAGTTTTTTTTTTTTTTTAAAGTTTTTATTTTTAACAGTTTTAACAACAATAGACAGAGAAGGAAATAGAAGAAAGAAAAAAAAAAAAAAAAAAAACCCGTGAGGCAAAGGCAATCAATACGGCTATACAGGATTCAAATCTTTTTCAGACTACTGTAAATTCAACCAGGTACCCCATATGGCATCAAATTTTTCTGGGCACCCTCTGGCTAAGTATGTCAATTTCTCATTTGGAAGATTGTCATTTACCAGCTTTTGCCAATAATGCAACGAGGGGGGGTCTAAAGACTTCCAGTGCATAAGAATGGCTTTCTTGGCGTAATAGAGGAGTTGTAGGTAGCAGAGTCTGGAGTAGGAGCGAAGTGGAATATCACCAGACAGTCCTAGTAGACAGAGTTCCGGGGAACGGATATTTGGGAGTGCTAGCTTTTCATCTAAGAACTGAAGCACCTTACCCCAGAATCCCTGTATCACCGGGCATGACCAAAATACATGGAACAGAGTACCTATCTCATCCCTGCACTTAGGCACATATCTGATACAGTGTTGTATATTTTTGCTAACCTATACGGAGTCAGGTACACTCTGTTTAAAAACTTTACTTGGATATATCTATCCCTCAGCGAGATGGAAATATTGGGAACCATTTTGAGAGCCTCAGACCACTTCTCATTATCCAACTCAGGAATGTCTCTTTGCCATTTAGTCTTAGATTTTTCCAGGGGTGAAGGGCCTGCAGACAACAAAATAGTATAGAACCAAGAGAGTGGTTTAGTCAGGTCTTGTCTATGGAGGTAGGTCTCCAGGGTGGATTCAACTACCCTTATGGGTCTAGCAGGAAATTGCATGTTAAAGGCATGCCGCAACTGCAGATACCTGAAAAACATATTGTAGGGAGGATGCATCTCCTGTCTCAGTAAATCATAGGTTTTACATTCACCACCATTGACAATATCTCCTAAGGTTTTCACTCCCAACTGGGCCCATCTAGCTATGTCCTGTATCTCATGAAAGTGGGAGAGATGGTTATTGCCCCATAGTGGAGTCCTAGGAGACCAAACTTCAGATGGGCCCTGTACCACCTTCAGGGCTTTCTGGAAAGCATGTATTACAGTGACCATAGAGGGTGTGGTGGTATAGTAAGAAGAGGCACCTCGGTATGGAAGTTTGGATAGGGCTTCCAAGGAGCCAACTATGGCAGCTTCTAGTATAACGGCCGGATTATTCATATCAGGGACCATCCACCAATGGGCATAGACTAGCTGTGCTGCAAGAAAATAATCTTTGAGGTTAGGTAAAGCTAACCCTCCACTAGATAAAGGAGCTTGCAATATTTTCATGTTTAAGCGTGGATGACTTCCAGCCCATAGAAAGCCCCTAATTATTTTATCCACCCCTGTAAACCAAGATGCCCTCGGAGTGATAGGGGAATTGTGTAATGCATACAGAAATTTAGGGAGAAAAATCATTTTAAATATATTAATTCTGCCTAGGAGGGAAAGGGGTAGGTAGAGTTGAGTTTTTAATGATCCACCAGACATGTCGGTATCATTTTAATAATGTCTTTAATGGTCATGATCTTGAGCTTTGAATGATCTTCACATCTTGGAATCAGACGAGGGAAGAAGATTAATAAGAGCTGTTAGATTGGGAGTCATCGAGAGCCAAAGCTGATACAAAGCCAGTTGGACTGATATCAGGAACCAACACAGTTATGCTTCCAATTAGAGCACAGAAAAACAGGATATAGGGGATTATGTGCAAATTTGCACCAGTAAGGGCACATGCTAAGATTCAGGGAGATTTAGTTGCCTGACAAATCGCTTTTTCTTTGGGCGACTAATCTCCCTGAAAAGCATTCCCGCCAGCTAGTATCTAAATCGCCAATGGGATGGCACTGGGAGTGCTTCGTTTCCGAATTTGCCTCACCAGGAAACTTCGGGTGACTTTGGAAAATGAAGAGCTCCGAGTGCCATCCCGCCGGCGATTTACATTCGAGCCGGCGGGAATGCTTTTCGGAGAGATTTGTTGCCCGAAGAAGAGGCGATTTGTTGCCAGGGGCGACTAAATCTGCTCCCGAATCATATCGTGTGCGCTTACCCTAAAGGAGTCTGTAGTCTCACTGCACTCCACAGATCAGTTCCAACGTTGATTGGTTGCTGTGGGTTAAAGTATTGGTTTTTTTTAGAACTAAAAAATAGTTCAACTGCCCTCCTCCATCAAATTCAGATTAGAATCAGACAATTTGGAGGCTGAATATTTAGTTGCATTTTGTGCATCTGCAAACACGACGTAGTCTGTGGTCTTTTCATGACGGACCAGACTGCCCAGTTCAATAGGACCAATTATATTTTTTTCTCTGCTAATATATCCCACTATGCCAACGTGCTAATAATGACCAGGACATTCATCTTAGCTCATTACCAAAGGATTAGCACCTGATTTGTGCCACATGAGATTGTAGCCCTATTTCCCCGTTGGGGCAGAATCACACACAGCAGTAAAATAGTCCAAGTAACAGAAAATGATATGGGGGGTATTAATATTTAGGTTTATAATAAAAGATAGAAAAACTGTAGAAAGCATGACGGTGCAATGCTTTAATACGTTTGCCCAAGGTCTAGTAACCAGGTCTGCTTTAAAACAAACATCTTATTGGTTTCTAGGGGAGACAAGACGGTAGACCTTGAGAAAACTTTGAATGCAGAACAGTGTGGTTGGACAGTCTTATCATTAGGTAAACTGTAGCTCACCAGTACCGGTTCTTCTCTATGTTATCCTGCAGGGATGTCCTGTGTGTAAAATTCGACTGCAAAATGTTTTATTGGGGAACTAATTGCTCCACATAATTACTTCCCCAATAAAACATTTTGCAGGAAAGTTTACTGCCTTGGATTTGTCCTGCATATACCATATTTTCTTTGAGGATGCCATAGACAGTCACTATTTAGTGGTCTGGTGGGGGCTGTTTGGGTCCCTGTGTAGTTGAGGTGCCAGGGCCTATTTTGAATCCCAATCCGGTATTGTTGGCAGTCACCATCTCTGGCCACTCTACCTCTTTTCTACAGCTTTATGGCAGCAACTGCCAACTAGGAACAGGCGCAGTTGAAGTCAGGAGCAGGTTGGCTTCGACTGTGTGTATTCTCTTATCCACCGGAGAGATAGGGAGAAGATGTTGCACGGCCAGAGATGGTCTGATACTTCAGATACTGAAGCCTTCCAACCACCTGCATCTCCATTGGGGGGTTCCACATAACTTCAAAGGAGAAGGAAAGGTCTTTTAACTTGGGGGTGCCTAACTTTTGGTGCTCACTGGAATAACCCCCGGCCGGTGCCGTTTTATGCTGATAGGAGCACCAGCCTGGGGTTTCAGGTAAGTACATGCAATCACTTGGGGGACCTTTCCTTAAAGGAAGCAGATCCCGTTCCCCAGGCCCCACCATCCGCCATTGCAACGTCAGCTTCCTCAATAGTTACACCGCTGGAAGGAACCTATTGAATAAGCTCATCAAAGAATACTTTCCCTTTAACATCTACCATTTTTTCCCTTTCCCATCAGTGAGGAATATTCTCTTTTCAATTTCAACTTTTGGAGTTATCTCAATAGGGATTAAGGGCAAACTTTCCCCAATATGGTGAAGCAGCACTCTGCATACTCCACTGCTTCACCATATTGGGAAAAGTTTGGCCATAATCCCTATTGAAATAACTCTTCCGCCTTGCTGAACTACAACTCACAACCTTGTTCTTGTCTTTTTAATTACAAGCATATACCACAACCAAGGAACAGTTATTTGAATTTTCTCTACAGGAAAAATGATAACCCACCTGGATCGAATATATTATTGGTTTTATATATATTTATTCTTAAATTATTCCTTGTGCTTCCTGGCTGGCCAGTGTTTTAGAGAATATATAATAAATTGTATTCTTAAAGGGATCCTGTCATGGGAAAACATGTTATTTTCAAAACACATCAGTTAATAGTGCTGCTCCAGCAGAATTCTGCACTAAAATCCGTTTCTCAAAAGAGCAAATAGATTTTTTTATATTCAGTTTTGAAATCTGACACGGGGCTAGACATTTTGTCAATTTCCCAGCTGCCCCTGGTCATGTGACTTGTGCCTGCACTTTAGGAGAGAAATGCTTTCTGGCAGGCTGCTGTTTTTCCTTCTCAATGTAACTGAATGTGTCTCAGTGGGACATGGGTTTTTACTATTGAGTGTTGTTCTTAGATCTACCAGGCAGCTGTTATCTTGTGTTAGGGAGCTGTTATCTGGTTACCTTCCCATTGTTCTGTTGTTTGGCTGCTGGGGGGGAAAGGGAGGGGGTGATATCACTCCAACTTGCAGTACAGCAGTAAAGAGTGATTGAAGTTTATCAGAGCACAAGTCACATGACTTGGGGCAGCTGGGAAATTGACAAAATGTCTAGCCCCATGTCAGATTTCAAAACTGAATATAAAAAAATCTGTTTGCTCTTTTGAGAAATGGATTTCAGTGCAGAATTCTGCTGGAGCAGCACTATTAACTGATTCATTTTGAAAAAAAAATCTTTTTCCCATGACAGTATCCCTTTAATATATTGGTTTCGCAATCCACCTTCTGTGTTCTTGAATGTTTTGGAAAGGGGCTCAGAATTCCACTTTCTCCCCAGTTTATGGGGGCAGACAGCTCCTTTATTTTTTCTAGCATCACAAAAGAAGCCATCAGACTACAGAATATACTCCCCACTTTTTTCTGCTGCGCTTTTTTTTACCATTTTAAAGGGCACTTAATGCGAAAGAACAAAAAAACGCCGTCCAACCCAACATTTTTCGAAAATAACTATGCCGCCACTCCTGTTCCAAGTCAGAAAAAAAAAAATATATAATTATAGAAAATGTGTTCTTGAGAATTGCAAAGCCCAGTGACAGGTCCAGACCTGCCTATATGATTAATTCAGCTGCATCCCCTTATTTTCTCGCTTTTGGGAAAGCGGCCGGGATTCTAAAACTCTCAAAATTTTTCTCTCCAAAAAAAAAAAAAAAGAAACCAACTGTTCAAATTCTTTTTTGCAGCTATCAATTTGGTACCGGTGGGCAAAAAAAAAAAAAGCAACAACAAAAATGACTTACATTTTAGATGTCACCAAAAAAACTATCCTTAATGGACCCCATGGAGAGCCATTAAAGAGCCGTTTTCTTCTTTGACTCAATAAAGCCTTGTACTGCATTTATAAACGTCTCTTGGCATTGACAAAATACTGGCAAGTGTTCTAGCGAGCGGGAGACAAGAACAGTCTCTGTTTTGTACGAGTGAAGTAAGATTAAGGGCTTTGGCCGGTGACTCCTGTCAAAGTGAATGTGACCAATTATTTCGGGGATGATGTCACGTTCGATGGCTCGGAAAAGCATTTCCTTCTCCTTTCACTCCATAAACAGGACCATATTCTGCAGTATTTTACATATAATGCGCGGGGTTTAACCAGTGAGAGTCGGGAAAGGAGAGCAGAACAGGGAGCCAGTGTGCGGGGGACACAGGGTGAGCTTGTTCCGGCTATCGGCAGGGAAACAATAGTCGCCATTAGATCAGATTCATTGAATTGAACTGAGCCGAGGAACAAATGTGATTCTGCAATTGAAACATCTGCTAAACCCTTATTGCCAAGTCAGTGTTGGACATAGAACTAACCCAATGGATCCATGGAGTCTGAGCCACATGCAACTATCCTTTTAAGCATGTTTCACTGATGAGCAAGGGAGACAGAGACCTGGAAAAAAGTTACTAGGAAACAGATCCCGGCACCATTCATATATTTAATAGACATGAAGTTGTGAGATTTTTTTTTAATGTCACCATTTAAAGGGATACTGTCATGGGAAAAAAAAAATTCAAAATGAATCAGTTAATAGTGCAGCTCCAGCAGAATTCTGCACTGAAATCCATTTCTCAAAAGACCAAACAGATTTTTTTATATTCAATTTTGAAATCTGACATGGGGCTAGACATTTTGTCAATTTCCCAGCTGCCCCATGTCATGTGACTTGTGCCTGCACTTTAGGAGAGAAATGCTTTCTGGCAGGCTGCTGTTTTTTCTTTCTCAATGTAACTGAATGTGTCTCAGTGGGACATGGGTTTTTACTATTGAGTGCTGTTCTTAGATCTACCAGGCAGCTGTTATCTTGTGTTAGTGAGCTGCTATCTGGTTACTTTCCTATTGTTCTTTTGTTTGGCTGCTGGGGGGGAAAAGGGAGGGGGTGAAATCACTCTGACTTGCAGTACAGCAGTAAAGAGTGATTGAAGTTTATCAGAGCACAAGTCACATGACTTGGGGCAGCTGGGAAATTGACAAAATGTCTAGCCCCATGTCAGATTTGAAAATTGAATATAAAAAAATCAGTTTGCTCTTTTGAGAAATGGATTTCAGTGCAGAATTCTGCTGGAGCAGCACTATTAACTTATTAACTGATTCATTTTGAAAAATTTTTTTTTTCCCATGACAGTATCCCTTTAATGACAGGACCATATTTGTTACTATAGGCACCATCTCTCCCTACTATACCTGCTATCCCACAGTCACACTCCCTTCCCAGAGACTATTATCCCACTGTTACTATAGGCACCATCTCTCCCTACTATACCTGCTATCCCACAGTCACACTCCCTTCCCAGAGACTATTATCCCACTGTTACTATAGGCACCATCTCTCCCTACTATACCTGCTATCCCACAGTCACACTCCCTTCCCAGAGACTATTATCCCACTGTTACTATAGACACCATCTCTCCCTACTATACCTACTATCCCACAGTCACACTCCCTTCCTAGAGACTATAATTCCACTGCTACCACAGGCAGGTGCTAGTAAAATGTACATTGTACTGTATCTCTACTTACACAGAGAAATCCAGTGATAACAATGTGACAGGGCAGTAAAAAATAAGAGCTCCAATTTCCTAATATTTCTGTTATTAAGACACAAGTGCATCAGACACTTTCTGGTCAGAGGCCAATTTGACTGTTTTCAATTTTGTTTTTATTTGAGCTTCCCAACAACAAAAGAGAAACTTCGCACTACACTGCAAAATAATCCTTAATTGCACAGATGGCCTTTTTATGCAGAGAGTAAGCAGCCTCCTACTACAATGTGTTAGTCACCTTTAACTCTTCCAAAGAGCCACGTCTGAGCTCCTATGCCTGACACTTATACAGAGAACACGTATCGCTGCTTATATTCGCCATGTCTTTCATGTCTCAGCTGGGATTTCAGTCTTTTCCAATGCTGATGCTGTTAAAACCTCATAGCAATGCTGTGCTGGCTTTGGGATCAGAAACAGAAACATGGGGGGAGGACTATATTGAGGGCTTTATAGTTCGTCATACAATAAAACATTTTTCCTGATCAGACTCCCCCTTGAGGACTATGGGATCACTGAATAGTAACGTGCAGTGTTACACTAACACAAATTGACATACTCTGTGCTTTTTGTCTTTTAATATTTTCCATCTGTTTAATGAATCCAAAACCCTCCCAACAAAGTGATCACTTTGTTGGGAGGGTTTTGGATTCATTAAACAGATGGAAAGATCCATTTTCATTATCCATTTTTGGAGAGTTGATGACCCAACTTGGGTATTGTAAAACAGGTAGAGCTTTTAGTGTTGGATGGGGATTAGGTGGATCATGGGAATGTTCAGTTGTAATGGAACGTGGGCGGAGTAAATGGTGACATGGTCAGGCATCGAGATGATATTTTTATTACATTGGGGCCCTATTCTATTTCGATGGAAAGGCCCGCCCCTCCAGGTCAGTGACCTGGTTGCACTGGTTTCTGTGATGCCATACAGTAATTATCTGTATTAATTACTAATCAGCCTTATATATTTGTGACATTTCTATTCTATGTGTACTGTATATTGTGAGTGGGTCCCTAAGCTCAGTAAGTGACAGCAGCACAGAGCATGTGCAGTGAATCAGCAGAAAAGAAGATGGGGAGCTACTGGGGCATCTTTGGAGACACAGATCTTTACTGCTAAAGGGCTGTGGTTGCCTTGGGCTGGTACAGAAGCATAAAACATCATGTACAACATTTCTACCTACTTCTTTAGTTAGGCTTTAGTTCTCCTTTAAGTATTCTTGGGAACACGCACTGTGACCAATGTGACAATATTTTCATATATTCATGACCTTGTATGAGATTAAAGGAGAAGAAAAGCTACGGAGGCATTTTATTGCCAGTAGATTAGCTGCAATAGTGCAAGCTAAAATGCTATATTTATTCTGTAGAATATTTTACCATACCTGAGTAAAAAGCTCTAGAAACTCTCTGTTTGTTTAGGATAGGAGTTGCAGTATTAATGTGGTTTGACATCACTTCCTGCCTGAGTCTCTCCCTGCTCTGGGCTCAGATTACAGTAGAGAAGGGAGGGGGTGGGGAAGAGGAGCAAACTGAGCATGCTCTTGCCCAGGGCAATGAGGTTTAAGCTGAAGGCAGGAAGTCTGATACAGAAGCCCATGTGTACACAATAGAAGGAAAGAAATACAGGGGACTTAGAGCAACATTACGTTGGGGGTTTACTGGTATATTTAGATGGACCTTTCTGATAAGGCTTACTTAGTTTTAACCTTTCCTTCTCCTTTAAGGTGACGCTGAGCAGCTTGACCTAAACCTTTGCCCTAGTGCCACCATTTAAAGGAGTTGATGATTGAACTGACGGCACAATGAATCCCGATCACAGTTTATGAAGGCTGATGGATAATTTCTGCCTGTGGAATATCATGAGATCTCCAGAAAATGCAGCTCATTAATTAATCAACTTATTATAAATAATAAGTTGAGAAGAGAAAAGCACATCATCTGCTAGACACTGCCGAACTTCATATTCTCCTATAGGACAGCAGCTTCCAACTTAATTGCATTTAATGTTACCATGGAAAGACCTACTTATTATATGAAAACCTCATCTAATCAGCAAGAGAGAACATATGGCTGTTATACTTCCAGACAGATAAAGCTGAAACTGCTGTGATCTCAAAACGCCTTCTGTTACCACTTGCTTTTACTTGCTCTTTATTAATATATATATATATAGATTTATTCTATATTTCCTTTACTTTCTGTGCCATATTCCATCTTACAACCAAATATAATCATATATAAAGAATAAAGTTTTTCTGTTCATGTTGCCTATACATTTAGGTACAGCATGACCAATTGCAACTGAACTTTCCTTAGGCCATCCTCTCAACCATGAGGAGGTCAGTAACAATATTTGATTAAAAAAACTCAGGCCCTCTCTCATGCAGTGGCCCAAAGCCGTTTTTAAATTTGCCAGACTTCAAATTCAGATTAATATTTCTAATACAAGAACTATCACCCATGTCTTTTATGGCATAACAGATAATAGTCTCTGGGAAGGGAGTGTGACTGTGGGATAGCAGGTATAGTAGGGAGAGATGGTGTCTATAGTAACAGTGGATAATAGTCTCTGGGAAGGGAGTGTGACTGTGGGATAGCAGGTATAGTAGGGAGAGATGGTGTCTATAGTAACAGTGGATAATAGTCTCTGGGAAGGGAGTGTGACTGTGGGATAGCAGGTATAGTAGGGGGAGATGGTGTCTATAGTAACAGTGGATAATAGTCTCTGGGAAGGGAGTGTGACTGTGGGATAGCAAGTATAGTAGGGAGAGATGGTGCCTATAGTAACAGTGGATAATAGTCTCTGGGAAGGGAGTGTGACTGTGGGATAGCAGGTATAGTAGGGAGAGATGGTGCCTATAGTAACAGTGGGATAATAGTCTCTGGGAAGGGAGTGTGACTGTGGGATAGCAGGTATAGTAGGGAGAGATGGTGCCTATAGTAACAGTGGATAATAGTCTCTAGGAAGGGAGTGTGACTGTGGGATAGCAGATATAGTAGGGAGAGATGGTGTCTATAGTAACAGTGGATAATTGTGAGAACGCATGCTTGCGTCCTGTCCGGCGCAGGCGCGGACGCGCTAATGCGCGTCGGCGTCTGACGCGGGGCGACGGTCGCGGAGGCGACGGTCGCGGGCGCAAGGACGTAGGACGTCAGCTCTGCGACGTCAGCGCAATGACGCCAGTTTGGCACCAAAAATCCTGTATTTAAACCCAGACCAGATTAACATGCATTGCCTGGTTATTAGGTTATTTGACTGAAACCCTAGCGACTCTGAACTTTGGATTCCTGATTATTGACCCTTGCCTGAACCCGGACTTTGATTACTGCCGCCTGTCTCGACCTTCTTGCCTGTTTACCGATTACGAATATTGCTGCCTGCCTTTTGACCTCGGATCTCCTGACTACGCCTTTTGCCTAATCCCTTGTACTTCGCTGAACGTCTCACTGGCTACTCTCCACAACCCTGCTCCCTGTTCCACTCCAGGTGGGTAGCGGTTGTGTGAGGCGCTTGTGGGTTCATTATCTTCTGCTCCAACTTCTTCTACGTCTGGATTATACTGGTAAATCCTGACAGATAATAGTCTCTGGGAAGGGAGTGTGACTGTGGGATAGCAGGTATAGTAGGGAGAGATGGTACCTATAGTAACAGTGGATAATAGTCTCTGGGAAGGGAGTGTGGCATGACCTATAGGTAACTTTTGATGTAGATTAATATTTTGAAAAGAACATTTTTATTGTCAGTATCACTTTAAAATAGTATTTGAGAATAATAATGTCAAATTCATCAAGATTATATTTCATTTAAGTATGTTTGGGGGCCAAGGGCAACTACCCTAAAGTTGAGCCTGACTGTCAGTGCTGCTACATGGATTAGCATGCTCAGTGTAAGTGACCCTCTCCCATTGCTGCGCAGCCAACAACACGAAACACTGATCATTCCAGTCAATACAAAGGCTGAGATCTGTCAGAGCAAAATGTTCCTGATCATCCTCAGAGTCATTGTGCTGTTAGCTCTTTGGCTATGGGGCCCAGAGCAATAACTGAACTTCTCTGCTGAGAGTATGAAAAACTGGTTTGGCTGAAGTTGTTAGCTTTGTGTCACACACTCCCAACCCCCCAGTGATCAGGAGCACTTAGTTAAATGGAGTTCGCTCTGCTGTCTATGGTCGCAAAATTAATGCTCATGTCACCTAGTGGTGGAAGGTACCAGTAAGTGCTCATAGGACATGAAATGCGTTGGCCAGTTTTAGAGATGGTAATTTTCATGTAGCTTTGGATAAAAAAAAAATATTTTACTTTTTGTGACCCTTGTGGATCCTTCAAGTGCCTATAACCCCATGTTGCTGTTGTTTACGCATGTTTGCTCCCTAAGCTGAGGATCTAAGTCAGTGCTCCCCAACCAGTGGCTCATGAACAACATGTTACTCACCAACCCATTGGATGTTGCTCCCTGTGGCCTCAAAGCAGGTGCTTATTTTTGAATTTCAGGCTTGGAGGTAAGTTTTGGTTGAATTAAAACCAGGTCAGTCTCCTGTAGACTGCCAGTCCACATAGGGGCTACCAAATAGTCATTCACAGCCCCTAATTGGCACCGCTGGGGACTTTTTGCATGCTCGTGTTGCTCTTCAAGTTACATTTAAAAAGGTTGTAAAAGGTCTAGGGCTTGAGCACTTGGACCACCTTTTCTAAAATGTGTTCAAATAGTCGGTGCCTTATCTGCATCTCAATGTTTTTGGTATAGGATCGCCCTGTGTGCAGGAAAACAGAACAGATGGGAACACACCAACTATTCTCCACCTGCTGAGAAAATGCAGGAAGACAGAAGCAATTAGCCTAAAGGTACTTGCACCAACGAGGCACTCCTTGCATTTCTGTATAGTTGCACTCGGCAAAAACTTAGTTCTTCCTGACTCTTGTTCCATATCCAGTGCAGTTATACCTACTGACTCAAGGGAACCCTAGAGAAACTGCCACCTCTGAACCAGGCAGTAGCTCCAGGGTTCCCTTAGTGACCTGCATTAATTGCATCACAGTTGTACCAAAATAATTGGATGGACACATCATGCCAAATTCTGGATAGAAAGGCAAAGATTTTCACTGCAATAGTGCCTGCCGTTTGCCAGGACGTTTGTGCTAATTTCAATGCATCGGCCACAATTGTATCAGTCAGGGGCGTAACTACAGAGGAAGCAGACCCTGCGCTTGCAGGGGGGCCCAGTAGAATAGGGGGCCCAGTGAGGCCCTAATTAATAGCCAATTTTAATATGTCTGGGTACAGGCCACCTTATCAATATTTTGGGGCCCTAAATTGAATTTGCTGTGGGGCCCAGTGACATATAGTTACGCCACTGGTATCAGTCGCAACTCCTTGTTTGACACTGTAATTCTAGGGTAAAATCCTGCATTGTGGGAAAGCAAGATGTCGATTGGGATCAATATTGACCGTACCTCAGGTCAGATTGGTGATGCACCATAACTGCCAATGTGTGGTACACAAGTGAAGATAAATGGCAGCCTCTCTTCACTCCAATCATATGGGGCAAATTCACTAAGATTCGTAGTTGCGCCAGCGTCCGCTTCGCCGCACTTCGCCAGGCGAATTTTCCAGCACTACGCAAATGAACTAAAATACAAAGTTGCGCTCAGGGGAAACGAAAGGTTGTGAAGTTGCACTAGCGTTAATTCGCCAGGCAAAGCGAAGTTACGCTAGCGATGCTTAATTTGCATACGGCGCCAAATTGAATTTACAATGGAGGAATATGTAGCAGCACTACACAAGCCTGGGAAACCTTCAAAACATCAAATAACATTTTTACTTTGCCCTACACATGTGCCCACTGTAAAGTTAAGTTGCCATGAGTTAAGAAATGTAGGGGGGAAGGAGGGGAGCCCCAAAAAAACTTTTTGATCTTTTTCAGCCTATCACCCATAAAAAAAGAAAAAAACGCCAGCGTTTTTTGGGACTTAGAAAAAATTGTAACTTTTTTTGAAGCAATCCCTATCTACTCTATTGCACTTCGTCTGGTCTAAGGTGGCGAAGGAAGTCTAGCGTAAAAGGTAGCGTTCAGAAAAATGCGCGCGTCAGTGAGTTTGCGTAGTTACGTCCATTGCGCAAATTCGCCAGGCGTAAGAGTGCGAAGTAACACCAGCGAATTTACGCCAGTGTCCATTAGTGAATCAGCAAATTAACGAAAATGTGCTACGCTAGCGAATTAACGCTAGCGTTAGGCGCTTCGTCCTTTCGTGAATTTGCCCCATAGAATGGTGGTCATATTATTTATGGACCTTTGTATTGTATTCATCTGTTCAGCCCGTGGGTCATTCAGTTGGACACCATATATACAACTGACCTGTGTATGGTTCATTTACTGTTTATACCTGGTCCTGGGAATATTACTGGAATCAAGAAGAGAGTTTGACTTTTTCAGGTGCAGGTGTAATTCCATTCCTCCCTATCGGGAGCATCAAAGTATTATGTGAATATCTTTATACACTTTGTAAGTACAAATGCAATGTCATTAGATTATTTTCTTTAGGGACATTTTTTTCGCCCTTTTCTTCCTCCATCAATTAACCTGTTGTCGTGATCATAGCCATGAGGGAGAATGTCCAGAATCCAAAAATAGGTACAACGTCATGCAAAATTTATGGCTTTGTGTGGGGTTATTTTCATGAAGATTGTGTTGTTTGGTTATATGGTGTCTCTGTCTTTCTAGGGAAAAGAAGACATAAGGGATATGTGTCAGGTGTTTGGGAACAGGTGTGCTTCATGCCTTCATTTCCCTTACACACAAGCTAATTAGTGGTGGGGGTAGGGGCATTGTCTCCTATGAATCAACAAAGAAAGACCATTGAAAAGCTGGAGGGTCTTTAGGTTTTGTAGTTATATTAATACAAAGTGATGTTTATGGATGTCGCATCTGTCCCATGACTCAATTATTAAAGGTTTGTACCCCATACAATGCAAGGAAATTAAAAGACACCTTGGAGTTCCATGTGCCCAGTGGCTTTTTTATAGGCATGGAACTTTTTGACTTCTAGTAACCTCATATTTGGCAATAGGAGGTTTCCTGGTGTAGATTTATGCTTAAGGTGGCCATAGACATACAGATCCGCTCGAATGTCGCCGAATGAGCGGATCTCTCCCCGATATGCCCACATTGAGGTGGGCGATATTGGGCCCTAGGATCCAACGATCAGATCATAATGCATCCGATACGGGCGTCAGATTGCAGGACCGCATAAACGCACAGATGCGGCCGCGATCCAACACGATTTTTAAACCTGCCCAATCGATATCTGGCCGACTTTTGCTGTGATATCGATCTATGAAGGGCGTCAGATGGCCCCAAGCACAACAATAAGCTGCCGTCTCGGTCTGTCGGCAGCTTTTATTGGCCTTTGTATGGGGGCCTTTAGACATGGAGAAGAAGCAATTACTTTCCGCACACTGGCTTTCCAGTCATTCAACACTATACAAAACATCAATGCTGTGCTAGTAGTAGTAGTAGCTAATTTCTGCAACCCTACCCAGACCTCTTCAGTCCAGAAGTTTTATATCATAGCCTATTCACAGAGACACCAGCTGTGGTGCTCCCCAATCTGTGGTGGGACTGGACAGCAGAGGACCATTAAAACACTCCCTCGCACACTAGAAAGCAATATAAAGTACCAAGAACACTAGGGCTAAATAACAATAACTATTAAGTGCAACTAAAACTGCTAAGTCATTGATGTATAATTCTCCAAACATCATGATGGACCAACCCTAGGTTTTTTGTTACATCATACTGGAGAAACACACAAGTTTGTAGGAATATGCTTAAAATCATTGTTCTTATGCTTTCACTAATAAATCCTTACATTACATGTGAGGGGCTCCAAAGGCGTGGCAGGTGGAAGGGCGGTCAAGGACCGAAACCCAACAAAGTTAATAGAGGACTTATTTAGAGTTGCCTTCTATGCACCAGAACGTTTAAAGGGATTGTGTCATGATTTTTATGGAGTAGTTTTTATTTCTAAAAGACACTGTTTACACTGCAAATAATTCACTCTAGAATTTAAAATTTCATTCCTGAACCAGAAAGTGTATTTTTTTGTTGTTGTAATATTGGTGTGTAGGTGCATCTCAGTTCATTTTGCCTGGTCATGTGATTTCAGAAAGAGCCAGCACTTTAGGATGGAACTGCTTTCTGGCAGGCTGTTGTTTCTCCTACTCAATGTAACTGAATGTGTCTCAGTGGGACCTGGATTTTACTATTGAGTGCTGTTCTTAGATCTACCAGGCAGTTGTTATCTTGTGTTAGAGAGCTGCTATCTGGTTACCTTTATTCAAGAGGTAATAGATAGATGTAGGATGAATCCAAGCAAGCGAATATCAAAGTCGAAGGATTTACCGCAAATCCTACGATCGATCGATCAAAGGACGATTCGAACGAATCGAAGGATTTTAATCCATTGATCGAAGGATTTTCCTTCGATCAGAAAAAGCTTAGAAAGGTCCCCATAGGCTAACATTGTAGCTCGGTAGGTTTAAAGTGGCGAAGTAGGTAGTAGTTAAAGAGACAGTACTTCGACTATCGAATGGTCGAATAGTCAAACGATTTTTACTTTGAATCGTTCGAATCGAAGTCGTAGTGGAAGGTCGAAGTAACCTATTCGATAGTCCAAGTACCCAAAAAAAAAAACGTTGAAATTCGAAGTTTTTTAACTTTGAATCCTTCACTCGAGTTTAGTAAATGTGAAATGGATTTCAGTGCAGAATTCTGCTGAAATAAACAAGTTTTCCCATGACAGTATCCCTTTAAGATGCAGCAGCTACGTTTGACTGCCTTTAGCTGTGTGTTGCAGAACTCCATGCACAATATTTTGCCAGGTCAGACTATATTAAAATCACAATGTAATACAAAGGGGGTTTACAGAGCCTGGGGGCATCAAGGAACCCTCATAATGCCTTGGTGGCTTCCTCCAGACACAAGCCCTTCTGAATACGTTTCATAACTCTTATGTTACCGGCAACAGACAGATGATACAATAATACTGTAACCTTTGGACTGCATGTTCAGCATCACATAAACTACATGCTTGAGTAGAGCGGTGATTGATCATCCATTGATGGTGTCCGAAGAGCTTTTCTACTCATCCTCTTATTCAAGTTCAGTTATTGGTGACTAATGTGTTCCATAAATCCATGTGAGCTGTTATGGCTACAAACACAGTCTGTTTTGCTGCAATATATATTGAGCGAAATATCTGGCAAGTTCAGGTGAGTTCATACAGACTTCAACCAACAGCAAAAACCCCATGACTAAGCACCCTGAGGGGTGTGAAACGCATAGGGTGGATGGAGATGGAGCTAATATTTTAATTTTTCTACCAATAAATGTATCTTTTAACTGAATATCTCTGGTCTTGTGGATCTGAATGAGTGTCGGTCAGCCCTGCTTCTTTATCATCAACAGCAAAAGCAGAACATTCAAGAGAATATACTGTATTCTATCCAGAGGTGGAATTTTCACACACCCGAACATGCCCCAGACACTTTAGCAGATGTGTGGATAGTAATTCTCATAGCAGTTAGCACAATATCCTCCTGACGGATTCACCTGCGCCCCAGAATGGGTAACCTGAAAACATGCGCTGGGGATGGGAGCGGGTTTGCTAAGCACAATGCTGAGGTGTAATTAAACAGCTGTTACTTTACAAACTCCTTTGGGAAATGACATATAAGAGACATTTTACGACAGCATTTCTTTGCTCCCTGCCCTACTGGATAAATAAATTGTCAAAAAGTCTCTGCGCTCTTTTTCCAAGCACAAAGATCATTTGCTACCCTTCATGAATACAGCACTATCTGCATTTGGCAGCACTGTATTCATGAGTGGTGGGAGGCATGTAAGAGCTGCTGCTGGTATGGTGAACCCCCAACTCTGAAAGGCCCTTGTAAGTAGCTGCACCACCAAGTACTGCAGTGCAGTCATCGCTTGTGTTTTGTTGAAGGGCCATCAATAAAACTCAATATTTTACTTTCTCCAAAGGGCTAAAGTCACACAGGAAACATCAACTTCTGTTCATCCAAAATTCACAAGCTTGAGGCTTGGAGCAGTGGTTCCTAAAGTGTGGGGCTAGATCAGTGAAGAGGGGGCTCTGCCTGAAGAAAACTTTTGGTGATATTTGGGAAGAATTCATATTTGTTGACATAGATACAAACTTGAAGGTTTAGCTTAAAGGTCAGTTAGGAGCAGAACTAGGGACATATTTGCTATTCTAGACAGGGTCGGACTGGGCCTCAGGGAAACCAGGAAAAAACCCGGTAAACCCTGGCCCTCATCTTCCCCTGCCTGAAACTCTGCATTCCCTGACCTCTCCCCACCCAACTGTTGGTAGGGTTTCCACCCAGCCGGAAAAACGGGTCTCAAGGCCGTTGACAATATTAAAAAAATACTGTCAATTACACTGCCGGTAAAATTCTGAGGAGAGGAACCACCATTATCAAACAGCTTTGCTGCCCCTCCTTGAAATTCCCAGTTGCGAAGCATCTGGGAAGTCTCGGCGCTTACGTGATATCTTGACGTCGCAGTCTTGTGTGATGAGATTTATGGGTGACGTGACTGGCGTCCTTAAAGATGAGAGGGCAGGAGAACAGGTGTCATTATAGTTCTTACTGTACTACTGACATGGGCTCCCCATGCTGCTCCTCTCATGAGCTCTCGGGAGTCGGAACCGAAACGCTGCTGGTTTAAGGGGTGGGGCTTTGGGCGTGGTTGGGGTGGGGCTTAGGCTGGTAATTTTTTATTAGAAAAGGTGGCGACCCTAACTGTTGGATGGAGGAGGATTGTGGCTGGCAAGGGGGACTCTGAAGTTGGAGGAGGGGCATTGGGGTCCCAGATATTATTAGAACTGTGGCTAGCTTTTCCTATGTCTGTATCATTGTTATTAAGTAAGAGGGGCCAATGGTTGGACCTCCAATTGGGCCTTGAACCAAGGTCTTGGGCTATTGAATCAGGAAAAACTTTTGGCAGCTGTTTGGCATATCTTGGTTTTGGCAGAGATACAGTTTTTACCATAAGTATACAGAGGTATCAGGAATTTGCACTGTGATAGAGAGAAGAACTGATTTGTGCATTATTGGCCAACACAGTTTTTGGGGATAAATATAGCACAATGATCCCACCGATGATGGTGTAGCTGTCGTGTCATGTCAAGAATCCCTCAATGACTCATAGTCCCAGCTGCAAATGTATCTGCAACCAAATACCATCAGGCAAATGGAGGGTGTGCTTTTTAATTTAATAAATGTATGGAATGCAGAAAACATCTGATCAACTCTTCTACTACATCATGGAACTGAATATAATATACTTGATCATGTAATGATTTTGTGCATTTCTTTATTGTATGTTATTACTCTTCTAATCTATAATCAGAGCTCTCGCTGGTGGGGGTCTGCACACCACTATTATATCATGCATGCAGTACTAAATGCGACGAATGAACGGGAGAGGGAAATGACAGTATATGATGACAGCATCCCTTACCTTTTCCTTTCTTTCCCCAGGCAGCAGGGTTATAAAGCAATCATAGGTAATTTAGATAAGGACCACTTATGCCTAATTGTCTGCTCCACTCACAACTGGAATCCTGGGACTGCGGTGAAAAAGAACAAAATATGGTTTCCTTATGTAAACTGGAAAAAAAGAGGACAGTATATAAATGGGAAAACTATATATATATATATATATATATATATATATATATATATATACACACACACACACACACACACACACACACACACACACACACACAGGTATATATGTTTTTTTCACAATATTGTGTGTATCTAATTAAATGTATCTTAATAGAAATAGATTTTTAATTAATATATGTGTATATTATGCCTATTTATTGTGCCTCCAGGACACACTGGTACTTAATCTCCCTGAGTGCAAGAAGTTATTCTCTTATCTGACTTCAGTGGGCCCACTTGAACCTTAAAGGGATAATGTCATGGTAAAAAAAAAAAATTCAAAATGAATCAGTTAATAGTGCTGCTCCAGCAGAATTCTGCACTGAAATCCATTTCTCAAAAGAGCAAACAGATTTTTTTATATTCAATTTTGAAATCTGACATGGGGCTAGACATATTGTCAATTTCCCAGCTAACCCAGTCATGTGACTTGTGCTCTGATAAACTTCAATCACTCTTTACTGCTGTACTGCAAGTTGGAATGATATCACCCCACCCCCCCCCAGCAGCCTAGCAACAGAACAATGGGAAGGTAACCAGATAGCAGCTCCCTAACACAAGATAACAGCTGCCTGGTAGATCTAAGAACAGCACTTAATAGTAAAATCCAGGTCCCACTGAGACACATTCAGTTACATTGAGTAGAAGAAACAATAGCCTGCCAGAAAGCAGTTCCATCCTAAAGTGCTGGCTCTTTCTGAAAGCACATGACCAGGCAAAATGACCTGAGATGCACCTACACACCAATATTACAACTAAACAAATACACTTGCTGGTTCAGGAATGAAATGTTATATTGTAGAGTGAATTATTTGCAGTGTAAACAGTGTCATTTAGAAATAAAAACGACATCATAAAAATCATGACAGAATCCCTTTAAGCTGGCCAAAAATGTACCAATAAAATTGTAGGGTTTTCCACAAAACCTTGTATGAGGAGTCCACTTGGCTGTTGATCATTTTAAAATGATCAAATAATTTTCTCTTCCAGCATGGTCCTCCTCCTGACACTATTCTGGGTTACGGGAACATCACTTCCAGGTCATGGGTCAGGTAACACATCTATGGTGGTTGGAAATCTTTTCTAAGTAGATTAATTGGGGACTGAAGTTAACCTTTAATATCTTCAAAAGGATTTGGAGTTTTAATATAGTCAGTTAATTAATAATAATAATGTAAAGCCTAGGTTCACCTTTAAGTTAACTTTTAGTATGTTATAGAATAGCTTCTTCTAAGCAACTTGTCAATTGGTCTTCATAATTTCTTTCTTTTATTTTTATAGTTTTTGAATTATTGGCCTTCATCTGACTCTTTCTGCTTTGAAATAGGGGTCACTGACCTAGGGTTGCCATCGTTTCAACCGGTGGAGACCAGGCAGGGGGCAGGGCCGTGATGTAGAGGGGCGGGCTTGTGATGTCGGGGCCGATTGGCCGATTGCCGTGTCAGTCATGAAGAATCCTGCCCGGTTTTCCTTATTTGGCCCGTTTTGACCCGGGAAGCCCTTCAAAACAGGTGACAGGTGGCAACCCTACACTGACCCCATCTAAAAAACAAATGCTCTGTAAGGAAGAAAAAAATATTGTTCTTGATACTTTTTATTACTCTTCTTTCTATCCAGGCGTCTCCTATTCATATTCCAGTCTCTTATTCAAATCAATGCATGGTTGTTAGGTTAATTTGGACCTTAGCAACCAGATTGCTGAAAACTGGAGAGCTACTTAAAGGTTAACAAACCTTTAATTTTAATTAAGTTCCCCCCACACACAAATATTTTCCAAATGGGTCTCTAACCGGCAGAAATTAAGATTTCCTCGATTTTTTTTTTAATTCTGTAGCATTTTTAACATTATGTATTTATTTTGTGGTACATTATTTTAATATTATAATAATACAGGTATTGTATCATCGGGACCTGGGGCTTTCTGGATAAAGGGTCTTTCCGTAATTTGGATCTTCACACCTTAAGACTACTAGAAAATCATGTTAACATTAAATAAACCCAATAGTCTGGTTCTGCTTCCAATAAGGATTAATTATATCTTAGTTGGGATCAAGTAAAAGCAACCGTTTTCTTACTACAGAAAAAAGGGAAATCATTATTTGATTATAATGGAGTCTATGGGAGACGGCCTTTCTGTAATTCAGAACTTTCTGGATAATGGGTTTCCGGATAACGGATCCCATACCTGTATTAACAAGTATTTAAGTTTGAATCTATTTCACAGCTTTTATAATAAATACAGGTATGGGATCCATTATCAGGAAACCCATTATCCACAAAGCCCCGAATTACGGGAAGCCTATCTCTTATAGTTGATTAAGGGCTTCCTCTTCCAATAAATGCTGGATATGCCTAATCAAGTCAATCATTTTAAATCACGAGACCACCTCAAACAGCCGAAAGATATTCACTGCCTTAGAGATATGCGTTCTTCGTGTTTAATTTGCAGCCATTAGAGGTTGCTTGTTAATTAAGTGATTGGCAGCTCCGGTGAGGATTTAACTAATTTCCAGCGTTCCATGGAGACCTATGAAAATGTCATTCTTCAGCAACTACAATTAATTCTAGTACAAAATTAGGAAAGGATTTTTTTTTTATAAATAGTTCCATCTGGGCAGGGCTAGAAATAGGGCCACGTGATAATAAGAAGTGGTCAATGGCAGAAATGGTGCTGGTAATACTGGGGAATTCAGCATGGGTAGTGCTAATAGTATCAGATCAAGTTCCATAGATTTTTCAAATACAGGTATGGGATCCATTATCCGGAGACCCGTTATCCAAAAAGCTCTGAATTACGGAAAGTCTCCTATAGACTCCATTTCATCCAAATAATTAGGGATGCACCGAACCAGGATTCGGTTCGGGATTCAGGATTCCAACTTTTTCAGTAGGATTCGGATTTTTTCTGCCCAGCCGAACCAAATCTGAATCCTAATTTGCACAAGCAAATTAGGGGCGAGGAGGGGAATCGCGTGACTTTTTGTCAAAAAACAAGAAAGTAAAAAATGTTTTCCCCTTCCCATCCCTAATTTGCATACACAAATAAGTATTATGATTCGGTTCGGTATTCGGCCGAATCTTTCGCGAAGGATTCAGGGGTTCGGCCGAATCCAAAATATTGGATTTGTGCATCCCTACAAATAATCCAAATTTTGAAAAATGATTTCCCTTTTCTCTGTAATAATAAAACAGTAACTTGTACTTGATCCCAACTAAGTTATAATTAATCCTTATTGGAGTCAAAACCAGCCTATTGGCTTTATTTAATGTTTACATGATTTTCTAGCAGACTTAACGTATGAAGATCCGAATTTACGGAAAGATCCATTATTCAGAAAACCCAATGTCCCGAGCATTCTGGAACACAGGTCCCATACTTGGATCTTCAATTTCCATAGATTTTTCTTATACAGGAAAGAAAGCTCTTATACAGGAAAGAAAGCTCTGAATTACAGAAAGGCAGCCTCCCATAGACTCCATTTTATCCAAATAATCCAAATTTTTAAAAATGATTTCTTTTTTCTGTGTAATAATAAAACAGTAGCTTGTACTTGATCCAAACTAAGATATAATTAATCCTTATTGGAAGCAAAACCAGCCTATTGGGTTTATTTAATGATTACATGGTTTTCTGGTAGGTATGAAGATCCAAATTACAGAAAGATCCATTATCCTAAAAAACCCCAGGTCCCGAGAATTCTGTATAACAGGTCCCATACATGGATCTTCATACCTTAAGTCTTAAGTACACAATATTATTTTATTATTACACAGAAAAAGGAAATCATTTTTAAAAAGTTAAATTATTTGAGTCTATGGGAGACTGCCTTTCCGTAATTCAGAGCTTTCTGGATAACGGGTTTCTGGATCTCATACCTGTATAATGGTATTTATTTTAGTTCTAATAATTATTGCTTGGTTTTGGTTTATAGACACCAGCATAGAAAAATTATTTTCAATCCTAGACAGGTAAAACACACATAACATTTAAACACAGATATAGAAACCTTTACATTTATTCCAGGTAATATCAAACAAGAAAAGAGATTCCTGCTTTACAGTAATTGCCCTATTAATTAACATCCTGACATGCAATGAACCGTAGAGCACA
This sequence comes from Xenopus laevis, assembly GCF_017654675.1. Lineage (NCBI taxonomy): Eukaryota > Metazoa > Chordata > Amphibia > Anura > Pipidae > Xenopus > Xenopus laevis. Next base: position 9,193,858 of record NC_054382.1, on the reverse strand, counting down.
AGTCAATGTAGCATATTTAATATAAGAGCCAGTGTTAAGAGCTTCATTAATATTCTCGCTCCCGAGAGGGTGAACAGAAAGAAAATCAAAGGCTCAATGCAATCTCCCCCTCTCTCTCTGCTCCTCACAGTGAATGTAGAACTAATAAGGAAATATATAAGTGATAAGTAAAATCATATTACTTGTTAGAGAGGGCTCTCAGCATTAACCCTTCAGTCCCTGCCAACCCAATGACACCAATGTACAGTTCTGGCCTTTCTGCCATTATATTCTTTGCAGCAAGTGCCCTTTTTATCCAGTGTTCTCTAGGGAAACATTATCAATGAACAACTTTTCAATGTACATTATTTACATATTTAATTGCTTTTCTTTTGCTATTATAAGCAATATAGGTCTGCCCTTTTTTTAGCATTCTTAAATAATGATGATAAATATTTGGTACCATTAGAATTACAGGGCTAAAACTAACCGGTATCTAATCAGAGCCTTAGAATGATCACAGGGCTAGACCAACCTGTATCCAATCAGAACATTAAAATTATCACAGGGCTAGACCAACCTGTATCCAATCAGAACATTAGAATGATCACAGGGCTAAACAACCTGTATCCAATCATAGCTTTAGAATGATCACAGGGCTAGACCAACCTGTATCCAATCAGAGCATTAAGGCCATACACGGGCAGATAAAGCTGCCGATATCGGTCGTTTGGACCGATTTGATAGCTTATCTGCCCGTGTATGGGGGCTTCCGACGTGTCTTCCCGATCGATATCTGGCCACGATATCGATCGGGAAGGTTGGATTTTTACCCGACCGACACGTCGGAGCCGCTTGGCGCATCATAATTCGATCGTTCGGCCATACGGCCGAACGCTGGAATTACCCCCGATATAGCCACGCAGTTTAGTGGCATATGGGGGAAAGATCCGCTCGTTTGGCGATGTCGCCAAACGAGCAGATCTTTAAGTCTATGGCCACCATTAGAATGATCACAGGGCTAGACCAACCTGTATTCAATAAGAGCATTAGAATGATCACAGGGCTAAACCAACCTGTATGCAATCAGAGCATTACAATGAACACATGGTTAGACCAACCTGCATCCAAACATTACAATGATGATAGAGCTTGACCAACCTGTATCCAATCAGAGCATTAGAATGTTCACAAGGCTGGATCAACCTGTATCCAATCAGAGTTCTAGAATGATCACAGGGCTAGACCAACCTGTATCCAATCAGAGCATTAGAATAATTCCAGGGCTAGACCAACCTGTATCCAATCAAAGCATTAGAATGATCACAGGACTAGACCAACCTGTATCCAATCAAAGCATTACAATGATGATAGAGCTAGACCAACCTGTATCCAATCAGAGCATTAGAATGATCACAGGGCTAGACCAACCTGTATCCAATCAGAACATTAGAATGATCACAGGGCTAGACCAACCTTTATCCAATCAGAACATTAAAATGTGGGGTAGACCAACTGAGAACTTCAGAATATTTATCCAAGCAGATTTAAATAAGTTTGTAATTTTCAAATTAAGTGAGTACAAGTTTCCTCATCTGCCGATGATCAATCTACATAACAATCATTGTCACTTAGATTTAATTTTATTATAGGCCCAGACTACAGTAACTACAACTCTGTAAGATCATAGGATGGTCTGGTAAACTGCTCATCAAAGTGCCATACGTCTAGACAGCCAAAGTGTTATCAAAATTGTCCATGCTGACTATATTTGGACATTACGGCCACCTTTAGAATGTTCAAAGGCTAGCTTATAGCCTCTATCTAGAGTGGTAGAATGTGACATTGGAGGTATTACAGTTCTGATTGGTGGTCTCCATACCTGCAATCATCCAACCCCCACCCTGATCTCCCTGTTGTCAATATATTCACATTGGAGCACAGGTGTGTCTGTGTAATTACCAGAGAGGCTCCTGTGCGGAAACCAGAAAAACACCCATTGTCGAGGGAGCAGGCTTTGAATTCATTGGGGTAGGGGGGCACAGTTTCTGCAATTATGCAGTTTTGGGAAAAATAATTTATACTTTTATAAAATATTTTTTTACCCTGGGTTCTTTTGTTTTTGTCCAGAATGTAAGGGCCAAGGTGTAGAGTGGCTCTATACATTTAAATCCACAAACAGAAATAATTAAAAGCTTATCTACCCATTTAAGGTCCACATTGATTTTTCTATTGTGCCTGTTTTTGGATTACGTGTTTCCCTTGGGGAGCATGTGTCACCTTCCTCCTGCGTAAGCTCCCCAACCAGAAGACTAATTTTGACAAGTTAATTCAGGGGAGATACCAGGGTTTTCCTAAAGAGGTATGGGATTTGTTATCCGGAAACCCATTATCCAGAAAGCTTTGAATTACAGAAAGGCCATCTCCCATAGACATTTTATCCAAATAATCAAGATTATCAATAATCAAGATAATCTTGTTTGGCAACCAGAATAGATGAATACTAAATAAAAATTCCAATGAATCAATGATGGCTGCAATATAAATCAGTGATTAAGAAAGAATCCAGGTCATGGGCATATTTTGGGTGAAGCAGTGCAGAGAAATAAAGGTTCTTCTTTAGGCTCACATTCAAGCACACGATTACTCTGAGCTGGATTCATGCAGAATTTGTTATAAACAACCCTCCTCAATTCTAGTTTTAGAATCCAGTGCCTGGAAAAACGGTGCCATCTTTGCCCAGAACCTGTTTTCACGGGGGATGGTTCAGCCCTATATGAAATGCCGTATGATTGCAGGAATGATCAAAAAAGAGGATGGAATCAATGTGCAAATAATAAACAGTATTATCATTCTTTACAGGATCTTGAAAATAAATGAAGAAAGATAAACTCTGCTAATTAAATAGCAGGCCACTCCCCCAAAATGTTTAGATGTATGCCAAATAAAATCTTTCCTCCGATCGACTCAAGATTTCAACAGTAAACCTTCTATAGCTTGCAATGCACAAAGGGGAGTGCAGCCTCTCAGCTAGAAAGTTACCTGTTCGTCAAGACTTCTCATAGATCACATCCACTTATTATCTCTTCTAGTCGGTGGCATATAACATCTGAACGTAGGAGCTACTGATGTGTGGGTTGAGTCGAAACCAGTGGTGACTGACAGGTTGACCACCAGTTGGGCGGGTTTGGGCTGAAATTTGGGCAACCATTGCGGGTTAGGTTTGGGTGCGGGTCCGTCAAGACTTCTCACAGATCACTTCCACTTATTATCTCTGCCAGTCTGTGGCATGTAACATCTGAAAGTAGGAGCTACTGATGTGTGTGTTGGCTCAAAACCAGTGGTGACCCACGGGTTGACCACCAGTTGAGCGGGTTTGGGTTAAAATTTGGGAACCATTGCAGGTTAGGGTTGGGTGCGGGTCCGTCAAGACTTCTCATAGATCACTTCCACTTATTATCTCTGCCAGTCTGTGGCATGTAGCATCGGAAAGTAGGAGCAACTGATGTGTGGGTTGACTCGAAACCAGTGGTGACCAACGGCTGACCACTAGTTGAGCGGGTTTTGGTTGAAATTCGGGCAGCCATTGTGGGTTAAGGTTGGGTCAAACTGCTCCTGAAGATTTCCTGTCCTAGTACCAGAGATGCACATAATAGTAGCTTACAGTGTGAGAAGACGTGGGTACGGGTCGGGGGTGCAGCTGTGAGTAGAGAAACTCGCCTCAGGCGGCAGCCCCCACTGGGGATAATTCAACTCCTGGTAGCTTTAAGAGCTGAACCGCAAATTCGCTCCAGAAAGCCTCCTCAGGCCACAAAGGGGCCGGGGTTGCCCCTGTGGGTGTGGGTCCTATAATGGTAGCAGTTTGTGGGTTAGGATTTTGAGCAAGCCCTAGATGATTTTCAACTTACTAGTAAAGCATTGCATTTGTTGGTTAATAAATACTCCTATTTTATTTCTCAGTAACTATGGATATTTCCAGGTGACCAAATCTGAAGGAAAGTCGTCAAAAAATACATTTCTGCTACTAATGAATACCGGTAGCAGGAAAATTATTTTATTTACAGGAGGGAGTAAGGAGCACCAGTAGTATTCCAAGGCCTACCTTTGGTTATAGTAAGTGCCTCTGCAAATGTATAGTATACTGTAGTTAGTTCCCCAACAGCCTTGGATAGTTTCATTATGTACAGTAAAGTGGTTCCTTCCCATGAAGCCCCTTTGTGCAGTGTCGTAATATTTAATGATCGTGTGCCAACTGGGCTGTGCGTGGGGATGCCGGAAAGTTCAGAGAGGACCCTGCTGGGCCAAAGAGGACTGTGCCAAGGGAATCACTGTGAGGGACAAATTCTTCTGTAAATAACCTGTGCAAGGCAGAGGCAGGAGGGGATCACTGAGGTTAAACAAACTTGCAGAACGGATCTCAATAAGCTGAGGGGGAGGAAAAAGCACTAATCTCACAATCACAGGTTGGCTGAGCCTTTTTTTTTTAACCTACAGACAATGTCCCTCGTTATCTATAGGATCATTAGTGCTGTCAGTTTTTCAGCAGTGCTCTGGAAACTATTCTCCAATTCACTACTCACTAACATCCAAGTTCATACTACCTAGTCTGGAATCCATAGCACTTAAAGAGAACTAAAGCCTAACTAAAGGAGTATGTACATGATGTTTTGTTCTTCTTTACCAGCCCAAGACAACCACAGCCCTTTAGCAGTAAAGATCTGTGTCTCCAAAGATGCCCCAGTAGCTCCCCATCTTCTTTTCTGCTGATTCTGCACATGCTCTGTGCTGCTGCCACTTACTGAGCTTAGGGAGCCACTCACAATATACAGTACACATAGAATAGAAATGTCACAATATAAGGCTGATTAGTAATTAATACAGATAATTACTACATGGCAGCACAGAAACCAGTGCAATTATCAGAATTTAATAATCAGCAAACCTGTAGCATCAGCTTATATTACAGACCAACCTCATTTTCTGCTGGATAATTTGCGACGACCCCTCAGCTTAGTTTCTTAAAGGGCACCTGTTGCCCAAAAATATTTTCCCCCAACAAAGTTCCCGGGTAATAGAGCAGTAAACAGTTAAAATTTTACCCTGCCAGCACTAGGACACTCACACTGGTAAGGAGCTGCCAGGACAGATTAGGACCAAAAACATAACCATGTCATGTTAATGCTTTACTTACTGGGTCTTCCATCTGGGGGGGGGGGGGTTATGTTCTCCTTTAATGCAAAATTAAGGGGCAAATTAAATCAAACACCAATCTGCCTCTACACAGTGACCGCCCAAAACCTTGCCCACTGTCTGGTAATCCTCCTTTTTTCTGTACTCTTGAAGAAATTGTGGACCATTAATAGTGTTACAACTGAATTCATACAACTTCTTGCCTACTTTGGGAAACGTACCAACACCGAACTTTACAATAGGTGCCCTCCAGTCATTGCTCCCCATTGATAACACTTTATCGATTATCAAATCTGACCATACCTAACCCGGTTAGCAGTTTTGGCTAAATTTGATTTTACTGGTCAACCCTTCAGGCACATTTCACATACCATCCAGAGAACCTTTCTAACTACAGGCAGCCTGGGAATCGGCCCAAATGAACAGATCAATGCTGCACGCCAGTCATTTGGATGAAAAGCAGGCTGAAGTCCCAGTCCCTACCCCCCTGCCTTTCCCAAAGTAGCCTGTCAAGGGACACTGGGATCCAGTGGTGTAACTATATATTACTGGGTCCCACGGCAAATTATTTTTCAGACCTGTTTTACCAATATTTATTGAAATTGGTTATGAAATAGGGCCTAGTGGAGCCCTTAGGGTAAGGTCACACTGGGCGATTTGGGGAGATTTAGTCGCCTGGCGACTAATAGCCTCGTCTTTGCGGCAACTAATCTCCCCAAATGCCTCACCTCTGTCTTGCACCGGCAAAAATGAAAAATCACCTGCGGCATAGCACACGCGTCGCTTCATATTCCAATGAATATTGAGATGAAAAATCGCCTGCGGCATATCACACGCGTCGCGTCGTATTCCGAAGTCACCCGAAGTTTCCTCGCGAGGCAAGTTCGGAATAGGAAGCGACATGTGTGCCATGCCGCAGGCGATTTTTAATTTTAGCCCGCGCAAGACAGAGGTAAGGCATTTGGGGATATTAGTCGCCACAAAGACGAGGCTATTAGTCACCAGGAAACTAAATCTCCCCAAATCGCCCAGTGTGACCTTACCCTTATGTCTGCTGGGCCCCCCTGCAGCCGCAGGGTCTGCTTCCTCTATAGTTACACCCCTTCTGGAATCTGTAGTTTAGCAAGAGATGAGTAAATAAGTAGAAGTTCATATTTTACTTTTCCAGTCTGCCGTCTAGCACATGGAATTCTTGCATTATCTGAACCTCTGGGACTGATTAACTAAACAGTGCTACACAGGTGCCCTTAGTGATAGGTGGGTGAAGTGGAAGGTGGACTTAGCAGCACGTTACACAGTTATTTACTATTGCAGGGTTTCTCAAGCAGAACTGGTTGGACATGGGGCGTTCCAGTAACAGGGCACTACTAGTGCGGGAATATTGATCAGAATGGGTGACGATATAGAAGAGTGCCTGATGTTTGGTAGCGAAGGAGTCAGCCTTCACCTCCCCCTCCTTCCTGCTTGTCTCTGTTCTGGAGCAGCCGGGGAGCTGAGCCTGGTGTTATGTAACCACAGACACACAAGCCTCGGGCTCCTTCCACCTCCCCTAGTGTACAAGGCAATTATCAAGTATCAGCAGCATCACAAGAGGAGGCCAAGCAATAATTAAAGGTCCCTTTCCCCTCCCCTCTCCCACTCATTAATAACATAGTTCAAGGCTTAGGGTAAGTGAACAGCTGTAGCAAGGGAGACCTTCCCCACCCACAGTGATCTTCTCCTGCTCAAGGGACAGCCCTCTGGATTCATCATGCCCAGCGCAGTGCCGGGGGGGGGGTCACAGAATGGTATCACCCATGAACCTACTCCTGACACCCTCTCATAGTACCACTAGTTACTCTTCATGTATCAGGTCACCCCACCCATCCAACAAACAAACACGCCACTCCCATCTATATTGGAGCAAACAAACACCCCCTCAGCACCCTCCCATAATATATCTACATACATGCACCTCCCAGCCCTCTTTCATCTGCACCCCCCCCCTGAACTCTCCCACAGTATAAATGTATATAATACATAAGAGCCGCAAGGATCGTGTACAGTGTCGGACTGGCCCACCGGGATACCAGGAAAACTCCCTGTGGGCCAAGGTGTCAGTGGTCCTCATGCTTCTAAACATTTGGCTGATTTTATGGCCATTTCCTATTTCTATGAGAATAAAGAGGCTACATAGATGGAATAATAGGTTATAGTATTTAAAGAAAAGAGACTAGAGGTTGAGTAAAGGTGGCCATACATGGAGAGATCCGCTCGTTGGTGATGTCGCCAAACGAGCGGATCTCCCTCCGATATGCCCACCTTGAGGTGGGCAATATCGGGCTGACCCGATCGTGGGCCCTAGGGCCCAACGATCGGATCCTAACGATGCCCAAACGGGCGGTCGGATAGCGGGACCGCATCAACGAATAGATGTGGCCGAGATCCGACAGGATTTTCTGTCCCATCCGATCGAGATCTGGCCGACTTTCGGCCAGATCTCAATCGGTGAAGCCCGTCGGGGGGCCCCATACACGGGCCAATAAACTGCCGACACGGTCCGTGTATGGCCACCTTTAGGAGAGGAAGAAAATAATTCTTAGAGTGGGCCCCTGGTCTCAAGGTTTTTGGGTGGGCCCCTGGTTTAAGGGTTTTTGGTAGGCCCATGGTGTCCCAGTCCAACACTGATCCTGTACATCATATCTTTATAAATGGTGCTTAGTGATCTCATCAGTTATAATCTATTCCTAGTGATGTCATCTCTGTCATGACTCACTGAAACTTGCGTATTATCATAATGACCTCTTCACCTGTACTGACTTATAATATCCTTATAATACACAAAAGCCATGAATATCTAATATCTAAATGATATCCTTATGTCATCAGTTATAAATGGTGAGTTCTGATGTCATTTCTGTCACATGACTCACTGAAACTTGTGTATTATAATAAATAAAGTACCCCCAGCTGCAAAATATGAGGATATTAAAATTTACCTCAGAGTTCCATGACCTGTATAAAAACACTTGGCCTTCGGCCGCGTGTGTTTATATGGTCATATCGGTAACTTATAATATCCTCATATTTTATAAGAGGGGGTACTTTATTCACTATATAATGCACAAAAGCCATGAATATCCTGTAAATTACAGTATATCCTTATAAACGGTGACTGGTGATGTCATCAGTTATATACAGTGAGTAGTGATTTCATTTTTGTCACATGACTCACTAAAACTATTATTAAAGATAAAGTACCCCTTGTTGGAAAATATGAGGATATTAGAAGTAGGCTCCTTCTTCAGCGCAATCGGCTCCTACTTCGGCAGGACTTGACTCTTTCTTCGGCGCAACTCGGCTCCTACTTCGTTGCAACTCGGCTCCTACTTCGGCGCAACTCAGCTCCTACTTCGGCGCAACTCGGCTCCTACTTCATTGTAACTCGGCTCCTACTTCGGCGCAACTCGGCTACTACTTCGCCGCAACTCAGCTCCTACTTCGGCGCAACTCAGCTCCTACTTCGTTGTAACTCGGCTACTACTTCGGCGCAACTTGGCTCCTACTTCGGTGCAACTCTGCTCCTACTTCGGCGCAACTCGGCTTCTATTTAGGCGCAACTCGGCTCCTTCTTCAGCGCAACACAACTCGGCTCCTTCTTCGGCACAACTTGGCTCCTACTTCGGCTCAACGCGACTCCATCTTCAGCGCAACTCACCTTGGCTCCTACTTCGCCACAACTCGGGTCCTACTTCGGCACGACCAGGGGGTACACTATATAATGCACAAAAGCCATGAATATCCTGTAAATTACAGTATATCCTTATAAACGGTGACTAGTGATGTCATCAGTTATAAACAGTGAGTAGTGATTTCATTTTTGTCACATGACTCACTAAAACTATTATTAAAGATAAAGTACCCCTTGTTGGAAAATATGAGGATATTAGAAGTAGGCTCCTTCTTCAGCGCAATCGGCTCCTACTTTGGCACGACTCGACTCTTTCTTCGGCGCAACTTGGCTCCTACTTCGGCGCAACTCAGCTCCTACTTCGGCGCAACTCGGCTCCTACTTCGTTGTAACTCGGCTCCTACTTCGGCGCAACTCGGCTACTACTTTGGCGCAACTCAGCTCCTACTTCGGCGCTACTCGGCTCCTACTTCGTTGTAACTCGGCTCCTACTTCGGCGCAACTCAGCTACTACTTCGGCGCAACTTGGCTCCTACTTCGGTGCAACTCTGCTCCTACTTCGGCGCAACACGGCTTCTATTTAGGCGCAACTCGGCTCCTTCTTCATCGCAACACAACTCGGCTCCTTCTTCGGCACAACTTGGCTCCTACTTCGCCTCAACGCGACTCCGTCTTCAGCGCAACTCACCTTGGCTCCTACTTCGCCACAACTCGGCTCCTACTTCGGTGCGAGTCGCGACACAACTTCTATTTCGTCGTGACTCGGCATTAATCGGCAGTTCAAGGGGCCAGGCCCCACTTAACATATAGAGCCATCTGGCCCTGGACAATTGTCCCCCCAGTGCCCCCGTCATGGTGGCCCTGTCCACAATGTTCGGGATCTGGGGTTTTTGGATAAGGGATCTTTCTCTAATTTGGATATATACTGTATATACACTGTCCTATAGAAAATAATGCTCAGCACTGTTTTATTTACACTCACTCAGCACTCTTCATACAAACTCTGCACTTCCCGTCTATATACACACACCCAACACACAGTACACTCATTGAGTATATGCTCAGGAGAGTTCACTGCACAGAAATGGAAGTGTTTTTCAAAGGGAAAGGCTGGTTCAAGCTCTGGGAGAGCAAACACAATGCCAGGCGCACGTAAAGTGAGATTTGCACACACACTCACAACATAGTAAGGGACAACAGATCATTTTCTCATGGATGTGAGAAGAAAAATATTGTCAGATCGCAAAGCTCTTCCTTCTGCTCAAAGCAAATTTCATAGACTAAACATACATAGAGTGCACACACTGGGACAGACACCACATATATTTATATAGACACACATATTTAGGGTTGGTCTTAGAATGACACAACACACAACACAGCCCTGTGTTCCTGCAGAGAATAGGAAACCACTGACACACACAGGACTCTCCCACCTACATACCCAGAGCAGGAAACTCTGCCCATACGGAGCTCTTTCATGTACACAAGGTAATACACCCCAACTACACACACTGAGTATGTACCTGCTCATCAGCAAAAGTTGCACTCACACGTTCCTACAACATGCTGCACTCTTTCTCTGTCTCTTTCTCTTACATAGCGAGATGGCTGCGCACTGTACTAAATATTAATTGAAGGTTACTTCACCTATTAAGGCGGTGCCTCCCAGAAAAGAAACAGCATACACAGTACATCTTCATCATCCTCATCATCATGTACTATGAGCATCAGTCTCACAGGTGCACTGCTCTTGCACAGCTGATTCCTTTACGGCTGACAGATTCGTGCCCTAATGCAAACTGCCGACCGTCAGATCAGGCCAATTGGTTATGTGGTCCATGCTCAAAGCAATCATTTGCAAGCAACAAAAAGAAACATGACTGTATGGGCTACTGGTTCTGAACAGTTACATATGTTAACCAGCTCTCTGGACCAGCAGGTACCCTATTGCCAGGCTGCACATTAAGTGCACTTAAAGGAACAGTAACACCAACAAAGGTGTTTTAAAGGAATGACAATATACTGTACAGTAGCCCTGCACTGGTGTGTTTTCTTTAGAAACACAACTATAGTTTATATAAACAAGCTGCTGTGTAGCCATGGGGGCAGCCATTCAAGCACAGGATACACAGTAGATAACAGATAAGTACTACTATAGTTTATATAAACAAGCTGCTGTGTAGCCATGGGGGCAGCCATTCAAGCACAGGATACACAGTAGATAACAGATAAGTACTACTATAGTTTATATAAACAAGCTGCTGTGTAGCCATGGGGGCAGCCATTCAAGCACAGGATACACAGTAGATAACAGAAAAGTACTACTATATTTTATATAAACAAGCTGCTATGTAGCCATGGGGGCAACCATTCAAGCACAGGATACACAGTAGATAACAGATAAATACTACTATAGTTTATATAAACAAGCTGCTGTGTAGCCATGGGGGCAGCCATTCAAGCACAGGATACACAGTAGATAACAGATAAGTACTACTATAGTTTATATAAACAATCTGCTGTGTAGCCATGGGGGCAGCCATTCAAGCACAGGATACACAGTAGATAACAGATAAGTACTACTATAGTTTATATAAACAAGCTGCTGTGTAGCCATGGGGGCAGCCATTCAAGCACAGGATACACAGTAGATCACAGTTAAGTACTACTATAATTTATAGCCATGGGGCAATCAGTACAGAACAATCAGTGCATTATATTTTCTTATTTTAATACGCTTTAAGCTTTTGGTGTTACAGTTCCTTTAAGTCAGGCTTATCACTATCTCCATGGCCATACTTTGATTGCAAACGATCCCCATTCTTGAAGTATACACGTGGCACCAATAACCTCTAATGCCAATTTCCCAGCCTCCTCACCAAGTGGTAGCTCATAGGGTGCCACACATTATAAACTATTAGAACTGCATATATACATGTACACAAGGGACACACAGCCCTGAGTGACACAATGTGCAGGCACTTTATCCTGGGTTATCTGGAGGAAGAAGGACGCTACACTGCCAATAATGCTGGATGGCACCAGGACAAGTTTAAGGGCATTTCCCAGGGCCAAGTCACTTTTAACTATATCCTCTGCTTCATTTGTACACATGCTATCTCACTTTTTAAATAATCCCTCCCCCGAGATCACACCAAATCATTACAGCAAGTCACCCACATCTGAGTGCATATTCACATGTGAAGGGTTGGACTTGAACACCCAGTTACAGCTTTTACTCTTCCAGCACCACATCTGCCTCAAATGAATAGCCATTGTACCTATATAGGCTGCCCCTACACCAGTGTACCCCAAACTATTGGGGTGGGCAAATCTGTAGTATAAACTACATCTCCACTGAAATAAGAAACTGTGGGGAGTTGCACCCTTTGCTTAGAATAGGAGTGCCCATACCTTACTAATGCGAGGCTTAGTTTTAGTGATGATGCCCCAGTATGAGCTTCATCCATAAAAGCATTGTTAGCATTCTGTTCCATGGAAAATAGTACTTAATTGACTTATTGATTTAGGAGAAAACACATAATGCTATATAATACACAAAAGACATGAATATCCTGTAAATTATGTCCTTATAAACGGTGACTAGTGATGTCATCAGTTATAAACGGTGAGTAGTGATGTCATTTTTGTCACATGACTCACTAAAACTTGTGTTTTATAATAAATAAAGAACCCCTTGTTGGAAAATTTATAGTGAATTAAGTACCCCCTCTTGTACAATATAAGGATAGTATAAGTCACTGAGGATTTTCATGACCATATAAAAACACGAGGCCGAAGGCCGAGAGTTTTTATACAGGTCATGGAACTCCAAGCTTACTTCTACTATCCTCATATTTTGCAACTGGGGGTACTTTATTTATTATAATACAAAAGTTTCAGTGAGTCATGTGACAGAAATGACATCAGAACTCACCGTTTATAACTGATGACATCAGAACCTACCATTTATAAGGATAAAATTATATCCTTATAATTAAATATATAAGATATTCATGGCTTTTGTGTATTATATCCTTATATTTTAAACTAGGGGGTACTTTATTCACAATATTTAACTAACAACTATATGAAATAAGAGGGTGATTTAGTCAAGCTAGATGTATTACAGCTCACTCTTTTCCGTCTCTGACAGAAATGCAGAATGCAGAGTGTGTGCCAGAGCCAGTTTATTTTGTTTGTGCTGGAGTTGGTTATTTAAGTTAGCTCTCATGGGCATCCCAGGGGGGGGGGGGCGAGATTCTCTGTGAATGAAGTATGACCATGTCAGTCTTACAGCTTGATTGTCATGACTACATTCAGCAGTTGCTGTTTCATCTGAACTGGAAAAACTGATTTAGTTTGGATACCCTTTGTTTGCTTTCCTTGTTTCCTACCTTTTTTCACTTTGGCTGGCCTAAGAATTTCTGGATGTCTATCCCTAAGAGTAAGGTGGTTTGCTGACTGGCACATGTTGCTGGCTGGCACTAACTTGTACTGGTTTTCAGACTGGCACTGGTTTACTGGATTGGACTGAGTTGCTTATTTTCTGACTGGCACTGGTTTACTGGATTGTACTGAGTTGCTGGCTGGCGCTAACTTATACTGGTCTTCTGACTGGCACTGGTTTGTTGGATTGTACTGAGTTACTGGCTGGCACTAACTTGTACTGGTTTGCTGTCTGGCACTGGCTTGTATTGGTACAGATTTGCTCACTGACCAGTATTGTACTGGTCTGATTTCCTGATTCTGGATTGTACTGGTGAGAAAGAGATACTCACACTCGACTGTCTCCAAATTCTGTCAGGACGGAAGGCTTATGCAGTGTGTCTATTAGTGATATGCGGGTCGGGCAGGTTCGAGCCAGCTCCTGCACAAAATCTTTGGGTTGCGGGAGGGCTTAGGTTGAGCACTTCTCCTGCTCTCCTCCCCTGTGACCTAGCACTGCTGGCTTTGGCTCCTAAATTTATAGACTCGCACCCACCCTGCCCTTTTTGTAACATCGCTGTGGAGGGAATCTATAAATAGAGGCTGGGTTGTGAGGGGCGGGTGTGGGTTGAGAATTTCCGAACCCACACACCACTAGTGTCTTTGGGCTATTTCATTTTTGTGATAGTTCCCCTTTAAGGTCACTTATGAACTGGGGAGAGTGGGTAAGAATGGGGTCAGCCATAAAGCACAACAGGACTGTCACTTTACCTGCCTCACAAAACGTGCAGCCCTCAATACATAAGGCTAACTCAACTCAATGGTTTTGCTGCACTTCACAAACATTCTCTTTTTGTATTAGGGCTGTGAAGGCTTTTGGGGGGATTCTGGTGTGGGAAAGACATAGGACAGCAGGGCTGCATTTATAGGAGATGGGGCCCACCCTGGTGCAGCTGCTGCTGAAATATAACTCTGGGTAAGCTGAGCCCACCCTGGAGGGGCTGATTCTGGTCCAAAGGCCACCAATGACCAATGGGTGTGTGGGTAGGGTTGCCACCTGCCCAGTATTTGACCAGCCTGGCTGGTGATAATGACGGCTGGTCCCAATGTTATTAATAGGGAAAAAAGATAAATATAGAGGAAGGCCGGTATTTTTTTCCAGAAAAAGTGGCAACCCTGTGTGTGTTACAACAGCTGCCCAATTTATAAAAAAAAAAAAGATAAACCTGTTAGGCTAAGCCCCCAATAAACTCTGAAACAACCAGTAATGTTGAAGATTCATCTGCCCCCAAAGCAGGTGCAAGTTGTGCAAATCTCTCCCACTTTCAGCAACCACAACATTTGCCTCAGTATCTGTGTGGAGGCCACATACAGCTCCAGGGTTGCCAGGTTGGCGGTTTTCCAGTCAAATTGGGCTACTAGTTCAAAGCCCAGGCGGGTATTGAAAGCACAAATTAGGCAAGGTACGGATTGGAGCTACTTTTTGGGCCTTTGGCTGCTTTGTACTCCAAGTTTTTTCTTGCCATAATGTGCCGAGCCTGCGTCTCCCAATGCATGTTGGGTAATGTAGTTTTTGTTTCAACAATTTGCTGACTACCAAGTGTAAGACTACAATACCCAGCATGCAACGGGACTGACTTGTGTAGAACTCAAGAGTTACCAGATTTTGGGCTCTGTACCCCAGTCTCCCTTCACTCATTTTCCCACGACTTCCCTCAATTTCAGACAATTTTGCAGCAACAATCTGCTGGCCGCCAAAATGTTAACCAGTTTTAGCAATATTTATTGAAATTGTATTTGGGCCTCATGGGGCCCCATAGCTCCTCCCCTCTGTCCCACTTTACTTCATGGAAATTTTTTTGGAAAAAGGCTTCTTTTCATATATATTAATTTATTTATTCGATTATTTTTCACTGCACACATTGCTCTATGTTTGGGCTTTGGCTGGTTTGGAAATTGACACCTGGAAACCCTGTACAGCACTTGCCTTCCCCCCTGAGGTGAGGCTTCCCCGTTGTACTGTAGGGATTAGGGCCCTAACTCAGGGCAAATACCGTCTCTATGAGGTAGAAATGCGCTATAAGGGCTCTGGAGTAAGTAAGACACGCAAAGACTATTCAGTTGTTGTAAATCGGGACATCCAATAGGAAAGCGAAGCCGCCCACATTTATCTAGCGAGGCAACCAATAGGAACGGGCGGAGTGCGCCACACCGCCCGTTCCCGTCACCTGATCATAATCCAGGACGCCACGTTTTCCAGGCAACCCTAGGAGTTACTGCTGCTGTTGCGGGAGAGCGAGGGAGGGGCCGTGACGTCACTAGGCCGCGCGTCAGCCTTCCCCTCACCCAGCGCCGCGCAAGCGCAGTGACAGGTTTCCCGGCGGGGACGCGCGTAGCCCTGTCGCACACACAGTGACTCGGTGTCGGAGCTGCGGTGTCCGGGACTAGTGACGGTGTGGGGCGCAGGGTGAGGAGAGGCCGCGGGGTTTGTTTCCTTGCTGCCCCTGCCTCATACTTATCTCCGTCACCTTTTGTTGTTATTGCCCTCCCCGGGGGAACCGGGTCCTTTCCCAGTCCCTCCCCATTGCTCCCCTCCCCCAGTGTCATCAGCACCAGCCGAGGATGCGGCCCGAGCCCGAGGAGGATGAGTGCGGGCCCCTTCCCTAGGATGTCATCCGAGCACAAGAGCCTAGAGTCCGCCTGTGAGACGCCCGGGCCACAGGGCCCCTCCAGCCCCGCAGCCACGGACAAAAGACCCCGGGGCCGCCCGAGAAAGGATGGTTCCTCCCCCCTGCAGAGGGCCCGGAAGAAGTAAGTCCAGCCAGAAATATTGACTCACAGCCTTCTCTCTCCTAACCTTCTGTCTCCTGCTGTTGTTCAACTACAACTCCCACAATTCCCCAACATAAACGTCATCTGAAAACACACTGGGACTTGCAGTCCAGCAATATCTGGGGACCCAAGCCTAAGAAACATCGTCCTAAGGGCATTCCATAAAGAAAGATGTTGCTGAACTACAACTCCCACAATTCTGCAACAACACACTGAGAGTTGTTGTCCAGCAATATCTGGGGACCCAAACCTAAGAAACAGGGCCTAAGGGCATTACATGAAGAAAGAAAGATGTTGCTGAACTACAACTCCCACAATTCCGCAACATAAACGTGAGCTTGAAATACACTGGGAGTTGTAGTCCAGTAATATCTGGGGACACAAGCTTAAGAAACATCACCCTAAGGGCATTCCTTAAAGAAAGAAGGTGTTGCTGAACTTCAACTCCCACAATTCTGAAACATAAACATGATAAAATACACTGGGAGTTGTAGTCCAGTGATATCCGGGGATTCAAGCTTAAGAAACGTCACCCTAAGGGCATTCCTTAAAGAAAGAAAAATGTTGCTGAACTACAACTGCCACAATTCTGCAACATAAACGTGAGCTTAAAACACACTGGGAGTTGCAGTCCAGCAATATCTAGGGACCCTAGCCTAAGAAATGTCGCCCTAAGGGCATTCCATAAAGAAAGAAGTAGTAATGACTTATGATGTTGTTGGGTCTTCAAGGCAACCGGCAATAGTGTCCTGTGTGTGTGTGTGGCCCTCCAGCGCATACAATTTGCTTTCCCTTTATTTCCCTGTCCAGTCACCATTGTTGCCTCACTACAGGCTCCCGTTGTTTATGTGAATATGTGAGTTTATTAAGCGGGGAACCTGCTCTGCTGCAGGAAACGTCACCCACAGAGTCGAGGGGACTGTCAAATCCATGGGCGACTTGTCACAAAATATTGTGTTGCTGTCGGCAATTATTAAAGGAAACCTTTTAGCCACTGTGGTGCGTCGCTTCCGCTCACCGGGGGATACGGTACAAAATATATAGAATTTGCATCATCAAAAATTGACGGTATGTTTCTTTAAATGTGACCCTTCTGTCTGTAGTGACAGTCATGTCCGTCAGATGATGATGCTGTTGCTACAAGTCCCAGTGTCTTTGTAGGATGATGAGAGTTGTAGTGCAACTACGTGGATGTGTGCAGCCTGGACTGCTCTGTATTATCTGCTGCTTTAGAGGGGTCGTTCACCTTCCAAACAGTGAGATCAGATTGTTCCCCAGAAATAGACTTTTTTTTCAATTACTTTCCATTATTTATTGTTTACTGTTTTTTCCAAAATCTAAGTGTAAAGTTGAATGTCCCTGTCTTTGGTGTTTGAGTCTGGGAGCTCAGTAATTCAGGTGCAGATTCTGAACTGTTACAATTTTGCTTCATTAGTTGATCCATTTCTCAGCAGCATCTGTGGAATATTAGCAACTATTGTATCAATTCTGCCTGTAATGAAACCCAGAGATTCTGCTCAGTAGGGACAAAGATAACAAATGTATCAACTAAATGTATCCATTTAGAACAGTTTACAGGGTCGGTGACCCCCCCTTCCCAGGGCTGCTTCAGAAGGTGAAAAATGACATTTAACACTGCAATATTAAAAAAATAGTCATACATAGAAAATAGAAAGTCATTGCAAAAAGTCTTTATTTCTGGTGATCTATCTGAAACCAACTAGTTGTTTGAAGGTGAACAACCCCTTTTTAACTTGTTGACACAGTGGGGCCCATTTACTTAGCTCAAGTGAAGGAATAAAAGAAAAAAGTACTTAGAATTTCGAATGTTTTTTTTGGCTACTTCGACCATCGACTTCGAATCAAACGATTCGAACTAAAAATGGTTAGACTATTCGACCATTCGATAGTCGAAGTACTGTCTCTTTAAGAAAAAACTTCGACCCCCTAGTTCGCCGCCTAAAAGCTACGGAAGTCAATGTTAGCCTATGGGGAAGGTCCCCATAGGCTTTGGTAGCTTTTTTTAGGTCGAACAAAAATCGTTCGATCGATGGATTAAAATCCTTCGAATCGGAGGATTTAATCGAACGAATATCGCTAAATCCTTCGACTTCGATATTCAAAGTCGAAGGATTTAACTTCGACAGTCGAATATCGAGGGTTAATTAACCCTCGATATTCGACCTTAAGTAAATTTGCCCCAGTGTGTAGCATTTCTGTCTTGCTGTACTGGAGTGCAAGGTGTTGATTCCACAATCAGCAAGCTGTTTGTATGTTCACCCCATGTCTAGGGTTGCCACCTTTTCTGGAAAAAAATACTCGCCTTTCTGTACATTTATCATTTTTGGCTATTAATAACATTGGGATCAACTATCGTTTTTACCGGTCAGGCCGGTAAAATACCGGCCAGGTGGCAACCCTACCCGTGTCTGTGTGGGTGCTCCTGGGTGCTCCTGCTTTTATTCACACGCTAAAAACAAACTGGCCAGTTTAATGGGTTGTTCACCTTCAATCACTTTTTTCTGTTCAGTTGGTTTCAGGCGGGATGGCACTCGGAGTGATTCGTTTTACAAAGTCACCTGAAGTTTCCTCCGGAAAATGAATCGGTCCGAGTGCCATCCCGCCGGTGATTTACATTTTAGCCGGCGGGGAGGCAGTTTGGGGAGATTAGTCACCCCGAAGAAGAGGAGATTTGTCATCGGGCGACTAATCTCCCTGAATCTCCCTGTGTGCCCTGACCTTAACTGTTTTTAAATTGATACATTTCTTATCTTTGTCCCTGCTGAGCGGAATCCCTGAGTTTCATCACAGGCAGCTGTTAAATTGATACAATAGTTTCTAATATTCCACAGATGCTGCTGAGAAATGGATCAACTAATTGTATCAACTAAATGTAACAAGTTGTAACAGTTCAGAATCTGCTCCTGGATCACTGAGCTGTCAGACTGAAACACCAGAACGTTAAATGTAAATTTTGAGAAACCGGTAAAAAAAATAAAAGATAGAAAGCAACTGAAAAAAGTCTTTGTTAATGGTGAACAATCTGAAAACAACTGAGCAAAGTGTTTGTAAGGTGAACAACCACTTTAATTGGCTCCTGATATAACTGACCTTAGTGTGCGTGTGTTAGATTGTAATAAAAACCAATGGCAGTTCTGCTCAACTCACAACTAGTAGAGTATCTGGAAGGTTAAAGGCTTTACATCACTCTTGGAGCGGTGTTTAGTAGGATGACGCAAGTGTCTTTGTCATCATGTTGCCACCATGTATTTGCTGCTCATTGTCTTATCCGGGTCCCAGTGATACGCTGCATTGCTGATAAGTACCTTGTATTAAGCAAACGTTCAGTATAAGTTGCCTTCACTTATGCCCATAGTTATGCACAGGGATATTCTCTTTACATAGAAAAAGACAGCTACTGGTGCTACCACAGGGTTGCAATGGCTAGCACTGCTGCTTTCTTGAAGTTGGTTCCAGTCAGTACACTATCTGTAATGAGTTTGCGTGTTCCCCCTGTGTTTGCGTGTTCCCCCTGTGTTTGCGTGTTCCCCCTGTGTTTGCGTGTTCCCCCTGTGTTTGCGTGTTCCCCCTGTGTTTGCGTGTTCCCCCTGTGTTTGCGTGTTCCCCCTGTGTTTGCGTGTTCCCCCTGTGTTTGCGTGTTCCCCCTGTGTTTGCGTGTTCCCCCTGTGTTTGCGTGTTCCCCCTGTGTTTGCGTGTTCCCCCTGTGTTTGCGTGTTCCCCCTGTGTTTGCGTGTTCCCCCTGTGTTTGTACTCTGGTTTCATTCCGCACTCCAAAAGCATACAGGCAGGTAGGTTAATAGGTCCTAGTGTGTGAATGTTATAGGGACTTTAGATTGTAAGCTCCACTGGCGCAGGGACTGTTGTGAATGTGTTAGGGACCTTAGATTGTAAGCTCCACTGGTGCAGGGACTGATGGGAATCTGATAGGGACCTTAGAGTGTAAGCTCCATTGGCGCAGGGACTGATGGGAATGTGATAGGGACCTTAGATTGTAAGCTCCACTGGTGCAGTGACTGATGGGAATGTCATAGGGACCTTAGATTGTAAAGTCCACTGGTGCAGGGACTGATGGGAATCTGATAGGGACTTTCGATTGTAAGCTCTACTGGCGCAGGGACTAATGTGAATGTGATCGGGACCTTAGATTGGAAATTCCACTGGCGCAGGGACTAATGTGAATGTGATAGGGACCTTAGATTGTAAGCTCCATTGGTTCAGGGACTGATGGGAATGTGATAGGGACCTTAGATTGTAAGCTCCACTGGTGCAGGGACTGATGGGAATCTGATAGGGACCTTCGATTGTAAGCTCCACTGGCGCAGGGACTAATGTGAATGTGATAGGGACCTTAGATCGTAAGCTCCAATGGCGCAGGGACTAATGTGAATGTGATAGGGACCTTAGATTGTAAGCTCCACTGGCGCAGGGACTAATGTGAATGTGATGGGGACCTTAGATTGTAAGCTCCACTGGTACAGGGACTGATGGGAATGATGAACAAACTCTGTAAATGCTTCACAATATATCAGTGCTGTATAACTAATGGATGATGCCAGTGATGTTTCTCTCACTCTCCAATTCAGTACTGGGCATCCCCTTTGGCTTGTGTTGCTTCAATGATATGTCCTTTTTATGTGTTTTTTTCTCCTTAAATAATGCATTTACTGACCCCCCTCCCCCCCAATACCACATTAAACCAGGCTTCACCTGCTGGCTATAATCGTAGCCCAACATCTGAATGGAAAAATACACTGTTTATCACGAGCCCATGAAAAATGACTTACTTTCTCCACTGTAACTTGAATGCTGTGTAGTGTTGCACATCACATCACCCCCTGGCATTAAGTATCTGCCCATCTCAGGGGTGCTTCACCTTTAAGGTAATGTTTAGTATGTTATAAAATTGCTATTTCTTAGCGACTTTTCAATTGGTGTTCATTATTTATTTTTTAGTTTTTTTTGATTATTTGCCTTTTTCTTCTGAATCTTTGCAGCTTTCAAATGGGTGTCGCTGACCCCTTATAAAAAGCAAATCCTCTGTAAGGCTACAAATGTATTGTTACTGCTACTTTTTATTACTCATCTTTCTATTCAGGCCTTTCATATTCCAGCCTATTATTCAAATCAATGCATGGTTGCTAGGGTAATTTGGACCCTAGCTACCAGATTTCTTAAACTGCAAATTGAAGAGCTGCTAATTAAACTAAATAAATCAAACACCTTAAATAATAAAAAATCAAAACCAATTACAAAGTGTCTCAGAATATCACTCTCTACATCATACTGAAGGTTAAATACAATACTGTGCAATAAGATGGTGATTGCGCCGTTCCCTAATTTGTGTAATATTAAGAGGCAGATTTATCAAGGGTTGAATTGAAAATTCAAATTTTTTTATGGTCAAAAGTGTCCCATTCAACTAGGGAGTTATTCAAAATTCAAATTAGATTTTTGAGATTTATCTGGCCCTTTAAGAACTCAAATGTGACTATTCGCCACCTAAAACCTGCCAAATTTCTGTTTAAAGGACCAGTAACATGAATGTTTTTTTTTTTTTTAAAAACTAGTTTCTTTTTATCGAAAAAAAACCCCCACCAAGACAGTTTTAACTTTTAATATGCAAAGCTTTTATTAAGAAATAACTTAGCTATTCTCTGCTTGTGCTCCTCTTCAGAAACGGCGACAGGGTGACGATCCATTGTGCTGCGCTCGATTTCTCCTCCCTGCCTTCTATAGGAGATAGCCAGGGAGGAGAAATCGAGCCCCGCACAATGGATCTTCGCTGTTCCTGAAGAGGAGCACATGCAAAGAATTGGTAAGTAATTTCTTAATAAAAGCTTTGCAAATTAAAAGTTAAAACTGTTTTGGTGTTTTTTTTTTTAAAAGAAATTAATTTCCAAATTTCTGTTCAAGTCAATGGGAGAGGTCCAGAGATCGATTTTGAGTTGTTTTCAGCCTTCCTGACATGGAGAAAAAACTCAATTGAGTTTTTTAAATTCGATTTGCGTTTTCGGGTCAATTCAATTCATCCGAGTTGAAAAATAAATAAAAAAAATGCATTAATAAAATAAAATAATTTTTTTTTTTTTAACTCCGATGAATTGAATCGACCCGAAAAGTTGAATCGAATTTAAAAAACTCGAAAGCTGCAAACAACTCAAAATTGATCCCTGGACCTCTCCCATTGACTTAAACAGAAATTTGGCAGGTTGTAGGTGGCGAATAGTCGAATTTGAGTTCTTAAAGGGCTAGAGTATGATAAATCTCAAATGGGCGATTAAATCTTCCCGAATCTGAACGTGTGTCTCTGCCCTAAATGTGAACAGAGGAATAGAATTTCAGTCCAGATAACACTTGTAGATTAGATTTAGAATGAAACTGTACAAGATTTATTCTTTTACTTTTACTAGAGGTTCATTCATACCCAGCACTTTTAGTTTTCGTGCCCATGTCTTTACAATATCAACTCCTATTTGTTTTGTTGTAAATGTTGGGAGGCAAAATGTTTCATGTAACGAATTTTTTCTCAACATGTAATGGTTCAGGCTGTTTTTTTTTTTAACATTGTTTAACATTCCTTTTTTATTTGTAAATGGTTTTTTTTTTATTTTGGCAACTATTTTTACCTTTGAAGCTTAGAAACCATAACCGGTATTTGTGTTCATGTATTGGTTTGTAGTTGCTTTTATATAAACTCTGACAGATCTTCACTGTGTGATATAAGTTCTAGATATGGGCACCTGTCATAGTCTGAGCCTGCTCATATAATATACTGAGAAGCTCTAGATTGTCTAGTGTCCCTTTAGTAGTGTTTCCACACATTTGTGCAAATATACAAAATATTTAAAGGAGAATTAAAGCTTAACTAAAGAAGAAGCTAGAAATTGATTGTTTTGTGCTTCTGTACCAGCCCAAGGCAACCTCAGCCCTTTAGCAGTAAAGATCTGTGTCTCCAAAGATGCCCCAGTAGCTCCCCATCTTCTTTTCTGCTGATTCACTGCACATGCTCTGTGCTGCTGTCACTTACTGAGCTTAGGGACCCACTCACAATATACAGTACACATAGAATAGAAATGTCACAATATAAGGCTGATTAGTAATTAATACACATAATTACTACATGGCAGCACAGAAACCAGTGCAATTAGCATCAGAATTGAATAATCAGCAAACCTGTAGCATCAGCTTATATTACAGCCAGGGAAGCTCTTTGTCTGCTGGATAATTAGTGACGAGCCCTAAGCTTAGCTTCTCAACAGCCAATCAGAGCCCACTGAGCATGTGAGTGTCACAGACACTTTCCAAGATGGTGACCCCCTGTGACAAGTTTGAAGTCCTGGATCATTGCTGCTATTGACAAGCTCAAACTTTAGCCTCGTGCAATAAGTACCATATATAAAATGTTGCATTTTTAGCCATATTCATTTTTAGGGTTAGTTCTCCTTTAAATATCTTTACTGATGTATAGTCCTATGATGTTCTTGCTTAGGTGTAACTCATTGCTATTGATTGCAAGAACAGCATCTCAGGTTTTTCAGCCAACACCTTGGCAATTTGTTAATACTTGTCCTTTTGACCTCAGTACTTTTCATGAGATGCGTCTCTCCCCTTTTAACAGGAACCCCATTGTGAAAGGAACAGACTATTCTGTGTTTAAACACAGAATGCCTTGTACTGAGATTAGAACACTCGGACCTACTTTTAGAGGCACATTTATCAAGGGTCGAATTTCGAATTCATGCGATTTTTTTTTTTTTTTTTTTTTTAAAAACTCCCATAAACTCAGATGAACCGGAAAATCGACAAATTGAAATTTATTATAAAAATATAATTTTTTTTTTAAACTCTGGTGAATAGGATAGACCTGAAAACTTGAATCAAATTCTAATGGAATTTGATTCGAATTTTAAAAACTGAATTCGCGTTTTTTCTCAGAAAAAAACCTCAAATGACAGGTAGGCTGCAAACATCTCCAAATTGCTCATGGACCTCTCCCATTGACTAATACAGCAATAGGTAGGTTTTAGGTGGTGGATAGTCGAATTCGAATTCTTAAAGGGCCAGAGTATGGTAAATCTTGAAACTCAAATTCACTTTGACCCTTAATAAATCTGCCCCTTAAAGGGCATGTAAAGGCAAAAAAAAAAAAATCTAATTTTTACTTTCTTTAATGAAAAAGAAACCGATCTCCAATATACTTCAATTAAAAAATGTGTACCGTTTTTATAAGAAACCTGACTGTATGCAGTGAAATTCTCCCTTCATTTACTGCTGTGGATAGGAATTGTCAGACGGTCCCTAACTGCTCTGCAGGGAAACAATCATACTTATGAACAGCAGAGGAAGCCCCCGCCTTACTTCCCAGCCATGCAGAACTCAAGCAGCTTTGTTTGTTTCCCTGTAATGCAGTCAGTGACTATGTAGATACTTGTATTGGATTTTATTTTGTCTTTACAACCCCTTTAGGGCAGAAACACATGCTGCTATTTCGGGAGATCAGACGCCCAGTGACAAATCACTTCTTCTTTGGGCGACTAATCTCCCCAAAATGCCTTCCAGTCGGCAGGAATGTAAATCGCCGGTGGGATAGCACACTGATCACTACAGCTTTCCAAACTCACCCGAAGTTTCCTCATGAGGCAACTGCGGACGACTATAGAAAATGAAGCGTTCCGAGTGCCATCCTGACGGTGATTTACATTCTAGCCGACTGGAAGGCATTTCGGGGAGATTAGTCGCCCGTAGAAGAAGCGATTGGTCACTAGGCGGCTAATCTCCTGAAATAGCAACATGTGTCTGGAAACAATAAGGGCAAAGATCATGGAGCCAGATTTAAACAGATAAACTGAGATTCTATTTGGAGGATTATTTTGCTGCAGCCACTGGTTCTGCAGAGTTGGAGAAAGTTTGTATTAAACAATACAAAGACTATAAAATCCACATTAGATTACATGACAACACAGGACCCAGTGCAGTCTGTATATTCTGATTATTAATCAGTCTTGCTGTATCGGCTTCTGACAGATATTATTTGACTTGTGCTGTTTTGATAATTTAGAACGATCCCTAAGCAGCCCAGACCACACTGAGCATGTGCACAGTCTTGGTCTTGCAAAGATGTATAACAAAGTTACAAGATGGTGACCCCCTGTGGCCAACTTTGAAAGCATAAATTATTTGTTTGATTAGGCTTGTGGTGCAGTAAGTTTATGTTTAGTATACAAAATACAGCATTTCTAGCCTTATTCTATTTTACACTTTACTTCCCCTTTAATGTAACCCATATAACTCCCTCTTGGCACAATTTAATAACCGCTTGTTTCCTATTTCGTACTCAATAATTGGTTTATGCATGTCGTGCTTCTCTGTACAAAAGTAATTTTCATTATCAGACGGAATGAAGTAAAATAGATATGATTTGTACAGACCATTTAGCTTATTCACACTGCAGACTGGGATTTGATTTTAACAAATGAAAAATCCATCCCTGTTGAATTCTGCCTACAAAATGCAAATCTTCCAACATGACTTTCTTGGATAAAATAATGGAGTGGAATCCTACCAGTTGCATAGGAAAAGGTACACTCAGAGGTACATTTATCAAAGGTCGAATTTCGAATTCATGTGAATTGTTAAAACTCCCATAAACTTGAAATTCGACCAATCGATATTTATTATAAATAGATAAAATTCAATTTTTTAAACTCTGGTGAATAGGATTGACCCGAAAACTCAAATCGAATTTGATTCGAATTTTAAAAACTCGATTCAAATTCTTTGAAAAAAACCTCGAATGTCAGGAAGGCTTTAACAGCAATTCGGCAGGTTTTAGGTGGCAAATAGTCAAAATCGAGTTCTTAAAGGAGAAGGAAAGCTATGGAGGCATTTTATTGCCAATAGATTAGCTGCAATTGTGCAAGCTAGAATGCTATATTTATTCTGTAGAATATTTTACCATACCTGAGTAAAAAGCTCTAGAAACTCTCTGTTTGTTTAGGATAGGAGCTGCAGTATTAATGTGGTGTGACATCACTTCCTGCCTGAGTCTCTCCCTACTCTGGGCTCAGATTACAGTAGAGAAGGGAGGGGGGTGGGGAAGAAGAGCAAACTGAGCATGCTCTTGCCCAGGGCAATGAGGTTTAAGCTAAAGTCAGGAAGTCTGATACAGAAGCCCATGAGTACACAATAGAAGGAAAGAAATGCAGTGTTTCTTTTGACAGGGGACTCAGAGCAACATTAGTTTGGGGGTTTACTGGTATATTTAGATGGACCTTTCTGATAAGGCTTACTTAGTTTTAACCTTTCCTTCTCCTTTAAAGGGCCAGAGTATGATAAATCTTGAAAATCGAATTAGAATTTTTTTAATAACTCCCTAGTCGAATTTGACAGTTTTGACCATCAAAAATTCCAATTTTCATTTCTACCCTTGATAAATCTGCCCCTCGGTATAGATGAATAAGGTGATTTTGGGGCGATTTTCCTTATGTTCAGTTTTAACGGGTTCAATTCTTTTAAACTCAGAAGCATGTAAGTGCCGAATGCAGGTGGAATGCAGCATGTTCGGAGCTTACATGTGTACAGCTCTGGAAGAAATCAAAGAATTTTTCATCCTGAACCCCCAGACTGCAGGGGAGCCCTAAGATACTTCTGTGTGTGACTGGCCCCAGCTGCAACTACTTCCAACACACTTGCCTGCAGTGGATCTTATTGCATATATTTATTGCATGAATTTTATTGCTCAGATCACATGATTTACACAAATCCAACGGATGCATTTGGGAGTCAATCGGGTCAGGATTTTTCAAGGAGACATTCTGTGTAAAAAAAAAAAGAACATACCAGTGCGTTACACCCATTTAGATCGAGAAGAATTGTGCTGAAAAAAGTAGTGTTTCAGGCTGATTTATTGAATATTTCTGCAAAAACCCTAATAATCCCTCCCTTCTTTTCCACTTCCTGCTCCCTGAAATGTCAGGCTGTGTCGGGGAGCCGGCGGCTCTCGACTCACTGTATTGTAGGACCGGAACCAATCAGCAGCTAGCAGAACCTGATAGGAAACTGAAGCCTGTCTGTGCTTGTGTGACTGCAGGACTGTGATTGGCTGCTTCCCTCCTACTGTGCTTCTTGCTGGGACTGTTAGGACACGCCCACCCCTCATTTGCTTAGTGGAGCTCATGGGCGCAGCCTTCCGGAACTCCGGTCTTTTTCTGTAAGTGAGCGACTTATTGGCCCATGCACAGTTGGAGCAGTCTTCCGGTTAGTTGAACTGTGCATGCTCCAACAGTGCCGAAAATTGCTGTAGGGAAGGAAGATGAACAGAAGGAGGTGCCCATGAGTTCATCAGCTCTTACTCTACACCAGTGATCCCCAACCAGTAGTTTGTGAGCATGTTGCTCCCCAACCCCTTGGATGTTGCTCCCAGTGGCCTCAAAGCAGGTGCTTATTTTTGAATTCCAGGCTTGGAGGCAAGTTTTGGTTCTATAAAAACCAGGTGTACTGCCAAAGAGAACCTCAATGAAGGTTGACAATCCATATAGAGGCTACCAAATGGCCAATCACAACACTTATTTGACACCCCAAGAACATTTTTCATGCTAGTGTTGCTCCCCAACTCCTTTTACTTTTGAATGTTGCTCACTGGTTCCCTGCTCTACACCCCTATCGTAAGCAAACTCTTAGGGGCACTTCCAGAGGTTAACAAACTATGTGGGGGGGGAGCAGGGAGGGGAGATTACCTAGGATAGTAGGTGTGGGATTTTCTTTTTGGGGGGTTATTTTTCCTTTAAATTTGCCTTCAGGCTGTTCCTTCAGTTTGGGAAATGGTGAACTAGTTGGACTGACCTACATCTGTTTTTTGTACCCCAAGGAGATAAACAAAAACGGACTCACTACTTCAAGTATAGGACCTGTTATTCAGAATGCTTGTGACCTTGGGTTTTCTGGATACTGGATCTTTCCATAATTTGCCTTTAGTCTACTAGAAAATCATTTAAACCTTAACGAAACCCAATAGACTGGTTTTGCTTATTACTTCTTCGTTGGGATAAAGTTCAAGCTACTCTTTTATTATTACAGATAAAAACGAAAATAATTTAAAATTTTTTGGATTATTTGGATAAAATGGAGTCTATGGGAGACAGCCATTCCGTATTTCTGAGCTTTCTGGATGAGTTTTCGGGCAACAGATCCTATACCTGTAATGTAATTGTGCCTTATAACTCTAATTTGCCCTCTTTCTTTTCAGATACGTACGTTTTCACCTGTAATGTCACCAGGGTGGAACGTGGGTGCATTCTGTTATTTATAGGCGTTCACAGAATATCGTCATTTACTGCATGCCAGTCATAGATACAGAGCTAGAGACTGTTTGCTGTAGCACTTGTATAGATTGAGCTGGGAGATACATCAGGCAAAGGGATTTAAACCCTTCCCATCCCCCAGTCCGTTCCTTTGGGTTTCTCATATTGGGTGAGGATTTTGCTGAGGCACGTGCCAAACACAGTCTTTACAATGGAGCGCTGCACAAACACACAACTTCATCCTACTCGCACATTTTGTTTGGCAGCATTGTGTCGTTCTACACCCAGCAAGGCTTTGTTAGTGGAGTGCTTATTGCAGTTCTTCAGCGATTGCCAAACTGCAACTCCCATTACACCCAACAAGAACTATAGGAGAAAAGTCACGTGCACGTTATCAAATTAAACCCCTCCCCCAAAAAATAATGCATAATATTGGTATTTTAGATTCTACTTGTCACATTTTAACAGAATTTCCTTCTTTAGCAGAATGTGTGTATATGTAGCGTGTAACTTTAATCTAGGGATGCACCGTATCCACTATTTTGGATTCGGCTGAACCTCCGAATCCTTTGCCAAAGATTTGGCCGAATACCGAACCGAATCTGAACCCTAATTTGCATATGCTCCAATCATTATTGCATATGCAAATTAGGCGTGGGAAGGGGAAAACATTTTTTACTTTTTTCTGATAAAAAGTCACATGTTTTCCCTCCCAGCCCCCAATTTACATATGCAAATTAGGAATCGGATTCGGTTCGGCCGAATCTTGCTGAAAAAGGCAGAATCCTGGCCGAATCCCGAACCGAATCCTGGATTCGGTGCATCCCTACTTTAATCCTCATTGGCATTGGGCTCTTCTCTCTACAAGCAATATTACTGTGCTCCAATCATTATTAAGAAGGTTGTTCACCTTCCAAAACTTTCTTTTTTAGTTGTGTTGTTTTTAGATCACCAGATCTAGAAATAGTATTTTTTCCCAATTACTTTCTATTTTCAATTTGTGACAGTTTTTCTAATAGCGAAGCTTAATTTTTCACCTTTTAGGGCTCTTACAGACGAGCGTTTTTACCTGCGCTCCTCTGCGTTCCGGTTTCATGCGTTCAGCCTCAGGGAGTAGACGCACAGAATTATAGTCAATGGGGCTGTACACACACACAGAGACATGTAAGCACCGAACACAGGTTGGGACGCAGCATGTTGCATTTTACATGCGTTCGGCGCTTACATGTCTCATGTTACATGTGTGTGAGTACAGCCCCATTGAAAATAATTCAGTGTGTCTACTCCTGCGCTCCCCTGTGGCTGAACGCAGGAAACCGGAACACAGGGGAGCGCAGGTAAAAACACTTGTCTGTAAGAGCCCTAACACACAGGCATTTTTTCCTGCGTTTCTTATGCGTTTAAGAATGAAAAATGAGCATGAAAAAAACACAATCGCTAAATGATTCCTTTATATTCTGCCTCGATATGAGAATTCTGAGTTGTGGTTTTGTACATTTAAGTTTCTGTGCGTTTGTTTAGATGCGTTTTCTTTTGCCTGAGGTGTGTTCAGCTGTCAATAGAATAGAGAGTTGTGTTTCGAAGGGGAAAAAAACGGGTTTAGCTGCTTAAAAAAAGGCAATGTATGCTGTTTTTGCCTGTGTGTAAGGGTCAGGGCACACAGGCAGATTCAGGGAGATTAGTCGCCCGGCGACAAATCTCTTCTTTGGGGCGACTAATCTCCCCGAACTGCCTCCCCTGCCTTCCCGCCGGCTAAAATGTAAATCGGCGGCGGGATGGCCCTGGGAGCTATTCTTTTTCCAAAGTCGGCATGAAGTCAACTTTGGGCGAAAAACAAATCGTTCCGAGTGCCATCTCGCCAGGGATTTACATTTTAGCCGGCGGGGAGGCAGTTCAGGAAAATTAGTCGCCCGGCAAAAAAATCTCCTCTTCTTCGGGGTCGACTAATCTCCCCTGCATTGCCTCCCCTGCCCTCCCGCCGGCTAAAATGTATGGGATGGCACTCGGAGCAATTCGTTTTTCGAAGTCGGCCGATCCCCGGCGGGATGACACTCGAGCGATTCATTTTTCCAACCCGGTACTGCCTTCCCGGCGGCTAAAATGTAAATCCCTGGCGAGATGGCACTTGGAACGATTTGTTTTTCGAAGTCGCCCGAAGTTGACTTCAGGCCGACTTTGGAAAAAGAATAGCTCCGAGTGCCTTCCCACCGGCGACCAACTTTGGGCGACTTCGGAAAAAGAATCGATCCGAGAGCCATCCCGCCAGCGATTTACATTTTAGCCGGCGGGAAGGCAGGGGAGGCAATTCGGGGAGAGTAGTTGCCGCCGAAGAAGAGGAGATTAATCTCCCCGAATCTGCATGTGTTCCCTGACCCTAGGAGCCCAAAAGCAGCTCAGGAGGGTCACCGACTCTGTAACTGTTCTATATTGATCCATTTAGTTGATCCATTTGTTATCTTTGTCCCTGCTGAGCAGAATCTCTGGGTTTCATTAAAGGCAGTGTTTAGAATTGATACAATAATTGCTAATATTCCACATGAGAAATGTATCAACTAATTGTATCAACCAAATGTAGCAAATTGTAACAGTTCAGATTCTCCTGGATCACTGAACTGTCAGACTGAAAAAACAGAGACACCAACATGAAATTTAAACTTCAATTTTGGAAAAAAAAATCACCCATAAAGCAATTGAATAGTCTTTATTTCTACATGAGAAAACATTTGGAAGATGAACAACCCCATTAAAGGTTATCCGATTAGTAACCCATCACCTGAAGGTGATAGGAAGCATTTCCCGCTGACCATTGGAATTTAGGCAGAAAACTACATTGAACCCATTCCCCTTATACCATGAATTTCACTGTGTTTTAAAGGGGAAGTGCTCCTGTGTACATGACGGCTTTTAGCTGACTGGCAGGCTTTTGTAAGTCTAATGAAAGCAAAAGTTTGTTTGCCATAGGTTACTAGTCTGGAGTAAGATGTACCCTTGTTTTGGGATCCCACTTTATCTTTTAAAGTGCAATAAATGTATTTTTTAATAGATGCCCTGCTAATTTAACTCAGTTCTGAGCTTGCAGTTAAAGGAAACCGTATGTCTGTTCCAGTGAGAGAGATGCAGTTCTTTCCATGTGAACATTAGCGTTGCATCATGTTGGTCTTTAAAGTGGCATTTAAGAGGCATTACATTTAATAAAAATATATACAGGTATGGAATCTCCAAATTACGGAAAGGCCGTCTCCCATAGACTCCATTTTATCCAATTAATCCAAATGTTTAAAAATGAATTTCTTTCCTTCTCTAATAATAAAACAGTATCATCATGTACTTGATCCAAATCAAGATATAATTCATTCTTATTGGAAGCAGAACCAGCCTATTGGATACACACAGATATGGAACCTGTTATACAGAATGCTCACAACCTGCAGTTTTTCCGGAAAAGGGGTCTTTCTGTAATTTGAATGTCAAAACCTTAAGTCTACTAAAAAAATAATTTGAATGTTAAAGAGAACTGATTTGCTTCCAATAAGGATTATATCTTGACTTGACTTAAGTACGGGTATTGGATCCATTGCTCGGAACTCCGTTATCCTCAAAGCTCCGAATTACGGAAAGGCTGTCTCCCATAGACTCCATTTTATCCAAATAATCCAAATTTTAAACAATGATTTCTTTTTTTCTCTGTAATAATAAAGCTTCCTTGTCCTTGAAGGGGTGGTTCACCTTTACATGAACTTTTAGTATGTTATACAATGGCTAATTCTAAGCACCTTTTCCATTGGCCTTCATTGTTTATATGTTATAGTTTTTGAATTATTTGCCTTCTTCTTCTGACCCTTTCCAACTTTCAAATAGGGGTCACTGACCCCATCTAAAAACAAATGCTCAGTAAGGCTACACATTTATTAATATTGCTATTTTTATTGCTCAATTCTCTATTCAGGCCTCTCCTATTCATATTCCAGCCTCTTATTCAAATCAATGTGTGATTGCTAGGGTAATTGGGACCCTAGCAACCAAACTGCAGAAAATGCAAACTGAAGAGCTGCTGAACAAAAAGCTAAAAAACTCAAAAACCATGAATAATAATAATAAAAAAACAACAATAGCAAATTGTCTCAGAATATCACTCTTTGCATCATACTAAAAGTTAACTCAAAGATAAACAACCCCGTTAATCCGTTTTGGAAGCAAAACCAGCCTATTGGGTTTATTTAATGTTTACATGATATTCTAGTAGACTTAAGGTATGAAGATCCAAATTACAGAAAGATTCTTTATCCGGTAAACCCCAGGTCCATAGTATTCTGGATACCTGTACATACATTGTTTTACATGATTAAAATCTGAGGCTTCCTTTTATTTCCCTATCTGCAGGAAGTTGGTGTTTGACATTGTCCCTTTAAATCCCCAGTGCAGGGAATAGGCTTGTTAGGGAGGAAGTCCTGGCTCCCTTCCCATAGGATGACGTATTTCCATATGAAAGTGAAAGGCTTTCGTTATGCTTTGTTGGATTTCACACGAGCTGCTTGCCCAATGACTTGTCAGATCCCCTGTGCAGCTGGGAGGGCAACTTTTCTCCACACTTCCCTGCCTTTCTTTTAATCTGTTTCTTTCTACCGATACGTACACAATCAATAATTCTTATTATAAGGGCAGTACTCACAGGATGGATTAACTGAACTGGATAAGAGCTGGCAAGGAATCATTTGAGCAAAACTAACTGTACATAGTGCAGGCATGGGATTTCTTCGGATCTGTTATCCAGAAAACCCTGAATTATGGAAAGGC
The DNA here is from genome assembly GCF_017654675.1 of Xenopus laevis. NCBI lineage: Eukaryota > Metazoa > Chordata > Amphibia > Anura > Pipidae > Xenopus > Xenopus laevis. The sequence goes on along the minus strand of NC_054382.1, from coordinate 9,160,642 downwards.
CATCTCCCATAGAGTCTGTTGTAAGCAAATAATTAAAATGTTTCATTTCCTTTTCTTCATAATAATAAAACACCACCTTGTAATGGTAACTAAACTGCACAAATCTTTATTGGTGTTAAAGGGATCCTGTCATCGGAAAATTTTTTTTTTTTTTTTTCAAAACGCATCAGTTAATAGTGCTACTCCAGCAGAATTCTGCACTGAAATCCATTTCTCAAAAGAGCAAACAGATTTTTTTTTTTATATTCAATTTTGAAATCTGACATGGGGCTAGACATATTGTCAATTTCCCAGCTGCCCCTGGTTATGTGACTTGTTCCTGCACTTTAGGAGAGAAATGCTTTCTGGCAGGCTGCTGTTTTTCCTTCTCAATGTAACTGAATGTATCTCAGTGGGACATGGGTTTTTACTATTGAGTGTTGTTCTTAGATCTACCAGTCAGCTGTTATCTTGTGTTAGGGAGCTGTTATCTGGTTACCTTCCCATTGTTCTTTTGTTTGGCTGCGGGGGGGGGGGGGAAGGGAGTGGGGTGATATCACTCCAACTTGCAGTAAAGAGTGATTGAAGTTTATCAGAGCACAAGTCACATGACTTGGGGCAGCTGGGAAATTGACAATATGTCTAGCCCCATGTCAGATTTCAAAATTGAATATAAAAAAATCTGTTTGTTCTTTTGAGAAATGGATTTCAGTGCAGAATTCTGCTGGAGCAGCACTATTAACTGATTCATTTTGAAAAATGTTTTTTTCCCCATGACCGTATCCCTTTAAAGTAATTCTATTTGGTTATTTAAATGTGTTTTAGTAGACTTAAAGGAGAATTTAACCCCCCTTTAGGCAAAAGTCCCCACTGTTACCCCAGAATTGCGTCCCTTGTAGGATTACTAACCGCACATGCAGAGTGAGTGCAGCGGAGCTCACGGGCACCATATTTCGGCGCTTCATTAATTAAATGAAGTGTTGTAACGAACCGGAAGATTGCTCCAAATGCGCATGCACGATACGCCGCTCACTTCACGAAGATTATGGAAGCGACGAGGGTGAAGCCCGTGAGCTCTGCTTCACTGAATCTGCATGTGCGGTCAGTAATCCTACAGGGGACACAATTCTGGGGTAAAACTTAACAGGTGGGGGGGGGCAGTGAGGACTTTTGCCTAAAGGGCGGTTTAGTTCTCCTTTAAGGTATGGTGATCCAGATTCAGGAAGGATCCCTTATATATTAAATCCCAGGTGCCAGTCATTCTGGATAATAGATTCTATACCTGTAATCTAAATGAAAATCCCTATAACACATACGGTACTATAAACACAGCCCCATCCCCTGACAACATATTGCCTTTCTGTTACACACAATGACATCCCTTACACCATGTTGCCTAATTATACACACACTGTGCCCCAGTGTTAGGCCATTTCTATGACACTATCCGACTTTTCTGTGCAGACTGTCCCACAGTTACATTCCCTGACACCATATTGTCTTATTGTGCATTAGTTACATCCCCTTCCCTTATTTTCATGTCTAGCTATAAATACTCTTTCACCATTACCCCGATGCCAAATTGCCTTACACTGCACACACCCCACAGGTGCAACTGTCATATAACATCCTTAAAGGAAGAATAACACCCAAAAATAAGTGTTTTAAAGAAACGGCACTATAATGTACTGCTGTGTACTGATAAAACTGGAGTGTTTGCTTCAGAAATACAACTATATTTTATATAAACAAGCTGCTGTGTAGCCATGGGGGCAGCCATTCAAGCACAGGATACACCGTAGATAACAGATAAGTACTACTATAGTTTATATAAACAAGCTGCTGTGTAGCCATGGGGGCAGCCATTCAAGCACAGGATACACCGTAGATAACAGATAAGTACTACTATAGTTTATATAAACAAGCTGCTGAGTAGCCATGGGGGCAGCCATTCAAGCACAGGATACACCGTAGATAACAGATAAGTACTACTATAGTTTATATAAACAAGCTGCTGTGTAGCCATGGGGGCAGCCATTCAAGCACAGGATACACAGCAGATAACAGATAAGTACTACTATAGTTTATAAAAATAAGCTGCTGTGGAGCCATGGGGGCAGCCATTCAAGCACAGGATACACATTAGATAACAGATAAGTACTACTATAGTTTATATAAACAAGCTGCTGTGTAGCCATGGGGGCAGCCATTCAAGCACAGGATACATAGTAGATAACAGATAAGTACTACTATAGTTTATATAAACAAGCTGCTGTGTAGCCATGGGGGCAGACATTCAAGCACAGGATACACAGTAGATAACCGATAAGTACTACTATAGTTTATATAAACAAGCTGCTGTGGAGCCATGGGGGCAGCCATTCAAGCACAGGATACACATTAGATAACAGATAAGTACTACTATAGTTTATATAAACAAGCTGCTGTGTAGCCATGGGGGCAGCCATTCAAGCACAGGATACACATTAGATAACAGATAAGTACTACTATAGTTTATATAAACAAGCTGCTGTGTAGCCATGGGGGCAGACATTCAAGCACAGGATACACAGTAGATAACCGATAAGTACTACTATAGTTTATATAAACAAGCTGCTGTGTAGCGATGGGGGCAGCCATTCAAGCACAGGATACACAGTAGATAACAGATAAGTACTACTATAGTTTATAAAAATAAGCTGCTGTGGAGCCATGTTGGCAGCCATTCAAGCACAGGATACACTTTAAATAACAGATAAGTACTACTATAGTTTATATAAACAAGCTGCTGTGTAGCCATGGGGGCAGCCATTCAAGCACAGGATACACAGTAGATAACAGATAATTACTACTATAGTTTATATAAACATTCTGCTGTGTAGCCATGGGGGCAGCCATTCAAGCACAGGATACACAGTAGATAACAGATAAGTACTACTATAGTTTATATAAACAAGCTGCTGTGTAGCCATGGGGGCAGCCATTCAAGCACAGGATACACAGTAGGTAACAGATAAGTACTACTATAGTTTATATAAACAAGCTGCTGTGAAGCCATGGGGGCAGACATTCAAGCACAGGATACACAGTAGATAACAGATAAGTACTACTATAGTTTATATAAACAAGCTGCTGTGTAGCCATGGGGGCAGCCATCCAAGCACAGGATACACAGTAGATAACACAAGTACTACTATAGTTCATATAAACAAGCTGCTGTGTAGCCATGGGGGCAGCCATTCAAGCACAGGATACACAGTAGATAACAGATAAGTGCTGAAGAATCCCATTGTATATTATAGAGCTCATCTCCTTTTGTAAATTCTGAGCTTTCTGAGTAGCTGTTTTGTGGATAACTCATCCTATACCTGTATCACTTTACATTCATTTGCTGACCTAAAATCCCTAGTCTACATTACTATTTGCTACGGTAAATGGTAGAACACTCAGATCCTGGATTGTGAATTCTGTTATTTATTGGGGCAAAAATGCAGGGTTATTATGTTATGTTTCCTGTAATATTTTATTTTTTCTATATAGATTTGTCTGTGCTGTTTTATATGTGTATATACTCAAGGCCTTGATGCTCTCATTAAAAACAGGCAAATGATTTATTTATAAAGTCTCTCCATGCTGTTCTGGCCTTATCACCAGGAAACCAGCCAGTTCAGGAAATCATTCAGCTTGTTAGTCTTAACACATAAAGAGATACCGTCATCCTCCTATTTCCCTTTCTTTATATATTTTTATATATTTGTCATTTTAACCTCTTCTAATTAGTGATGGGCAGTTTTTTTTTTATTTAGGCTAGGGCCACATGGGAAGATTCAGGGAGATTGGTCGCCTGGCGACTAATCGCCGTGTCTTTGAGGCGACTAATCTCCCTGAATGGCTCGCTGGTATCTCGCACCCGCTAGCACTAAAGTCGCCTGTGCCTATTCACACGCGGCGACATGTTTTTCAAAGTCGCTCGACATTGCCTCACAAGGCAATTTCGAGCGACTTTGAAAAACGTATCGCCGCGTGTGAATAGGCACAGGCGACTTTAGTGCTAGCGGGTGCGAGATACCAGCGAGCCATTCAGGGAGAATAGACGCCGCGACTAATCTCCCTGAAATCTTCCCGTGTGGCCTAGCCCTTAGTGGAGCTGTTTCATGGCGTGCAAAGGGTTAGAATTTCTGCTAATTAATCGTGCATGGGTGTAAACAATGAATTTAGCAATTTTTACATGGAATGGGTCAATCATTTCTCATATTGCATCCACCATGTTATATTAAAATCATACCTTACAAAGATTTCTAGAGCCCTTGAGAAAAATGAAGGCCATAAAAACTCCCACAGAAGGCCAGCGATTTTCTCTTGGAGATCCTTATATACTGCAGGGATTTATTTTTACATTATTATTATTATTAAGCAATAGAACTGATTTCCAATTAAAAATGTATTATAGCTGGTGACATGCTGTTTTCATACCTCACAACTGTCCCATTTTTAGAGGGACAGTCCCTCTTTTGACAGCTCAACCCGCAGTCCCTCGTTTGTACTGGAAAGTCCAGATTTTCTCTGCACTGAACAGCCAGAAAAACAAAGATTGTAACTTAATTGGCTTTTGGCAGAGAGCCCAGAACAGCCACAGCTGCATATAAGATACTTTTGTAACAATTTCGAGATAAGCAAATAAGTAATTGTAACAATATAAGACAACAAGTCTCTTGGGTAAAGTGAGACTCACAGCTTAAAGGGCAACTCACCTTCATTAGCAAAACTGTAATAACTGGAAAAAAAACCTCAGAATTATGTTCATACTTTCATTACCTGCCAAATTTTGTAAAATAAACATGTTAATTAAGGGGTGTGGCCACAAAAATGGGCGTGGTCACTAGGCACGGCAACTTTTTTGTCCCTCTTTTTGTTTACAAAATATTGAAAAAAAATGTTGGGAGGTATGTATTTTCTTTTTTCTTATGGGCAAAGCAGACCAATCACAGCTGCATTTGGGTGGCACAACGGGATCCCTATTGCTTTGCTCCCTGCGAGCATTAATACACGGGAAGAACTCGGTGACTCCGGCTTCCAGGAAGGAGCCATCACAATCGGAACTTGCTGTCGGGTCAGTAGAATGGAATGAATAGGTTTTGTATGAAGACTCCCATTCATTCCTGTGTTGGCTCATAGGCAGCAGTTGTAAAGAAGCTCTGTTGGCTTAGGGAACATGCAGAAGAGCAGCATGGGGGTCTTCTCCTGACTGTTTTGGTGGTGCACACTGTTTGAAAAATGTGTTAAAATTTACACAATCAAGTCTAAACAAACAAAAAAAACCCCAATATAATAATTATTAATTATAATCCATATTTTCTTCCAGTTGTCATGGTTATTTAGTAGAGCTCAGGATGTAAAGGGCGCTGTAACTTATGCCACGTTGTTGTGAATAAAAGCCTGTTATACTGTTTTAAACATATGGGGTATGCAACTGTAACTTAAAGGAGAACTAAGGCTTAACTAAAGAAGTAGCTAGAAATGTTATACATTATGTTTTGTGCTTCTGTACCAGCCCAAGGCAACCACAGCCCTTTAGCAGTAAAGATCTGTGTCTCCAAAGATGCCCTAGTAGCTCCCCATCTTCTTTTCTGCTGATTCACTGCACATGCTCTGTGCTGCTGTCACTTACTGAGCTTAGGGACCCACTCACAATATACAGTACACATAGAATAGAAATGACACAATATAAGGCTGATTAGTAATTAATACAGATAATTACTACATGGCAGCACAGAAACCAGTGCAATTAGCATCAGAATTGAATAATCAGCAAACCTGTAGCATCAGCTTATATTACAGCCAGGGAAGCTCATTGTCTGCTGGATAATTAGTGACGAGCCCTAAGCTTAGCTTCTCAACAGCCAATCAGAGCCCACTGAGCATTTGAGTGTCACAGACACTTTCCAAGATGGTGACCCCCTGTGACAAGTTTGAAGTCCTGGATCATTGCTGCTATTGACAAGCTCAAACTTTAGCCTCGTGCAATAAGTTCATTATATAAAGTATGGTGTTTGTAGCCACATTAATTATTAGGGTTTAGTTCTCCTTTAAATGAATAATAATTAGAGAATGTCAATAACCACATAGAAGCAAAGGTCACACGTATACCCGGTGCAGTCAGAAAGATTCATAACAGCTCGAGTGGCCTACATTGCGGTCAGACACACAAATTGCTCAGAAGCAACGGATAGTCTGAAAGAAGCATCCTGGAACTTCTGGTAGTCGGTTCAGGTATTTTCATTTAAATTATAGGGGCCTAAAGCAACTTGCGCTGTGGGGGAAGGTTATTCCATTTACTTTTGCCCCAAAAAATAACATTACATTGCTGGCTACAGGAATCTCCCTATTCTGCACACTGAATATATCTCAGAAATGCTTCCATCTGCCCTAAAGACTAGTAATTCACTTTTACAAATATTATTGTTTTTAACACCGTGCGTGCCCAGAAGCTGCTGAAGCTGCGGCTATTGATGAATCCTGGCAACTTATGTGTTTTATAGTTTACACAGTTTGCACCCTGGCTTACTCGGACTACTTGGGAAGTACAGGAGGAAATATGAAGTCAGTTCATTTTTAAATATTTGTTTTAGGTCTAATGTAATAAAAAGAACTGAAAATAGTCACTGACTATGTTATATATCAAAATACACACAAACATATGTAAGTACAGTTATGGGACCTCTTAGCCTCAATTCTTGGGACCTGGGGTTTTCCCGATACCGGATCTTTCCATAATTTGGATCTTAATACATCAAGGGGCAGATTTATCAAGGGTTGAATTAAAAATTCTAATTCTTTTCATGGTCAAAGTCGACTAGGGAGTTGTGCAAATTTAATTAGATTTTCCAGATTTATCATACTCTGGCCCTTTAAGAATTCGAATTCACCTAAAACCTGCTGAATTGCTGTTTGAGTCAATGGGAGACGTCCAGTGATCAATTTGGAGTTGTTTGCAGCCTTCCTGACATTCAAGTTTTTTTGGAGAAGAAAACTCTAATCGAGTTTTTAAAATTCAAATCGAATTTGATTCGAATTTTCGGATCGATTTTACATTCATCCGAGTTTTAACATTTTTATTTTTTCAATACATTTGGACTGGTCGAATTTCGAATTTATGGGAGTTTAGGGGAGTTTTTAAAAACTCATATGAATTTGAAATTCGACCTTTCATAAACGTGCCTGCAAATCTCCTAGAAAATCATGTAAACATTAAATAAACCCAATAGGCTGGTTTTGTCTCCAATAAGGATTAATGATATCTTAGTTGGGATCAAGTACAAGCGACTGTTTTATTATTACACAGAAAAAGGAAAATTATTTTTAAAAATGGGGATTATTTGGATAAATGGGAGTCTATGGATAACAGATTTCCCATAATTTGGATCTTAATACCTTGTCTACTAGAAAATCATGTAAACATTAAATAAACCCAATAGGCTGGTTTTTCTTCCAATAAGGATTAATTATATCTTAGTTGGGATCAAGTACAAGCGACTGTTTTATTATTACAAAAACAATTATTACAAATTTGGATTATTTGGATGAAATGGAGTCTATGGGTGACAGAGATTGTTGGATAATGGGTTTCCGGATAATGGATCCCATACCTGTATAGGTATAGGCTCTGTTATCCAGAAAGGCTGCTTCCCATAGACTTCATGTTTTCAAAATAATAAACATTTTTTTAAATTATTTCCCTTTTTTGTGTAATAATAAAACAGTAGCTTGTACTTGATCCCAACTAAGATATAATTAATCCTTATTGGAAGCAAAACCAGCCTATTGGGTTAATTTAATGTTTACATGATTTTCTAGTAGACTAAGGCTAAGGCCACACTAGGCGATAGCGCCGCGATTTGACTCGGGCGACTTTTCGCCGCGACTTTTAAGCAATCGCTGGGGAAACTTTTGCGCTGGCGTCTATGGGGAATCGCGTAAAATCGCCAGCGTAAAAACACACGCGGCGATCTTTTCTCTACTGTCGCTCGAAATTGCCTCGCTAGGCGATTTCGAGCGACAATAGAAAAAAGATCGCCGCGTGTGTTTTTACGCTGGTGATTTTACGCGATTCCCCATAGACGCCAGCGCAAAAGTTTCCCCAGCGATTGCGGCTTAAAAGTCGCGGCGAAAAGTCGCCGCGAGTCAAATCGCGGCGCTATCGCCTAGTGTGGCCTTAGCCTTAAGGTATGGAAAGATCTGTTATCCGGAAAGCACCAGGTCCTGGATAACAGGTCCCATACCTGTACTTCCTTTTTCATTCATCTTTGTCCATAACTAATAATAATAATATTTGCAAAGGACTGACGCGACAGAACCCATGTGCTGCAAAAAGCAAGAGAGCAGAAGTTTGAAATGATTGGTGGTCAGCACCTTTGCCTCTAATTGATTTCAGTAATGTTAATTAAGCCAATCATAATGAAATAATGATTGTGTTGTAAAGAGAGTTGGCCACAGTCAATATAAATGCTCACCATTTCCCCCTTTGTTTATACTAGGCCTCGGAGTAGAGGAAAAGCTGCTTTGGAGGATGAAGATAGCATGGATGGGCTTGAGGGAGCAGAACCTGAAAACTCTGCAGACACAGGTAAAATAAAATTATTCACTCCCCCAATATCTGAGCTGTTCCTGCTTGTAAGAGAGAGACAAGGTCAGGCACTCCTGCAATAAAAATATTGTCTCTTTTAAGACCGATATACATTGAATAACCTGAGAATATTGGAAAGACATTCACAGGGAGACTGAGGCACAGTCAACTCTGTTACTGTTCCTTTAATGCTGCTTTTACAATTGTTATCCCTTGTCAAACACTGACGTGTTTTACTGCTAACTCCGAATTGTTAAATGTGATAATGGAGATTTTATTGTCACATACCCAGTGTTTTCCTTCAAGCATGGGTGTAAAACATAACAAGTTCTCTTTTTTTTCAATATGAGTTAAAGAAGAGCTACACTCTTAAAAGGGACATGGTTAAAAATGCCATATTTTATATAGTGAACTTATTGCAGGAGGCTAAAGTTTCAGCTTGTCAATAGCAGCAATGATCCAGGACTTCAAACTTGTCACAGGGGGTCACCATCTTGGAAAGTGTCTGTGACACTCACATGCTCAGTGGGCTCTGATTGGCTGGTGAGAAGCTAAGCTTAGGGCTCGTCACTAATTATCCAGCAGAAAATGAGCTTCCCTGGCTGTAATATAAGCTGATGCTACAGGTTTGCTGATTATTAAATTCTGATGCTAATTGCACTGGTTTCTGTGCTGCCATGTAGTAATTATGTGTATTAATTACTAATCAGCCTTATATTGTGACATTTCTATTCTATGTGTACTGTATATTGTGAGTGGGTCCTTAAAGGGACACTGTCATGGGAAAAAAAGTTTTTTTTCAAAATGAATCAGTTAATAGTGCTGCTCCAGCAGAATTCTGCACTGAAATCCATTTCTCAAAAGAGCAAACAGATTTTTTTATATTCAATTTTGAAATCTGACATGGGGCTAGACATATTGTCAATTTCCCAGCTGCCCCAAGTCATTTGACTTGTGCTCTGATAAACTTCAATTACTCTTTACTGCTGTACTGCAAGTTAGAGTGATATCACCCCCCTCCCTTTCCCCCCCCAGCAGCCAAACAAAAGAACAATGGGAAGGTAACCAGATAGCAGCTCCCTAACACAAGATAACAGCTGCCTGGTAGATCTAAGAACAACACTCAATAGTAAAAACCCATGTCCCACTGAGACACATTCAGTTACATTGAGAAGGAAAAACAGCAGCCTGCCAGAAAGCATTTCTCTCCTGAAGTGCAGGCACACGTCACATGACTTGGGGCAGCTGGGAAATTTACAAAATGTCTAGCCCCATGTCAGATTTTAAAATTAAATATAAAAAAAATCTGTTTGCTCTTTTGAGAAATGGATTTCAGCACAGAATTCTGCTGGAACAGCACTATTAACTGATTCATTTTGAAAAAAATTTTTTTCCCATGACAGTATCCCTTTAAGCTCAGTAAGTGACAGCAGCACAGAGCATGTGCAGTGAATCAGCAGAAAAGAAGATGGGGAGCTACTGGGGCATCTTTGGAGACACAGATCTTTACTGCTAAAGGGCTGTGGTTGCCTTGGGCTGGTACAGAAGCACAAAACATAATGTACAACATTTCTAGCTACTTCTTTAGTTAGGCTTTAGTTCTCCTTTAAAGGGATACTGCCATGCTCACCATACACCATGCAGTTATATTTAGCCTCTTCATAGCCTTTAAATACAACTATAATGGCCATGGATGTATTAACCATATAGCCTGAGGATCAGGCCAAGCACAACAGTAGTTTTTATTATTAGGTTGTTTAATTATCTTGCATGGTTCATGATTAAAGGAGAAGCAAAGGCTAAAATTCAGTAAGCTTTATCAGAAAAGTCTATATAAATACACCAGTAAACCCTCAAAGTAATGCTGCTCTGAGTCCTCTGTCAAAAGAAACACAGCATTTCTTTCCTTCTATTGTGTACTCATGGGCTTCTGTATCAGACTTCCTGTTTTCAGCTTAAACCTCCAGGGCTAGGGCTTGAGCATGCTCAGTTTGCTCCTCTATCCCTCCTCCCCTCCCTGCTGTAATCTGAGCTCAGAGCTAGGAGTGAGCAGGCAGAGACTCAGGCAGGAAGTGATGACACACCAAGCTAATATGGCAGCTGCTATCCCAAACAAACCGAGACAGTGTCTAGAGCTGTTTACTATAAAGCATTCTGCAGAATAAATATAGTGTTATTGCTTCGGTAACTTTCCTTCTCCGTTTACGCCAGTGCTTGAATAATAGCTATTTTTTGGCTAAAATGGATTGGATAAACTGGGTGGCTTATTTCACAAAGACTAAGTAGGGGTTGGTATATATTATAATAGATTTCATTAAAACATCAATACCAAGGCTGACATTTTAGCAGCTTGATCAAATTAAACAATTTTCCCTCTGTAATAGAAATACAGTAGTTTGTACAGGTGTGGGACCTAGTACAGGTATAGGATCCCTTATCCGAAACCCGATATCCAGAAAGCTCCGAATTATGGAATGGCTGTCTCCCATAGACTCCATTTTATCCAAATAATCCAAATTTTTAAAAATGATTTCCTTTTTCTCTGTAATAATAAAACAGTCGCTTGTACTTGATCCCAACTAAGATATAATTAATCCTTATTGGAGGCAAAACCAGCCTATTGGGTTTATTTAATGCTTAAATTAATTTCTAGTAGATTTAAGGCATGAAGACCCAAATTACAGAAAGATCCGTTATCCGGAAAACCACAGGTCCCGAGCATTCTGGATAACGGGTCCCATACCTGTATCCAGAATGCTGGGGACCTGGGGTTTTCTGGATAATGGATTTTTCTGTCATTTGGATCTTCATACCTTAAGTCTACTAGAAAATCATGTAAACATCAAATAAACCCAATAGGCTGGTTTTGCCTCCAATAAGGATTAATTATATCTTAGTTGGGATCAAGTACAAGCGACTGTTTTATTATTACAGAGAACAAGGAAATCACTTTCCTTTGGATTATTTTGGTAAAATGGAGTCTATGGGGGACGGCCTTTCCGTAATTTGGAGCTTTCTCTATAACGGGGTTCCGGGTAACGGATCCCATACCTGTACTCAATTCAAGCCAAGATATAATCCTTATTGAAAGCAAAACAGTTCTGTTTAATGTTCAAATTATTTTTTTTCGTAGACTTAAGGTATTGAGATTCTAATTACAGAAAGATAAAAAGTATTTTAATTGTAGACTTACCGGGCGCTTGTTTATTGAGCTTTTGTGTTACTTAGCACAGCCCTTGTCCTTGATGGATCATCAGTGCGAACAGCTAAATATTTAGATAGCATTCTCTCACTGCTAACAAATAGCTCGGCTGTAAATCAAGGTTAATTTATAATTAATAGACACTTTGATTTGTTGAGAAAATGTGTGCCAAGAAGGAAAAACAAATCACAGAGCTTGAGGTCCCTGAAATTTGTATTTGGTCTGAGCAATTATTTCAGGGAATAGAATGCAAAAATGAGGCTGTATTTCACATCCTTTATCCTGCCACCTTGACTTAAAGGGCAATGTAAAACATGCAGGATAAACACACATTTAACACATTATTGTTGCATATGCAGATGTGCTTAAAGGATAACTAAAGCCTAACTAAAGAAGTAGGTAGAAATGTTGTACATTATGTTTTGTGCTTTTGTACCAGGCCAAGGAACCACAGCCTTTTAGCAGTAAAAATCGGTATCTCCAAAGATGCCCCAGTAGCTCCCCATCTTCTTTTCTGCTGATTCACTGCACATGCTCTGTGCTGCTGTCACTTACTGAGCTTAGGGAGCCACTTACAATATACAGTACACATAGAATAGAAATGTCACAATATAAGGCTGATAAGTAATTAATACAGATAATTACTACATGGCAGCACAGAAACCAGTGCAATTAGCATCAGAATTTAATAATCAGCAAACCTGTAGCATCAGCTTATATTACAGCCAGGGAAGCTCATGTTCTGCTGGATAATTAGTGACGAGCCCTAAGCTTAGCTTCTCAACAGCCAATCAGAGCCCACTGAGCATGTGAGTGTCACAGACACTTTCCAAGATGGTGACCCCCTGTGACAAGTTTGAAGTTCTGGATCATTGCTGCTATTGACAAGCTGAAACTTTAGCCTCGTGCAGTAAATTCATGATGTAAAATATGGAATTTTTAACAATATTCATTTTTAGGCTTTAGTTCTCCTTTAATAATCAGAATATACAGACTACACTGGGTCCTGTGTTGTCATGTAATCTAATGTGGATTTTATAGTTTTTGTATTGCTTAATACAAACTTCCTCCAACTCTGCAGAACCAGTGGCTGCAGCAAAATAATCCTCCAAATAGAATCCCAGTTTATCTGTTTAAATCTGGCTCCATGATCTTTGTCCCTGCAGCTGGAGTTGGAAACAGTAAAGGGGATGTAAAGGCAAAAATAAAATCCAATACAAATCTCTACACAGTCGCCGACTGCTCTACAGGGAAACAAACAAAGCTGCTTGAGTTCTGCATGGCTGTGAAGTAAGGGTGGGGCTCCCCCTGCTGTTCATAAGTATGATTGTTTCCCTGCAGAGCAGTTAGGGACCGTCTGACAATTCCTATCCACAGCAGTAAATGAAGGGAGAATTTCACTGCCTACAGTCAGGTTTCTTATAAAAACTGTACACATTTTTTAACTAAACTATATTCATTAAAGAAAGTAATTTTATTGGCTACAGAAAAAGTCCCCCTCATTAACAGATACCATTTCTTACATGAACCAACTTAGTATAAGCTTTAAAAGCAAAAACAATTGGGAGGAGTCCCAAAAGAATCGTTTACACGTATATGGTCTCCTTAGTTTGAGACCTGTGACCTCCAATACCAAAGATCAAGTTTCTAGGTTCCTTCAAATGTAAATTGAATGTCAACTGGGTAATCCGACTTTCTTTTTTCTTTTCAGTTGTCCTTACATCCACTGGTTTAGTTAATTTTTGTTAGTCTTTCTATGTTTTTATCTATTAATGTTATTAACTTTTGAAAATAACATGCCATTGTACTTATTAGAGCACCTCCTCTAAGTCTGCGTGGTATATGCTGTCATACAGATTTTCCTTGTTTTTGTGAAAATCAAATAAAACAGGATTCAGTTTGGGATTCGACCAGGTTTCGGCCTTTTTTAGCAGGATTCGGATTCGGCGGAATCCTCCTACGCAGCTGTACCGAATTCTAATTTGCATATGCAAATTAGGGGTGGAGAGGGAAAGCACGACTTTATTGTCACTAAACAAGGAAGTAAAAATGTTTTCCCCTTCCCATCCCTAATTTGCATATGCGCATTCATTATTCAGCCGAATCTTTCACGAAGGATTCGGGGGTTCGGCTGAATCCAAAATAGTGGGTTCAGTGCATCCCTGTTTTAAACATAGAAAGAGGTTGGAAATAGCCATCCGCTTCCCGCTGGAGAATAGAGCTACCAAGAAAATAATGCTGTTTATTATTGAGACAAAACTAAAAGTACAAGCATTGAAGACCTCTCTTGCCTTTGTCTGATGAAGCTTCTCAAACCATTTGTTACATGTGTGTTGTAGATATTAAAGAACAAGCTGTGGAGGAGGGAGCAGCGAGTGAAGCAGCCGGCATTGCACAACTAACACCCACCCTGCAACATTCCTTATTGGAGGAGTCCCAGAGTTCCACTGCCTCCGTCGGAGTTGAAGCCAAAACCAGGTCTGTGTGTTGTGATCACTGGTGCTGAGTCAGGGCTTTGGGGGGGGGGGATTAGTAGGAGAATTAGAGAAGCCGCCCTCCAAATCAATAGCAGCCTGAGCAGCTGCCAACTAGAGCTAGATCTCTTAATTAGTCAGATGACGGCGAGACCCTCCTACACCATCTTACTGAGTTACAGGTGGATTCTTATGGATTTTATACAACAATTCCCTGAATAAGTCTTGTGATTTGATCACATTTGCAATGGCTAGGTGCTTGAGGAGCCTTCTTTACTAGACCCTAAAAATGAATAGGGATAATAATGCCATATTTTATATACTGAACTCATTGCACGAGGCTAAAGTTTGAGCTTGTCAATAGCAGCAATGATCCAGGACTTCAGACTTGTCACAGGGGGTCACCATCTTGGAAAGTGTCTGTGACACTCACATGCTCAGTGGGCTCTGATTGGCTGTTGAGAAGCTAAGCTTAGGGCTCGTCACTAATTATCCAGCAGAAAATGAGCTTCCCTGGCTGTAATATAAGCTGATGCTACAGGTTTGCTGATTATTAAATTCTGATGCTAATTGCACTGGTTTCTGTGCTGCCATGTAGTAATTATGTGTATTAATTACTAATCAGCCTTATATTGTGATATTTCTATTCTATGTGTACTGTATATTGTAAGTGGTTCCCTAAGCTCAGTAAGTGACAGCAGCACAGAGCATGTGCAGTGAATCAGCAGAAAAGAAGATGGGGAGCTACTGGGGCATCTTTGGAGACACAGATCTTTACTGCTAAAGGGCTGTGGTTGCCTTGGGCTGGTACAGAAGCACAAAACATCATGTACAACATTTCTAGCTACTTCTTTAGTTAGGCTTTAGTTCTCCTTTAAAGGCCAGTTATATAAATTGGAAATGTGTTTAATATGGATTTGTGTACTTCATGTTATGGTATGATTGCCATAGTTTTTTTTTTTAATAATTTATAGCATGCATACATCCTTATGTCAAACACTATGCTTGTCTTTGGGGCTTAAAGGAAAACTATACCCCCCAAACAGTGTAGGTCTCTATTAAAAGATACTGAGTAAAACAGCTCATGTGTAAAACCCTGCTTCATGTAAATGAACCATTATCATAATAATAAACTTTTGTAGTAGTATGTGCCATTGGGTAATCATAAATAGAAAATTGCCATTTTAAAAAATAAGGGCCGCCTCCGTAAGATTCACTGTGCACACATACAAACCACATGTTAGGTCACATGAGCCAATTAACAGACAGAGTTCTGCCTTTTGCTTCCTCACTTCTTCCTGTTACAGTTAGTGTTGTAGTATTTCTGGTCAGGTGATCTCTTCCTGTTACAGTTAGAGCTGCAGTATTTATGGTCAGGTGATCTCTGAGGCAGCACAGATAGAGTCACGAAATGGTGGTTCAAGGCAAGAGATGTAAAAGGGCAATATTTATGTAAATATATATTCCAGTTTGGTAAGATTCTTTAATATGTCATTCAATTTGATATAAACTATCTGTTGCTTGAGTATTCATTTTGGGGGTATAGTTTTCCTTTAAGTCATCAATATTTATTGTCAAGAATAAAGAAGCACAATCTGTGACTGAATGGGTGGGTCGTTTACTCTACAGAGTAGGCCAAAGCTGCCCAATTTAATAGAAAACGTTTTATTCAAGCACTTGGTATGACAAAATGAGCAATTTAATCTTTTTCATGCTATAGTTCCGCTGCTCCTTTAAAAGCTTGGACTTGTGCTCAGGATCTTAACAGTTTATTTTTCCTTTATTTCAGTGAACAACTTTGCGCCTTTTGTTATTGTGGAGAAAGAAGTCTCTTGGGTCAGGGAGAACTGAAGCTGTTAAGGCCAACGCCAGGCTTTACTCTGCCATGGAAAACCCATTCAGAGACAACGGACACTGGAAGCAATGATGAGACGTGCAAAAACAGCGGAAGGACAGAGATACAAAGAGGGCCAAGAAAGTAAGAGTTGCTTATTCACTTTGCTTATTCACTGTGCCAAAAGCTACATTAGAATTGGATGGGTGTAAGGCTCAAGTCACAAGGATATGCAGAGCTTCTACTTGCAGCTGCCCAGATAGACTTCTTGTTGCTTTCTCTGGGGTCAGAACAGTCTGCTTGTGTCATTAGAAGCAATGGAGCCTATTTGCAGCAGCTAATCACCCCGTGTGACTTAGAGGGACAAGATACGCATGTGTTTAACATGAGTCAGTATATAGTGCTGTACTGAAAATGTCTTCTGATTCATCTTACATGTAAATGAAATACACCATGAATATCATATAATGTTCTGTTATCTGTAGTGGTCGCATATGGTCACAGAACCCCTCTGTGACTTTTAACATCCTTATAATTTACTCTAGGGGGTATATTCTCCCTTATAATACATGAGTGATACTCAGAGTTCCCTGTATAACTCAGCCTGCAGCCTTGTGCCTTTATATGGTCACAGAACAACCCCTCAGTGACTTCTAATATCCTTATCATTTACAGTAGGGGGTACATTACCCCTTATAATACATGAGTGATACTCAGAGTTCCCTGTATAACTCAGCCTGCAGCCTTGTGCCTTTATATGGTCACAGAACTACCCCTCAGTGACTTCTAATATCCTTATCATTTACTGTAGGGGGTACATTATCCCATATAATACATGAGTGATAC
This sequence comes from Xenopus laevis, assembly GCF_017654675.1. Taxonomy (NCBI): domain Eukaryota; kingdom Metazoa; phylum Chordata; class Amphibia; order Anura; family Pipidae; genus Xenopus; species Xenopus laevis. The sequence goes on along the minus strand of NC_054382.1, from coordinate 9,143,684 downwards.
TCAGAGTTCCCTGTATAACTCTTTTCAGCTCTGGTAGCAGTGTGACTTGCTCCATAGAAATGCATGAACTGAAGCTATGCAAAGCAATTTTTATTTTCTGTGTTTCAGAGACATCCTTTGCTCTTACAGCTGCTTTAGTCTCTCATTTGCTAATGTCTCCTCCTGGAGTGATTAGAACCCTAATACCCTTGTTTGGGTAGATCTGGGTAGTTGTCTGAAAGCCAAATTTGTGACAAGTCCTTTGTCATGTCTGTGTTTATGTTTCCTGCGTGTGCTGCTGTACGGCTCAGTAGCCTCCCTTTGCCTCTAATTAGAATTAGACCTTCGGAACAGTCCCAGGGATTTAATCACAAAAAAGTGTGGTTTTTAGACGCCTAACTGCCAGCGAAGATTGAACAGTTGCCAACTTAGCCTGGTAGTTGTGATGAGCCCACTGAACTCTGGCCTTTGCAACTAAAAAGAAATACACTTGCTGGTTCAGGAATGAAATTTTATATTGTAGAGTGAATTTTTTTTGCAGTGAAAAAAGTGTCATTTAGAGATAAAAACTACATCATATAAATCATGAAAAAATCTATTTAAAGGAACAGTAATGAAATTGCTTTAAAGTAATAAAAATATGATGCAGTGTTGCCCTGCACTGGTAAAACTGCTGTGTTTGCTTCAGCAACGCTACTATTGTTTATATAAATAAGCTGCTGTGTAGCCATGGGGGTAGCCATTCAAGCACAGGATACACAGTAGATAACAGATAAGTACTACTATAGTTTATATAAACAAGCTGCTGTGTAGCCATGGGGGCAGCCATTCAAGCACAGGATACACAGTAGATAACAGATAAGTACTACTATAGTTTATATAAACATGCTGCTGTGTAGCCATGGGGGCAGCCATTCAAGCACAGGATACACAGTAGATAACAGATAAGTACTACTATAGTTTATATAAACAAGCTGCTGTGTAGCCATGGGGGCAGCCATTCAAGCACAGGATACACAGTAGATAACAGATAAGTACGACTATAGTTTATATAAACAAGCTGCTGTGTAGCCATGGGGGCAGCCATTCAAGCACAGGATAACAGATAAGTACTACTATAGTTTATATAAACAAGCTGCTGTGTAGCCATGGGGGCAGCCATTCAAGCACAGGATACACAGTAGATAACAGATAAGTACTACTATAGTTTATATAAACAAGCGGCTGTGTAGCCATGGGGGCAGCCATTCAAGCACAGGATACGCAATAGATAACAGATAAGTACTACTTTCACATCACAAAACAAGGAAGTAAAACATTTTTCCCTTCCCACTTCTAATTTGCATATGCAAATTAGATCCGGATTTGCTTCGGTATTCGGCCGAATCCAAAGCAGTGGATTCGGTGCTACCCTAGTTTATTTACATGAAGCAGGGTTTTACATATGAGCAGTTTTATGCAATATCTTTTTATAGAAACCTACATTGTTTGAGGGGTATAGTTTTCCTTTAAATAATCTGAATGGGGGGTTTCCTCCATTTTTGGCCTTTTTTGACAACTTGTGATGTGTTAATTTCACGGGCCCCTGGTTTTTGGCAAATATGGCCGGGTGCCGTAGTTTAGATTCCGGATTGAGTTGCGACTCCTGAGGCTTTGTGATGCCAATGCACCTGCTAATAAATGCCCAGAGGGTTGGCATGAGGTTGTCGGGAGGAGGAGATTCTCTCTTGGACTTGGCTGCCAGTTTGTGAGTGTATCTGGCAGTCAGTCAAGCCCAACGCTGCAGGGAGTAGGGATGTGTCTGCCAAGTACGTGTGTTATTTTCCTCCACCTGATCCAGCAGTCATTCATTCACTACAGGTGGATTTTGGCCTGCGGAACTTTCCATTGTCGTTAATGACAGGGGACATGGCAGGGTTGGGGCAGCTAATACCAGCAGTGAGAACGCCACATCTACAGTCAAACACCCCCCTCTTTTCACTATTTATCTATATTTTGGATAAATGCATATGGCTCGTTTTCCATGTGACATTTTACACCCCAGTAATGAATTCTGACTCTACATTAGAGAAACTGCTCTCCAACATCAAACATGCTCCATTGTAAATTGACAGCAATATGGCAGCTCCCGCTCACAAGGATTGACACAAGGCTTTTACTGTTCATGACTTACACAAATGTATTGTATTTAACCAAGCTTCCATAAAAAGCAAGCAATCTCTGAGTATAGCATTGCAGGGCAAATATTAAAAGATTTAAGTGTTTAAAGGGATTGTGTCATGATTTTTATGATGTAGTTTTTATTTCTAAATGACACTGTTTACACTGCAAATAATTCACTCTACAATATAAAATGTCATTCCTGAACCAGCAAGTGTATTTAGTTGTAATATTGGTGTGTAGGTGCATCTCAGGTCATTTTGTCTGGTCATGTGATTTCAGAAAGAGCCAATACTGTACTATGGAATTGCTTTCTGGCAGGCTGTTGTTTCTACTACTCAATGTATCTAAATGTGTCTCAGTGGGACCTGGATTTTACTATTGAGTGCTGTTCTTAGATCTACCAGGCAGCTGTTATCTTGTGTCAGGGAGCTGCTATCTGGTTACCTTCCCATTGTTCTGTTGTTAGGCTGCTGGGGGGACGGAAGGGACGATATCACTCCAACTTGCAGTAAAGAGTGACTGAAGTTTATCAGAGCACAAGTCACATGACTGGGGGCAGCTGAACTGTCTAGTACTTATCTGTTAACTCTATCTGGTTACCTTCCCATTGTTCTGTTGTTAGGCTGCTGGGGGGGGGAAGGGGACAATATCACTCCAACTTGCAGTAAAGAGTGACCGAAGTCACATGACTGGGGGCAGCTGAACTGTCTAACAGATAAGTACTACTATAGTTTATATAAACAAGCTGCTGTGTAGCCATGGGGGCAGCCATTCAAGCACAGGATACACAGTAGATAACAGATCAGTACTACTATAGTTTATATAAACAAGCTGCTGTGTAGCCATGGGGACAGCCATTCAAGCACAGGATACACAGTAGATAACAGATAAGTACTACTATAGTTTATATAAACAAGCTGCTGTGTAGCCATGGGGGCAGCCATTCAACCACAGGATAAACAGTTGATAACAGATAAGTACTACTATAGTTTATATAAACAAGCTTCTGTGTAGCCATGGGGGCAGCCATTCAAGCACAGGATACACAGTAGATAACAGATAAGTACTACTATAGTTTATATAAACAAGCTGCTGTATAGCCATGGGGGGCAGCCATTCAAGCACAGGATACACAGTAGATAACAGATAAGTACTACTATAGTTTATATAAACAAGCTGCTGTGTAGCCATGGGGACAGCCATTCAAGCACAGGATACACAGTAGATAACAGATAAGTACTACTATAGTTTATATAAACAAGCTGCTGTGTAGCCATGGGGGCAGCCATTCAACCACAGGATAAACAGTTGATAACAGATAAGTACGACTATAGTTTATATAAACAAGCTTCTGTGTAGCCATGGGGGCAGCCATTCAAGCACAGGATACACAGTAGATAACAGATAAGTAAAAAATCTGTTTGCTCTTTTGAGAAATGGATTTCAGTGCAGAATTCTGCTGGAGCAGCACTATTAACTGATGTGTTTTTGAAAAAAAAATCCCATGCCCATATCCCTTTAAAGAAATGCTTGTAGTCTTTAAGCAGGCTTGAATATGAGAGGGTCACAAGGGCTTTTTTGGAAAGCTTGAAATTGATTTATCTTGGAACCTGGTTAGTGTCCCTTTATACTGCTCATGTTATAGCTCTGAGCGCTGACATGGCTTTGGGCCAGAGCTCAGCCCCGGGGGCTCACTTGTGTTTCTTACATCTGATTGGTAGTTAGGCTTGGAGCGGGGCCAGGGTTCATGATCAAGAGGGGAAGTATAAAGCAACAATAACAAAAATGGCTAGTTCACTCAGCGGCTGTGCTGGAGACTGCTGTGTCATAGCTGGGCTAAGGGACGAGGGCTTAGGGACGAGGGCTATGGGCTCTGCAGCCAGCCACTGATTGGTGTATGGGAGGAGCTACATTCACTATAATCCTCCCTCTTATTTCTGTTTGTCTTACATTTCAAGCATGTCGCTATTTTTTATCATAAATGTTCTTGAGCTCTTTTTAAACAGAAATTTTCTTGACTTAATCTGATTCTTAACGTAATTATGAGGCAGAGAACCGTTTTATTGGACAATTTGCCGTTTTTGTGTTACCGTTTTTTTTCTGATTTACTTTTTGCACATTTTAGCAATATTTTTCAATAGATTAAAAAAATACTCATTTTTCTTTTCCCATGAAACCCGGTGCTACTAGAATTGCTGTTTGCGAGCATTTTCTTCTACCTGTTGGCTCCAGTATCAGAGGTTTTTTTTGGAAATGGGCCAGTGCAAAGTGAAGGCCGGCGTCTGGCTATGAATATGTAGTTGGAATGCAGAGTACGAGTCACATTGTTTGCTCTGCTAAGGAACGCTGGAGCGATGCCCTGGGATAACTCTGATAAGCCCTGAAAGTGAAACTGGCTAATCAGCATTAAAGGGCATGTAAAGTCTAATATAGAATAAGGCTAGAAATACTGTATTTTGTATACTAAATATAAACATGAACTTACTGCACCACAAGCCTAATCAAACAAATGATTTATGCTTTCAAAGTTGGCTACAGGGGGTCACCATCTTGTAACTTTGTTATACATCTTTGCAAGACTAAGACTGTGCACATGCTCAGTGTGGTCTGGGCTGCTTAGGGATCGTCATAAACAAAGCTGCTTGAGTTCTGCATGGCTGGGAAGTAAGGCGGGGGCTCCCCCTGCTGTTCATAAGTATGATTGTTTCCCTGCAGAGCAGTTAGGGACCGTCTGACAATTCCTATCCACAGCAGTAAATGAAGGGAGAATTTCACTGCATACAGTCAGGTTTCTTATAAAAACGGTACACATTTTTTAATTAAAGTATATTGGAGATAGGTTTCTTTTTCATTAAAGAACGTAAAAATGGGATTTTATGTTTTTTGCCTTTACATGCCCTTTAATGGATGTATAGGAAGTATAATAAGTATAATCTGTTTGATTCCAATAAACTGCTATATCTGTGCTTTTCCTTCCTGTATGGCTCCTGTGAGGTCACCGTTAGTGATGGGCGCATAAATTTGGCTGGCGCAAATTCACGAATTTCCGCATTTTACCGGCGGCAAATACATCAGCTGAACTCCTGCGAAAATTCACCAGCGTCAAAGATTTTTGGACGCGCATCGGAAAAGTTAAAGCTACCGCGCATCAACACTATCCAGACGCCCATTGACTAATGCCGATGTCAAAGTTGATGATGGCGTTAATTTTAGTTTAACCCATTTTTCGCCGTTTCGTGAATTTCGTAGGAAATTTAGGAATTTTTCTGCGAAACGGGAGACATTCGCCATCACTAGTCACCATGTTATTATTGTCTGTTTGGATTTGGTCCTAAATAATTTTTTATTTTATTAGAGTTACAATTAGTCTAATGCTTTTTTGTACTGGAGGCACTCCAGCATTGGTTGTTTTTGCAGCCAAATAAATTCTTTGGTACCTACTAGAGGGAGCATACCTTCCTTAAAGGAACAGTAACACCAAAAAGTGAAAGCATTTGAAAGTAATTAACATATACAGTTATGGGGCCTAATATCCAGAATGATTGGGACCTGGAGCTTTCCGGATAACAGATCTTTCTGTAATTTGGATCTTCTTGCCTTAAGTTTACTAGAAAATCATGTAAACATTAAATAAAAACCCAATAGGCTGGTTTTGCCTCCAATAAAGATTAATTATATATTAGTTGGAATCAAGTATTAGGCACTGTTTTATTATTGCAGAGAAAAATATATATTTTTTAAAAAAAACTGAATTTAAACTATATAAACTAAATTAACGTTTGTTATGATGAAGAGTAACAGTCTGAGACAATTTGCAAATGGTCATCATTTTTTATTATTTGTGGTTTTTGAGTTATTTAGTGTCTTTTCAGTTTGCAATTCAAGCAGTCTGGATGCTAAGGTCCAAATTACCCTAGCAACCGTGCATTGGTCTGAATAAGAGACTGGAATATGAATAGGAGAGGTCTGAATAGAAAGATGAGTAATAAAAAGTAGCAATAACAAACAATACATTTGTAGCCTTTCAGAGCATTTGTTTTTTTAGAAAATGTAAAAGCTGGAAAGAGTCAGAAGAAGAAGGCAAATAATTAAAAAGATACAACAAATAAATAATGAAGACCAATTGAAAAGTTGCTTAGAAATAGGCATTCATACTAAATACTAAAAGTTAATTTAAAGGGGAACACCCCTATACCATGAAGCACGCCCCTGGGGATCCACCCCTTTAACCTGAAGCACGCCCCCGGCTGCCACACTCAATAGTATAGGTATGGGAGACTAAAAACTGAATTGCATGGGATCTTCTGGATAAAAGATCTTTCCATATTGCAAAGCACAAAACAAGACCTCTAAGGAGAACTAAATGAATATGGCTATAAATGCTGTATGTTATAGACTTAAAGGTTCAGTGGCCCTATAACAGTAATTAGTCAGGGCTCCCCATCTTGGATCCTGTTTATGTGCGTCAGTGGCACTGCACATGCTCAGTGGGCTCCGGGCTAGCTTATGTGTGAAATCATAAAGCATAAAATGAGGTTTGTCTATGATTGAAGTTGATGAGATGGGGCTGATGCACATATATAAATATAGTTTAACCCTGTTTTAAGAAAAGGCTAAAATTAAATAAGCTTTATCAGAAAGGTCTATATAAATACACCAGTAAACCCTCAAAGTAATGCTGCTCTGAGTCCTCTGTCAAAAGAAACGTCACATTTCTTTCCTTCTATTGTGTACTCATGGGCTTCTGTATCAGACTTCCTGTTTTCATCTTAAACCTCCAGGGCTAGGGCTTGAGCATGCTCAGTTTGCTCCTCTCTCCCTTTTCCCTTCCCTGCTGTAATCTGAGCTCAGAGCTATGAGTGAGCATCGAGAGACTTTGGGGCAAATTCACGAAGCGCCGAACGCTAGCGTTACTTCGCTAGTGTTTGGCATTTTCGTTACTGCGAAAATTCACTAACGAACGCTGGTGTAGTTTCGCTAGTGTTACTTCGCACCCTTATGCCTGGCGAAGTTTCGCTAGCGACGTAACTACGCAAATTCACTAACGCGCACAGTGTACTGAACGCTACCTTTTACGCCAGACTTCCTTCGCCACCTCAGACCAGGTGAAGCGCAATAGAGTAGATAGGGATTGTTTCAAAAAAAGTAAAAAATTTTTCTAAGTCCCAAAAAACGCTGGCGTGTTTTCTACATTATGGGTGATAGGCTGAAAAAGATCGAAAAGTTTTTTGGGGCTAACCTCCTCCCCCCCCCCTACATTTCCTGACTCATGGCAACTTAGACAGTGGGCACATGTGTAGGGCAAAATAAAATTTTTATTTGAGGTTTTGAAGGTTTTCTAGCCATTTGTAGTGCTGATACGTATTCCTCCATTGAAATTTGAATTTGGCGCCGTTTGCAAATTAGCCTTCGCTAGCGTAACTTCGCTTCACTTAGCGAATCAACGCTAGCGCAACTTCGCAACCTTACGCTACCCCTGAGCGCAACTTCAGATTTTAGTGAATTTGCGAAGCGCTGGCGAAACTACGCCTGGCGAAGTGTGGCGAAGTTACGCCTGGCGCAACTACGAATCTTAGTGAATTTGCCCCTTAGGCGGGAAGTGATGTCACAGCAAGCTAATATGGCAGCCACTATCCTAAACAAACAGAGGCAGTGTCTAGAGCTGTTTACTCAGGTATGGTAAAGCATTCTGCAGAATAAATATAGTGTTATAGCTTGTACTATTGTGCCTAATCTATTGGCAATAAACTGCTTTGGTAGCTTTTCTTTCCCCTTTAAGCTAATTGTTGCATGGTAACTGTCTGTGAGTCCCACTTTGATTGGCTTGCAAGGGCTCTAAAATGTATTATTTGTACATTATAAACAAAGTTATTATAATGGTTTTCTTTCTGCAAGCATGTGCCCCACATGGGCATCACCTCTATAGTCCTTTCTGCGTCCCCAGTTCTATAGCTGTGCACAGTGACCGTACTCCAGCCCAGTAAAGTGACAGTTACTAACACTATGTGACAGTTTGATGAGGTTTCACATGAGAGCAGCAATGCTGAACAAAAACGCATTTCTCCTTAATTGAACATTGCATATATATATGCTGATTAATGGCATTGTGTTTGTAGAGATTAAATGCAATATTAGTATGAGTAATGGCCCAATTACTTGGACTGCATTCTGACGTTTGGGAAAAGATTCTGGAGCGTTCTTTGCCTGTTCTGATGGAAATGACATTTCATTTATTTGCCGCTGCTCTGCAACATTCTCATCTCATTAAATAGTGGTTTTCGGCATCTTGAACCAAGAGTTTCTTTTTAACTAGGAATGCACCCAAAACAGGATTGTGCAGGGGATTCAGCTAAATCCAAGGCCTTTTTAGGTAAAGCTTTTAGGGTTCCGATGTAGTGATGAGCTTATCTGTCGCGCTTCGCTCCAAATTAGGAATGCGCTGAATCCGCTATTTTTAATTCAGCCGAAACCCCGAATCCTCTAGAGAGATTTGGCCGATTACTGAACCGAATCTGCATATGCAAATTAGGGGTGGGAAGGGGAAAACGTTTTTTACTTCCTTGTTTTGTGACAAAAAAAGTCACGCGATTTCCCTCCCAGCCCATAATTTTAATATGCAAATTGGGATTCGGTTCTGCCAGGCAGAAGGATTCGTCCGAATCCTGCTGAAAAACTCCGAATCCAGAACCGACTCCAAATGCATTGAAGTCAATAGCAGTTTTTCTTGTGGCAACTTTTTTGTCTCTGCAACTTTTTTTGTCTCAGTGACTTTTTTGTCCAAATGTATTAGTCAATGGCCGTTTTTTCTTTGGCGACTATTTTTGTCAAAGCGTCTTTTTGCAGCTGATATTGGCGGCAGTTTTGCAGGTGACGAAGTTCAGAATTTCGCAGCAAATCCATGCCTGGCAAAAAGATTTGCTCATCACTATTCAGATTTGGGTTTGCAGAACACTTGGAGGTTATTTATTAATGCCAAAAACTCAAAATATTAAATTTTTTTTTTTACTATCAAATCTGAATTTTTAGTGGATAAAAAAACCCACAAATTTTTAGAGATTTATTATAACTAGAGGCTGCAAAAAGTTTGAATACCAAAATCTGCCATCGCAGACCTGCCCAGGTTGTATATGGGAGAGGTCCTTATTCTATTTTGAAGCTTTTGTGGCCTGCGCTGGAATTAGCCAGAGAATTCGACTATTTATGGCTTTTTGGGCAAAAGTTTGTGTTTTTCAGGAAGAAAGCCCCGAAAAATCTAGTGATTCTGGAAAAAAAATCCGTAAAAATAATGATTCAGATTTTCACTCTATTTTATTGAATTTTTACCCGATCTGATAAAATCGAGCTTTTTAAATAATAAATAAGGTTAAGTTGTGGATTCTATTTTGCTCCACTTTTTTTAAATAAAATAATCCGAAAAATCTGGATTTTGATAAATAACCCCTTTAGTCATGTGACTTTAAATGGGGTAAATCACTTTTATGTTAACTTTTAGTTCATGAATTGTTTTCCCTCTTCTGCCTCTTGACAACTTTCAAATAAGGGTCACTGACCCCAGCAGATAAAAATCGATTGCACCTTGAGTCTATACAGGTATGGGACCTGTTATCCAGAATGCTCGGGACCTGGGGTTTTCCGGATAACAGATCTTTCCGTAATTTGGGTCTTCATGCCTTAAGTCTACTAGAAATTAATTTAAACATTAAACAAACCTAATAGGCTGCTTTTGCTTCAAATAAAGATTAATTATATCTTAGTTGGGATCAGGTACAAAGTACTGTTTTATCATTACAGAGAAAAAGAAATCATTTCTAAAAATTTGGATTATTTGGATAAAATGGAGGCTATGGGAGACCATTCTGTAATTCGGAGCTTTCTGGATATCGGGTTTCCGGATAAGGGATCCTATACCTGTAATTGTATCGTTGTTGTTACAGCATTACTCTTTCAGTGCATGCCTTCTAGTGGTTGTCTTCAAGTCTCTCATTCAAGCCCCTGGTTGCTAGGTAAATTAGACCCTAGCAACCAAATAACGGCAAAAATGTTGCTGTGAAACTGGAGAGCTGTTGGATAAAATGCAAAATAAATAATAATAAAAAAAAAACCTGCAAACAATTAATGATAAATTGTCTCAGAATGCATCATTAATTTAATGGTGAACTGCCACTTTAAAGGTCTGAACTGCTGAATATGACTGACGACATATTCGAATATTACAGATTAGTGTTCATCATATAGATTAAAATGTGATCAGATCCAAATCTATGGATTCTGTGCGTCGCTTCTCTGAACCCTAACAGACGATTTTAAAGCACTAAGCTGGGCTTTTTTTTTTTTTTTTTATAAGGTGATAAAATTGTTTTGGTGTTTTGCATAAATCTCAGTATTCAAATTAACAAAATTATATTTGTTTTTCAACCGTAATGGTTTCAGATTATAGATTTGCTGCATCTTTAAAGGGAAACTTTGCCCCCAAAAGGAATATTTAAGCAACAGACAGTTTATACTGTATCAAATTAAGTGGCATATTAAAGAATCATTACAAATGCTTAATTGGATTTTAAATTACTTTAAAACTATTGAAGTGTTTTTCTGTCCCTTTCGGCACTGCTGGCTTTGTCTCTTGAAACAATGTAGCAGAAACAAGCCCCTTTGCCGGTCTGTTAAAAGAGAACTAAACCCCCAAAATGAATACTTGAGCAACAGATTATATCAAATAAATTGGCATATAAGGGCAAGGCCAGACATGGTGTTTTTGCAGCGTTTTTAAAAAAGAACAGCCAGGCGTTAACTGCACTACCGCTGAAACGAATGGAAAAGGCACTATGGCAATTCACACAGGGCACTTGCAAGCTGAAATGCGCCACAGGACGCCAGTATTGGTGTTTTTTAGCAGAAACGCCAATACGTCAATACTACCAAATCAATAGACTCTGGAATCTGCACATTTGAAACCACACTTTGCGTAAATACGCAGCGTATTTTAAATATGGCGTCCAAATTCTTAATGAGAACAATGAGAAGTGCATGTTGGGAAAAGAATCCTACGTTCTGAAAATAGCATGAAAAACGCATGTTGACGGTCGCATGTGGTTTCAGTGGCGTATTTACTCCTGGCTGTTCTTTTTTAAAAACGCCACAAAAACGCCACGTCTGGCCTTGCCCTTAAGAATCTCATCAAACTGGAATATATAAGTAAATCTTTCCCTTTTACATCTCTTGCCTTGAACCACCATTTTGTGATGGTCTGTGTGCTGCCTCAGAGATCACCTGACTAGAAATACTGCAGCTCTTAACTGTAACAGGAAGAAGTGAGGAAGCAAAAGACACAACTCTGTCTGTTAATTGGCTCATGTGACCTAACATGTATAGTTTGTTGGTGTGTTTGTGAGCATCGTGAATCATACGATCCCAGTGGGCGGCCCTTATTTTTTTATTATTTACAAGAAGCAGGGTTTTATATATGAGCTGTTTTATGCAATATATTTTTATATAAACATACATTGTTCATGGGGGTATAGTTTTCCTTTAATTATATGCATGATGCAATTTAGGGTATTGGAACATTTTTCTTCCTTGCTCCCAGTCAGGGTTGCCAGGTTGGCTGGTTTGCAGCCAAATTGGGCTATTAATTTAAAACCCATTTTGAAAGTACAAACTAGCCAAGGTACAGATTTGGGTTACTTTTTGGGCCTTTGGCTGTTTTTTACTTTGGAAACCAGCCAATGGTTTTTTTTGCCCTAATGTGCCAAGTCTGCGTCTCCCAATGCATGTTGGGTAATGTAGTTTTTGTTTCAACAGTTTAATGTAAAACTACAATACCCAGCATGCAATGGGACTGACTTGTGTAGAATTTGGGAATTAACAGATTTTGGGCTCTGTATTGTCGCATTTTCTGGTGACTTTCCTCAATTTCAGGGAAAAAATCTGCTGGCCACCAAAATGTCTAGAGGTTGAATTCTTTTACCAATATTTATTGAAATCGAATATTTTTCGGGCCTCGTGGGGTCCGTAAACCTCCTGAGCCCCCCTCTGTAGTTACGCCCCTGCTGAAGGGGGCAAATCTTTCCCATATATTTTACGGAAAAATGTGCAAAACAGTGCAAATTGAAAAAGGCGTATTTTCACATATATTCATTTATTTTTTTTAGACTTTTTTTCTCACTGCACATGTGTTATTTTGGGCTACTTTTAAAATGCCTCTTAGCTAGTTTTGGGCTGGTTTTGTAGCTGGTTTTGAAAATTAGACCTGGCAACCCTTCTCCCAGTTCTACTCCCTGTAAATCAGAGTTATCTATTAGTGATGTGCGGGCCGACCCGGCACCGGCGGGTCGGGCAGGTTCGGGTCGACCTCGCAGTGCTCCTCGTGGGTTGAGCTCTTCTGCTCTCCCCGCCCGCCACCTTCAAATTCCGGCATCCGGGTTCCTGTTTTATACTGTCGCGTCTGCTCGCCCCACCCCATTTGTGACGTCATTGTGACGTCAACGGCGGGGCAGGCGGCGCGGGTCTATAAAAGGACCCCCGGAAGCGGGTGCAGGCGGGCGGGCACGGGTCAGCGCAGGGCGCGTTATGGTCGCGTGCGGGTCAGGGAAACCCTGACCCGCACATCACTATTACCTATGGCCTCTGCCATTGTGATACCTACATCAGCCACAAGAGGTGCTGCAGGCAGTATCACACTTAGTACATAATATACACCATCCAGAGACCTGCAGTTTATCTGAACACGTACAGAGTTCCTCTCAATCCCACATGTACAAATAGGTCACATATTTCCTTCTCTTCTGTTGGACATTTTTCTGTTCATATAGCTCAAGCAGGGCAGCTTTCATAAGCCGTAAAAATCAAGCCTTTAAAGTAAGGGGTCAGCACTACTCCCTAAATAAGCGTTTTCTCTGCTACCACCGTGCGAGGAAACCTGTCAATTAAGCACCAGTGAAAAGGAACAAATCCGTCATTAAATTGTTCTTACACCAGTAAGGTCACAGTTCCCCGGAACAGGTTCACATGTCCCAGAAATTCAAGTAATTGCTTGTTTTTAACCTTTTTGTAAGCATATGAACAATAAGAAGGCATAACAGATTAATATTTACATTATAAACTGTATTATTATTATATTATTATTGGTTGCTCCTTGTGACTCCCCGTTAGAATAATAAGCTTCAAGTCAAAAATAGTACTAATACAGACTAGTGTTGGCAAGGCAATTGAAACGACTATTTTTCTATGATAACCCGTTGTTCTTTCCTGTTTTTTATTGGCCTCTGATGGTCGGTGTTCCCTGCTACATACTTGACCCTCTTCATATTGTTAAAGGGATACTGTCATGGGAAAACATGTTTTCTTTTCAAAACACATCAGTTAATAGTGCTGCTCCAGCAGAATTCCGCACTGAAATCCATTTCTCAAAAGAGCAAACAGATTTTTTTTCATATTACATTTTAAAATGTTTTTGAAATGTGACATGGGGCTAGGCATATTGTCAGTTTCCCAGCTGCCCCCAGTCATTTGACTTGTGCTCTGATAAACTTCAGTCACTCTTTACTGCTGTACTGCAAGTTGTTATTACCCCCCCCCCCCAGAGCCTAACAACAGAACAATGGGAAGGTAACCAGATAGCAGCTCCCTAACAAAAGATAACAGCTGCCTGGTAGATCTAAGAACAGCACTCAATAGTAAAATCCAGGTCCCACTGAGACACATTCAGTTACATTGAGTAGGAGAAACAACAGCCTGCCAGAAAGCAGTTCCATCCTAAAGTGCTGGCTCTTTCTGAAATCACATGACCAGGCAAAATGACCTGAGATGCACCTACACACCAATATTACAACTAAATACACTTGCTGGTTCAGGAAAGAAGTTTCTATATTGTAGAGTGAATTATTTGCAGTGTAATTTAGAAATAAAAAGTACATCAAAAAAAGTGTTACAGAAACCCTGCTGGCACTGGATAACATAATAATGAGTGTATTGATATTCCCGTTATTTCTGTGTTGTAATCGTGGTTACCTTGTTTAATCACCAAGGAAGACATGGTTGGCAAAACAATGAAGGGACACCTGTTATATAATTAACAATATATATTTACATGCAAGTACAGGTATGGGACCTATTATATAGAAAGCTCAGGACGTGGCGTTTTCTGGATAAGGGATCTTTCCGTAATTTGGATTGCTGTACCTTAAAGGGTGGGTTTAGTTAAAAAAAAAAAACCCTATCCCCTACCCTACATAGACCCCCCCCCCAGCCTAAGTGTTGCCCCAGGCAAATGCCCCTAAGTCTTTACTTACCCCTCCATGCAGATTCTGTCCAGCAGAGTTCACGAGCATCATCTTCTTCTCTTCGGGAATCTTCGGAATGAGACCAGCGGCGCATGCGCAGTTGGAGTGACAATCATGCACCGAAAGTCACAAAAATTGCAGAAGCGCCGGTCTCATTCCGAAGATTACCGAAGCGGCTGAAGATGGCGCTGTGAACTCCGATGCTTGAATCTGCATCGAGAGGTAAGTAAAACATTAGGAGCATTTGCCCGGAGTAACACTTAGGCTGCAGGGAGGGGGTTTCTATGTAGGGTAGGAGGGTTTTTTTAAAAAAAATTTTGGTTTGCTTCTCCTTTAAGAGTCTTCGCATTAACCTGAATCAAAATGGCAAATAATGGTATGTGATATACATTGTGGGCTCATTTGTTTGTGCCAGACCGTGTCCTGCTGAGGGAAGAGCTGCCAAGTAACTCATGGTATAAACCTATAGAACGATAAAGTCTTTATGTTTAACCCTTCTCTTGTTTTCTGCCGCAGAGCAAAGTCTTCACAAGAAGATGTTGGCGCGTGTACAAATGCCAGTACCCAGACCTCATCTGACGAACCAACCGGCAAATTCTCGGATGAACTGTGTCAAGTTGGTCTGCCCGAGGATTTCCATATTCAAGCCTTATTTGAGCCCTCGGGTAGGAAGGAACATTTAATATATTCATTTGTTACTCTGTTTGGAATGGGCATGACCCGTCCAGGTACTTTATCGAGCCTGTTGTGTTGCACCTTAACACCACTATGTAAAGGGTGGGATTTACAAACTCCTACTCCAAATGTAAAAGTTGTAGAATAGTCCAATAATGCAATGCCCATTTATGTTCAAAATGTTATATCCTCGTATCCATAATGCATACGTTCTCCAGAAACCATCAACCACACTCAAGCTGTCCAATGCCAATCAATTAAAGGATAAGTAAACCTTTAAAATTAGTGTAAGCACTTAATAAATAACGAATGTACATTGCAAAATATCTTAGAATAGCCCCCTCAGCTATTTTACATTCACTTTATTTAAAGGTTTACTTATCCTTTAATATTGCATGAATAAATACGTCCGGAGTGTAATTCTTGTTTAAACCCCTGGCGCCACAGTGTATCCAGCTTAGTGTGTCCAACATTCCTACAATTTTAATTACTTAATAAAGGTTGTTCAACCTTTATTAACTTTTAGTATGATGTTGAGCGTACTATTCTGAGACAATTTGCAATTGATCTTCGTTTTGTATTATTTGTGGTTTTTCAGTTATTTAGCTGTACTTAAAGGGATACTGTAATGGGAAAGCATGTTACACATCAGTTAATAGTGCTGCTCCAGCAGAATTCTGCACTGAAATATGTTTTTCAATGAGCAAACTGATTTTTTATATTTAATTTGAAATTTGAAATCTGACATGAGGTTTGACATATTGTCAGTTTCCCAGCTGCCCCCAGTCTTGTGACTAAATTACACTGAAAATACTTCACTCTACTGTATAAACTTTAATTCCTGAACCAGCAAGTGTATTTTTTAGTTGTAATATTGGTGTGTAGGTGCATCTCAGGTCATTTTGCCTGGTCATGTGCTTTCAGAAAGAGCCAGCACTTTAGGATGGAACTGCTTTCTGGCAGGCGGCTGTTTCTCCTACTCACTGTAAATGATTGTGTCTCAGTGGGACCTGGATTTTACTATTGAGTGTTGTTCTTAGATCTACCAGGCAGCTGTTATCTTGTGTTATGGAGCTGTTATCTGGTTATCTTACCATTGTTCTGTTGTTAGGCTGCTGGGGCAGAAAGGGGGGGGGAGTGATATCACTCCAACTTGCAGTACAGCAGTAAAGAGTGACTGAAGTTTATCAGAGCACAAGTCGCATGACTGGGGGCAGCTGGAAACTGACAATATGTCTAGCCCCATGTCAGATTTCAAAATTAAATATAAAAAAACCTGTTTGCTTCTATTAGGATGCTGGGGTGGAAAGGGAGTCGGGTGATATCACTCCAACTTGCAGTACAGCAGTAAAGAGCGACTGAAGTTTATCAGAGCACAAGTCACATGACTGGGGGCAGCTGGAAACTGACAATATGTCTAGCCCCATGTCAGATTTCAAAATGAAATATAATATAATCTATTTGCTGGAGCAGCACTATTAACTGATGCGTTTTGCAAAAAAAAAAAAAATTTCCCATGACGGTATCCCTTTAATTATTTACTCTGGCACATGGCATTGTTATGAGCTACTGTTACAGCTTGATGCCAACATGAACCTTGTTCTCTCCCATTTGGAAATGATTTAGGTCACTGCTGGGCTCACCTCCGCTGTGCACAATGGTCACCGGGCGTACACCAGACTGAAGAGCAAGAGCTGCTCAATGTGGACAAAGCCGTTGTCTCAGGGAGCACAGAAGTGAGTCCATCTTGTATATACACTAAATACACCCTTACTGAATTTCCATTCATGCTCAAAAGGGATCAAACCCTTATGGTCACAGTAGACTTGGAATAAATCTGTTGCAGTGATTGTGCCTTTTTATTGGTTTTGTAGATTTATCTTGTTGTGCCCTCTTAGTGAAGTCTAATGTTTTATTCACTGGTGCAACCAGCTCATTTTCTGGTGTCCGGTCGAATGGATTATTGATTGACACGACAGTCAACTGCCTGACTCAATCCCTCATCATCCTTACTTCTTCCTGAAACCACCTGATTCCAACTGTCAGGGACATTTGCCCCAGAAAATCATTTGTTAGGTTGAGGGGATTCTCAAGTAAATGTGCCCCCAAATATCTGTCAGTGTTGTGATCTGGCTCCATATATATGTCTGCTTAAAGGAGAACTAAAGTCTAACTAAAGAAGTAGCTAGAAATGTTGTACATTATGTTGTGTGCTTCTGTACCAGCCCAAGGCAACCACAGCCCTTTAGCAGTAAAGATCTGTGTCTCCAAAGATGCCCCAGTAGCTCCCCATCTTCTTTTCTGCTGATTCACTGCACATGCTCTGTGCTGCTGTCACTTACTGAGCCTAGGGAGCCACTCACAATATACAGTACACATAGAATAGAAATGTCACAATATAAGGCTGATTAGTAATTAATACACATAATTACTACATGGCAGCACAGAAACCAGTGCAATTAGCATCAGAATTTAATAATCAGCAAACCTGTAGCATCAGCTTATATTACAGCCAGGGAAGCTCATTTTCTGCTGGATAATTAGTGACGAGCCCTAAGCTTAGCTTCTCAACAGCCAATCAGAGCCCACAGACACTTTCCAAGATGGTGACCCCCTGTGACAAGTTTGAAGTCCTGGATCATTGCTGCTATTGACAAGCTGAAACTTTAGCCTCGTGCAATAAGTTCAGTATATGAAATATACCATTTTTATCCATGTTCTCCTTTAAATCTGTTTATTAAAGGAGCACTATATATATATATATATATATATATATATATATATATATATATATATATATATATATATATATATATATATATATATATATATATATATATTTATATAGTTCAGATTGGACCAGCACTCCACTTGTTTTTTAATGATTTTATTAAGTCTTCACACGTATTTTTCAATGTTTCGGCCCTCCTTGGGGCCTTTATCAAGCCTATGTTCAGTGTGTTATATGAAAACGGCTTCTGATGCACATGCAGTTTGCCTATTGTTGTGATTAAAGGACCAGTAACATTTTTTTTTTAAATCTGTTTCTACCTAGCGTAAAAAACCCACCAAGACATATTTAACTTAAAATTCGTTCATTACGAAATAACTTACCGATACTCCGCTTGCGCTCTTCTTCAGAAAAGGCGTCAGGCCGATTCATTGTGCCGCGCTCGATTTCTCCTCCCTGTCTATCTCCTATACAAGGCAGGAAGGAGAAATCAAGTGCCGCACGATGGATCGTCGCCCTGTCGCCTTTTCTAAAGAAGAGCGTAAGCGGAGTATCAGTAAGTTATTTCTTAATAAAGACTTTGCCAATTTAAAGTTAAATGTGTCTTGGTCTTTTTTTTTTTCCTTATGTAGAAACTAATTTTTTTTAAAAAAATGTTTGATGTTACTGGTCCTTTAAACAATTTTAATGAATAAAAACATTTATTTCTTCCAGAAATGAATCCCATGATTGTGCCCAATCCCTCCATAGATTGATAGTATTTATTCAGTATATTTAGCATGCATGCCTTTATAGTGCTGTGTACAAAACCAGTTTTGCTTGAACGTGGGGTTGAGATTTCATTCATTTGCTCCCTGTATTGAGTTCCCTATCTCTAACAATTCTTTTATTTATTTTAACTTTTATTTTACTCTGGGTTCAATCCTAGTGGGAGGAAAAGAAAACTGTTACTCAAATTACCCTTCCCTGTTAAATTCTATTTAAACTTACTCTCAAAGGGATAGAGAGGTAGGTTAAAAATCAATATAATGATAGAGACTATAAGAGTCATATATTTAGATGAACAAGTTAGTCGCCCCCAAGAACAGAGGAAGGCAGGGAGCAAAGTGCCGAAAATGGCAGATGCGCAGTTCCTATTGGTAAATGACCCCTTGTGACTTTTTTTTTTTTTAAATAAAAAGAATAGTCGGGTTTCATTTTCAGACATTTAAGACCTGTATATTTGTCTCATGTTTAGAACAGGGGTGTGTTGTAGACCTGCACGGTTGACCTGACACATTTACAAGGCTGCGCTGAGCATTTCGGGTCTGTGTGATAATGCAGCTTTGTTGGTGCAATCAATAGTTCTGTTTCTTTTTAGCAATTCCCCTCATTGCAGAGCTCCTAAGGGCTCTTACACACTGGCGCTTTTGCCGCGCTCCCTTGCGGCTGAACGCAGGGAAGCGCAGAAAAACCCTTACACACGGGCGGCTTTACCTGCGCTCCCCTGCGTTGCACTTTCTTCCGTTCAGGGGGAGCGCAGGAGTAGACACTCAATTATTGTCAAGGGGGCTGTACTCGCACAAGTGGGACGCAGTATGTTGCATTCCACCTGCGTTCGGTGCTTAGATGCGTCTATGTGAGTACAGCCCCCTTCACAATCATTGAGTGCGTTTAACTCTTTTTAAAGCTCAACCCGCAGTCCCTCATACTGGAAAGTCAAGTTTTTCTCTGCACTGAGCAGCCAGAAAAAGAAACCATGTTTCTAACTTAATTGGCTTTTGGCAGAGAGAGCCCAGAACAGCCACAACAGAAGATAAGATACTTTTGTAACAATTTTGAGATAAGCAAAGTAATTGTAACAATATAAGATAACAGGTCCCTTGGGAAAAGTTAGACTCACAACTTAAAGGGCAATTCACCTTCATTAGCAAAACTCTAATAACTGAAAAAAACATAGAAATATGTTCAAACTTTTATAACCTGCCAAGGCAGATAGGGGAGATTAGTCGCCGAGAAGAAGAGGAGAGTTGTCGCCTGGCGACTAATCTCCACGAATCTGCGTGTGTGGCCAGACCCTAAAGAGCCCTAAATCTTCTCATGTGTCCCCATAGCTTGTGCAACTAAGGAATGCTTTATAAACCCTACAGAATTCAGGCTACGTATGTAAATCTAATCTTTCAATTTAGTATGTTTATTTTTCGGGGATAAAATGAACCTTGATAATGGCAGGGAAATGTGTCAACAGCATTAGTTTGAGACTGAGAGGAGCCGCGTCAAGGATGTGTGTAATTAAGGAATATTTGGAACAAATGCCGACTATGGAACAGTATCATAGCTGTGTTTGTTACAATGCTCCTCAACCTGCGTTTGACTAGAAGGGGGTCATACATCGAAATCCAATGTTTTCTGAGTTTTTTAAGTTAAAAATAAAAAGTCCAACCAAACTACAATCCACAATTTGACCTTATTTATCATTGATGAAACTTGATAATTGGTTCGGAAAAAAACTCTGGAGGTTTTGTGGGGGACAAAAATTTTTTCCGGGTTTGATGCCCAAAACTCTCCATTTTTTTGTGAAATCGCTCGAACCCCCGATTGTAACGTTTTTTTGGACGAAACTTTTATTAGTAAAAAACTGCTCCACCTGGGGCAGGTTGGGTACGGGTAGGTTTACGGTTTGGGTGGAATTTTTGTTGAGCCGTGCATCACTAGTGTGTTGTCTTAATTTTTGCAGTTGCTCTCAGTAGCCATCTTACTACAGTCCCCTTAGCATATTCAGACATTTATTAAAGGGGGTGTTCACTTTTAAGTTAAAGGAACAGTAACAAAAATGAAAGTGTTTTAAAGTAATAAAAATATAAGGCAGTGTTGCCCTGCACTGGTAAAACTGCTGTTTGCTTCAGAAATCTACTATAATTTATATAAACAAGCTGTTGTGTAGCCATGGGGGCAGCCATTCAAGCACAGGATACACAGTAGATAACAGATAAGTACTACTATAGTTTATATAAACAAGCTGCTGTGTAGCCATGGGGGCAGCCATTTAAGCACAGGATACACCGTAGTTAACAGATAAGTACTACTATAGTTTATATAAACAAGCTTCTGTGTAGCCATGGGGGCAGCCATTCAAGCACAGGATACACAGTAGATAACAGATAAGTACTACTATAGTTTATATAAACAAGCTGCTGTGTAGCCTTGGGGGCAGCCATTCAAGCACAGGATACACAGTAGATAACAGATAAGTACTACTATAGTTTATATAAACAAGCTGCTGTGTAGCCATGGGGGCAGCCATTCAAGCACAGGATACACAGTAGATAACAGATAAGTACTACTATAGTTTATATAAACAAGCTGCTGTGTAGCCATGGGGGCAGCCATTCAAGCACAGGATACACAGTAGATAACAGATAAGTACTACTGTAGTTTATATACACTTGGGTTGCCCCCATGGCTACACAGCAGCTTGTTTATATGAACTATATTTGTGTTTCTGAAGTAAACACATCAGTTTTATCAGTGCAGGGCAACAGCACATGATATTTTCATTACTTTAAAACACTTTCATTATTTGTGGTTCCTGTTCCTTTAACTTTTAGTATGATGTAGCGAGTGATAGTCTGAGACATTTTGCCATTGGTCTTTGTTTTTTTCTGTATTATAGCTTTTGAATTATTTGCCTTCTTCTTCTTTGGACTCTTTTCCGCCTTTCAAATGGGGGTCACTGACCCCATCTAAACAACAAATGCTCTGTAAGGCTACAAATGTATTGCTGTTGTTACATTTTATTACTCCTTTCTGTTCAGGTCTCTCCTAATCATAAAAACAATAAAAACAATAAAGCTTACAAAATGCAGCCCAATGAAAAAATGTCAGTCTCTTAGATTATTTCTTGCCGACCCCTTCACAGTCTCTCAACTGTACATAAATCCAAAATCGAATATATAAACCCCCAAAAGAGGGAATACGTATAAGGAGCGATCAGCGCCTGTGGCAACAGAAATAAAAAACAAACATAGCGCAATACGTTTGCAATGTAGAATATCACCCCGTGCTTGCACTGGATGTTAAGTGGATGTGTTTTCCCCTTTTTCCTTCAGGTGGCTATTAGTGAATGAAAGTGGCAATTCAAGTGAACAGAGGGGCGGAAGAGTGCTTTTCCTGTGAAAATAAAATATATTCCAAGGATGCAGGTGCCTCCACCTTCTATATAAAATGCCTACTTACAAACCACTGGCGTGGTATAATGCGTTTAATATGAAGCTCTCTCAGGTTTTTCTCCTCCAGTGTTCGACTCCTTCCAGGTTCCCAAAGTAGGAATACAAACCGATGATAGTGTAACACCGTTTATTTAAAACATAATTAAAAGCAATTAAAATTTACACTCACATTTCCCTTGCGGGTTTTTGCGCATTGAGTCCAACAAACAGTTTTTCTGGGGTCCCCAGAGGCAGTCCTGCCAGCTCGCTCCAAAAATCTTTTCTGCTTGCTCCAGGTGCCTTGGTCCAGGTTGTTGTGTCCCCCAAACTATGCCTAACGCGTTTCGCTGGATGCTACCAGCTTCCTCAGAGGCGTCTCTACCATCTTTGTTTGTATCCTTCTTTTTAAAGCCCATTCCAGCGTGTTCGTTTGATTTCCGCTTTCACTTCCGGTTTATGCGTTCCAGCTTGTGCGTTCCAGCGACTTCACTTCCGGTTTGGCGCATATAACTCTCGATCTTCTATGTACTGTAATGTAGGCTGGTATATTTCTCTCCCATGTCTTCTTTTCATCACTCCTCTGGCTTAGTACCCCACCAGGCCACAATATAACAACCCAGCTCCACAAAAGGATATATATATATTTCTAACAACATAATAAAATTTGCAAAAATAGTGATCAGAGGGGGGGGGACCAGAAAAACTGTTTGTTGGACTCAATGCGCAAAAACCCGCAAGGGAAATGTGAGTGTAAATTTTAATTGCTTTTAATTATGTTTTAAATAAACGGTGTTACACTATCATCGGTTTGTATTCCCACTTTGGGAACCTGGAAGGAGTCGAACACTGGAGGAGAAAAACCTGAGAGAGCTTCATATTAAACGCATTATACCACGCCAGTGGTTTGTAAGTAGGCATTTTATATAGAAGGTGGAGGCACCTGCATCCTTGGAATATATTTTATTTTCACAGGAAAAGCACTCTTCCGCCCCTCTGTTCACTTGAATTGCCACTTTCATTCACTAATAGCCACCTGAAGGAAAAAGGGGAAAACACATCCACTTAACATCCAGTGCAAGCACGGGGTGATATTCTACATTGCAAACGTATTGCGCTATGTTTGTTTTTTATTTCTGTTGCCACAGGCGCTGATCGCTCCTTATACGTATTCCCTCTTTTGGGGGTTTATATACTCTCCTAATCATATTCCAGTCTCTTATTCAAATCAGCGTATGGTTGCTAGGGGAATTTGGGTGATTTCAGACTGCTGAAATTGCAAACTGGAGAGCTGCTGAATAAAAAGCTAAATAACTCAAGATCAAACAAATAATAAAAAAAAAAAATGAAAACCAATTGCAAATTGTCTCAGAATATCCCTCTCTACATCCTACTAAATGTTAACCCAAAGGTGTAAACAACCCCTTTAATGGGATCTGACAAATTGCTTTCAGTGCTTCAAACAAAGAAATAGTCATTTTTTATGCTGCCAGCCCCCAGCCTGCCAATCCAGTTGCAGAGGCCATTGTTATCTCCGAGGGGATCCCTGTACTTTATACAGTACAACCTTATGGAACACACTCAGCTCACTGCTTATTTCAAGCCATTTACTTTGGGACCAATTACGGGAAGTGCTCACAAATCCAGACTTTGTTTTTCAAGTATTTCACTTATTTTGAAGCCTGTTTGTTTGTCATGGCAACACCTCGAACAAGTAGAAAAACAGCCCAGGGAGTTGCTTTCTGCAGAAATGCTGTTTAACGAGAATTTATGGGATGACCCACAGAGTCTGCGGCTTAAAGGGGACACTAAACCAAAAGTAAAAGTTTGCCTAGCAAGAGAACAGCTTTGCTATATGTAAAGTAGAGCCCCCATTTTTAAAGGGCAACTATCGCGGAAATGAAAGTTTAATATAAGCTTTCTCATACTGAAACTTTCTAAATACAATCAATTAAAAATTCTTCATTGTTTCTGAAATAATCAAGTTTATCTTCACTATTTCTCTCTCGGCATCTGTTTCTCTTCATTCTGTCTTCATTCAGTTGGGTGTCAGATATTCATTGACAGTTAGATCCAATATATCTTATAGGGGGGCTCCTTTCCTAGCAGATGTATTAGAGCTCACTCAAATAGCTGATTCCAGTACTAACAAAATAACTTTTTTTTGCACAAATCCTGCATGTAGAGAGACATGATGTCTGGTGAGCTCTAATACATCTTCTAGGCAAAAGGAGCCCCCCTATAAGATATATTGTATCTGACACCCAACTGCTGCTTGAAGACAAAATGAGGAGAAACCGATGCCGAGAGAGGAATAGTGAACATAAACTCGATTATTTCAGAAACAATGCAGAATATTTAATTGTTTGTGTTTAGAAAGTTTCTTATATCAGTATGATGAAGCTTATATTAAATTTTCAGTTTTGCGATAGTTCCCCTTTAAGTTTTCCAGGGGGGCACGTCCTAATGGCAAGCATTTAATTAAAAAAAAAAAGTAAAATCCAGCTAAGAAAAAAAAAATGCAGGTTGCCTTTGTGGGACTGGCAAAATGTAAAATCTGGGGGTGTACAATTCTATTGCGCATTCATTAAAAATGGTTAAATAGATTTTAAATTACTTCAAAACTATTGAAGTGTTTTTCTGTCCCTTTCTGCACCACTGGCCTTGTCTCTTGAAACAATGTAGCAGAAGCAAGCTCATTTGCAGGTCTATTAAAGGAAAACTATACCCCCACAATGAATACTTGAGCAACAGATAGTTTACATCATATTAAGTGGCATATTAAAGAATCTTACCAAACTGGTACATATTTAAGTAAATATTGCCCTATTACATGTCTTGCCTTGAAACACCATTTCGTGATGGTCTGTGTGCTGCCTCAGAGATCACCTGACCAGAAATACTGCAGCTCTAACTGTAAGAGGAAGAGATCACCTGACCAGAAATACTGCAGCTCCAACTGTAACAGGAAGAGATCACCTGACCAGAAATACTGCAGCTCTAACTGTAACAGGAAGAAGTGTGGAAGCAAAATACACAACTCTGTCTGTTAATCAAACATAAAAGCCAGAACATTAACTCAGAGTTAGAGCTGAAAAGCAGGAAGTAGTGTTCTGGTTATTATGTTAGACATCCAGTCACTCCAGCCTTTATACATTACATTTTTGCCTAACTATATTAGAAACATTTTTTATTTTGCACAGCCTATCTATTTACCCAGTTTTTATATTGACACAGCACTGTTCCTTTAACATGCAGAGCCATAGCCCCCATTCAGTGCAGATTGTTTGCTCCGTCATGCAGGCAAGTGTGATGGATTGGCCCCTCTGCAAAAGGTCAGACACCCTGCTCGCTCATGTGTGAGACATAAAGGTCAGGGATGGAGAGAGGCAGAGCTAGAAGCCAAACACTCCACTTGCAGACATTGTATTTATGTCCGTCTCCTGCATGAAGTCAAACTGGCAGCTCACTTAACTGCCGTGCTGTGAAAATGTCAGCCAATGTGGTGCAGCCGCTCTAATGTGCCAATCCTTCTCCTCCGCTTAACTTTTAATTGGCACCCGGGCAAACTGCGGTCATCTCCTTACACTGAACTGTGTGGCTCTCGGATCAGTATTATTAGAATCTGGACTCGAGAGAACCATAAAGCTAATTAACAACCCGATAAAGCTAGGAGTTTAACCCTAAAGAGCTAGTTCCTTTGTGATGACGCTCGGTTTGCAAAGCTGTCTCTGTCTTACGCTGCATGGTGCTTCTTTGCTTTGCTGTAACTAGATGTTACTGGGCCTCACAGCAAATTCATTTTAGAGCCCCCAACATATCCAGAGGTTGCCCTGTTTAACCAATATATATTGAAATTTCTAATTAATTAGGGCCTCATGGGGCCCCCTATACCTCCTGGGTTGCAGGGTCTGCTTCCTCTGTAGTTATACCCCTGTTACCTTGCATTCACACTACTCAGCCAGAAAAAATTGGAAAATTAGACATCTGTATAATTTGTCTCTACTCTTAAAGGAATTGTTCAGTATAAAAATAAAAACTGGGTAAATAGATAGGCTGTGCAAATTAAAAAAATGTTTCTTATATAGTTAGCCTAAAATGTAATGTATAAAGACTGGATGTGTAACATAATAGCCAGAACACTAACTTAGTTAGAGAGCTGAAAAGCAGGAAGTAGTGTTCTGGCTATTATGTTACACATGCAGTCACGCCTTTATACATTACATTTTTGACTTACTAACTATATTAGCCCGTGCAAATTAAAAAATGTTTCTAATATAGTTGGTTATCCAAAAATGTAATGTATAAAAGCTGGAGTGACTGGATGTGTAACATAATAGCCAGAACATTACTTCCTGCTTTTTTAGCTCAATTGGTTTCCACTGATTGGTTACCAGGCAATAACCAATCAGTGACTTGGGGAGGACCACTTGGGTCATAACTGTTGCTTTTGAATCTGAGCTGAATGCTGAGGATCAATTTCAAACTCACTCAACAGTTATGTCCCATGTGGCTCCCCTTATAGTCACTGACTAACTCAGAGTTAGAGAGCTGAAAAGCAGGAAGTAGTGTTCTGGCTATTATGTTACACATACAGTCACTCCAGCCTTTATACATTTTGTATAAACAACCTATATTAGAAACATTTTTTATTTTGCAGAGCCTATCCATTTACCCAGTATTTATTTTTACACTGAACTGTTCCTTTAAATCAGTCACATGATACTTCATTGACTCCCAACTCAGCCATGTAGTAAGGTTACCAGCATTTCTCTGCTCACCAACATTGGGTGCTATAAGAAATGGGGAGCTTTTTCTGCAACATACGAGAGTCTGATAGGGTCCACAAGCAGGTAGGGCCGTGTTCTTCTCCCTTGTAACAATGTAAAAGAAGGCAGCTGTTTAAATTAGGAGCAAGCTAAGGCATTGTGGGAAGTTACCTAGAGGAGCTAAGTTCTGCTTCAAGAGTCAGAACCAGCAGTGCAGTAATTACTCCGGCCTCACTGCATTAGACCTGTATGTTCTACATCTACAGGATTCCAGCATTTGCTGCTTCAGTTAAACACTGTTGTTGCAGCTCCATCACAAGCCGAGCCATTGGCAGCTGCATTAATAAATCAAATAACCCGTTTCCATTTCTATTGACGCGTTTATCCGCTCGCTGCGACTCCCAATGCACGCGCGGCACGAAAAGATGGTTATTTGTTTATCATGCCGAGGATCTGAATGCGAAATGAAAAAGCAGATGGCAGAAATTATTATGTTTCCTCCTAATACTGGGGGAGCAAATTATGCATAATTGTAAAAATGTCATCACACTTTGTAAACACAAGGCTAAGTGAGTTTGCGGGGCTTCACATCTGTTTTCGGGACGTTGTTTAATGGGTAGTAAAATGAATGCTGATCTGCGCCGAGCATATCAATCCATGGCAATCTCATTAGCCGAGCAGTTATGGCTCCTCGTAGGTACATGACTTACTTGCTATAAAAGGGCCGATAAGTATTTGGCTGGTGATATTGTATAAGTGCCAGTATCTTCATGTGGGAACTACTGATCGTTCCACTTCCCATGCAATTGACCCCCAGCGTGTGTGTATAACGAGGAAATTAGATTGTTAGCTTCACTGCAGGGATTGATTTGAACGATACTTCTGTACAGGTCTGTTAAAGGTCAGGGCTAAAGAAACTTAAAGATATATAAGGGTACAGGTATGGGACCTATTATCCAGAATGCTCGGGACCTGGGGCTTTCCGGATAATGGGTCTTTCCATAATTTGGATCTTCACACCTTTAGACTACTAGAAAATCATGTAAACATTAAATAAACCCAATAGTAGGGATGCACCGAATCCAGGATTCGGTTCGGGATTCGGCCTTTTTCAGCAGGATTCGGATTCGGCCCGAATCCTTCTGCCCGGCCGAACCAAATCCGAATCCTCGTTTGCATATGCAAATTAGGGGTGGGAATGGAAATCATGTGACTTTTTGTCACAAAACAAGGAAGTAAAAAACATTTTCCCCGTCCCACCCCTAATTAGGGTTCGGATTCGGTTTGGTATTCGGCCGAATCTTTCACTAAGGATTCGCGGGTTCGGCCGAATCCAGAATAGTGGATTCGGTGCATCCCTACCCAATAGGCTGGTTTTGATTCCAATAAAGATAAATTACATCTTAGTTTGGATCAAGAACAAGCTACTGTTTTATGACTATAGCGAAAAAGAAAATGATTTTTAAAAATTTGGATTATTTTATTATAATGGAGACAGCCTTTGTCAACAAACAAGAAAGTAAAAAATGGTTTCCCCTTCCCACACCTAATTTGCATATGCAAATTAGGATTCAGTTCAGTATTAGGCCGAATCTTTCGCGAAGGATTTGGGGATTCCAAATTTGGGCCGAATCCAAAATAGTGGTTTTGGTGCCACCCTAATAGGTATTAAATGAAATCATCACAAAATCATAATTGAAGGGGATCTCAACCTCGTTTTCTGACCTGAATAGAAAGATGACTAATAAAAAGTAGCAATAACAATAAATGTGTAGCCTTACAGAGCATTTGTTTTTATATGGGGTCAGTGACCCCCATATGAAAGCTGGAAAGGGTCAGAAGAAGGCATATAATTTAAAAACAATAAAAAATAAACAATGACAATCAATTGAAAAGTTGCCTAGAATTAGCCATTCTATAAGATACGAAAAGTTAGCTTAAAGGAGAACCACCCCTTTAAAGGAGAAGGAAAGGCTAAAATTAAGTAAGCTTTATCAGAAAGGTCTATATAAATACACCAGTAAACCTTCAAAGTAATGCTGCTCTGAGTCCTCTGTCAAAAGAAACAGCACATTTCTTTCCTTCTATTGTGTACTCAAGGGCTTCTGTATCAGACTTCCTGTTTTCATCTTAAAGGAAAAGTAACATAAAAGAATGAGAGGGAGAGGTCCAAATTGAGCCTGAGCCCTGGAGGTTTAAAGGAATAGTAACACCAAAAAGTGTTTTAAAGTAATAAAAATATAATACAGTGTTGCCCTGCACTGGTAAAACTGCTGTTTGCTTCAGAAACATTAATATTCTATATATAAATAAGCTTATTTATGTAAACTATAGTATTGTTTCTGAAGCAAACACACCAGGTTTACCACACTACATGATATTTTCATTACTTTAAACACTGTTCCTTTAAACCTCCAGGGCTAGGGATGAGCATGCAGAGACACACGCTGCTATTTTGGGAGATTAGTTGCCCAGTGACAAATGCTGAACTGCCTTCCCGCCGGCTAGAATGTAAATCGCCATCGGGATGACACTCGCTTCAGCTTTCCGAAGTCACCTGAAGTTTCCTTGTGAGGCAACTTCAAACGACTTCGGAAAATAAAGCGCTCCGAGTGCTGGCGATTTACATTGTAGCCGGCAGGAAGGCAGTTCAGGGAGATTAGTCGCCCGAAGAAGAAGCGATTTGTTGCTGGGCAATTAATCTCCTGAAATAGCAGCGTGTGTTTCTGCCCTTATTGTTTCCAACTCCAGCTGCAGGGACAAAGATCATGGAGCCAGATTTAAACAGATAAACTGGGATTCTATTTGGAGGATTATTTTGCTGCAGCCACTGGTTCTGCAGAGTTGAAGAAAGTTTGTATTAAACAATACGAAAACTATAAAATCCCCATTAGATTACATGACAACACAGGACCCAGTGCAGTCTGTATATTCTGATTATTAATCAGTCTTATTGTATCGGCTTCTGGCAGATATTTGACTTGTGCTGTTTTGATCATTTATGCCGATCCCTAAGCAGCCCAGACCACACTGAGCATGTGCACAGTCTTGGTCTTGCAAAGATGTATAACAAAGTTACAAGATGGTGACCCCCTGTGGCCAACTTTGAAAGCATAAATCATTTGTTTGATTAGGCTTGTGGTGCAGTAAGTTTATGTTTAGTGTACAAAATACAACATTTCTTGCCTTATTCTATTTTAGACTTTAGACTTATACTGAAATCATTGATTTTATGATTCAAATAACTGCAATATGTCTTATCCAACATGACTATTATTTTTTCTAGGGATGCATCGAATCCAGGATTCGGATCGGGATTCGGCCAGGATTCAGCCTTTTTCAGCAGGATTCGGCCGAATCCTTCTGCCCGGCTGAACCAAATCCTAATTTGTATATGCAAATTAGGGACGGGGAGGGAAATTGTGTGACTTTTTGTCACAAAGCAAGGAAGTAAAAATGTTTTCCCTTCCCACCCCTAATTTACATATGCAAATTAGGGTTAGGTTTTGGTTCAGTATTCGGCCGAATCTTTCGAGAAGGATTTGGGGGTTCGGCCGAATCCAAAATAGTGGATTTGTTGCATCCCTAATTTTTTCATCTGCTCCTTTTCATGTGTGACTATTTAATTTGTGTGTTGCAGCGCTGTGCATACTGTAAGCACCTTGGCGCTACTATAAAATGCTGTGAAGAGACTTGTCCGCAGACCTACCATTACCCTTGTGCGGCCGGCGCGGGCACATTTCAGGATCTTCGTTGCTTAACACTTTTGTGTCCAGAGCATATCGACCAGGCCCTTGAGAGATGTGAGTATTCTCTACGTTCATCCTCCGTAATATTGAGGGTTACGCGGGCGTATTGTTATAGTTCTGTCTTACTGTTCCCCTTAGCTAAGGATGATGCAAACTGTGCGTTGTGCGACAGCTCTGGAGACCTGTTGGACCAGCTCTTCTGTACAACTTGTGGCCAGCATTACCACGGCATGTGTCTGGATATTACAGTGACGCCGCTGAAGAGAGCAGGTTGGCAGTGCCCAGACTGTAAGATCTGCCAAAACTGCAAGTAAGTCGCAGGAAGTTCTTAAATTTCATGTTATTACTCACTGCTGCAAGAGCCCTCAGTAAGTAGGTTTCATGGACAGCCTCAAAAACATGTGATTCACACAGCCCTAATGTTCCTAACGTTGTTACTTAAAAGAACAGTAACATCAAAAAATTAGTGTTTTAATGGAATGACAATATAATGTACTGTTATGTTGCACTGATAAAATTGCTGTGTTTGCAGAAACTCTACTATAATTTGTTAAAAAGCAGCTGTGTAGCCATGGGGGCAGCCATTCAAGCACAGGATACACAGTAGATAACAGATAAGTACTACTATAGTTTATATAAACAAGCTGCTGTGTAGCCATGGGGGCAGCCATTCAAGCACAGGATACACAGTAGATAACAGATAAGTGCTACTATAGTTTATATAAACAAGCTGCTGTGTAGCCATGGGGCAGCCATTTAAGCACAGGATACACAGTAGATAACAGATAAGTACCACTATAGTTTATATAAATAAGCTGCTGTGTAGCCATGGGGGCAGCCATTCAAGCACCGGATACACAGTAGATAACAGATAAGTACTACTATAGTTTATATAAATAAGCTGCTGTGTAGCCATGGGGGCAGCCATTCAAGCACAGGATACACAGTAGATAACAGATAAGTACTACTATAGTTTATATAAACAAGCTGCTGTGAAGCCATACATTTTTAGCCTTACAGAGCATTTGTTTTTTAGAAGGGGTCAGCAATGCCCATTTGAAAGCTGTACACAGTCAGAAGAAAAAGGCGAATAACTATAAAACTATAGAGAAATAAATAATGAAAACCCAATAGAAAAAAGTTGCTTAGAATTGGCGATTCTATAACATATTAAAAGTTACCTTAAAGGTGAACCACCCCTTTAAAGGATTGAGCGCAAGTGGATCTTCAACAAATATGGACTAGTCTTCCTGCTGAATTAAATCCCCTGAATATCCAAATAGATTTTCCAACCGTCCTGTACTTTACCAAGCTTCATCATTTGAATTTCGGTTTTGATCATAGTGTCCACTAATAAGTACAATATAAAATTTCATTCCTGAACCAGCAAGTGTATTTTTTAGTTGTATTATTGGTGTGTAGGTGCATCTCAGGTCATTTTGCCTGGTCATGTGATTTCAGAAAGAGCCAGCACTTTAGGATGGAACTGCTTTCTGGCAGGCTGTTGTTTCTCCTACTCAATGTAACTGAATCTGTCTCAGTGGGACCTGGATTTTACTATTGAGTGCTGTTCTTAGATCTACCAGGCAGCTGTTATCTTGTGTTAGGGAGCTGTTATCTTGTTACCTTCTCATTGTTCTGTTGTTAGGCTGCTGGGAGAGAGGTGATATCACTCCAACTTGCAGTACAGCAGTAAAGAGTGACTGAAGTTTATCAGAGCACAAGTCACATGACTGGGGGCAGCTGGGAAACGGACAGTATGTCTAGCCCCATGTCAGATTTCAAATTTAAATATAAAAAAATCAGTTTGCTCTTTTGAGAAACGGATTTCAGTGCAGAATTCTGCTGGAGCAGCGCTATTAACTGATACGTTTTGAAAAAAACATGTTTTCCCATGACCGTATCCCTTTAATGATGCAGAATGTTCTTTCTTTCTAGGCACTCTGGGGATGATAACCAGATGCTTGTATGTGACACGTGTGATAAAGGATACCATACGTTTTGTCTGCAGCCTGTAATGGACTCGGTTCCTACGAATGGCTGGAAATGTAAGGTGAGTAACCGGGTTTAACATGAGTGCATTTTATTTATTAGCCTCTAAATACTCACTGATTTATTGAAGGGAGGGGTCCCAGATTGGCACTTTTAACAGCCCTGTCATATCTTCTTTGCAGAACTGTAGAATATGCGCAGAGTGTGGGACACGGACAAGCTGCCTGTGGCACCTGAACTGTATGATCTGTGACTCCTGTTTCCAGCAGCAACTCGGCTTGCCCTGCCCAATCTGTGACAAACCCTTACTGCCCGACCTTCAGAAAGACTTGCTGCATTGCCATGTGTGCAAAAGGTAATCGCCTCCTCATCCCCAAATAATGCAGGACTGGCACCAATATACTTTTATAACTAAAGCTGGACTGTACTGCGGTTGAAACACACACATTGTGCTTAGTACAGAGGAATACCTATGCTGCCATAGTTTTATGGGATCTCTCTGTACAGACTATGAGCAAACTTAGGGGACTGTTCCTGCTGAATTGTGCTTAGTACAGAGGAATACCTATACTGCCATAGTTTTATGGGATCTCTCTGTACAGACTATGAGCAAATTTAGGGGCTGTTCCTGCTGAATTGTGCTTAGTACAGGGGAATACCTATGCTGCCATAGTTTTATGGGATCTCTCTGTACAGACTATGAGCAAATTTAGTGAACTGTTCCTGCTGAATTGTGCTTAGTACAGAGGAATACCTATGCTGTCATAGTTTTATGGGATCTCTCTGTACAGACTATGAGCAAACTTAGGGGACTGTTCCAGCTGAATTGTGCTTAGTACAGGGAATACCTATGCTGTCATAGTTTTATAGGATCTCTCTGTACAGACTATGAGCAAACTTAGGGGACTGTCCCTGCTGAATTGTGCTTAGTACAGGGAATACCTATGCTGTCATAGTTTTATAGGATCTCTCTGTACAGACTATGAGCAAACTTAGGGGACTGTCCCTGCTGAATTGTGCTTAGTACAGGGAATACCTATGCTGCCATAGTTTTATGGGATCTCTCTGTACAGACTGTGAGCAAACTTAGGGGGCTGTTCCTGCTGAATTGTGCTTAATATAGGCAAATGCCTTTACTGGCATAGATTAAAGGGGGTGTTCACTTTTACATTCACTTTTAGTATGATGTAGAGACTGATACGATTGTATTTGTGTTTTTTGAGTTATTTAGGTTTTTCAGCAGCTCTCTTGTTTGCAATTCCAGCAATCTAGTTGCTAGGGTCCATAAAAAAAAAAAAAAAAAAAAAAAAAAAATATATATATATATATATATATATATATATATATATAGATATATATATAGATATATATATAGATATACACACACACACCATATACAGTATGTTACTATTTTATATATATGTAGAGTATAAGAGTATATAAGAGTGAAGACTAATTGAAAAGTTGCTAGGAATTGGTCATTCTATAACATACTAAAAGTTAACTTAAAGGAGATCCACCCCTTTAATAGTCTCTCTCTCTGTGAGATATGAGCAGACTTAGGGGGATGTTCTGCAAAATTGTGCTTAGTATCGGGGGAAAAACACTGTTATAGAATAAAACTGTACTGTGTGAGTAAACCTAGGGTCACTACATGCTACAGTTGCACCTGTTCGGTTTTATTTTTGGGCTTTTCAACAGGCCACGCCCCAAAGATAAGTTTTACCCTGTTGTTCATAGGGCTAGCTTTCTTCTTGTGTGGGGATACTTAGATAGTTCCCATTCTGTATTTGAGATCCACCTTATGGATACTTCTATGTACCGTTCCTCATATACTGCCACATTCCTAGGTGGATCCATCTAGACTGTGAAAAATGTACAGAAAATGATATGGATGATCAGTTAAAAGAAGACTACGTGTGCACTTTGTGTAAACAACTGGACGAGGAAGGCGAGCCCGGCGATCACTGCGTTGGAATGGAGTTGAGCGAATCAAACAACGGTTAGTGCACTTCATTCCTTCTTTGTGCTGGTTGCAGAATTTTGAATAAATTGATATACCAGTCCTGATTCTCAGTACATGGCTTCATTGAAATCGGTGCATTCTGCATCAACCTTAAAGGATAAGTAAACTTTTAAAATAAGTGAATGTAAAACTGATGAGGGGGCTATTCTAAGCACTTGTGTGATGTACATTCATTATTTATTTTGTTTTTATTCCAAGATATTAAAGGATACATGTACTGTTAATATGAATGAATTTTGTTACAACAGCGCCACCTGCTGGTCATTTTCCCACCAGTCTGACCGCTAAGTACCGTACGTATATACCCGAGTATAAGCCGAGTTTTTCAGCATCCAAAATGTGCTGAAAAAGTCTACCTCAGCTTATACTCGGGTCAGCGGTACCCAACCCGAGTAGCTGAGATTGCAGTCACTTTTAATCATTCCTATACCAACAGTACACTTGGGGAGAGACTGCAATATCCCACAATGCCCTCTGTTGGTTATATGAAAGAATAACAGTGACTACAATATCACACAGCGTCATCTGTTGGTTATATGAAAGAATAACAGTGACTGCAATATCACACAGCGCCATCTGTTGGTTGTATGAAAGAATAACAGTGCACCCTCTGTAGGTTATATGAAAGAATAACAATGACTGCAATATCACACAGCACCCTCTGTTGGTTATATGAAAGAATAACAGTGACTGCAATATCACACAGCGCCCTCTGTTGGTTATATGAAAGAATAAGTGACTGCAATATCACACAGCGCCCTCTGTTGGTTATATGAAAGAATAACAGTGACTGCAATATCACACAGCGCCCTCTGTTGGTTATATGAAAGAATAACAGTGACTGCAATATCACACAGCGCCCTCTGTTGGTTATATGAAAGAATAACAGTGACTGCAATATCACACAGCGCCCTCTGTTGGTTATATGAAAGAATAACAGTGACTGCAATATCACACAGCGCCCTCTGTTGGTTATATGAAAGAATAACAGTGACTGCAATATCACACAGCACCCTCTGTTGGTTATATGAAAGAATAACAGTGACTGCAATATCACACAGCACCCTCTGTTGGTTATATGAAAGAATAACAGTGACTGCAATATCACACAGCACCCTCTGTTGGTTATATGAAAGAATAACAGTGACTGCAATATCACACAGCGCCCTCTGTTGGTTATATGAAAGAATAACAGTGACTGCAATATCACACAGCGCCCTCTGTTGGTTATATGAAAGAATAACAGTGACTGCAATATCACACAGCGCCCTCTGTTGGTTATATGAAAGAATAACAGTGACTGCAATATCACACAGCGCCCTCTGTTGGTTATATGAAAGAATAACAGTGACTGCAATATCACACAGCGCCCTCTGTTGGTTATATGAAAGAATAACAGTGACTGCAATATCACACAGCAACCTCTGTTGGTTATATGAAAGAATAACAGTGACTGCAATATCACACAGCGCCCTCTGTTGGTTATATGAAAGAATAACAGTGACTGCAATATCACACAGCGCCATCTGTTTGTTATATGAAAGAATAACAGTGACTGCAATATCACACAGCACCCTCTGTTGGTTATATGAAAGAATAACAGTGACTGCAATATCACACAGCGCCCTCTGTTGGTTATATGAAAGAATAACAGTGACTGCAATATCACACAGCACCATCTGTTGGTTATATGAAAGAATAACAGTGACTGCAATATCACACAGCGCCCTCTGTTGGTTATATGAAAGAATAACAGTGACTGCAATATCACACAGCGCCCTCTGTTGGTTATATGAAAGAATAACAGTGACTGCAATATCACACAGCGCCCTCTGTTGGTTATACGAAAGATTAACAGTGATGGCAATATCAAACAGCACCATCTGCACATGGTAGTGGGACAGTGGGACAATGCACACAGTAATCCGTTTGGCAATTCTCTGTCACCATCAACTTTGCAAAGAAGTCCGGTTGATCGCTGGGGGGGTCACTTTGGCAGAATGTGCGCTGCTGGGAGACAGGGCTGTAGTTGTGTCTAGGCTTATACTAGAGTCTAAGTTTTCCCAGTTTTTGTAGGTAAAATTAAGTACCTCGGCTTATACTCGGGTCGGCTTATACTCGAGTATATACGGTAGTCAAGGAAGAAGTTGTCAGGAGAAAGAAAGAGGCTGCTCTTATGTTCTTCTGCTTCGGGAAAAAAATTAGAAACTTTTCTCAAATCTTTCCTAAGCAGAAGAACATCAGAGCAGTCTCTTTCATTCTCCTGACAACTTATTCCATCAATTTTGCATTCACTTATTTCAAAGGTTTACTTATCCTTTAATTGAGGCTTTATATAAAAGATTTGGTGTGGACTACTTTGCCCAACAGTTTTTTTTATACTTGCAGAATGACATGGGGAGGCACATTTATCAAGGGTTGAATTTAGAATTCATGTGAAATTTTTAAAACTCCCATAAACTCGAAATTCAACCAATCTAAATTTATTAATAAAATTAGGGATGCACCAAATCCAGGATTCAGTTCGGGATTCGTCAAGGATTCAGCCTTATTCAGCAGGATTCGAATTTGGCCGAATCCTTCTGCCCAGCCGAACCGAATCCTAATGTTAATTTGCATATGCAAATTAGGAGTGGGGAGGGAAATGGCGTGAATTTTTGTCACAAAACAAGGAATTAAAAAATGTTTCCCCTTCCCACCCATAGTTTGCATATGCAAATTTGTTTCAGTATTTGGTTGAATCTTTCGCAAAGGGTTTTGGATAGGAATGCACCGAATCCACTATTTTGGATTCGTCCGAACCCCCGAATCCTTTGCGAAAGATTCCGAATCCAAACCCTAATTTGCATATGCAAATTAGGTGTGGGAAGGGGAAAACATTTTTTACTTCCTTGTCACGTGCAAATTAGGATTCGGATTGGCCAGGCAGAAGGATTCAGCCGAATCCTGCTGAAAAAGGCCGAATCCCGAACCGAATCCTGGATTCGGTGCATTCCTAATTTCGGAGTTCAGAATCCAAAATAGTTGGTTCATCCCTAAATAAAATAGAATTTTCTCTGCTCAGACGAATAGAATCGATCTGAAAACAAGAATCAAATTCAATCCGAATTAGAAAGACTCGAATCGAATTAAAACAACTCGATTCTAGTTTTTTTTTCTCTGGAAAAAAAAAACTCGACTGTCAGGAAGGCTGCAAACATCACCAAATTGATCCCTGAACGTCTCCCATTGACTTAAACAGTAATTCGCCAGGTTTAAGGTTGCAAATTGTTGAATTCGAGTTCTTAAAGGGCCAGAGTATGATAAAGCTTGGAATTCGAATTAAAACTTGATTCGAGATGGATAATTCACAATTTCAATTTGAGAGTTTTGACCATAAAAAAATTATTTAAAATTCTAATTTTCACTTTGATTAATAAATGTGCTCCTCACTGACTACCGCTTGTAGTGCAGAATCCCAGGACTTTTGCATTTCCATAGGTTGCTATAGAATAATGCCCCGGGGCCATCATTTGTGCGGGGGAAAAAAACAATGAAATACTTTTTGAATAAATCATGGAATTCATGGGCAGTTTCAGATTTCAGAAAGTAATTTTGTTTAATCGCTGGGAGCTTTTGCATTCTGTTAAAATATGTATTTCCATTTTAATGATCCCCGTCTGAAACATTGGAGTTCTTTTAACCTGGGGATGATGAAATGTACTATATGATTTACGCCTCACTCCAACACATTATTGCTTATGTTATCGGAAAAACTCCTTTTGGTAAAGGAACAGTAATTATAGCATGGGTTTCCCGTCCGCCAACAAATGAAACTTAAGCACCAATCAATCTTTGAAATCGTGCTGAGCACCTAAATGCAAAGAGAACAGAAAGGGAAACCTGATGTTTGATAAGCCTGCAGCAGAAATGCTTTTAAAGGAGAAGGAAAGCTACCGAAGCAGTTTATTGCCAATAGATTAGCCACAATAGTGCAAGTTATAAGACTATATTTATTCTGCAGAATGCTTTACCATACCCAAGTATCTAGAGCTCTAGATGCTCTCTGTTTGTTTAGGATAGCAGCTGCCATATTAGCTTGGTGTGACATCACTTCCTGCCTGAGTCTCTCCCTGCTCACTCATAGGTCTAAGCTCAGATTACAACAGGGAGGGGAGGAGGGAGAGAGGAGAAAACTGAGCATGCTCAAGCCCTAGCCCTGGAGGTTTATGCTGAAAACAGGAAGTCTGATACAGAAACCGGGAATGAATATGAGAAACGTACTAATTGCTTCTCCAATTGCCAATAATACATTCAATTGTGGCATAATAACACAGCTCTAATCTTGTTACATATATTTGTTCCTAATATTAAATCTTAAATTTGCCTTTAAAGGAGAAGGAAAGCTACCAAAGCAGTTTATCGCCAATAGATAAGCCACAACAGTGCAAGCTAGAATGACATTTTTATTCTTTAGAGTGCTTTTCCATACCTGAATAAACAGCTCTAGAAGCTCTCTGTTTGTTTTGGATAGCAGCTGCCATATAAGCTTGCTGTGACATCACTTCCCTGCTCACTCATAGCTCTGGGCTCAGATTACAGCAGGGAGGGGGGCAAGAGAAGCAAACTGAGCATGCCCAAGCCCTGGAGGTTTAAGTTGAAAACAGGAAGTCTGATACAGAAGCCCATGAGTACACAATAGAAGGAAAGAAATGTGCTGTTTCTTTTGACAGAGGACTCAGCATTACTTTGAGAGTTTACTGGTGTATTTATATAGACCTTTCTGATGAAGCTTACTTAGTTTTAGCCTTTTTCTTCTCCTTTAAAGAGTGGTATACCTTTTTTTTTTTTCAACATTCGTTCAATAAATCATGTTTCTGAAATTGAATATAAAGTGATCTCTAGGTTTATGCAACTACAGTCAAAACAAATCGGTAGCCCACCGAGAAGCCCTCTGTGATGCATAAACTGGCCCTAAAGTCTGCCGGTTTACTCGTGGGGAGCTGGACTGAGCAGATTGCGGGTCTGACTCTGCCCAAGGAACTCCCTGCTTATGTCATTACACGATCCACCCCACCCCAATTTATACTGCCTTTAGGTGATAATCTCTGTGATGGGTGCAGGCAATATAAATCATGACAGTGCAGTGGATTGAGTCTGGCTTGGGAGAGGGAAAGAATGGCTAACCTACCTGTGCATATTAATTTCAATGGACTGTAAGAACCAAGTTGGAAGAAGAAGAAGAAGTAGTAGGAAAAGAAAATAATAAAGAAATCAAAATATAAAGCTCTATATACAGAACTGCAGACTTGATGTGCTATGTGTGTGCGTATACAGTATATAATGATACTAACAAAATATTTTGTGTTTAGTTTGCACAGGAGAAATGGAGATGGATACAGGTAGAAACACATCATTTCAAGATAAAGCACTTAATCACATTACTCCCGATTCAACAACTCTTTGCGTCACTGAAGGTATTATACCACTGATTCTTCCACATCTGTTTGTGTTTTTTAAGCTTTGATTAAACGTTTTGGCGATGAGTTTAAATGGCAGCCTCTCTAACGGATCTCCTATGTAGAACATAAGTGCTTTCATTAAAGGAGAACTAAACCCTAAAACTGAATATGGCTAAAAATGCCATATTTTATATAGTGAACTTATTGCAGGAGGCTAAAGTTTCAGCTTGTCAATAGCAGCAATGATCCAGGACTTCAAACTTGTCACAGGGGGTCACCATCTTGGAAAGTGTCTGTGACACTCACATGCTCAGTGGGCTCTGATTGGCTGTTGAGAAGCTAAGCTTAGGGCTCGTCACTAATTATCCAGCAGAAAATGAGCTTCCCTCTGATGCTACAGGTTTGCTGATTATTAAATTCTGATGCTAATTGCACTGGTTTCTGTGCTGCCATGTAGTAATTATCTGTATTAATTACTAATCAGCCTTATATTGTGACATTTCTATTCTATGTGTACTGTATATTGTGAGTGGCTCCCTATGCTCAGTAAGTGACAGCAGCACAGAGCATGTGCAGTGAATCAGCAGAAAAGAAGATGGGGAGCTACTGGGGCATCTTTGGAGACACAGATCTTTACTGCTAAAGGGCTGTGGTTGCCTTGGGCTGGTACAGAAGCACAAAACATAATGTACAACATTTCTAGCTACTTCTTTAGTTAGGCTTTAGTTCTCTTTTAAACCTTAGTTTCAAGAATATCTGTCATCAAAGAGGTGTTCACCCCAAATCTCTCTCTAACCT
The DNA here is from genome assembly GCF_017654675.1 of Xenopus laevis. Taxonomy (NCBI): domain Eukaryota; kingdom Metazoa; phylum Chordata; class Amphibia; order Anura; family Pipidae; genus Xenopus; species Xenopus laevis. The sequence goes on along the minus strand of NC_054382.1, from coordinate 9,102,899 downwards.
TCAAGATAGACTTCCAGGGATACATAGGAGAGTAAATAGTTATTCTACACAGGGCTGCCCCCAACTGGCCTTCAGTTCCTTTTGGTGGACATGTTGAGGTCTTTTCTAGTTTCTTCACTTCTACTTTCCAAACTAAATTGGTTATTTTGAAGGGAACTTCTTATGTGCTCAGTATTTTTTACATGTTTAAAATTCAGTAAAATGGCATTGTGCAAATTTCTGTTTTAGAACGTCCTCGCTAAATCTTGCGGCTAGGGTCTAACATTATGGGGCCGATTTATTAAGGCCCGAATTGAAAATTAGGTTAAAATTATGGTGAAAACTCTCAAATTCGAATTGTGGATTATCCAAACTTGAGTCGAATTTGAATTTCGAGATTTATCAAACTCTAGCCCTTTAATAAAAATTTGAATTTGACTATTCACCACCTAAAACTTGCCAAGTTCATGTATAAGTCAATGGAAGATGTCCAGGGACCAATCTGGACGTTACTAGCCTTCCTCGAATCGAGTTTAGTCGAGTTTTCAAGTCGGTACAATTTGTGCGAGTTTTAGATATTCAATTTTTTTTTTATCAAATAACCACCCAATCGAATTTTGAGTATATTTGAATTTATTTCAGTTAAAAAAAAAAACCACATGAATTTGAAATTCGACCTTTGATAAATATGCCTCTGTATGTAGCTACAACTACAGGCAGCATTGCATATGTTTCCAGGTGGAAGAAAAAAGTAACGTGTCTTTTAGATCAGATCTTGTTTGAGAGCCTTCTCTGCCGACACTTAAAATGTACCGTTTTATTGCAGAGACACCGCTGCACAATGAAAAAGCAAAATTGGAAAATGATTTTTCCCACTCAGACGACCCAGAAGAAATGGAAACCTCTCATGCTGAGATTGAAACTGCGATGCCAGAAGGGGTCACGGAGGAGGCTGAACGGGAAAGACAATTGCTACTGCAGTCTGCGTCTCTGCACGATGGGCCAGCGTCTCTTCTGCCGCAGGAGATGGAGACTTCTCTAAAGGATAAAATGAAACTGCAAGCAGTATCAGAGACCCTGGAAGTTTTTCATACATCTCCCACGTCTGAGAGCAAGGTGGATACTTGTTCCAAGGTGGATGAGCACGTTGATTCAACTGGGGGTCATGAAGATATTGCAAAAGAGAACGACAATCCTCTTGTTTCTGAAACCTCTCATGTGGTGGAAACGGAGGCCACCCCTACTAGTGAACCGTCAACAGAAGCCGGGTCACCATTCATCGACAAAGCTTTAAAATCACCCACAGGCATGGACTCTCCCGTCACATCTGTTGATACGAGTAAGACCAGCGTGTCCTCCTCACCCGCAGTTTCCATAGACTTTAATCCTTCTCATGACCCCTTTCAGAGTCAAACTCCCGTCAGTTTCCATAACACAAGGAATGCCTTTTCAGCCACATTTATCTCTGTGGCTCCAAAAATCGGCATGGGTAAGCCAGCTATCACCAAAAGGAAGTTTTCTCCAGGAAGACCCAGATCACGACCGGTAAATATGTTTAAATATTTTGAAGAAAGATTTGCCTTTTCTAACCACAAATGTAAACTCGGAATTCCCTATTTTGTGCTCAAAGTGCCTATTGTGCAGCTTATGTTATTTATTATTTGCTGCCTTCTAAACTCTATGGGTTTTGGATAGTTGTTTTTTTTTTTTTTAAATATAAACAATGTATTTGGCATTTTACATAGAGATGTCTTGTAAATCTTGCCTCAGCATTCTTATGAGCACTTCCCGGTCAGAGTTTAGCTCCATTGATTTTCAACTAATGACCTGGAGGTGGGCATTGAAAGTACTGTTTCTATTTGTGCAGATGAGACTAAATTGTGCAGAACTATAGGTTCCATGCAGGATGCTGCCACTTTGCACAGTGATTTGTCTAATTTGGGAAACTGGGCAGGAAAATGAGTTTCAATGTTGATAAATGCAGGTTATGCACTTTGGCAAAAATAACTCTCGATTTTTGGAATGTTATTGTGATACTAAAATCTATAGTAAGTATGTATGTGTATATATATATATATATATATATATATATATATATATATATATATATGTATATATATATATATATATATATATATATATATATATATATATATATATATATATATATATAGTCAAATACAAGAGTCCTCTGCACTCAACCCATTATCAACATATTTAAGACAGCGACATTTTGTGCATACTGCTACCAAAAATGCCTTACCCTTTAAACAAAACAGGGATTGTTTGTCCATATATTGCAATATATTTAAGCTGGCCAACTACGTCAAAGTCATCCCATATCTGGCCAGTCCTATGCTCAATTTTATCTGATTCATTAAGAATTCTATTGCTTCATTATACATTTTACAAAGGGACTAGGTATTACCTGCAACTTAACTTGCTGCTTTCAAAGTAAACCTACATACTTGGCTGCCCTTTTATTAGACACCAGTGGGATCACCTGACTATAGCTGGGAAGGGTGGGAGCTACAACATGGAGCTGGTCACTGCTCCTGTATAAACTATAACAAACAAGGGAAAGTTGTGCTCACCACTATTTTTTAAAACCATTAGGCGGGGGTGCAATGAGGCTGTGACCACAAAATACATATAGTCAAATACAAGAGTCCTCTGCACTCAACCCATTATCAACATATTTAAGACAGCGACATTTTGTGCATACTGCTACCAAAAAATGCCTTACCCTTTAAACAAAACAGGGATTGTTTGTCCATATATTGCAATATATTTAAGCTGGCCAACTACGTCAAAGTCATCCCATATCTGGCCAGTCCTATGCTCAATTTTATCTGATTCATTAAGAATTCTATTGCTTCATTATACATTTTACAAAGGGACTAGGTATTACCTGCAACTTAACTTGCTGCTTTCAAAGTAAAACTCCCAAACTTGGCTGCCCTTTTATTAGACACCAGTGGGATCACCTGACTATAGCTGGGAAGGGTGGGAGCTACAACATGGAGCTGGTGCATCCCTAGTATGTAAGCACTGTACAAATCCTAGATTTGTCTTTCTGCAGACAAGCATTTGGTTCTTTATCTCTGATAAAGGACCCGGAGGGGTCCGAAACGTTGCCCCTTTGGATGTATATTTTGGGTTCGAATAAATCACCGTTTGGACACAATTGCAACAGGTGTGCATCCGAATTTCTAAACTTTTGGTTCTCTGTGATATTGGGCATATTCTATCCCCTTGATAAGATCAAGATGCATCTTTCAGCGGGAACTAATAATTTCTGAATTTCTTATTATAAAAGATTTAATCTTCAATGGTGCTGTTTTCTATGAAACACATTTTATAAACAGGCAACTGCATTAAGATCTAACATTAATAATGGAATGGCATGAAAGTTCCGTAGTGTTGGCGTATGTCTTCATTACATGTAACGAACGGGTGGTTCACGCTGCAGTTGATTCGAAGCCAAGGCCATTTTTTTGTTCTTCTTTAAATCTAATTTTAATGGGAGAATCCATTATCTTGTACCATATAAAAGGTGCATCACTGAGCATTCCTATTCACTCAGGTTTGTGGAGCTCTTCTTTGATGCATAAACCCCTTTCTTTCCTAACATTCAAACACAGGTGAAGGTTTTCTGATCCTGGATGTGTGATCTCTGTTTGGCCTTTTATTTTGTCCCGGCTTTAGAGGTACAATAATGCCTTAAACGTCTTTCTATGAATCATGTTCACAAATACACAAATAAAGCTGATCTTTTGATATCCACCAATGGCTCAGTCCATGAGGGCAAGTCATGAAGGTCCTAATGTCCAATGACTACTTTGCCTTGACTAGCCTTAAGGCCCCCATACACGGGCCAATAAAAGCTGGCAACAGACCAAGTCGCCAGCTTATTTTACCGTGTGTGGGGATATCCGGCGGGCAATCCCTGATGGATATCTGCCGACAGTTGGCCAGGTTAAAAAATCCTGTTGGATCACTGCCACATCAGACCACCAGTTTGGCCTCCATTCTCCATAGGGCCCACAATCGGATCAGCCCAATATCACCCACTTCAATGTGGGCACATCCGGGAGAGATCCGCTCGTTTGGTGACATCGCCAATTGAGAAGATCTCCCTGTGTATGGCCACCTTTATTATAGAGGTAGACAAGTGTTGATTAAGTGATTACTTCCATTGACAGTTAGCCAATGGTTGAGTAAGAAGGTCTGGACTTGGAGTCAAAATAGGCCCTGTCATTTCAATACAGAGAGGCCCAATCAGCTCCCCAGCAGACCACTAAATAGTGACTTTCTATGACATCTTATGACAGCCCATCTGGCATTTGCCAGAACCCACAGATTGCCTTTTCAGGGCTTGTGAGTAAGTGATTACTTCTATTTACACCACTGATTATGACTGGTCTCATGCCTGAAGAAGAGGTTTAAGAAGTCCCACAATATTGTTTTTTTCAATGTTCTTAGTTAAGGTGGCCAAAGACGTAACAATTACAATCTTACCTGGAAAAGATGTTTCCAAGAAAGACCATTCGTTTCAATACACACATGTAGAGCTGAATGGTCAGATATACATATAGAAACAATAGAATTCTACCTGTCGATTCAGCACTAACAATGGCCGATGTTTGGGTGCCTTCAATGGCACCTGATCAAAATTTTCCATCCAGCCCGACCGATGAGCCGACCGATATCCAAGTCTTCTGCCGATATCGGTCAGCTCTCTTCCCACCATACACGCACCGAATATCATACGAATTTTTTTTCATACGATATTATCTGTGCATCTATGGCCACCTTAAGTTATGACAGGTAACAATTAGGGGGTTATTTACTAGGCTAGTTATTTTTTTTAAATTCTAATTTTTCAAGATTTATTAAAGGCTGATGCTGCAAAAAGCCCAAATCCAAAAATCCGCCATCTCAGATCTGCCGAGGTTGTATATAAGTCAATGGGAGAAGTCCCTATCCTATTTGGAAGTTTCTGTGGTCTGTGCTGGGATTAGCCTGAAAATCCCACTATTTTGGGCTTTTCGGGCAAAGATCCAAAAAAAGTTGGGCTTTTCAGGAAAAAAAGCCTGGAAAACATTTAGCAATTTGGGAAAAAACTCAAGTTTTTACCTGATCTGATTAAATCGAGCTTTTTAAATAATAAATAAGGTCAAATAGTTTGGTTGGACTTTAATTAAAATATCAGAGAAATCTGGATTTTCATAATTAACCCCCTTAGATACACGTTCCTGTATTTCACAGACACACTGGCACTTTATGATCTATGGCTTTGTTGTGTAAAGGTGGCCATACACGGGCCGATAAAAGCTGCCGACAGATCGTGTCGGCAGCTTATTGGCCCGTGTATGGGGCCCCACGACGGGCTTCACCGATCGAGATCTGGCCGAAAGTCGGCCAGATCTCGATCGGATGGGACAGAAAATCCCGTTAGATCGCGGCCCGCATCTATTCGTTGATGCGGTCCCGCGATCCGACCGGCCCGTTTGGGCATCGTTAGGATCCGATCGTTGGGCCCTAGGGCCCACGATCGGATCAGCCGATATTGCCCACCTCAAGGTGGGCATATCGGAGGGAGATCCGCTCGTTTGGCGACATCGCCAAACGAGCGGATCTCTCCATGTATGGCCACCTTTAGATGTAGCCATTCTAAAGAATATGAAGAATAAACCTATGAAGGATCTCATTCATCCAGGTCATGGTATATCTATATTTCTTGAAGACATTTCATTAGTCATCTTGACTGGGTTTCTCAATTTTGAATTTAATTATTACTATATATAAAGAATAAGCCTGAATAAGAGCCGGATTTGCCAGAAGATCCCTGGCATTGAGCTGGAAACACTTGAGGAAGCAGGTGCTTAGGGGTTTGTCTGATCTTTTCTTTATCATCTTTACAATTGGATTGTTCCGAACCTTTTCACCTTTCAGAACAGCCCAAATAATACACAATGTAGAGAGATTTGGGGGAAAGTGTAAGGGTCAGGCCACATGAGCAGATTCGGGCAGATTAGTCGCTCCATCGACAAATCTCCTCTTCTTCAGACGAAGCGCCTCCTGTGCCTTCCCCCAGGCAATTTTCATCTTAGCTGGCGGAGGCCAGCGGGAAGGCAGTTCGGGTAGATTGTCACCCCGAAGAAGAGGAGATTTGTCGCTGGGGCAACAGTTCTCCCCAAATCTTCTCGTTTGGCCAGACCCTAAGCAGGAAACAGGCCACTGAACTCCATATCCATAGCAGCTCTCCACTATTGCTTCCACCGGACTGAGACCCCTCATTGCAGTCTGCCTTGCCTTGGCCTTTGTCTTTGTCCTGCCTGGGCCCCTGCATTAGCCACATACTTGCATGGAATCCTTCTACTTGGACAGCTCATGCCAGTGCCATCTTCTTGCTCTCTCTACCTGCTTGCCATTCAGACTTTTTTTTTTTGGAATGTTGTTTGTTCCTGTTTTATATATTGTCAAAACTTTATTGAAGGAGAGGGAAAGGTTAAAAAGTAAGCTTTATCAGAAAGGTCTATATAAATACATCAGTAAACCCTCAAAGTAATGCTGCTCTGAGTCCTCTGTCAAAAGAAACACCACATTTCTTTCCTTCTATTGTGTACTCATGGGCTTCTGTATCAGACTTCCTGTTTTCAGCTTAAACCTCAAGGGCTAGGGCTTGAGCATGCTCAGTTTGCTCCTATCCCCCTCCCTGCTGTAATCTGAGCTCAGAGCTATGAGCTGGAAGTGATGTCACCGCAATCCTAAACAAACAGAGACAGTGTCTAGAGCTGTATGGAAAAGCAAACTAAAGAATAAAAATGGCGTTCTAGCTTACACTGTTGTGGCTAATCTATTGGCAATAAACTGCTTCGGTAGCTTTCCTTCTCCTTTAAAGGCATATTTAGGATTATTATTAGGAACAAATATATGTAACAAGATTAGAGCTGTGTTATTGTGCCACAATTGAATGTATTATTGGCAATTGGAGAAGCAATTAGTACGTTTCTCATATTCATTCCCGGTTTTATTATCCCTTGCAAGCGCAAAGTGTCTGCCTCGTGTCCCTGAAGGAGGTTAATGTCTGTTTTATTGGGCTCGCTCCACTTGATTCCATTGATTGGAAGAGTTGACATTTACCAATGGAAACTTGCCCATTCTAAATGTGTTTCTGTATATATAATAAATGTCACTAGAGTTAATTTATATTCAAGGCTTCTCTAGAATAGATACTCTGCATCTGCCCATCACTCTTATGTACCATTGCCCAATAATCAATGTTTTCTTTGGTGTCTTCACCACACAAAAGTACAGGGAAAATGGAGAAGAGAACGGATCCCATACCTGTAGCAAGTTTGTTGGTAACCTCTACAGCTGCCAGGTCATGCCGTTGACAGTTTTTCTATAATGAGGCAGTGCAGGGAGTGTTTTCCGTAAGCATTGCATGGGGCCCTTCTCAAGAGACGCTGACATTGTTCTTCCCTTGCTAAAACATGCTCATCCCAAATCTCACAAGGCTTTTTGTGCAAAACTTGCAAAGTTTCTTTGTGGCAGTTTGTCCTAAATGTCATTATTTGTCTACATATGCTTTGCTCTAACCCCTTTTGTTGCTGGCTGTGACTTTTTTTTTATTTCCTTTGCTGAGTTTACACATATATATTTTTTCACCTGCCATATCTTAGGGGGCTTGGAATACCCATAATACAGTGAGCCCACCTTCCTGGTCCCCCGATGGCTCAGAAGGTTGGGACATTTTAAAAAGCAGACAGCTTCTCGGCAATCCATATTGGAGCATCAAAGTGGTAAATAAGCATTTCTACTACTGTCATTTACCTTAAAATCTGTTGACCTGTGACTCTAGTGTCTACTGTAGCTGCTAGACGTGTTCCTTGAACAACGTGATTGGTTGAATGCAAATATAGATGGTTTCTTTTCTCTGTCTCAACTACTATTTTCTTGGTAATCAACAACTATGAATGATATCCTTATTAACTGGCCTGGGGATCTGCCTCCTGCAGCTCTCCAACTTCTGCACTACCCCTCACAATGTGCACATCCTCAAAGGATAAGTAAACCTTAACAATAAGTGAATGTCAAATTGATGAGGGGGCTATTCTAAGTACTTTTGCAATGTACATTCATTATTTATTTTATTTTTTAATTCCAAGATATTAAAGGATACATGTACTGTTAATATGAATGAATTTTGTTACAACAGTGCCACCTGCTGGTCATTTTCCGACCAGTCTGACCACCAAGTAGTCAAGGAAGAAGTTGTCAGGAAAAAGAAAGAGACTGCTCTGATGTTTTTCTACTTAGGAAAGTTTTAAGAAAAGTTTCTAATATTTTTCCTAGCAGCCTCTTTCTTTCTCCTGACAACTTCTTCCTTGACTACTTGCTGGTCAAAATGGTGGGAAAATGACCAACAGGTGGCGCTGCTGAAAAAAATCATTCATATTAACAGTACATGTATCCTTTAATATCTTGGAATTAAAAAAAAAAATTAATGTGCATTGCAAAAGTGCTTAGAAAAGCACTCTCACCAATTTTACATTCACTGATTTTTAAGGTTTACTTATCCTTGAATCTGTCTATCATGGCTTCCCCCTTCAGTGCTGTTCTATGTGGCTCATCAGAGTAACGTAAGTATGTTCTCCTTCTACCATGGCCGCAGTTCATCCTTCGCAAATTATGCAACGTTTGCAATATTTAAGGCCAAGTGTAAACCGTTTAATTCATCAAGGTCATGATATAAAACTATATTTTTTGACTAAGCTTGAAAATGTTTCACTCACCCCTCATATGAATGGCTTCTTCTTGCTCTCCATGATCAGAATCTGATTGGCCTCATTCAAATATCAGTCCAGAAGGTCTGAAATCCCATGGGGTAGGCCTGGATACAGCTTAATCCCAGCTCTTGAAGGCTGTGAACGTTTTGCTTAATGGGTAGCCATCTAATAACTGGCCCGATTGATGGTGATGCCCCTCTAGGTGACTCTAAAACCTTCATAAAATGCTGGCTTAGCTTGTAACTGTCAGGGATTTGGTCAGGATTCATCCGTTTTCAGCAGGTTTCTGATTCAGCCGAATCCTTGTGACTGGCCGAACCGAATCCTAATTTGCATATGTAGATTAGGGGTGGGAAGGAAATCTCTTTGTCACAAAACAAGGAAGTAAAAAAAAAAAAGTCCCCACTTTTTCCTTTCCATATGCAAATTAGGATTTGGAATCGGTTCGTTATTCGGCCAAATCTTTACTGAAGCATTCCTGGATTTGCCCGAATCCCAAAAAGTGGATTTGATACATCCCTAGTACCTGTGCTACAAAACACAGCGATTTGTGTGTTATCTCCTTGTACTTTTGTCTTAAATCAGTGCTGGTACACACATACATATTTTCATTAAATCTGAAGTTCGGTATGCTTTTAGTGTAGGTAAAGAACAGAAGTCATTGGACCCTGGATATGAGTTGGATCATTTTCAGTAGTTTGCCTCAAGCTCAGTGTTGTCCATATTCAATCTCACAATAGCAATACATTGGTGGTGCCAAAGGATGATGTTTCTGACTAGTTCCAGACTGGGGAATGACCATATTTGCAAGATAACAGTCTTCATGTTGATGATTCCTCCAAACTAGACTGGGGAATGACCATATTTACAAGATAACAGTCTTCATGTTGATTCCTCCAAACTAGACTGGGGAATGACCATATTTGCAATATTACAGTCTTCATGTTGATGGTTCCTCCAAACTAGACTGGGGAACTACCATATTTGCAAGTTTACAGTCTTCATATTGATGATTCCTCCAAACTAGGCTGAGGAATGACCATATTTGCAAGATTACCATCTTCATGTTGATGATTCCTCCAAATTAGGCTGGGGAATGATCATATTTACAAGATAACAGTCTCCATATTGATGATTCCTCTAAGCTATTGGTTTTGTCATGATAATATCTCTGTGTGTCCCACTTTAGGCTTGGACTTTGCAGCCCAGGCTCCATTCCATTTTTCAGTGCTGGCTTCTTCTTTCAGGGTAGTAGGAGGCTTTAGAAATCACATCACCCACAACTTTCTGGGAGCATTAATCAAGGCATGTATCTTGAGCTGGTGCGACCCTAGGGACCACTCTGTGCTGCTGTCACTTACTGAGCTTAGGGACCCACTCACAATATACAGTACACATAGAATAGAAATGTCACAATATAAGGCTGATTAGTAATTAATACACATAATTACTACATGGCAGCACAGAAACCAGTGCAATTAGCATCAGAATTTAATAATCAGCAAACCTGTAGCATCAGCTTATATTACAGCCAGGGAAGCTCATTTTCTGCTGGATAATTAGTGACGAGCCCTAAGCTTAGCTTCTCAACAGCCAATCAGAGCTCACTGAGCATGTGAGTGTCACAGACACTTTCCAAGATGGTGACCCCCTGTGACAAGTTTGAAGTCCTGGATCATTGCTGCTATTGACAAGCTGAAGCCTCGTGCAATAAGTTCAGTATATAGAATGACATTTATAGTTCTCCTTTAAGTCTTTTACTCAGATCAGTATTATTTATGCACACAGATATCTCTCTCATTTGCCAGGAATGTTGATACATTTCTGTACTCTAGTTCTGACTCCTGAAACAATGTAGCCAAAGTCAGTTCTCCTCTAGGTCTGTTAATCGGTTCAGACTCTGCTCAGTTGAATATTGGAAAGTCAACTGTGGTTAGGAGCAGAGTTACGTTGGTTAGGCCTCTTGGTGTCAAGCAGCCCAGGCTCCAGGCTGAAGACACTCTGGGGGGCAATTCCTTTGTGGGTCTTTGCTTCTGTTTCACTTCAGGTCTTATCACATAACAGTCGCTCAGGTTGGTTGACTAAGGGACCCATTCAGCCTATTCTATAAATAAGACCTTGGATGGAAAACGTCTGAATTTCCAAATGACAGCAATAAATTCCAGTGTCTTCTCTGTTTATTTAGAAACCTATTTTCTACTCTTTTCTACCCCAACAGGGCCGAGGCTCAGGATTTCCTAAGAGAAGACCCCGTGGTTCCGGATTCTCAGGGCGCGGTGGACGAGGCCGGGCAAAATTAAAAGCTCCCATGAACAACTTCATATTTCCAGGGGTAACTCAATACATTCGAACTGTATTTTACCCGCTGTTATTCATAGTTTGTTTACTAGTCTCCTTTAGATAATGTCAATCCACCAGCCAAAGCCTTTGAAAACTGGAATAGCCAAGAAGCAAATGGGCTTTCATGTAACGGAGCTGCTTGATCTCGTATTGACATGCACTCACTATCATGTTTCTAACGCAGATCACCACATTTGATGTGTCATCATACAAAGAGGAGGAGGAAACCTCAATGCACAATACAGTTGTTTTATTTTCCAGAAGTGACAAGTTCACCTTAAATCAGGTATGTATTTAAAGGGATACTGTCATGGGAAAAGTGTTTTTTCAAAACACATCAGTTAATAGTGCTGCTCCTGCAGAATTCTGCACTGAAATCTGTTTCTCAAAAGAGCAGATTTTTTTATATTTAATATTGAAATCGGACATGGGGCTAAACATATTGTCAGTTTCCCAGCTGCCCCCAGTCACGTGATAAACTTCAGTCACTCTTTACTGCAAGTTGGAGTGATATCACCCCCTCCCTTTCCCCCCCAGCAGCCTAACAACAGAACAATGGGAAGGTAACCAGATAGCAGCTCCCTAACACAAGATAACAGCTGCCTGGTAGATCTAAGAACAACACTCAATAGTAAAATCCAGGTCCCACTGAGACACATTCAGTTACATTGAGTAGGAGAAACAACAGCCTGTCAGAAAGCAGTTCCATCCTAAAGTGCTGGCTCTTTCTGAAAGCACATGACCAGGCACAATGACCTGAGATGCACCTACACACCAATATTACAGCTAAAAAAATACACTTGCTGGTTCAGGAATGAAATTTTATATTGTAGAGTGAATTATTTGCAGTGTAAACAGTGTCATTTAGAAATTATAAAAATCATGAGTCCCTTTAATGCCGGGGTGCTTATACCTTCAGCTTTAAGTTATGTTTTGTTAGTAACATGCAAAAATGCAACATGTTGAGAAATACAGGTACGGGATCCATTATCTGGAAACCTTTTATCCAGAAAGCTCCGAATTACAGAAAGACCATCTCCCATAGACTCTATTTTATCCAAATAATCCAAATTTTGTAATGTTCTGTGTAATAATAAAACAGTAACTTGTACTTGATCCAAACTAAGATATAATTAATCCTTATTCGAAGCAAAACCAGCCTATTGGGTTTATTTCATGTTTACATGATTTTCTAGTAGACTTAAGGGATGAAGACCAAATTACGGCAAGATCTGTTATCCGGAAAGCCTCAGGTCCCGAGCATTCTGGATAACAGGTCCCATACCTGTACTGGTAAATGTCATCACCCCTATCATAAGGATATTTATAGGTTTATGGCCTAAAACATAACTATGTATTTCTTCTGTAAAAGAGGGACTCCAATGGGAGAAAAAAATAGTTGTGCGTCCATAAAAAATTTGTCTAAAAAATTGTCGCACTTCAGAAAAAAATTTGAATCGAATAGTCCCCACCCGAAAACTCAAATTGCCTTTTTTTTTAGGAAAACTCATTTCGAATCCGATTTTAAGCCATTCAAATTTTTTCATAAATAACATGCAATTCGAATTGTGAATAAATCGAATTTATTAGAGTTTAAAAAAAGATTCAAATTACTCTAAAATTCGACCTTTGGTAAATAACCCAAAGGTGTCTGTAGAACAAGCATTCAGCCACTTCTGTTCTCCTCTAGGATATGTGTCTTGTATGTGGAAGTTTCGGCCAAGGGGCAGAAGGAAGGTTACTCGCTTGCTCCCAGTGTGGACAGTGTTACCATCCCTACTGTGTCAGTATTAAGGTCAGTAGAAGAAATGGAGTTTTTATTTTTTTTAATTTCCCACCACATAAGATTCGGGAGCGTACCCCTTTATCAGACATGTCTGACGAAGGGTATGTCCCCGAAACATTGCATCACTGACGGAAATAAACATGCTAGCCCACTTCACTAACCATTGAGTGTTTGGTAATATTTCCTGACTATAGCTTGGGAAACCCAAACACTCAATGGCTAATGAAGTGGGGTGAAGCCCGGACTGGCAATCTGTGAGTTCTGGCAAATGCCAGAGGGGCTGCTGTAAGATGCCATAGACACTCACTTTTTAGTGAGCTGCTGGGGGGCTGTTTGGGCCTCTTTGGGGCCTGTTGAGGCCTCTGGGTACCTGAAATGCCAGGGCCTATTTTGATTCTCGGTCCAGACCTGGGTGAACCCCTGCACGTTTATTTGCGTCAGTGATGTAACGATTGTCAGACAGATGTCTGACAAAGGGAAATGCCCCGAAACGTTACATCACTGACACAAATAAACGTGCAGGGGTTCACCCCACTTCACTAGCCATTGAGTGCTTGGTAATATTTCCTGACTATAGATTGGGAGAGGTGCCGCCTCTCTAACCAACACTGGGCAGACGCAGCAGGAGAGGAGGGGAGAACTGTGCAAATTAGCGGTGTGAAGGGAAATCATGTGACTTTTCGTCACAAAACAAGTAAAACCTAATTTGCATACAGTTTCGGTATTCGCCGAATCTTTGATGAAGGATTCGGGGATTTGGGCCGAATCCCAAATGGTGGATTCTATGCATCCCAAATTGAATCCAAATTATGGATGCGCCAAATCCACTATTTTGGATTCGGTCGAACCCCCGATGCGGTGAAATATTCGGCCGAATACCGATCCCAATCCTGATTGGCATATGCAATTTAGTGGTGGGAAGGAGAAAACATTTTTTAATTCCTTGTTTTGTGACAAAAAGTCATGCGATTTCCCTCCCCGCCCCTAATTTGCATATGCAAATTCGGATTTGGTTCGGCCGGCCGAATCCGAATGCTGGATTCGCTGCATCCCTACTAATAATTATGAATATTTTACAGCGTTATTGAAAATGGTTTGCTTTAATACTGAATCGTTGTGGGTTACGGCAGAGAACTTAAGTAAAATCACTGCAAAAAAAATGTATTAATAGATTAACATCTTACGCCTAAGGTTTTGAAGAAAAGCAAGGAGTAAAAAATTGCTTGTTTTTAATCAAGAATTTTTATTAAGAATTTCTGAACAGTAACAACGTGTTTCAATGCAAAAATAAAAATGTAGTTCCTGTTTTATAGTATATCAGTGTGCGTATTTATCCAGCATTAATCTTTGTGTGTGTTTATTGCCCTCTTTGTAGATAACTAAAGTGATCCTGTGCAAAGGCTGGAGATGCCTGGAGTGCACAGTGTGTGAAGCTTGTGGGAAAGCGACTGATCCTGGACGGCTGCTCCTCTGTGACGACTGTGATATTAGTTACCATACCTTCTGCCTGGATCCTCCTCTACAGACCGTCCCCAAGGGAGGCTGGAAGTGCAAATGGTTGGTTTGGCAGCTGCTCCTTTTGTGCTAAAAGGGGAAATATCCTGAAAATGAAAGTTTAATATAAGCTTCATCATACTGAAATAAGAAACTTTCTGAATACAATTAATTAAATATTCTGCATTGTTTCTGAAATAATCAAGTTCATCTTCACTATTCCTCTCTCAGCATCTCTTTCTCTTCATTCAGGAGTTGGGTGTCAGATATTCATTGACAGTTAGATCCAATATATCTTATAGGGGGGCTTCTTTCCTAGCAGATGTATTAGAGCTCACTCAAATAACTGATTCCAGTACAAACAAAATCTAACAAAATAACTGCCTTTTGCACAAATTCTGCATGTAGAGAGACATGATGTCTGGTGATTTTATTAGAGTATAATAATACATCTTATAGGGAAAGGAAGCCCCCCTTTAAAAACTGTATATTGGATCTAACTGTCAATGAATATCAGACACCCAACTCCTGAATGAAGAGAAAGAGATGCTGAGAGAGGAATAGTGAAGATGAACTTGATTATTTCAGAAACAATGCAGAATATTTAATTGATTGTGTTTAGAAAGTTTCTTATTTCAGTATGCTAAAGCTTATATTACATTTTCATGTTTGCGATAGTTCCCCTTTAAAGGAACAGTTCAGTGTGAAAATAAAAACTGGTTAAATAGGCTGTGCAAAATAAAAAATGTTTCTAATATAGTTAGTTAGGCTAAAATGTAATGTATAAAGGCTGGAGTGACTGGATGTGTAACATAATAGCCAGAACACGACTTCCTGCTTTTCAGCTCTCTAACTCTGTGTTAGTCATTGACTTTAAGGGGGGCCACATGGGACAAAACTGTTCAGTGAGTTTGCAATTGATCCTCAGCATTCAGCTCAGATTCAAAAGCAACAATTATGACCCATGTGGCCCTCCTCAAGTCACTGATTGGTACTGCCTGGTAACCAATCAAAGGAAACCAAGAGTGCTGAAAAGCAGGAAGTAATGTTCTGGCTATTATGTTACACATCCAGTCACTCCAGCCTTTAGACATTACATTTTTGGCTAACTAACTATATTGAAAATATCTTTTATTTTGCACAGCCTATCTATTTATTTACCCAGTTTTTATTTTTATACTGAACAATTCCTTTAATTATGAGGATGACTGAGAAAGCCTAAGGCAACCTACATAGATACGGACTGACTCGTTAATGTCTTCTAGGTGTGTTTCCTGCACAAACTGCAAAGCAATAACTCCAGGATTAAGGTGTGAATGGCAGAACAATTACACACAGTGTGCTCCTTGCTCCAGCCTGTCCACCTGTCCCGTCTGCTGCCAGAACTACATCGAGGAGGAGCTTATCCTTCAATGCAGACAGTGCAGTCGGTAAGTTCTCTCCAGCACATCCCTTATTATCAGACCTGCATGAAGTAGCCTGAAGCTTAGTCTCTATTATTCTGTTTTTTCAGGTGGTCTCATGCCAGCTGTCAGAACCTTAACACAGAGGCAGAGGTTGAATTGGCTGCAGACAGCGGCTTTGACTGTGTGGCGTGTAAACCCTACGTAATTACACACGGTAAGCTAAATTTACTCTGTATTCTTTCTAGGGGTGCACCAAATCCACTATTTTGGATTCGGCTGAACCCTCGAATCCTTTGTGAAAGATTCGGCCAAATACTGAACCGAATCCTAATTTGCATATGCAGACTAGGAGTGTGGAGGGGAAAACATTTTTTACTTGTTTTGTGACAAAAAAAGTCACACGATTTCCCTCCCCATCCCTAATTTGCATATGCAAATTCGGATTCAGTTCGGCCGGGCAGAAGGATTCGGCCAAATCCGAATAATGCTGAAAAAAGGCAGAATCCCGAACCCTCGATTTAGTGCATCCCTAATTCTTTCTTATTTGTATGTCAAACCCTTTCTAGTAAATTCCAAGTACAGGTATGGGGTCCGTTATCTGGGCACCCATTATCCAGAAAGCTCCCAATTATGGAAAGGCTGTCTCCCATAGACTATTATAAATTACTGAGAGATCTGTTATATGGAAAACCTCAAGTCACGAGCATTCTGGATAATGGGTCCCATACCTGTATATACTAAAGGATATTGAAAAAGTGTATTTGAATACCAGTTTATTGTAGGCACCAAATCCATTATTTGGGATTCACCCGAATCCCCTTAATCGTAGGTGAGAGATTCGGCCGAAAACCGAACCAAGTCCGAATCCTAATTTGCATATGCAAATTAGGGGCAGGAAAGAAAGAAGTCTTCTTTTCTGACAAAAAGTAATGTTATTTCCCAACCACCCCTAATTTGCATATGCAAATTTGGATTGTCCAGGCACAAGGAGTAATAGTCCGTGGCTGCCACCTGGGGCCCCCACCCCAGCCGCAAGTGCCCCACAAAGGGACACCTTTCCCCCCCCCCCCCCAGGAAGCAGACCTGGGTCAGCTGGGGCCCACCAGGTTTTTCCCTGTGTCCCTCCAGCCCAGTCCGGCCCTGGTTATCGACATAAAACATGTCCGATGGACCCAGCTTATTCTACAGAGAATAGAATTGTCTGCGGTGCCATGTTTATTCTGTAGCATATATTTGTTAAATTGTAATTGTGCGTATATATGTTTTTTATTGGTGTATACTACACACAAATTTATTATCCCTGCTGTGGTCTAAGTTTCTGCAGATAACGTTAAATACTTTATCATTAAAGGGGTATTTTTCCCTTTCTTTTAGAAGACATTGAGCCAACAATTGATGCTCACATTGTTCCAAAAACAAGAGACTCCGGTAAGACTAAACACCTGCAAATAAATTTGTATAAATATGTAAATATCTGTGGGCCACGAAAGCAACAATCTGGTATAAATCCCATACGCTGTCGGTGTGCTGCTTTCTGAGATCATTGCATGGTAAGGTCTGGAAGGGCCCTTTTAAAGGAGAAGAGAAGGCTAAAACTAAGTAAGCTTTATCAGAAAGGTCTATATAAATACACCAGTAAACCCTCAAAGTAATGCTGCTCTGAGTCCTCTGTCAAAAGAAACATCACATTTCTTTCCTTCTATTGTGTACTCATGGGCTTCTGTATCAGACTTCCTGTTTTCAGTTTAAACCTCCAGGGCTAGGGCTTGAGCATGCTCCGTTTGCTCCTCTCCCCCCTCACTTTTCCCCCCTCAGGCAGGAAGTGATGTCACGGAAAGCTAATATGGCAGCGCCTATCCTAAACAAATAGAGAAAGTTTCTAGAGCTGTTAACTCAAGTAGGGTAAAGCATTCTGCAGAATAAATATAGTGTTACAGCTTGCACTATTGTGGCTAATCTATTGGCAATAAACTGCTTCAGTAGCTTTCCTTCTCCTTTAACAGCCTGCTCCACCAGCATATTACCGAAAATCAGCGAGACATCTACTGGGCAGATTAGACAAATACCAACAACTTTATGAAAACATTGATGAGGCAATTTAAGATAAAACAGGGCATACCAATTCGGCTCAGTGGCCTGCTTTTCAGCTCTCTTGGTTTCCACTGATTGGTTTACCAAGCAGTAACCAATCAGTGACTTGAGGGGGAGTCACATGGGTCATAACTGTTTTTTTCTGAAGCTGAGCTGAATGCTGAGGATCGATTGCAAACTCACTGAACAGTTATGTCCCATGTGCCCCCCCCCCTTATAGTCACTGACTAACTCAGAGTTAGAGAGCTGCAAAGCAGGAAGTAGTGTTTTGGCTATTATGTTACACATCCAGTCACTCCAGCTTTTATACATTACATTTTTGGGTAATGAACTATATTAGAAACATTTTTTATTTTGCACAGCCTAATATAGTTCGTTAGCCAAAAATGTAATGTATAAAGACTGGAGTGACTGGATGTCTAACATAATAGCCAGAACACTAACTCAGAGTTAGAGAGCTGCAAAGCAGGAAGTAGTGTTCTGGCTATTATATTACACATCCAGTCACTCCAGCCTTTATACATTCCATTTTTGACTAACTATATTAGAAACATTTTTTATTTTGCATAGACTATTTACCCAGTTTTTATTTTTATACAAAACTGTTCCTTTAATGACCCCTTTCTCTTTCTGCATCTGTAAGATAACTTTATATACTTTATAAATGATTTTTAGATCTGCTGAAAACCTTCACACAGGACGGGGTCTGTCTGACAGAATCAGGGCTCTCCCAGTTACAGAGCTTAACAATCACAGTCCAGCGAAAGAAGAGGTCCAAACCAAAGCTGAAGTTAAAAATAATTAATCAAAACAGTGTGGCCGTACTGCAGACACCACCCTATCCCCAGTTGGAGCACTCCAGAGATGGAGAAATGGACGATAGCAGAGGTAAGTGTTTAAGGGGTAGTTCACCTTTAAGTTAACTTTTCGTATGTTATAGAAAGACTAATTCTATGCAACTTTTCAATTGGTCTTTATTATTATTTTTATATAGTTTTAGAATTATCTGCCTTCTTTTTCTGACCCTTTGCAGTTTTTAAATGGGGGTCACTGACCCCATCTAAAAAAAACAAATGCTCTGTAAGGCTACAAAGTTATTGTTATTGCTACTTTTACTACCACTACTTTTGCTACTATTACTCATCTTTCTATTCATATTCCAGTCTCATGTTTAAATCAGTGCATGGTTGCTATGGTACTTTGGACCCTAGCAACCAGATGGCTGAAACTGCAAACTGGAGAACCACTGGATAAAAAGCTAAATAACTCAAAAACCACAAATAATAACAAATGAAAACCAATTGCAAATTGTCTCAGAATATCCCTCTCTACATCATACGAATAGTTAAATTAAAGGTGAACAACCCCTTTAAGGTGTTTCAGCTTTGTGCTGTGTCTGGTCTCTGCAGCATGTACTTTAATAGGACTTGTAGAAAATTATATTGCTATTGTATGCTATGATTGACCAAAGATCCATAAGGAATACAGCGTGTCCTTTACAGGAGTCACTAAATCCTGTCACTTAAAAGCTGGGTTCTTACAGTGTTTATATTTTGTGCTGTAGAAGTGGACCTTATGGACTGTGATGTGAAGTCAGACTCCAGCCCTGAACGGGAGCCTATAGACGATGACTCTAAGGGGACAGAAGCGATGGACGGATTGAAAAAACGCAAGAGAAAGCCATACAGACCAGGTACATTGTTTTTAGCTTTAGCTGGAAATCAGGCATGTATATATACACACACACGCACGTATGGGACCTGTTATCTGGAATGCTCCAGAGAATGGATCTATTTGTAATTTGGAACTTTATACCTTAATTCTACTAGAAAATCATATAAACATTAAATAAACCCAATAGGCTGGATTTGCTTCCAATAAGGATTAATTATATCTTAACCCATTATCAATATATTTAAGACATCGAGACATTTTGTGCAAACAGCTACTGAAAAATGCCTTACCCTTTAAACAAAACAGGGATTGTTTGTCCATATATTACAATATATTTAAGATGAACAACTACGTCACAGTCATCCCATATCTGGCCAGTCCTACGCTTAATTTTCATCTGATTCATTAAGAATTCTATTGCTTCATTATACATTTTACACAGGGACTGTTTTACCTGCAACTTACTTGCTGCTCTCAAAGTAAAACTCCCAAACTTAGTTGCCCTTTTATTAGACACCAGTGGGATCACCTGACTATAGTTGCGATGGGTGGGAGCTAATTTGAGTGTAGGACTGGCCAGATATGGGATGACTTTGACGTAGTTGTTCAGCTTAAATATATTGCAATATATGGACAAACAATCCCTGTTTTGTTTAAAGGGTAAGGCATTTTTCAGTAGCAGTAGCACAAAATGTCTCTGTCTTAAATATATTGATAATGGGTTGAGTGCAGAGGAATCTTGTATTTGTCTATATGTATTTTGTGGTCACAGCCTCATTGCACCCCCGCCTAATGATTTTAAAAATTAGTGGTGAGCACAACTACACACACACACACACACACACACAGTCACACACAGTCACACACAGTCACATCTGGTGCACGACGAGCAAAAGAAGCAAACGCCTTGGTGCTGGTTATACAATTTCATACAATAATTCCAAAATCAAACTGCATAATACAGGTCTTTATTCAACTTTTCAGCTCATTGACTCAGGCCGTCTTCAGGAAAAAGAAGCCAGCTCGGGTCAATGGGCTGAAACGTTGAATAAAGCACTTTTTTCTACTTGGATAAAGACCTGTATTATACAGTTTGATTTTGGAATTATTGTATGAAATTGTATAACCAGCACCCAGGCGTTTGCTTCTTTTGCTCGTCGTGCACCAGATGTGACTATATATATATATATATATATATATATATATATATATATATATATATATATATATATATATATATATATATATATATATATATATATATATATATATATATATATATATATATATATATATATATATATATATATGTGCTCACCACTAATTTTTAAAATCATTAGACGGGGGTGCAATGAGGCTGATTATTCTCTCTCTCTCTCTCTCTCTCTCTCACTCTCTCACTCTCTCACTCTCTCACTCTCTCACTCTCTCACTCTCTCACTCTCTCACTCTCTCACTCTCTCACTCTCTCACTCTCTCACTCTCTCACTCTCTCACTCTCTCACTCACTCACTCTCCACTCTCCCATTAGTTTAGTGAATGAAGTGTTGTTTTATTGAATACACAACATTAGATCCTATATATATACACATACACATATACAGACACACACGCAGTTGAGAATTTATTACTGTCTGCGTTCTTCTTTCAACTAACTGATGTGTTTTCTGGTGTCCTCACTACCAGGTATCGGTGGATTTATGGTTCGCCAAAGAAGCCGAACTGGTCAAGGAAAATCCCGACGGTCGCTTTCCAGGAAAGATTCTTCTGGTTCTGTGTCTGAGCTCCTTCCTGGTAAAGATGAAAGTATGTGCAAATAAAATAATGTTCATCATAGGAGTTTGAGCTGTGGCATACAGTACACTATAGTTCTCTATTGTACGTTCTGGTCTTGACCTCAAACCAAACAGAAAACAGCAGGCACTCACAGATCCCACAAAAACAGGCTTGTTTAAAGAACTGAGAACTTTATTTCGGGCCATAAAGTAAATTAATACATAGCCTCACGCGTTTCATGCACTGAGACACTTAATCATAGGCTGAACAAGAACAAATTGGTGTACCAACTATATACCCTAGTCCCACCAATCACCAAAGTACATCAATTAACCAATAGAATAGAAGGAAGGTCTAGTCTTGACACATCTGTAATCGAATTCATATATAGCGGGAATATAATTGCTTGTGTGTTCACATTGATAGAATCAGGTACTAATACAGGGATATGCCAAACGTTACAGGCTTTGTACACCAGCTTGCTTGCTGACTATTTTAGTAAAAATAGAAATGATTTACTTGTTCTTGTATGTCAGACTGCACTGGGGGAAGGGCAGCATCACCTTAAAGGGGTTGTTCACCTTTGAGTTAACATTCAGTAGGATGTAGAGAGGGATATTCTGAGACAATTTTCAATTGGTTTTCATTTTTTATTATTTGTAGTTTTTGAGTTATTTAGCTTTTTATTCAGTAGCTCTCCAGTTTGCAATTTCACCCATCCGGTTGCTATTTTCCAAATCTCCCCTAGCAACCATGCACTGATTTGAATAAGAGACTGGAATATAAATAGGAGAGGCCTGAATAGAAAGAGGAGCAGTAAAAAGTAGCAATAACAATACATTTGTAGCCTTACCGAACATTTGTTTTTAAGATTGGGTCAGTGACCGTCATGTGAACGCTGGAAACATTGAAGGCAAATAATAAAAAAACTGTAAAAAATTAAAAGTGAAGACCAATTGAAAAGATTAACTTAAAGGTGAAACTCGCAATATTTCTTGGCATCTTCCTATTTCAAGGCATCCAGTCATTGACATGTGTAACCGATGTGGCACAAGCAGCAGTTGCTCTGAATGAATATTATTGGTAAAACCATGGAATTGGTCCTTTGTTTATCCAAACAAAAACTATGATCATGGGCACTGGAGCTACAGTTGTTGGGATTTATGCTGTGATTTTTTTTAGGAAGCAACAGTTTGGTGACTGTAAGGGGCAGATTTATCAAAAGTCAAATTTCGAAGTGAAATATACTTCGAAATTCAACCATTGAATGGCTATACTTCGAATATCGAAGTTTTTTTTTACTGAATTTGACCTTTTTGCGGTCGAAGTAAAATCGTTACGATTAAATAGTTCAGTGATCGATCGAACGATTTTACTTCGACTACAAAAAACTTAGAAAAATGCATTAGAATGTCCCCATAGGCTAACATAGCACTTCGGCAGGTTTAATTTGGTGAACTATTGAAGTCGAAGTTTTTTTTAAAGAGACAGTACTTGATTATCGAATGGTCGAATATTTGAACGATTTTACTTCGAATCGAATTCGAAGTAAATTCGAAGTCGTAGTATCCTATTCAATAAATCCAAAAAATTACTTCGAATTTCAAACTTTTTTACTCGAATTCAGTCGACCCTTGATAAATCTGCCCCTAATATTCACACTTTGGTATAATCCCCATTTATGTCCATCTAAAGGCTGGAATGAACAGCTGCCAGAAACACCAGTAGATGATTGTATTCCTGGCTCTGACGGCACAGAGAAAGTAAAGAAGCGCTACCGGAAAAAGAAAAACAAACTGGAAGAAACGTTCCCTGCATATTTACAGGTAACGGCCACTTTAGTTTCCCATTATAGGTGTCTGTGTCAAATGAAGCCAAGCACCCGCAAAGAGAGTGGGGCCAGACACAATTAAAAGAGACATTTTGTGTGAAAAACAAGAATGTACCATTGTATTACACTCCTCTAAATACAGAAGGATTATACTTTTAAAAAAGTAGTGTTTTAATTTGATTTATTGAATATTTCTGCAAAAACCCTACTGGTCCCACCCATCTGTTTCATTTACTGCCCACTTAATTCTCTGGCGGTGCAGGGGAGCCCTCAGCACAAGGCACTGTATGATAGGAACCAATCAGCAGCCAGGATGACCTGAAGCCGGTCTTTGACTGCAGGTCTGTGATTGGCTATCACCCTCCCGCTGTTCTTCTGGCAGGGACCATTAGGACACGTGCACCCCTCATTTGAAACATGGACAGGGACCAGTGAACATCTATAGGGAGCTGCCATAAAGGGGCCATTTTTAAAAATTGTATGAATTTTTAGCCCAATGTGAAGCCAATACCATGGGGGTTACTTACTAAACTCCGAATGCAAAAATCCCCAAAAATGTTATGTTTTTTTTTTTATATATATATATATATATATAAAATCGGACTCTTAAAAAATCACGAATTTTTCTGAATTTATTATACCCTGAGGATGAAAAAGTCTGAATCTGAAAATCAGGCATCTCAGACCTGTGAAGGTTGCATATAAGTCAATTGGAGAAGCCTCAATGATTTTTTGATGTGCGCTGGGTTTCGAGCAATACCCCGCAGTTTTTGGGGTTTTCGGGCAAAAAAGCATAAGAAATCAGAGTTTTCGGGTGAAAAATCGGATTTTTTCCTGCAAAGCTAATTTTTGGGAAAATGCAATAATAAATAAGCGTAAAAAACCCTAGCGGATTTGATCACAGTTTGTAGCAGAAAGCTCCGAATTACTCTGTAACAATAAAACAGTAGCTTGTACTTGATCCCAACTAAGAAATAATTAATCCTTATTGGAAGCAAAACCAGCCTATTGGGTTTATTTAATGTTTACATGATTTTCTAGTAGACTTTAGAATGAAGATCCAAATTACGGAAAGATCAGTTATCCAGAAAACTCCAGGTTCCGAGCATTCTGGATAACCGGTCCCATACCTGTACTATGTTTGTTTTTTTCTCTCCTCTGCACATTCTCTTTTTCTGCATAAAAGAGTTAAAGGAAAACTATACCCCCAAAATGAACACTTCAGCAACAGATAGTTCATATCATATTAAGTGGCATATTAAAGAATCTCTCCAAACTGGAATATATATTTAAGTAAATCTTGCCCTTTTACATCTCTTGCCTTGAACCACCATTTTGTGATGGTCTCTGTGCTGCCTCAGAGATCACCTGACCAGAAATACTGCAGCTCTAACTGTAACAGGAAGAAGTGTTGAAGCAAAAGACACAACTCTGTCTGTTAATTGGCTCATGTGACCTAACATGTATGGTTTGTTGGTATGTTTGTGAGTACAGTGAATCCTACGATCCCAGGGGGAGGCCCTTATTTTTTAAAATGGCAATTTTCTATTTATGATTACTCAATGGCACATACTACTAGAAAAGTATATTATTATGAAAATGGTTTATTTACATGAAGCAGGGTTTTACACATGAGCTGTTTTATGCAATATCTTTTTATAGAGACCTACATTGTTTGGGGGGTATAGTTTTCCTTTAAGTCTTTGATATGGTTACAGAACAATGATCTGCCTCTTGTCTGCTTAAAAGGGCCTCTTACATAGCAACTTGTTTATATGAACTATATTAGTGTTTCTGAAGCAAACACACCAGCTTTACCAGTACAGGGCAACACTACATTATATTTTCATTACTTTACTTTCATTTCTTGGTGTTACTGTTCCTTTAAAGGAGAAGGAAAGCTACAGAGGCATTTTATTACCAATAGATTAGCTGCAATAGTACAAGCTACAATGCTATATTTATTCTGTAGAATGTTTTACCATACCTGAGTAAAAAGCTCTAGAAACTCTCTGTTTGTTTAGGATAGGAGCTGCAGTATTAACATGGTGTGACATCACTTCCTGCCTGAGTCTCTCCCTGCTCTGGGCTCAGATTACAGTAGAGAAGGGAGGGGGTGGGGAAGAGGAGCAAACTGAGCATGCTCACGCCCGGGGCAATGAGGTTTAAGCTGAAGGCAGGAAATCTGATACAGAAGCCCATGAGTACACAATAAAAGGAAATTTGCTGTTTCTTTTGACAGAGCATTACTTTGGGGGTTTACTGGTATATTTAGATGGACCTTTCTGATAAGGCTTACTTAGTTTTAACCTTTCCTTCTCCTTTAAGATAAGGGAGCAGAGTGCAAGCATGCACGCATAGAGATGGTATGTGGTGTGACTATTTAACTCTGCCCTCTCTTCATGATGAATTCTTCTAAACGAAAGATATTTTCCCAGAATAAACAGGGTATTTTTTATTGCATTCATTTTGCTTAACCATTTCTTTTCATTTCAGGAAGCGTTTTTTGGCCGAAATCTGTTGGATACAAGCAGGCAAAGCAAGGCAAGCGCCGACAATCTGGCTGAAGATACGTCAAACATTTTGTACAAGGCAAACGTCAATACAAGCTTCCTGGATCCTTCTTCAGATCCAATGTTCAGTTCTGCAGCAACTTTAACTCCATCTAAGCATTCTGAAGGTACTGCGCCTGCTCAAGCTCCCCATTGGCTGCATTTCATGCTGGTGCTGTTTAAATAAATTTAAAAAAACAATGCATCACTGAAATCACAGGGTTAGATGCATGCACATTGCAACTGACACTTGCTCAAGTGCTGCCTTTTATGCAGTAATTCTCTGTGTTTTGCTGTGTGTTTCATCTTAAAGGGGACCTGTCACCCTAAGAAATAATTCCAAATTCTTTGCTATCATGTTAGTTGGGCATTACTTACGCTATATTTATTATTTAAATTGTGTTTTCTTTAGTCTTGGAATTACACAATCACATCAAGAAGGCAGGCACCATTTTGTGAACACCGTTATTAAGCCAAATTGTGTATCACCCCCAAAATCTAGTTTATACACCAGAATGGGGGACCCAATGACTATGTGCAGTGTCCTACATAATTATAGAGCCTGAGGAGTGAAGGGGAAAGTTGAGGAGAGCAGTGACATGTAGGAAGTGCTGAATGGAAAGTGAAAGTAATTGATTGCCCCACCTCTATGCCTCAGGCATAGAGGCAGGGAAAATAATATTTGATTGACAGCTCATATATTTAAACACCTTTATAACAGGTATGGATGTTTTAAGGAAAAAAAGAATTTGTGTTCCATGTTTCATTTGCAAAGGACTTTCATTATGCAGCTTTTTATGTGTAGGTGACAGGTCTGCTTTAAATAATATAAAAGGGACAATTACACTCGGCAATGGCTGGAATGGTTCACAGTTGTTTTGTTCTGTGCACAGCAAACTACATTTCTCTCCCCATCTAATTGCCTTGTCCCATTATTATATTTTAGGTGGCTCGCGAGATCCCCTTGCTGATCTGTCTGAGGTTTTAAACACAGAGGATGATATTTTTGGGATTCTTACGGATGACCTTGCGAAGTCCACAAATACAACTGGTATGTCCTCAAAAGGTTTGTCTCTTCTTTACTTCCTCCCCTAGATAAGCCCTCCGTATATTTTTATACCAACCTATCACTGATCCTTATTACTCCTGTCATTTCATTGGCTGAGCTCTCTCATCCAATCAAGATTTTGATTGCACTCCGTTTGCCGTTGGTTGGCATCCATGTTAATTTGCAATTTTCCACATGCTGCTACTCATTCTTTCGTTTCCTTGGTCATAATCATCCATTTTATCTGGTTTGGGTCCTGTAGGTCTTGATTTATGCACTTTCCAGGTGGAAAATTCACCCTCTCCTTTTGGTAAGAGAAACAAGAGTCAAACCTTAACTAATATACTAACCTCTGCCTTTTTGTTATTGCTGTGGCGATGTTTCTGCGATTGTGCATGGTTCCTTCTTTCTCAAACTAATTTTCATTATAGCTATATTAATAGCACCCTTATACTCCCCCCCCCACACACACACACACCCCCTCTCTCTATACCCCTTTGTCCTCTATACACAATTTAAAGTGATTCTGTCATCATTTTTATGGTGTAGTGTTTATTTCTAAATTACACTGTTTACACTGCAAATAATTCCCTCTACAATATAAAATTTCATTCCTGAACCAACAAGTGTTTATTTTAGTTGTAATATTGGTGTGTAGGTGCATCTCAGGTCATTTTGCCTGGTCATGTGATTTCAGAAAGAGCCAGCACTTTAGGATGGAACTGCTTTCTGGCAGGCTGTTGTTTCTCCTACTCAATGTAACTGAATGTGTCTCAGTGGGACCTGGATTTTACTATTGAGTTCTGGTATCTTGTATTAGGGAGCTGCTATCTGGTTACCTTCCCATCGTTCTGTTGTTAGTAGGGATGCACCAAATCCAGTATTTTGGATTTGGCCAAACCCCCGAATCCTTTGCGAAAGATTTGGCCAAATACGGAACCGAATCTGAATCCTCATTTGCATATGCAAATTAGGGTGGGAAGGGGAAAACATTTTTACTTCCTTGTTTTGTGACAAAAAGTCATGCGATCTCCCTCCCTCCCCGCCCCTAATTTGCATGTGCAAATTAGGATTCTGGTTGGCCGGGCAGAAGGATTCGGTCAAATCCGAATCCAACTGAGAAATACTGAATCCCAAACCTGGATCGGTGCATCACTAGTTGTTAGACTGCTGGTGGGGAAAGAAAGGGGGGGGGTGATATCACTCCAACTTGCAGTACAGCAGTAAAGAGTGACTGAAGTTTATCAGAGCACAAGTCACATGACTGGGGGCAGCTGGGAAACTGACAATATATCTAGCCCCATGTCAGATTTCAAAATTAAATATAATACAATCTGTTTGCTTTTTGATCAGTGGATTTCAGTGCAGAAGTCTGCTGGAGCAGCTCTATTAACTGATGCGTTTTGAAAAACAAAACCCATTTTTCACATGATAGTATCCCTTTAAAAAGAAAAAAAAGCAGTAGAATTAACCAGATAAAGAGTAGCATTACTGTGCTTTGTCTCCCTTCCCATCTCACTCAGCCCAAGGTTACCTGTGGCTGCCAGTTTCTGGCAATGACCTCCCATTCATTTAAAGGTCACTTACTCTGATTAGTTAAATATGATTTTTAAGTTGACATTTTCAGTGGAAGCAGTTAGACCGTGCCAGTTCATATCTATCCAACATATTCAGACACATCATTGTTTCTCTTCAGTATTTACTTAACCCCTCTAATAAACGTGATCTATTTGTGGTTTTTACTCTGTTTTTGTGTTTTTCTTCTCTGTTAGTGGAGCATACAATGGTTTTAGCGTATTAAAGGAAAACTATACCCCCAAACAATGTAGGTCTCTATAAAAAGATATTGCATAAAACAGCTCATGTGTAAAATCCTGCTTCATGTAAATAAACCATTATCATAATAATATAGTTTTCTAGTAGTATGTGCCATTGGGTAATCATAAATAGAAAATTGCCATTTTAAAAAATAAGGGCCGCCCCCTGGGATCGTAGGATTCACTGTGCACACATACAAACCATACATGTTAGGTCACATGAGCCAATTAACAGACAGAGTTCTGTCTTTTGCTTCCACACTTCTTCCTGTTACAGTTAGAGCTGCAGTATTTCTGGTCAGGTGATCTCTGAGGCAGCACACAGACGATCACAAAATGGTGGCTCAAGGCAAGAGATGTAAAAGGGCAAGATTTACTTAAATATATATTCCAGTTTGGTAAGATTCTTTAATATGCCACTTAATATGATATGAACTATCTGTTGCTTAAGTGTTCATTTTGGGGGTATAGTTTTCCTTTAATCACAAGCACCAGACGTCTGGGAGTCATAGGAGAGCACCCGCATGCAGTCTGGTCCGATTTATTGGGTTGTGAAGACTTACATCTGTCTCCTTCTTTCCTCCCCAGCTGGGCTTGATATTGGTTCTATGTCAGATGATTCTACGGCTCTGCCCCATTCCAGTATCGCACACACCTCCCGCCCTTTAAGTGAGGATCAACTGGATGGGATCCTGAGCCCTGAGCTTGACAAGATGGTTACAGATGGTAAAATATTTTGTTTCATTAAAAGCGTGTTATGTACTTCGGGCCAGCGAAAGGATCACATTAGGCGCCTGCTGACTCTGTCCTCAGCCAGATGATGTCCATGCCTGAAGGGATTTTCCAGCCAGTTCCTGCCGGCCTCTGTATGGCCAACTTTAAAGGGGTGGTTCACCATTAAAGGGAAACTATCGCGAAAATGAAAATGTAATATCGGCTTTGTCATACTGAAATAAATGCAATCAATTAAAAATTCTGCACTATTTCTGAAATAATCAAGTTTATCTTCACTATTCCTCTCTCAGCATCGGTTTCTCTTCATTCTGTCTTCATGCAGCAGTTGGGTGTCAGATGAATGATCCAATATATCTTATAGGGGGGGGCTCCTTTCCTAGCAGATGTATAAGAGCTCACTCAAATAATTGATTCCAGTACAAACAAAATCTAACATAACTGCTTTTTGCACAGATTCTGCATGTAGAGAGACATGGTGTCTGGTGATTTTACTAGAATGAGCTCTAATACATCTTCTAGGCAAGTGTAAGGGGCAGATTCATCAAGGGTCGAAGTGAATTTGAGGGAATTTTCGAAGTAAAAAAATTCGAATTAACTTTTTGGATGCTTCGACCATCGAATAGGAAACTACGACTTCAGATTCGATTCGAAGTAAAATAGTTAGAATATTCGTCTCTTTAAAAAAACTTTGACTTCAATACTTCGCAAAATTAAACCTGCCGAAGTGCTATGTTAGCCTATGGGGACCTTCTAGAGCAGTTTTTTATGTTTTTTTTTAAGTCGAAGAAAAATCGTTTGATCGAAGCTGAAATCCTTCTAATCCTTCTATTCGAAGGATTTAATCGTTCGATCGAACGATTTTAATTCGACCGCAGGATACCCAAATTCACTGAAAATACTTGACTTCGATATTGGAAGTATTTAAATTCGATGGTCGAATCTCAAAGTATTTTTGACTTTGAAATTGGACCCTTGATAAATCTGCCCCTAACTGTCAGTGAATATCTGACACCCAACTGCTGCATGAAGACAGAATGAGGAGAAACAGATGCTGCGAGAGGAATAGTGAAGATAAACTTGATTATTTCAGAAACAATACAGAATATTTAATTGATTGTATTTAGAAAATTTTTTATTTAAAAATACTGATGGCTCAAGATACAATTAAAGATCACCGCCACAGGCTATGGAAAAAAAAAAACAAATAACAGAACCTAGTGCAATATTATTAATATTCAGTGCAACACTAATCTGCGTGTGTATCTTGAACCATAGAAAGTCTATGCACAGATTTTTCGTGTGTGTTATAAAGTGCTATAGTGATTTCTACAAGGTGCCATCTCCAAAATAAAATTATAATTAAGTCAAAGTGCTTTTAGTGCTTACTTCTAAAGGTAAAATTAATTCAAATAAGATGCAATGGTGTTTTCTTCAATCAGTAAAAATCAGCATGGGATTGGCATATCAATATCAATTTCAGGGTAGAAAAAGGAATACCCTGGAGTTGATATTGATATGCTGTTTTGAAATTTAGGAATCTTGTAAGTGAGACCTCGATGTAAAGGAGTTGAAACGCATTGATACAAATCTCCTGTATTCCATCATTTCCACCTACCAGTTTGCTAATTAGTCTTTCTTTTCCCTTCAGGTGCAATTTTGGGGAAAATGTATAAAATTCCAGGTAATTATCTCCGTCCTCGTACCAGTGGGTCTTTAAAAAAATAATTTTAATAATAAAAAAAATGTTTGGTTCCTACCTTTTTTTGTTGGGTTTACAGAGCTTGAAGGAAAAGATGTTGAAGATTTATTTACAGCTGTGCTGAGTCCTCTAGCCACCCATCCGCCATCTTTGCCACAACCGCCACCACCTTCAGCTCATCCTCATCCTCCACATACACAGCTCTTGCCTTTGCACAACCAGGGTAAGTTCCAGTCCTTGGTTCAACCTTTGCTCTGTTTAAAGACTGGGTGAAGGTTATTCCATACAGTCACTCTTCCTAAATAGAGCCTGTGTTATTAGTTTGCCAAGTTACAAAGCTAATGTACAGGCACCACCTTCAAACCCTTAGGTGTATCATCAGCGTATTTATTTATATATGGTACACAGGTCCTTCCATTCATGTAGACATCGAAAAATCGTAAAATCCATGTAAAATAAAATCAGTAGTAAAATCTATAGTATATTATTTGCTCAGATAACATACAATCTTGATACTTGATTCCATCACCATTTGGTGAATATTCTTAAAGAGGAACTATCACAAAAATGACAATTAAATATAAGCTTCATCATACTGAAATAAGAAACTTTGTAAATCAATTAAAAAATCTGCATTGTTTCTGAAATAATCAAGTTTATGTTCACTATTATGTTCTTATTTCAGTATGCTGAAGCTTATATTAAATGTTCATTATGCCATAGTTCCCCTTTAATAATAAACACATTTATTTGTGTTATAGCTCAGGACACAGGACTGGCATTCCATTATGTACCTTTTACCCCAGGCCTTGAGCTGTAAGTATTGGATTTTGGCCAGGCCTGGCATCTGAAAATACCAAGGACAAAAAAAGATCATAGTGATGTAGAGTAAAGAAAGTAGTATTATACATACAGGGATTTGGTGAAGGGGCTGGTATTAAGAAATCGGAGCCGGTTGGAGACTTTGGTGGGGGTGACACAAAGGTGGCCCTTGGCCAAAGTTTTCATGAGTACCAGCCTTTCTAAACATCTGACTTTTAACCATGCCTCCTCCTCCTCCATGATTGCCCAATATAGCCCATGTCTGCCAGGGAAACAAAAACAAATTGATTCCTTTAATAGACTTAAAGGGATACTGTCATAGGAAAAAATGTTTTTTTCAAAACGCATCAGTTAATCGTGCTGCTCCAGCAGAATTCTGCACTGAAATCTGTTTCTCAAAAGAGCAAACAGATTTTTTTATATTTAATTTTGAAATCTGACATGGGGCTAGACATATTGTCAATTTCCCGGCTGCCCCCAATCATGTGATTTGTGCTCTGATAAACTTCAGTCACTCTTTACTGCTGTACTGCAAGTTGGAGTGATATCACACAACCCCCAGCAGCCTAACAACAGAACAATGGGAAGGTAACCAAATAGCAACTCCCTAACACAAGATACCAGCTGCCTGGTAGATCTAAGAACAGCATTCAGTAGTAAAATCCAGGTCCCACTGAGACACATTCATTAACATTGAGTAGGAGAAACAACAGCCTGCCAGAAAGCAGTTCCATCTTAAAGTGCTCAGGCAAAATGACCTGAGATGCACCTACACACCAATATTACAACTAAACAAAATGCACTTGCTGGTTCAGGAATGAAATTTTATATTGTAGAGTAAGTTATTTGCAGTGTAAACAGTGTCATTTAGAAATAAAAACTACACCATAAAAATTAATGACAGAATCACTTTAAATTTATGCCAACCTAGAGCTGTAGGTATATACAGTACCTCTGTAGTCCAAGCTGTCCTATACTATTGGAATACTTAATTCTCTCTCCTTCCTCCTTTAAACCTTAGCAAGAATTTGCTTTACTACCGCCCTTGGCATAGGCAACAGCGCAGCATAAAAAATCTTGCTCCATTAATATCTCTTCATTGATTGAGTTCCATTTCTGTATGATACGTCAACCATATTTACTGTTCAGTTTGCTGTGTTCATGGATTGGTATTTTAACAAGAAGGTAAGAAAAGTTTTACAGTCCTTTAGCGGATCGGGGCCTAGTTAAAGTAGGTAATGCGCTTAGTGCACTTCAACAGAAACTGGATTTTGCATTTACATTATACCGCTTGTTCTTTTATTGGAGTTGTAGGATTTTGTGCTGAAACATTACATTTCTGTTCTTTTAAAGGAAATGGCTTTTTTCCAAGAATGCCTATGGTCAATGGACTGATGCTGCCAAATTCTCATCTCCAGCACAACCCTTTGGCTCCAGGAGCTGGACTAGGCACTTTCTCCCCTTTAGCACATCCACCATATACGGACAGCAGGTAAGTCACAATGCCATGTTGCTTACTGTGCGCAACAAAATCAATGAAGGGATTGAAAAAGCCATAGTTTTCTTCTTATCATATGTAGCGGCTCATTGGCTTGTTTTAATCATAATATACATTGGGTGAACAATACTAAGGAAATGTTCAGTATAAAAATAAAAACTGGGTAAATAGACAGGCTGTGCAAAATAAAAAATGTTTCTAATATAGTTAGATAGCCAAAAATGTAATGTTGGAGTGACTGGATGTCTAACATGATAGCCAGAACACTAACTCAGAGTTAGAGAGCTGAAAGGCAGGAAGTAGGGTTCTGGCTATTATGTTAGACATCCAGTCACTCCAGCCTTTATACATTAGATTTTGGCTAACTAACTATATTAGAAACATGTTTTATTTTGCATGGCTAATATAGTTAGTTAGCCAAAAATGTAATGTATAAAGGCTGGAGAGACTGGACGTCAAACATGATTGCCAGAACTCTACTTCCTGCTTTTCAGCTCTCTAACTCTGAGTTAGTGTTCTGGCTATTATGTTACACATCCAGTCACTCCAGCCTTTATACATTACATTTTTGGCTAACTAACTATATTAGAAACATGTTTTATTTTGCATGGCTAATATAGTTAGTTAGCCAAAAATGTAATGTATAAAGGCTGGAGAGACTGGATATGTAACATAACAGCCAGAACACTACTTCCTGCTTTTCAGCTCTGTTGGTTTCCAGTGATTGGCTACCAGGCAATAACCAATCAGTGACTTGAGGGGGGGGCACATGGGTCATAACTGTTGCTTTTGAATCTGAGCTGAATGCTAACACTCATTGAACACTTATGTCCCATGTGGGCCCCCTTATAGTCACTGACTAACTCAGAGTTAGAGAGCTGAAAAGCAGGAAGTAGTGTTCTGGCTATTATGTTCAACATCCAGTCACTCCAGCCTTTATACATTATATTTTTGGCTAACTAACTATATTTGATACATTTTTTATTTTGCACAGCCTATTTACCCAGTTTTTATTTTTACACTAAACTGTTCCTTTCATTTATAATACAGAGATAGCATAGATTATCAGCTGCGTTATTTTATTCGGTACAAGAGCCAGATGTTCACCTTTTATTACAATTATGACGAATAAATAATCTTTTGATTCACAGGGAAAAGACCCCATTGTTCCGTAGCATGGGAAATGACCCCGCCAGTGTCTGGCCTACTCAATCTCCTGGCTTGGAGGTCGAAGGCGATACAATGTCCAACGCACAGCGGAGCACGCTGAAATGGGAGAAGGAAGAAGCACTTGGCGAGATGGCAACTGTTGCACCCGTTTTGTACACAAACGTCAACTTTCCGAATCTTAAAGATGAGTTTCCCGGTAAGTCTGTTCAGTTTAAATGAGAACTAAAGCTTAACTGAAGAATTAGGGCAGAAATGTTGTACATTATGTTTTGTTTTTTGTACCAGCCCTAGGCAACCACAGCCCTTTAGCAGTAAAGATCTGTGTCTCCAAAGATGCCCCAGTAGCTCCCCATCTTCTTTTCTGCTGATTCACTGCACATGCTCTGTGCTGCTGTCACTTACTGAGCTTAGGGACCCACTCACAATATACAGTACACATAGAATAGAAATTTCACAATATAAGGCTGATTAGTAATTAATACACATAATTACTACATGGCAGCACAGAAACCAGTGCAATTAGCATCAGAATTTATTAATCAGCAAACCTGTAGCATCAGCTTATATTACAGCCAGGGAAGCTCATTTTCTGCTGGATAATTAGTGACGAGCCCTAAGCTTAGCTTCTCAACAGCCAATCAGAGCCCACTGAGCATGTGAGAAATAGGATAGGAAACTCCTGTAACAACTTTGAAGGCCTTTATCATTACAGTGAAATTTGTACCTGAAAGAAAGGAACTGCAAAGAAGAGCTAACGAGGTCGCACAGCCTTGTTAATAAATATAATTAGATTGTTTGTGTAACTTGGAAACCATAAAAGGAATAATTAATGGCTTAATTTTTTTTTTTGATGAGTGCAAATATTCAAAATAAATTCATTGTGTCCACACTTTGATATGTTGTCAAGATTGTATCTTGTGATAAACAATTAAGAGTAATAAAGTGCAATAGTGCAAGGAGTGTTAATTACGTAAGCAAGTAGTCTGTAGAAGAAGGAATCACCCAATAAAACATAACATTTAATAGTTAATTTAAACTCAAAAGAGGGAATTGATGAAATATAAAAACACTTAAAATTATGATGTATCCCGAACTGGTTTCACAGTTGTAAGGATTGCAGTATATCTGAGTGATGAAAATACTGGTCCCACCTAGATCATTACATCAGCCTATAGTCCCTCTAATAGTAGTATGAGTTGGGGTGGGGAGCAGGAGGGTGTCTATAGTAAAAGAAATTGGGTGGCTCCCATTGTGGGAAAAATAATGGACAAAAAAACACTTGTATGCTGGACCTTGTAGTATCACACAAGTGTTCCAAAATGGTGTGCAAGGAGAGTAAACTGACACTTTGTCCTCTCAGAGGCACCTAAGTAGGTATGGCCTATTCACTGTGTCTTGTGTTAAAGCAACACCAAAGTTTGAACGTGAACACAATGGGTTTAATAACCAAAGGTAGTGCAAACAAACTAAGGACAGACCCAGTGTACTGGACCTTGCAGTATTATACAGACATATAAGTTTCCAATACGGTGTGCATAGAGTATCTGGCGCTTTGTCCTCTCAGAGGCACCTAAGTAAGAGTGGCCTATTCCCTATCGCTAGTGCAAATGCAACACCAAAAATTGGAAGCGGCAAAGCCCAAAAATTAAGTCTGTGCGAGTGCTGGTAACAGCATCACCGGTCTGTCCAACGCTACCTCCATTATTGGAAGGAAACTGCTGCCACCATTCAGCCCACCCTCCAGAGTGCCTCCTTAGAACGCTCGATAGAGCAAACGCCTGGCGTACGTTTTTCCTGTATAGGCTTTCTCAAAGGCAAAATGGCGCCCCAAATCTCGCGATATTTACATCCTCTCAGTTGCGCCCATTGGTTGTCAGTAGTCACGTGATCATTAGGAAATCCTCCGGTTTCTTCAGCGTCCTAGTGCCGAATTCTGCTGTAGTTTAAATGGTAAGGAATGCACAATAACTGCAATTCCACTGCGCATCCACTGGATCAGAGTATCATTATCTTTACAACTATAAAGAAGCTGAACCTTTAGACTGGATCAATTTGTTCAGTTCATATTTCTAGCCATATTCGTTTTTAAGTGTTCAGTTTTCCTTTAATGCCTTTATGTTGAGTAGTTTAGTGTTACATAGTTACATAGTCAAATCGGGTTGAAAAAAGGCCAACGTCCATCAAGTTTAACCCCTTTAATTGAAACCCAGCATCCGGTACCAATAGATTGTATACTGTATTGAACAGACCTACCGGCTGCTGGGTTTTATTTAAAGGGGTTAAACTTGATGGACGTTGACCTTTTTTCAACCCGATTTGACTATGTAAACCTACACTACTCAACATAAACACCAACATCTATACTAATTGTAGATTTTAGTATACACTTTATGGGTAAAAAGGTCCCCTGCTATTTGTCTCTAATGTCCTCTAATGTACTTGTAAAGTGTAGGCTTGATTGATGTTCTGAACGATAATGGGTGCATTCTACCTTTCTGTTTTCCCAACAGACTGGACTACTAGAGTAAAACAGATTGCTAAACTATGGAGGAAAGCCAGCTCCCAAGAAAGAGCCCCATATGTGGTAAGTATGCCAGTTGGCCAGCCTCACTAATAAAAATTAAAGTGGACCTGTCACCCAGATACAAAAATCTGTATAATAAAAGTCCTTTTCAAATTAAACATGAAATCCAATTTCTATTTTTTATCAAACCGTTCATAGCTGTTGTAAGCTCATTTAAAAATCTCCGCTGTCAATCAAATATTGTCTGCCCCTCCTCTATGCCTTAGGCAATCACTTTCACTTTCCATTCAGCACTTCCTACATGTCACTGCTCTCCCCACATTCCCCCAGTTCTCTTCACCATTTAATTGTGTAGCCAGTACATGGGGATGGACATCAGGTCCCCCATTCTGGTGCACAAACAAGATTCTGAGATGATGATGCAAGGCTTGTCTTAATAACAGT
Organism: Xenopus laevis; assembly: GCF_017654675.1. Lineage (NCBI taxonomy): Eukaryota > Metazoa > Chordata > Amphibia > Anura > Pipidae > Xenopus > Xenopus laevis. The sequence continues at coordinate 9,065,415 of NC_054382.1, read as the reverse complement.
GTCCACAAAATGGCTCCTGCCTGCTTGCTATCATTATGAATTCCCAGACTGATGGAAACAAGATTCAAATAATTTATATTGTGTAATTAAAGTTCATTTTACTTGACTAATGGGATAAAATAGGATTTTGAATAATTATTTTGGGTGACGGGTCCCCTTTAAAACATAAATGGTGTTATTTATGGCTATAATGTAAAGTTATATTAACAGGCATTTTTTTTGCCAAATGCCCCAGAGTTTGACCTTTAAGCACCCTATAGCTTCTGGGAACCTTTAAGGACCCTGTGAAGGGTTATCAAGATAGACCCATCTTGAGTGGGCTATATGGGACTGATCAGATCACGGGCCCTAGGGCTCAACAATCGGATCATAAAGCCAGGAATGCAGGCGGCGGAGCATCACCAAACCAATGCATTCCACTGTGATTTTAAGCCTGCCCAATCATCCGCTGCCCGATTCTTGCCCAGATACTGATTGGGGACGCCTGTCGGGGGCCAATACACTGGCCAGTAAGCTGCTGACTTTGTCTGTCCTTGTAGGGCCACCCTTAAGCAACTGCTCATTTTATTATCTACAAGCTCTTCCTTGCCTTTTATAGGCTGCCACTTGTAATATAATACCATTAAATGATCCAGAAGGTGGCTAACATGTCAGTGGTCATCCAGACATGGCTTGTGAGGCCTAATACAAATCACTAGCACACACTAGTCACTACCCTTAGTTATCTGAAATGACCCCATGTGGTAGTAGCTAATGGCTTGTACATACAATTCTGGTATGGTATCCGTTATCCAGAAAGCTCAGAATTATAGAAAGCCTATCTCCCTTAGACTAATAATTATTTCCCTTTTCTCTGTAATAATAAAACAATAACTTGTACTTGATCCCAACTAAGATATAGTTAATCCTTATTGGAAGAAAAACCAGCCTATTGAGAAAGAGGCTGCTCTGATGTTCTTCTGCTTAGCAACAAAAATTAGAAACTTTTCTCAAATCTTCCCTAAGCAGAAGAACATCAGAGCAGCCTCTTTCTTTCTTCTCAACTTCTTCCTTGACTACTTGCTGGTCAGACTGGTCGGAAAATGACCAGCAGGTGGCGCTGTTGTAACAAAATGTATTCATATAAACAGTACATGTATCCCTTAATATCGTGAAATTAAAAATAAATAATGAATGCACATTGCAAAAGTGCTTAGAATAGCCCCCTCCTCAATTTTACATTCACTTATTTTTATGGTTTACTTATCCTTTAATGTTTAAATTATTTTCTAGTACACTTAAGGTATGAAGATCCAAATTACTTAAAGATACCTTATCCAGAATCCCTGTCCAAATCATTCTGGATAGCCCATACCTGTAATACATTTTGTGCTTGCTCATCTTGCTAATGTAGCATTGTATTGCTTTAGTTACACAGAATGCAGCAGAACATCAGCCTGACATTCGGCTTTAACCTCCGTTTCTGTACCAATTAACTCTCCGGTGTCTTTGATTCCAGCAAAAGGCCAGAGATAACCGGGCCGCGCTGCGCATTAACAAAGTGCAAATGTCAAATGATTCCTTGAAAAGACAGCAGCAGCAGCAGCAGCAGCCGCCGCATGAGATTATGGAGAACAGTACAATAGACTCGGATCTTTTCAGAGATCCCCTGAAACAACGGGAGTCTGAGCATGAGCAGGAGTGGAAATTCAGACAGGTACAGTCTATTTTATACTTTAGATATGGCAACTGAAAAGCCAACATTCGATTTAATGAGAAATCTCTTGAATTCACTTTATTTGTCAAATGTCCAATCTCTGATGTTCATGTTGTTTTTGCAGCAAATGCGTCAGAAAAGTAAACAGCAGGCTAAAATTGAAGCCACGCAAAAACTTGAGCAGGTTAAGAGTGAACAACAGCAGCAGCAATTTGGATGCCAGCATCATCTGAGCCAGTCTGGCAGCGATACACCGAATAGTGGCATACAGAGCCCTCTGACACCACAACCGGGCAGTGAAAGCATGTCACCTATTCAGCAGAACTTTAATACAGATATTTTCCCCAAACAGCCATTGCCTGGAACCCCAACATCATTTTCAGATGATGTTTTTCTTAAACCACAAGCGCCTCCTCCAACCCCAACAAGAATCGCTCTACAGGAATCCCTTCAGTTGTCCTCTCAGCCACCATCTCCACAGATGTTTTCTCCTGGTTCTTCATACTCGAGACCTGCATCTCCTGTTGATCCATATGCTAAAATGGTTGGGACACCAAGACCCCCTCCGACAGGTCAGACATTTCACAGACGGAACTCTAGGTCACCTGTGGATGTTTGTCCTGCCAGAACAAACTTGGGGTGTGAGTCTAATGACAATAGACCATCTCCTGTTAGAGACTCTTGTTCATCTCCTGTCAGCAGTGATCCATCTCTAAAGGTACCTCATTCTCAGCGATCATTGATGTTCTCAGAACCACTTTCCAAAGTGACAGGATCAGTAAGGTTGCCCCTCAATGTCGACCAGGCAGGAGAAAGTTCTTTGATGCCTGGAAGCAATGATTCTTTTTCAAAACTTCCTTCTACGTCAGATATATTTCAGAGGCAGCAAATGGCACATTCTAAAATTGTTGATCAGTATAAAAGACCGCCTTTAACCCCAACTACAGGCATTGCTGATGGCAGTTCAGCTCCGTTTAAAACTCCCATGCGGCCACCTCAGTCCCCACATGAATCTTACAGTTCATTGCCCACCACTCCTAGACGTCTATCAGTAGATCCATATGAAAGGCCTCCCTTGACACCTAGGCCAACTGAAAATTTCTCACATGATCCTTATAACCAGTCAGTCCTAAGCAGTCATCCTGCATTAAATGAACCATTTGTGCATCCACATCGGATTATGAGACCGCATAATGACACCATTTCACAATCCAGTAATATGACAAGACCAAATACACAGGACCCATATGCTCAGCAACCAGGAACCCCACACCCTGTAACAAATCTCTATTTGCAATCTCCTACTGCTTCAAGATCTTCAGTCATTGAGCATTACATTCAGCAGCCACCCAGACCACTTGGACAATCAGCTGACCCCTACAGCCAGCCACCTGGTACACCAAGACCAAATATGGGAGATATGTTTGTTCCGCCTACTCTGAGTAAGAGACACCATGATCCATTTTCACCTGGAAATTCAAGGCAAGTTGTGGATCCATACTCTCAGCAGCCGGGAACTCCAAGGCCTGTCTCGGTAGATCCATATTCCCAACCTCCTGGAACTCCAAGGCCTGTCTCTGTAGATCCATATTCCCAACCTCCTGGAACTCCAAGGCCTGTCTCTGTAGATCCATATTCCCAACCTCCTAGAACTCCAAGGCCTGTCTCTGTAGATCCGTATTCTCAGCCTCCTGGAACTCCAAGGCCTGTCTCTGTAGATCCGTATTTCCAGCCTCCTGGAACTCCAAGGCCTGTCTCTGTAGATCCGTATTCCCAGCCTCCTGGAACTCCAAGGCCTTTCCCGTCTGATCCATATTCTCATCCTCCCAGAACTCCAAGGCCAGTCCCTGCTGATCCATATTCTCAACCTCCTGGAACTCCAAGGCCAGTCCCTGCTGATCCATATTCTCAACCTCCTGGAACTCCAAGGCCAGTTCCTGCTGATCCATATTCTCAGCCTCCTGGAACTCCAAGGCCAGTCACTTCTGATCCATATTCTCAACCCCCTGGAACACCACGCCCTGTCACATCAGATCCATATTCTCAGCCTCCAGGCACGCCAAGGCCTGCTCCTTCAGATTCATATACTCAGCCTCCTGGAACACCAAGGTCTGTTATTTCAGACCCTTATTCTCAACCTCCTAGAACACCTAAACCTGTCCTCTGTGATCCTTACACGCAGCCACCACGAACTCCAATGCCAGGTATCCTAGAGAATTGTTCTCCTGCCATAAGAGGAGGATTGCTCACAAATCAGGAACATTTCATGCAGACAGCACACAGTCGTGGATCATCTATGCATGTCCCTTTCATGAGACCATCAAACCAAAACCCACGACCCACAGGTCCAGGTTCTTCTGATATGTTTGGCCATTCTTCAGCTGGACCATCTCATGATCCCTATGATCAGCCTTCTATGACTCCTCGAGTGCAGACTGGAGATGATTTTGGTGATACCACAGAGATTGTTGATCCTCAAAGACCCATAATAGAGGAAGCTTTTGCTGTGCCTCCAGGAACTGCTGCCAACCCTCAACTTCAACCATTTCCTAATATGCAGCAAGGTTTGGCATCTGTAATCCCAGATGCACAGAACGCCATGTCCTTGATGCAAGCAGAATCAGAAGAGAAATTTAGACAGGTGACTATAATCTGTTTTCTTTATTGTGTATGTTCACAGAGCCTATGTTATGTGTTATTTTAAGTGGAACAGTAGGGAGTGTGAGAACTATGATAATGTTACAGTTTAAACATATTTCTTTTGTTTAAACAGCGTCAGAAGCTACGAGAGCTTATTCTGAGGCAGCAGCAAAACAAAAATTCAGTGCGGCAGGAGAAGGCATTGCTGGATCCACTGCAGATATCCCAAGGTGGTCATCCTGCTCATTGGCAACAAGAAAATCCTCCTCCTCAAAATGAAGTTTTTAACAGGCCTCCACCTCCTTACCCAGGGAGTTTAAGGGTTCAGTTTGGTCCAAAGGGAAGCCCAAGATTTCCTGTATTCACAAAAGATCAGCGTGGGCCATTTCCTGGCAATGCACAGTTTAACAGGCCGACATTTTCAGGGGATATTTCAAGCATGAGAATGAGGCCTCCTCAAGGCAACAGGTATTTTTTTTCTGCTGCTTATAAATATTTTACCACATCAAATATATGTTTATTTTGCTAAACAAATACTCTAAATACCTCTGTTTGTATCTGTGCATATTAAGACTATGATTGTATATAACATATGGGCACCTGGAAAGTTCCAGGGCATTAAGACTGTATGAATCGGTAGATAGTAGTGTGCCTTGAGCAGAACAGGTAACTTAATGGAAAATAAACTGCATCATTACTGGGGTGCCAAAATGTAAGACACCTCCTAATAAAAAACGAATGTCATTTCTGACAACAAATTTTTCAACATATCTGGAACTGGTAACATCAGTAAAGATTAGTGGTATCAAATTTATAATTGGTTGCTGTGGTCTCCAAGTTCGGTTCACACTGAGCTGCTCTAGTCACAAAATCTGTGTTGCTCACTCCTACTTGAATTACCTTGTTAGACTAGCTTGTAACTCGCACCATGAGTATGATATTTGCAGAAGGCAAAATTTCGAAATCATTACATATGTCATGTTCTTTCATATTCTTCTTTTCTTCCCACAGATTTGCTTTCCCGATGGTTGGCCCTGGTTCTGTTTTAGGTCATGAGCGCTTTGGAGGAAATCCCTTACAAATGCAGGTGTCTGGCATGCAGCCACAAATGAGAAGGGAAATGTCCATTGAATTGACCAGACCTGTAAGCTCACCAATGAGCAATGCTGCTGGTCTCCCTCTGCATTTTCCTCACCAAGGGATGCAGCAGCATAATATATCAGGCCAAGCATACATTGAACTTCGACATAGACCTCCAGATGGTAGACCAAGAATTCTTTTTGCACCTCCAAACATGATGGATGGCTCCCAAAATATAAGACATGGAGGCTTTTTCCCAAGGCCAGATTGCCATGGTCAGAGGTTAATGGAGCCATCTCGAGTTCCTCATCCAGGTCTTCCCAATCCAATGCATATTCCACCCGATCTGGATCAATTAATACCTGCTTCGCAACAAGGACACCTACATTTAGAACATCAGCCTGTCCTTGTAATGGGAGGGATGGAGCATCCTTCAGATACTGAAACCTTCTTGCAATCTTCTTTACCTCCAATGAGTTTAAATGAGGAAGCTGATAACCTGCCCATTGATAGTCATGCTAACAGTGGTTTAGAAGTAAAACTCGATCCTGACGATCCATCTGAAAAAGACTTGGATGTGAAAGATTTGGTTGGGGTCGAAGTTAAAGACTTAGACGACGATGACTTGGAAAATATAAATTTAGATCCTGATGATGCAAAGGGGGATGAATTAGATGCTCTAGATAACCTGGAAACAAACGACGATCCTCAACTCGATGACCTGTTAAAATCAGGGAAATTTGATATTATTGCTTACACGGACCCAGAGCTTGACCTTGGAGATAAGAAAGACTTGTTTAATGAGGACTTGGACCTTGGCGTGCCAATTGATGATAAGCTGGAGCTCCCAAGCAAGAATGATGAAATCACCACAGAACAACATGGTAGTCAGTCTATGTCCCCTAATGTATTATCTGCTCCACAGGCTAGCAGTGTTGCCCTAGAAATAAAAAGAGAACCTACATCATCAAATTCAAATGACGTTAAGCGTGAACTTGGTGTGGAGGCCGGAACGCAACAGCACGATGAAGATTCTGCTTCTGTACCCTCATGCAGTAGTGAGCACTCGGGAAAAGGAGAAAATCCAAATATGTCTGAAGATTCAATAGCACTGCCTGAACAAGATATCAGTAGCTCAGGTAACCTACCAGAATCTACGCCAGTGCTTGCTAACTTATCAACTGAAAAATCTGGCAGTGCTGAAGGAGAAAGTTTAGATGGTCCTCCCGTAACTGTGGTAACAACTCAACCAAACCCATTGTCATGTATTCCTCAAGATGTAAGACCACCTGAACAGCTATTAGAACACTCTTTGAATTCACCTATGGCACCAAGACTTAACCATGGGTTTCCACAAGGGTCTCCATCTAATTCGCCCTTTCCTTCAGCAATGCCAAGTGGCCATAATTTTGTCACCGGGGATAACCAAGATCAAACCGTGCCCCTTCCAAATCAACCAAGTGCTACCGGCTTGCCAGGTGCCCAGCAATTAATGCTTCTGCAAAACCGCGATAGACCCCTTCTTTTGGAAGAACAGCCTCTTTTACTGCAGGACCTGCTTGATCAGGAGAGACAGGAACAGCAGCAGCAAAAGCAGATGCAAGCAATGATCCGGCAACGTTCAGAGCCATTCTTTCCAAACATAGGTACGTAGTGTACACTCAATGGGCTTTTAAATTAGTCTGATTGGATCCCAATTCTAGTATCATTTACAGCATTTGTGGACTAAGGCAACGTTATTTAGTTAGATTCTTCCTACCAGTTAAACCCACTGTATCATAATCTCCTTATCTTAAAGCAGGCAGCTTTCAGAATCCAGGAGGTTCTCCTTATTTTGGAACTCAATATCTTTGTTTAAACTAAATGGAGTTTTGCGTGGCTTGAACAGTCTCATGTTGTTTGAATTCATGTCCACATAGATGGAATTGATCTGCTTGATCAACTCAAACAAGTGGATCTCCAGCACAAGGGGTCTGTGGCCTCTGTTTCTTCTCTGATTTGCTGATGTCTCATGCACAAGCCAATGGGAGGCATCTCCCTCTCTGCTTTTCTCTATATACAAGTCTAATGGGATCTCAAGGCTCAATTTTTCAGCTATTCTACCCATTTTTCTAATATATTCAGTGCTGAGGGTGGGGATCAATAAGTCAAGGTGTTCCCATGAATATCCCAAAGGAAACTACTGTGACATGTTCCTAGGAAAGAGGAGACCAACCAACCAGATCATGTATCTAGATTCAATGTAGTAATAGTAAGGAGAATTAAGCAGTTTTGTTTATAGAGCATGTCATGTGAGAAGAATGAAAGAGGTGCACATGTAGTAACAGTCTCATTTCATTTCAGATTTTGATGCAATCACTGATCCTATAATGAAAGCAAAAATGGTTGCGCTCAAAGGCATAAATAAAGTTATGGCACAAAACAATCTTGGGATCCCACCAATGGTGATGAACAGGTAGGTGAACATTGCATGAAAACCTGCTGAGAATAAGAACAACTATCTGTAGATCTGCTTTTGATTTACTTGGTGGGAGAAAATGAGCTCATGAAAGAGGCTGGAACCTAGAAGCAGAGTAGAGAAACATTCTTGAAGAAGCAGCAGCAATTCAGTAAAGGTTTAAAAATCATTTTTTTGTTGGCCAGTGATGCCTGTTTCAATTCAGGTGCTTCCTGTGTGACTGCCTGCTGAATTAATGTAACACAGGAACAAAGATTTATTTGGTCAGGTTACCAGATTAGCAGATCGGCCACCCATTGAGGAGGAAATTCAGACTCAACCAGGAGCTCAACCTTCAGAGCCAATTATAAATCACCAGAATATACGCCATTGGCAACCTTAAACCTTTCAAGCTCAAATCTAACTTTTGCGTTACTATGTCTATACCAAACCAACTGTATCTGTGTTGCATGGGATATTTATTAAAGGAGAAGTGGTAAGCGTTCATGTATTTCTTTAACAGATTTCCGTTTATGGCACAACAAATGTCTGGCGCACAACCTCCTGATAGCCAGAGTATTGTCCAGCAAGCAATTACTCAGGTAATTCTCCCCTTCTGACTTTATACATTGTGCTTGTGTGCGTATGTTGTTAAATGTTTGTATTTCAATGCTATTGTATATCTTTTATAGGATGGAAACCTTGCTCCGCAAATGATGAGGCCCGATCCACCAAACTTCGACACAGGCTTTGTCAGTAAGTATGACCTTCGTCAGTAAGACCGTAGCCCAACCGAGACCATGAAGGACTGATAAAAGCTGCTGGTTCAGCCTGTCCAGACCAAGCTGATGGTTTATTGTCCCAAGTCCATAGTCCTGTCTGTCCAATGGATATCTCTCAGGCAGGTTAGAAAATCCTGCTTGGCAAGAACCACATTGACACCTTGATAGGGTTCTCTCCCCATTGTTCTCTGTTAGGATCTGATTGTTGCCAAAACGGGCAAAGATCTGCTTGTTTGGCTTCCTCGCTCCACAAGCAGATTTTTTAGGGTATGGCCACCTTTAGTGTCAATTTCCATCACTTTTCATCTCCCTCTATTATCCACATGTTCTGTAGCTGAGATCCTGGTTACTCTGATTGCCCCCAGTTGGAGATTGGCATTGTTTGTGTAATACAGTGATGTTATTGTTAGATATAACTTTTCAGATCAACTAGGTTTAAGTAATCATTTGACAAAACTACAGCTCCAGAATCACCAATTTAATGCAATGTATTGCAGCTGTTTCCACCCATAAACATGAATTATTTGCCAAGTTTTCACATATTCAAACAACATACTCTGCAACAGCTAGTAGCATAATGTGCCATCACATGCTTTGTTTTGCCACAGAGGAGTCTCAGACAAAGAATTATGAAGAATGGCTGCAAGAGACCCAGCAGCTCCTCCAGATCCAGCAGAAGTTTTTAGAAGAACAGATTGGAGCTCACCGAAAATCCAAGAAGGCTCTTTCAGCCAAACAGAGGGCAGCAAAAAGGACTGGTCGTGAGTTCCCTGAAGAGGATGCTGAGCAGCTAAAACAAGTTACTGAGCAGCAGAGTATGGTGCAGAAACGACTAGAACAGGTGAGCCACATCAAGATATCCAGTACCTTTTATATACCGCATGGTCTCTGTGAATAGACTGGTACACCACTGCTAAGCAATAATTGAAATTGAAATCTGGTTGCTATTCTGTTTTATTTATTTTTAAAGAATAGAAAATGAAGAGGGTCTGGCTAGAAAAATAAACAATTAGGCAGAATAATAAGGTCTATATTTCAGGACTATATGTTGGGTTGAACTTGTTCTTGTAAATAAACTTTGCTCTCTACACTTAGATACGAAAGCAGCAGAAAGAACACACTGAACTTATTGAAGAATATAAAAATACACAGCATCAGCAATTTTCAACTACCCCGATTATTCCTGGGAGCCCACACCCCCCGCCTGTGATGCCTGGAGGAGCTCCACCACCTGTCAATCCGCAGAATTTCCCTATGGGCCAGACACTACATCCCCAGGCACCTGTGATACTTGGGCAAGCCAATCCACCGAGAATGCCAACCTTACCAGGATGGCAACCTCCCAATGCTCCTCAAGCTCTTGTCCAACCTAATGCTCCCCGGATGCAGCGCCCCGTGAATGCCGACGTGGCAAATTCTAATCCCAATGCTCCACCCAAGGTGGAATTTGATGACAACAACCCTTTTAGCGAAACCTTTCAGGAGAGGGAGCGCAAGGAGCGTCTGCGGGAGCAACAGGAGCGCCAGCGTATTCAGCTTATGCAGGAGGTGGATCGGCAAAGAGTTCTGCAGCAGAGGCTTGAAATGGAGCAGCAGGGCATGATTGGTCCTGACCTAAATAATGGCTCTTTGTCTCAGATGCCTTTTTTCAGTTCTGAATTGCCCAGTGATTTCATGCAGCCAACACAGCAGCCAACACAAACTGCTCATACCATGCCTCAGCAAAACGTACAGCAGGGGCTTGTCAATTCTCCCCCAGCTGCCCCCTTTATCCAGACTGCTGAGAGAAGTCCAATGGGATTGTCTCCTTTTGGGCAAGGGGCGCAGCCCAGCTCAGCAGTCCCAAATGTACAGTCCGTTCAACAGTCTCCTGGCAGTATTCTTTCTTCTGGCCATACAAAGCAGCCTCCGTTTGCACCAAGATTTTCCTCTGCATCTCCAGTAGCTGATAATGGTCATTCCTCTGAGCATGACAACATGACTGCCACTAACAACTCAAGCCACCAAGGACCAGGTCAGTCCCTTATCCAGTTATATTCAGGGATCATTCCTGAGGAGAAAGGGAAAAAGAAACGACAGAGGAAGAAGAAGAAGAAGGATGATGAGACTGAGTCTATAAAGTCCCCTTCCACTCCCCGCTCCGATATGACGGCTCCTCTCACACCAAGTATTTCAGAAGCATCCACACCAACAGTGACCAATCAGAATGATCATGCTGATTTCATTCGCTCATCGACTCCAAATGCGGCTGGTAACACCGCTATGGAATTGGAAGATCCCCTCGTTTCCAGTCATGTGAAACAAAGACTATTTCAGGAGCCTAACCCTGAACGTATCGCTGGGCCCCATCACACAAAAGAGGCTCTCAAAATCCGTGACATTAAATTGGAACGGGCCGATGATGACCAGGCTGCCGAAGCCGCCGAGGAGGGGAGAATGGAGGAAAATAAAGCCACATCGCACAATGCACTTTCAATGGATGTAACTTCTCAGCCAGCAAGTGGCCCCTCAGGAAAACTGGAATCTTCAAATGAATTGCTCAAGCACTTGCTGAAAAATAAAAAGGAACCTCTCATGTTGCACCAGAAATCCGAGGAAAGCCTAAGGTCAGAAGAGGACTGCACCTTCGATGTTAAGCTGCCGGACACACAGAGCCATATAAACTCTCTGGTAGGTGCCTCTGGCGGAGGAAAAGTTCTTTTTTATGTCATTGGTAAAAGGTGCAAAATAATCAACATGTTTCTTCCTTCAATGCACAATGTCTCTGTTGAGTCTGTGACCAGTCTTGTCCAGTTATAAAAGAATTGTCTCTCATGGTGGCCTCAACTGCAGAATGTGAAGGATCCAAGCAGTAAAGGAGATGGCTGCCCGAGCTGAGAGCTATGGTGCCCTCCTTCTGGGCTTTGTCCATTTTGCAGCTGAGATTATTTTTGTGGCAGTTGCTTCAATGTAGGTGAGACCCATCTCCATTGTGGCAATTCCCAGTCTCGCATATTAATGCAGTTATGGAAGGAGATATTTTTTAGACAGCCATTCCTCACTCATTAAAGGAATGCTTAGCCCTCATTTATAGGTATAGTTTCCCTATTTCGTTTTCCCCCTATTTCTAACTGGCTGACAATGCCTAGTGGTGTTGCACTTTGGCCCACAGGAGGTTTTCATCACACAGCTATTGTAGAAAGTACAGGAACAGAGGCTTCATCTCTTTATTGTTAAATTATGGGGTTTTTTTCCCCTCTTTTAGCAAATGCTGGAGAATAAAGAACCCGGCTGTTTCAACTTCAACCCAAGCTTGTTCCAAAAAACAGAATTTGAGATGGAAAAAAAGAAACCGAGGAACAAACGAGTACAAAAATCGGCAGAGAAAGCCACCCCGCGCTCAAAAAAGAGGAAAAAGGATGAAGAGCAGAAGCCAACTATTTATGCCAACAGAGAGATGTTTACCCAGATAAAGCAGGTAACCCTGCCAACCCTATTTTCTGAAACACATCAGTGAATGTTGTGCCACCTAGAGGCCAGATCTAGCACTGCATCAATTTTCTTCTACAAATTCAGCAATTACTTATTTTATTATTATTATCATCATCATCATCATCATTATTATTGTGAATTTTGTAAATAATATTTTGTAAGACTAAAGGTGGCCATACATGGCAGATTAAAGGTCCTTTAGACGGATTCGGCAGCTTATCTGCCAGTTTATGGGGGCTTCTGATGGCTATCCGCGATCTGGCCAAGATATAGATCTGGGAGGTTTGATTTTCCTGGTGATCGAGGACCGAGTTGGCTAGTTGATACAGTCCTCATCCCGTCTGCACCGAGTCTCTTCCTTGTAATCTGATTGTTCTGCCCTAGGGCGACCTCACCAAACGAGCAGATCTTAATGTGTAAGGTCACCTTTAGGGTAAGGGCACACCTGGAGATTTAGTTGCCCGGCGACTAATCGCCTCTTCTTTGGGACGACTAATCTCCCTGAACTGCTTCCCCGTGTCTTCTGCCGGCTTCAATGAAAAACACCTGCGCCAATGCACTGGTGGCGGTCGGGCGACGTCGGAAATCGAAGTGCTCCGAGCGCATTGGCACAGGCGTTTTTTCATTGAAGCCAGCAGAAGACACTGGGAAGCAGTTCGGGGAGATAAGTTGCCCCAAAGAAGAGGCGATTAGTCGCTGGGCAACTAAATCTCCCTGAATCTCCAGGTGTGCCTTTACCTTAAGGGTCCATGAAGGTAGATGTAGGCAAAAGTTTGGGGGAGGCGCAAGGACCGTAGATGTAACTCTGCTGCCTCCCCTAATTCCAGTTCTGTGAATCAGGATCTACAGCAAGTGGCCAGCAGGAGGAAAGTTGGCAGCTCCCCCCCTTGGTAGATGTCTGAAGCTACTTCTTGCAAAGGCTAGATTATAAACAATGTGTGGTTCTTTGCATTCATTTCTGTGATTCTTTTCAGCAGCTGTCCCTTCTTCCGTTAATTGAGCCCATCGTAGGAATGAACATTGCACAATTTGTTCCCTATGGGACTGGATCTGTTGGCACAGGGAGCCGTCTCCTTGGTACCTTTGGCAGTGCTTCGCTAGAAGGGGTGTCAGACTATTATTCCCAGTTAATATTCAAGGTTCGTAATGAAAACGTCCGGGTGTGCAACTTTGTTATGGGACACACAACTTGTAACTGGTGCGTCGGGTTCACTCGTTATGCATAGGTTACCCGATACTGTGTTGAAATGCAAAATACATCCAAAATAAGTTGGATTTCTTGTTCTCTAAGGCCAATAATGTGCACTCAGTTTCCTGTTTTGCACTTCCTTAATTCCACGTTATTTGTTATTCAGAGTGTTAAAGGGAAAGTATTCAACCCCAGGCACCATGTACATTATTAATATACACATGCTGTGCTATACTTGGGCTGAAAGCAGAATCAAAACTAGTGTGCAGGGCTAAAAGGGGTGGTTCACCTTTAAGGCAACTTTTAGTATGTTTTAGAATGGCAGCTGTTCCATTGGTCTTCATTTTTTTCCTTTTGTATATGTTTTTGAATGATTTTGTCTCGGAATATCCCTCTCTGCATCATACCTAAAGGTGAAAAACCCCTTTAAAATAAATAATCTAAATTTTGTGTCCCTTCACAGCAGAATAATCTGAGTAATCCGCCAACGCCACCAGCATCCCTTCCGCCCACTCCTCCACCGGTGTCCTGTCAGAAGCTGGTGAATGGATTTGCCTCGACTGAAGAGCTGGCAGGGAAGGCAGCGATATTAGGAGGTCATGGTAAGCAGCCCCTTTATCTGTTTGGTGGCTTTGATTTAACAACGGGTTTGTTCTTTTGCTGGAGCATTGGGGAACATTTTGCATTAATGATTTAACAGGCAATTTAAAGGGCATGTAAAGGCAAAAAAATTAAATCCAATTTTTACTTTCTTTAATGAAAAAGAAACCTATCTCCAATATACTTTAATTAAAAAATGTGTACTGTTTTTATAAGAAACCTGACTGTATGCAGTGAAATTCTCCCTTCATTTACTGCTGTGGATAGGAATTGTCAGACGGTCCCTAACTGCTCTGCTGGGAAACAATCATACTTATGAACAGCAGGGGGAGCCCCCACCTTACTTCCCAGCCATGCAGAACTCAAGCAGCTTTGTTTGTTTCCCTGTAGAGCAGTCGGCGACTGTGTAGAGATTTGTATTGGATTTTATTTTTGCCTTTACATCCCCTTTACTGTTTCCAACTCCAGCTGCAGGGACAAAGATCATGGAGCCAGATTTAAACAGATAAACTGGGATTTTATTTGGAGGATTATTTTGCTGCAGCCACTGGTTCTGCAGAGTTGGAGAAAGTTTGTATTAAACAATACAAAAACTATAAAATCCACATTAGATTACATGACAACACAGGACCCAGTGCAGTCTGTATATTCTGATTATTAATCAGTCTTGTTGTATCCGCTTCTGGCAGATATTATTTGACTTGTGCTGTTTTGATGATTTATGACGATCCCTAAGCAGCCCAGACCACACTGAGCATGTGCACAGTCTTGGTCTTGCAAAGATGTTTAACAAAGTTACAAGATGGTGACCCCCTGTGGCCAACTTTGAAAGCATAAATCATGTGTTTGATTAGGCTTGTGGTGCAGTAAGTTCATGTTTATATTTAGTATACAAAATACAGCATTTCTAGCCTTATTCTATTTTAGAATTTACTTACCCTTTAATGGGGTCTGTATTTATTGTATTGTGCATCTTATGAAAATGTCACCCACATCCAGGCACGTGTGCAGCCCAAACGCTCTACACCAGATCTATGCTTTGCCTGCCTTCTTGTTCCTACAGGTGCTCCCCACCAGACCCAGCAACACAAATAAATATTAAAAGAAAATAGAAATAATAATTGAAAAATAGTTCGATGGGCCCCTGGTCAAACTGGACCTTTAGGCTATAGCCTAGGGTAGCCTGTGCATTAATCCGGGGTTCAGAGATACACCCCCTTGACAGTCTGTTAAATCTGGGTTTTAGTATTAAATCATGGTACCTGGGTGTTTTGTGAGATCTGAAATGAGTCTGATCCTTCAGATGCTGAGACCTATCCATCCATATATATATAGTCAGCAGAAATTCAACAGTATGGAAGCTCCCAGTTATTCCCATAATTGTGCTGCATCATACATTTGCCTTAACTCAATGCTAATTGCTTTTCTTTTTCAGTTACTAAAGCCCTGGGACCAAAACAATTCCATCTGCCTTTCAGGACGCAGGAGGATTTGATAGCAAGAGCCATGACTCAGGGACCGAAATCTGTGGACGTCCCTGCATCTCTACCCACCCCGCCCCATAATAATCAGGAGGAGTTAAGGTAATGCCATATTCCTGTCTGCACCATTATTCGCAAAGAAGGTGTTTTTGTTTGTTGCACAAAGGCCCCTTTCTCCTATAATTACTTAAAGGATAAGTAAACCTTAAAAATAAGTGAATGTAAAATTGATTAGGGTTTTATTGTAAGCATTTTTGCAATGTACATTCATTATTTTTTTTTTTAATGCCAAGATATTAAAGGATAAATGTACTGTTAATATGAATGAATTTTGTTACAGCAGCGCCACCTGCTGGTCATTTTCCCACCAGTCTGACCACCAAGTAGTCAAGGAAGTTGTCAGCGACTGCTCTGATGTTGTTCTGCTTAAAAAAAAATTAAATTAGAAATCTTTCTCAAATCTTTCCTAAGCAGAAGAACATCAGAGCAGCCTCTTTCTTTCTCCTGACAACTTCTTCCTTGACTACTTGGTGGTCAGACTGGTCAGAAACTGACCAGCAGGTGGCGCTGTTGTAGCAAAATTCATTCATATTAACAGTACATGTATCCTTTAATATCTTGGAATTAAAAATAAATAATGAATGTACAATGCAAAAATGCTAAGAATAGCCCCCTCATCAATTTTACATTCACTTATTTTTAATGTTTACTTATCCTTTAAATACTGATGCACCAAAGCCAGGATTTCCTTTGGGATTTCCTCATTTAGGATTTTCATTTGTCCGAATCATGAGTGCCGGACCCAACCAAATCTTTACCCTTAACTTTAATGTTATTGGATGTTTGAAGGTGACCTTGGGTAAGGAAATAACCAGACCCTGCTGAATCAGTTGTCTTTGTGTTATTACAGGGATGGGGCACATGGAATTTTTTATCCTGAAAACTCTAAATGCAGGAAGGACATTTCCCATAGTGTTTTTTTTTAACCAAACAATTGTTAATTATTAGCTGCTTTTTTTCTCTGTAGTAATAAGGCAGTGCTTTAATGTACTAGATGTAATAGAAGTCATACCTGTAGTCTCAAGCATATGCCTGTGTATCTCTATATGTTAGACCATACAAGGAGCACAAGTTTAAAAGCCATTTATGTGCCTGTCTGTTCTTACAGGGCTCAGGATCACTGTGATGCCAGGGATAGCCCTGACAGTTTTGTGCCCTCGTCATCACCAGAGAGTGTGGTTGGAATAGAAATCAGCAGGTACCCGGACCTGTCACTTGTGAAAGAAGAGCCGCCCGACCCTGCGCTGTCTCCGATCATCCCCATCCTTCCTAGCAGCACGGGTAAAGGTACCCTAACCTTCTTACTTATTACTTTACTCCTATGGATAGCGATTATTCTTTAAAGTAGTCCAGCGTAGGACCATAGGCGGAGGGGGATTTTTGTGCTTGGGGAGGCTACTTATCCCATTCCTTGTTTTGATTTTACCTTTCTGCTTATGTCCTGTAAACACAGGGCAAGTCATAGAAGAAAGTGATATTAGAATGAGTATTAAGTCTATGATGGCTGACTCTCTAGAACTGAATATCTGTGGTGGGTAGGGGAGAGCAAGAAGCTATTCTAGGTTTTATAATGACCCTCTGTTAGTTCCCCAGTAATAAATACACAAAATGCCAAGACATTTTTTGCCTCTCACTAGTGGCAAAATGATTATGTGTCTCCAGACATGGAGTAGCTTTAATTTCCCCTTTAAACTTCTATTATTCTCAGACAACACCCATTTAAATTAGAATTAAACCCTAAAAATGAATATAGCTAAAAATGCTATGTTTTATATAGTGAACTTATTGCACGAGGCTAAAGTTTCAGCTTGTCAATAGCAGCAATGATCCAGGACTTCAAACTTGTCACAGGGGGTCACCATCTTGGAAAGTGTCTGTGACACTCACATGCTCAGTGGGCTCTGATTGGCTGTTGAGAAGCTAAGCTTAGGGCTCGTCACTAATTATCCAGCAGAAAATGAGCTTCCCTGGCTGTAATATAAGCTGATGCTACAGGTTTGCTGATTATTCAATTCTGATGCTAATTGCACTGGTTTCTGTGCTGCCATGTAGTAATTATGTGTATTAATTACTAATCAGCCTTATATTGTGACATTTCTATTCTATGTGTACTGCATATTGTGAGTGGGTCCCTAAGCTCAGTAAGTGACAGCAGCACAGAGCATGTGCAGTGAATCAGCAGAAAAGAAGATGAGGAGCTACTGGGGCATCTTTGGAGACACAGATCTTTACTGCTAAAGGGCTGTGGTTGCCTTGGGCTGGTACAGAAGCACAAAACATCATGTACAACATTTCTAGCCTACGTCTTTAGTTAAGCTTTAGATCTCCTTTAATAATAATCCACCCATTCATTGGACTACTTTAAAGATTAATGAAACCTATTAATGAATTTGAATGTTTATTTGTTCTACTGCTCTTCTGTTTGGAATTCCCGTTGTTATGCTAAAAAAAAAACTCTAGCACCCAGCAGGCAGAGGTTTGGACAGTGGCGTAACTATATAGGAAGCAGGGGGGCCAGGCGCACTCTAGTTACGCCACACGGTTTGGACGACAGAATGAACACCGAACAGGAGATTAAGATCAGTAATAGAAATCAAGTCCATAATTAACAGACCCACTTGTACATGCTCCATAATGCTAAAATGCAGCTCAGCTTCTCCCTGATTAATTGCCACTTTGTATTTCCCTCTAGGTTCTGAGCTTCGGGATTGTGTATTTAAGACTGAACCCCCATCCCAAACAATGTTCTTCGGACCACAGTTTGTTCAGGCGTCCAATGGCCCGAAAGCAGGCCTGATCTCCGTGGCCATCACTTTACATCCCAGAGCAGCTGAGGTAAAGAATCTCCCTGCATGTTACCACTTTATTATATCCTACCAGCTTCCAAATACTCTCCTATCACCAGATCATATTTACTGTAGCTACAATTCAAATATATTATAATAAATTTGTAATGTTCTCTGTCGCTGCATTTTACTTGCCTCTCCAGAACATTAGTGGCGTTGTTGCTGCCTTTGCGGATCTTCTGCAAGTCCAGATTCCTACCAGCTACGAAGTGAGCAATGCGCGTGAGCCTGGCTCTGTCATCTTGATGAATGGGCACAGACTGAACCCCAATATGGAGTACAGGCACCCGTTTTTCCGGCAACGGCCAAGACCAGGACTCATGCCCCAAGGAAGGCTGATTGGGCCCTATGGACTAAGACCGCAAAACCTGCCGTTTCTTTCATGTGATAACGGTGAGTCTCAAGCGCATCATCTTCTTATAATGAAATTATAGATGAAGTTTTTGTGCAGATTCTCATTCACCCAGGTCATGGTATGTCTATAGAAATAAGTCAAATCAACTGGACTTGCTGTGTTTTTTCCTTGAAGACGTTTCACCAGTCATCCAACTGGGCTTTCTCAATCCAGAATAACTTGTAAATAGGATCTGTCTTCAGCAATATATCTTCTGCAATGTTACTCCAATTAGCATAATCTGTTTATCATAATCGACAAGGATGTCATGAAGGTTTAATAACACATCAAAGCTCCAATCATGCTAATACAATCAACACCTAACTTAATAACTTCATTGCGGATTATGATAAACCGATTATGCTGATTCCAGAAGATATATTCCCAAAACAAATTATTCTGAATTGAGAAAGCTAGTTGGAACGTCTTCAAGGAAAACACACAGCAAGTCCAGTTGATTTGAATTATTTCTACGGATATAGATGAAGTGGAGTCTTGTGTATGACCAAAAGGGCTAGTAGAAAGGTCTTGCTGGGTGAAGACTGTTACATAGAAGCCAAACATCCCACAGATGCATTTAATGGCTGCCTGATGTTCCCATGTTCTTTTGTGTATTCGCAGGGTTCAGACATCACAATCCAAATACAGAATCATCTCCTGTGCTGAGACCTTCCTGGTGTTGTCACTGCAAAGTGGTCGTTTTAGGAAACGGCGTTAGAAAATCCCTGAAAGATCTGAGTTTTGTTAAGCAGGTATGCAACTCCTATATATATATATATATTACATTTCACTTACCTTTGGTGTGCTTATTGGCCATCTCAAGACCCTTCTCAGGGTATATGGTGTCTGGGTCCAACCAGCGCCGGATTTCAATGAGGGGCGCCCCTAGGCCGCGCGGTCCAACCAGGCGGCCGCGCGGTCCTAGCGCCCACCTCACTTCCCAGCGACCCGGCGAAAAAACGCCGGCGCAGCTGCTGTAATTGAATGGGGACGCACGCGTCCCCATAGTGCGGCTGGGCGTCATGCCGCCCCTATTTTTTTGCCGCCCTAGGCCCGGGCCTGCAAATCCGGGCCTGGGTCCAACTATACAGGTACCAGTGTGATAAGAACAGTGGAAAGGGAGTCCTATCAGTCTAAACTAAACCTGGGGGCTGTGGGATTGGGGCAGTAGGAGTGAGAATTTGGAAGAATGGCAATTTACTCTCCTAGATACACCTGAATACCCATCTTGAAGGCCAGCTTGGATGAGATTTTCCTATATCTGTATTCAGTTTTTGAGCTAATGGGGTCCATGACCAGCGGTTGGGCCTTAAAGTTTGCAGCTTCAACCTAAAACATTTGACAGCTATTGATCTAAACCAGGGGTCCCCAACCTTTTTTACCCATGAGCCACATTCAAGTGTAAAAAGAAGCTGTGATTGGATATTTGGTAGCCCCTAAGTTGCCTGGCAGCCTACAGGAGACTCTGTTTGACAGTACATCTGGTTTTTATACAACCAAAACTTGCCTCCAAGCCTGGAATTCAAAAATAAGCAACTGCTTTGAGGCCACTGGGAGCAGCATCCAAGGGGTTGGGGATCCCTAGTCTAAACAGTGCAGTTTGGCCAAACATTGTGCTTAAATTTTATGCAGTCAAGCAAAAGGGAGAGCTGAATCCAGTATTTTTCTGATCTTCCAGGAGTATCTGCAGAGCCCAGAAAAAATGGATGGGAACCTGGTGTTCTGTAGTAACAATTGCTTCTTGCTGTATTCGGCCGCCCAATCAAAACCCACAGAGACCAAGGTGAGACATTTGTGGCTGTTTTCATTGTTTAAACCAACATTGTGGTAGTGACGTTTGTTTGTATGTGTTGTGTACGTTTTGTTTGTTTCAGCTCCCTCCACGTAGTAAAGGCTCAGTAATCTTCTACCATTCACTAAAAGTTGATGTTGGCGGAGAAGCAACTAAAACTACAACAGCCGTCCCTATTCATTTGAATGGAAATGGACAATGCCAGCGTTTTCAGTCGGTGAAGCAACTATTCAAATGAATGGAGGATGGAAGGGTTTTGGTTACTTCTCCGCTGATTGATTAAACACCTCATGTGGCTTGAGCCTTGGCAGAGCCATGATCCTTAGAGTACACTAATCCTCGTCTTGAATTTGCACCCTTAGTTGTGTCAGTCAGATCTGTAATAACTGAAGCAAAACACACCTAGATACATAGAAGTTATATATACGCTATCCCACCCGCTTATTGCACTGGTCACTTCATGCAATGGAATCTGTTAAGGCAACTGATATGATACAACCACTTATTAGGCTCCATCGACTTACCCATCAATTCATCACATGATATACCATTGAAAGAAAAACACTTCTAGATATAAAGGAAGAGCCATAGGAACTACTAAATGTGTATTTTATTTATTTGTCATGTGTTAGCACCCGGATCCATCCTTCTCGCCACCATCTGTAAAGGAAGCACAACCAAAATCATGCCATCAGTACAACACCAACACTTCCACCCTCGATGTTCATTGCCTTCCTTTGCTGCAGGAAAAGAGCTCGTCGCCCTCCTCACCTCCCATATCTTTCCCTCCGGCCGCTTTCGAGGCTGCGAAAGTTGAGGCGAAGCCAGAAGAACTGAAAGTTACTGTGAAGTTAAAGCCCCGGCCCAGAGCAGTTCACGGCGCCCTTGATGATTGCCGTCCAGCCAGCAAGAAGTGGAGAGGAATGAAGTGGAAGAAATGGAGGGTCCAGATGATTATCCCCAAGATGCCTTTTAAGCCTCAGTGTGAGAATGAGTTGGATGAAATGTTCAGCAGATTGGGAACCTCCCTGAAACCCCACCCTCTGTGCAAAGACTGCAGGAAATGCTGTTTTTGTCATGAAGAAGGTGACGGATTAACGGACGGCTCGGCACGGCTCCTCAATCTGGACCTGGACCTTTGGGTCCATTTGAACTGCGCCCTTTGGTCTACAGAGGTCTACGAAACGCTGGCGGGTGCCTTAATTAACGTGGAACTGGCATTGCGACGCGGTTTGCAGATGAAGTGCGTGTTCTGTCACAAGACCGGAGCCACCAGCAGTTGTCACAGGTTACGGTGCACCAATGTTTATCACTTCACCTGCGCAATGAAAGCACAATGCATGTTTTTTAAAGATAAGACTATGCTTTGCACCATGCACAAGCCAAAAGGAATCCACGAGCAGGAGCTCACCTACTTTGCCGTCTTTCGGAGGGTTTACGTACAGCGGGACGAAGTCCGACAGATAGCGAGTATAGTCCAGAGAGGGGAGCGAGACCACACTTTCCGAGTTGGAAGTCTCATCTTCCACACCATTGGACAGCTGCTGCCTCAGCAAATGCACAACTTCCATTCTGCCACAGCGCTCTTCCCCATCGGGTATGAAGCCAGCCGGCTGTACTGGAGCTGTCGCTATGCCAACAGGAGGTGCCGCTACCTGTGCTCCATCGATGAGAACGATGGCTCGCCGCTGTTTGTAGTCCGGGTCATCGAACCTGGCCACGAAGTACTGGTTTTCACGGATTCTACACCCAAAGGTATGTGTTTGTAAGGTTTGTACCTCGCTCATAGCTGGGAGACTAATTCATTATGTGAGGATGGGAACATTTCATTTGTGGCCAGTTGTACACATTAATGTGATGAATCCACCGCACTACTGCCATTTCGTGGGGGAGGGGATACACCCTTCCATCATCAGGATGAAAGCAGGGTGTACCCCCTGATACTGGTAACATGTTGTACACATGAAATGAAAATTAAATTAATAGCACAGTAATACATGGCATGGGAGTTGCAGAAGGCACTAGGTTGGTTATTTGCCCTAGACACTGATTCTATAGACTGTGATGAAGTTCCCAGACTCGTCTACTACCCTCTGCACCCAGATTGTCATCCAGGAAGACCCAGTGAATCAAACAGGGCTAAAAATGGCTGCTCAGAGCGTCTAAGGTGTTTCACTTGGGGCAGTGTTGAAAATCTGAGGTGCTGAACATGAATTATACCGTTGTTTTTCCTGCAGCCATCCAGCTGCTATTGATATGTACATCCAAGCACAACAAACGGGATTAACATAAACTTTTCTCTCCTTATTTAGGTGTTTGGGAGAAGATTTTGGAACCTGTCGCAAACTGCAGGAAAGGTTCGGAGATTCTCAGGCTGTTCCCAGTGTACTTAAAAGGGGAGGATTTCTTTGGGTTAACGGCCTCGGCTGTGACAAGGATAGCAGAGTCTGTAAGTCATTCCCCCGATTCACACCAACTGCCAGTCTTCCATTTCTCTTCTCCTCTCACTTCTACCTGCACCGACTGTTGGCGGAAACCAGATTTAGAAGACACGGCTATAACCAGAATAGATTTGGATTTTCTTAAAGGGATTCTGTCATGATTCGTTTCTATTTATAAATGACACTGTTTACACTGCAAATAATTCACTGTACAATATAAAATTTCATTCCTGAACCAGCAAGTGTATTTAGTTGTAATATTGGTGTGTAGGTGCATCTCCAGTCATTTTGCCTGGTCATGTGCTTTCAGAAAGAGCCAATACTACACTATGGAACTGCTTTCTGGCAGGCTGTTGTTTCTCCTACTCAATGTAACTGAATGTGTCTCAGTGGGACCTGGATTTTACTATTGAGTGCTGTTCTTAGATCTACCAGGCAGCTGTTATCTTGTGTTAGGGAGCTGCTATCTGGTTACCTTCCCATTGTTCTGTTGTTTGGCTGCTGGGGGGGGGGGGGGGAGGGAGGGGGTGATATCACTCTAACTTGCTGTACAGCAGTAAAGAGTGACTGAAGTTTATCAGAGCACAAGTCACATGACTGGGGGCAGCTGGGAAACTGACAATATGTCTAGCCCCATGTCAGATTTCAAAATTAAATATAAAAAAGTCTGTTTGCTCTTTTGAGAAACTGATTTCAGTGCAGAATTCTGCTGGAGCCGCTCTATTAACTGATGTGTTTTGAGGAAGAAAAAAAACATTTTTTCCCATGACAGTTTCCCGCTCTTTCCCTTTCAGCTTCCTGGTGTGGAGGCCTGTGAGAATTACACATTCCGTTATGGCCGAAATCCACTAATGGAGCTCCCCTTGGCGATCAACCCCACCGGCTGCGCCCGCTCACAATCCAAAATGAACTCTCATGTCAAGAGGTTTGTGTTAAGGTATTTTGCTTTCATTACACATTGTAGAGCCCAGGCTTTACGGCAGCCTCGCTTTATCTGTGCTCTGTTGGTTACTCCCGAACCCTGTGCGTTTTCTCTTCGTGTGTCGTGTCACGTGCTTCCGCTCGCTCCGTGCTCCTCGAGAGCTGCCATTGATTTCTCTATCTCTTTTTTTACCCTACAGGCCTCACACATTAAATAGCACCAGCACTTCCAAGTCCTTTCAGAGCACAGTAAGCGGAGAGCTGAATGCGCCGTACAGCAAGCAGTTTGTCCACTCCAAATCTTCTCAGTACCGGAAAATGAAGACTGAATGGAAATCTAATGTATATCTGGCCCGATCTCGCATTCAGGTGGGAGGTCGCATTGTAGACTGAACGCTAAAGTATATCCATTAGTATATAGTTAGGTCCAGAAATCTTTGGACAGAGACAACTTTTTTCTAATTTTGGTTCTGTACATTCCCACAATGAGTCGCACACAAGTAGAAATATGTATCCCCAGTTGTATTACTACATTGTACAGAGTGACTGTCTTCATCTAATAATGAATGTGTATATATTATTATCTGTATCTATCTGTATTCACTCTGCTGTTAGTATGGATCCCTGCATAGCCAGATTTGTTAGCCTGTACCTAATGAGTTGTGTGTTTCTCTAGGGTCTGGGTTTATTTGCTGCTAGAGATATTGAAAAGCACACAATGGTCATTGAATACATTGGAACAATTATACGCAATGAAGTCGCCAATAGAAAGGAGAAGCTTTACGAGTCACAGGTAAGCTGACTGCTCTCATAGTCACAGACAGACCGACACAGAGACAGGCCGACACAGAGACAGGCCGACACAGAGACAGGCCGACACACAGACAGGCCGACACACAGACAGGCCGACACACAGAACAGACAGACACACAGACAGGCCGACACACAGACAGGCCGACACACAGACAGACAGACAGACAGACAGACAGACAGACAGACAGACAGACAGACACAGACAGACAGACAGACACAGACAGACAGACAGACAGACACAGACAGACAGACAGACACAGACAGACAGACACAGACAGACAGACACAGACAGACACACAGACACACAGACACACACAGACAGACACACACACACAGACAGACAGACAGACACACACAGACACACACAGACACACACACACAGACACAGACAGACACACACAGACAGACAGACACACACAGACACACACAGACAGACACACACACACAGACAGACAGACAGACACACACACACAGACAGACAGACAGACACACACAGACACACACAGACACACACACACAGACAGACAGACACACACACACTGCAAACTGGTTGTATATATTGTCATATATTCCTACTGTTACTCTGGCTTCATATACATCAGGGTACAATATTACTTCTTACAACAGATCAGGTTCTACATATGAATTGATTCTGTACTTCAGCTGTTTAACTCTTCATAAAGGGGAAAGTCAACTTTAATAAAATACATTCATACAGTTATACTAAGACACTTGCAGTGGCCGGTTTTTTATTTTGCATATTTTTTTTAACTGTTGAAATATTTTATTGTGCAGTTATTCCGTTTGGAATTGAATCAACTGCCTGGTTACTGGGGTCACTGACCCTTAGCAGTTGCCGTTGGTTTGATTGTCCAAGTGAAGGATAATAATGAATTGGGCACTAAAATAAAAATCAACTAGTAACATAGTAACATCCCTATGACTCTGCGTTGTGTTGCCTGGGGCCCTTATTGACTGAGTGATGTTAATGAATAACAGAAATATTAATTAGACTTGTGTTTATTTCAGAATCGGGGCGTTTACATGTTCCGCATTGATAATGATCATGTGATTGATGCAACGCTGACCGGGGGACCTGCAAGGTAACGTTATTTGTAAATAAAATGCCGCTTCTCTTTGCCACATTTCTGCTTTCATATACAAGGTTTTATCACTAACTATAAGGGGCACATTTATTAATGTCGAATAGTAAATTAGAATTTTCAAAAAAAAATTTGTGTCAAAATTCACACGTTCAAATTTTAATCCCCCAATTCGAATGGTGCGAGAATTATCACTCAACAACCATGGAAAAAGTTCTAATTTGAATATTTTCCACCTAAATTCATGTACAGTGATCCATTGAGTCATTTTAATAAGTTAATTGCCTTCTTGACATCCAATTTTTTTTTTTTTTTTTTTTTGGAGGGAAAACTATTCAAATTGATTCAAATTTTCTTAAAGGGATCCTGTCATCAGAAAACATGTTTTTTTCAAAATGAATCAGTTAATAGTGCTACTCCAGCAGAATTCTGCACTGAAATCCATTTCTCAAAAGAGCAAACAGATTTTTTTACATTCAATTTTGAAATCTGACATGGGGCTAGACATTTTGTCAATTTCCCAGCTGTCCCTGGTCATGTGAAAGAAACCAACTTCATGGGGAGCTTTGCCTTTGAGACTATTTGTTTGTTCAGCCCTGTCTCAGTCCTTCTCCGTCTCTCTCCTTTCAGGTATATCAATCATTCATGTGCACCTAACTGTGTGGCTGAAGTGGTGACCTTTGAGAAGGGCCACAGAATTATAATCAGCTCCAATCGCAGGATACAGAAGGGCGAAGAGGTACTTTTCTATCTGTCATCTCTGTCCGTCTGTCTATCATCTCTCCTTTTATTCATTCTCAGGACTGGAGTCATAGCTGGTTCACTGCAGTGGCTGAATAATCCCAGATAGTTCCCAACAGCCACTTATTAGTAACCATTAAAGGAACAGTTCAGTGTAAAAATAAAACTAGATAAATAGACAGGCTGTGCACAATAAAACATGTTTCTAATATAGTTAGGCAAAAATGTAATGTATAAAGGCTGGAGTGACTGGATGTGTAACATAATAGCCAGAACACTACTTCCTGCTTTTCAGCTCTCTAACTCGGAGTTAGTCAGTGACTATAAGGGGAGTCACATGGGACATAACTGTTCAGTGAGTTTGCAATTGATCCTCAGCATTCAGCTCAGATTCAAAACAGTTATGCCCCATGTGGCCTCCCCCTTAAGTCTCTGATTGGTTACTGCCTGGTAACCAATCAGAGGAAACCAAGAGAGTTGAAAAGCAGGAAGTAGTGTTCTGGTTATTATGTTACACATCCAGTCACTCCAGCCTTTATACATTACATTTTTGCCTAACTAACTATATTAGAAACATGTTTTATTTTGCACAGCCTGTCTATTTACCCAGTTTTTATTTTATAATGAACTGTTCCTTTAATGGGAAAAGCTTCAATAAAACCTATACATGACTAGGGAAATAGAGCTGCAAAGTTGAAGGAATGGTAATAATAAAACGGAGAGACTGTACATCGTATTATAAAGTGCAAGCTGGGAAAGTAGTGCATTTATATGCATATAGGGCTGGCGCATTGTATTCAGACATTGAGCCTGCTATCCAGAATGCTTGAGACCTGGCGTTTTCTGGATAACGGTTCTTTCTGTAATTTGGATCTTCATTCCTTAAGTCTACTAGAAAATCATATAAACATGAAATAAACCCAATAGGCTGGTTTTGCCTCCAATAAGGATTAATTATATCTTAGTTGGGATCAAGTACAAGCGACTGTTTTATTATTATTATAGAAAATTCAGATTATTTGTAGAAAATGGAGTGTATGGGAGGCGGCCATTCTGTAATTCTGGATAACAGGTTTCCGGATAAGGGATCCCATACCTGTATTACATTGTACAGAGTGACTGTCCACATCTAATAATGAATATGTATATATTATTATCTGTATGGACTCTGCTGTTAGTATGGATCCCTGCATAGCCAGATTTGTTAGTCTGAGCCTAATGAGTTGTGTGATTATTTTTATAAAATAAAGTCTATGGGAGGCAGCCTTCCAGTAACTTAAAGCCTTCTGGATAATGGGTTTCCAGATATCGGACCCCGTACCTGTATCATAGTGAAGTGTGGGCCGGCCCAATACCCGCGGGACCCTTGAGTTTACCCGCGGGCCGACCTCACACTCTTCTTCGCGGGTGCCGACTTCTGGGTACTTCTTTTATAGACGCTGCACCTGCTCGCCCCACCCCTTTTGTGATGTCATTGGCGCGGGTCTATAGAAGGAACCCAGAAGTGGGGCGCGGGTGGCGGGTAAATCCGACTGGCACATCACTACTGTAACACAAAGTCGGCACAGTAAGATGCCGAGGGCTTGTTGTATAAAAGCCAACGTGAATACTCAGGGAGTCGTAACTCTAAACCCCTCCCCTTCTTTTTCAGCTCTGTTATGACTATAAGTTTGATTTTGAAGACGACCAGCACAAAATTCCCTGCCACTGCGGTGCTGTAAACTGCCGCAAATGGATGAACTAATGGCATTCCTTCTCCTCCAACGTTTCTCTTGTCCCTAATATGTGATGTGAAACACGCGGGTGAAATACTAACTCAGTACTCGGGAGTAAGGAACCTGCTAACCGCCGCCTCCAACACAGGGAGGGAGGCCTCCGCGAGCAACATGGCTGCCCTCCGTGCTGGAGCTTCCCATTGGTCGGCCGCTTCTAGAGTCCAGCACTTCTCTGCTTTTCAGCTCACTGAAGAAACTCATTTTTGCTGGGTTATAGGGGGGAAAAAAGATGGCGGGTGGGCTAAATAGATGAATGTAAGACTGAAATCACCAGCGAAGTGAGACGCCCAAGTGCTGGCCACGGCCTTATCTGAATAAAGGGGCAGGCCCTCTGATAAAGAAAACAAAAACGTAGACACCACTGAACAAGGAATGTACTGAAACGACTTCCTTAGGGATAGAGCTAAGGGGAAAAAAAACAAAAAAAACAAATAACTTGCACTAAAACACATTTACAAATACTTGATTCCATGAGTCAGTTTATTGTAGTAGTTTTTTTTTTTTTTATTTCTGTAATATAAGAGAAACTTTTTGTATTTATTATTGGATAACTGAATGAAGCTATTTTTTAAAAGAAAAAAAAAAAAATTAGAAGAAAGCCAAGCTGCTGCTGTTACCCGCAGAATTAACAGAAACCATGTTACTTTGTACAGACGTGTAAATATTTTGCAAGTATAAAAAAAATTGTATAAAAATAAAAAAAAAATTAAAAAAAAAAAAATAGTGATTGACCAAATGCAGCCCAAATCCCTGCAGCAGTTTTGGGTGCTACGACGTGACATTTAGATAGGGATGTTACAATATGACCGCGTCCTTAACCGCCATATTGTTCTTTGGTAACGGAAATAACCAAAACTTTCTACGAGAAGAATATTTTTGTTTAGACAGAAGAAACTGAAATTTGTGTTTAAAAATGGGGGTGCGTATTTCTTTTCCGCGAGCTTTGATTTTACATTTCACATCATGTTGTAACATCCCGTTTTCTTTAAGTCCAGGTTTTCGTTTGCGTTTTTAATTTTTTTTTTTTTGTGCTCATCATTTCGAATAACTGTGAATAACCGCTTCGACTGCCCAAAGCGCGGGTCTGTCCTTTCTTTCCAAAACAAAAAAAAAAAACTTGAAAAAAAATAAATAAATATTACAGATTAGGTCAACAGTTTAGCTTTATATCATAAAAAACCTAATAAATGATGTAGCGCTCCATTTAAAAAAGAAAAATGGAAATAAAATAATTGCAAGGCGGCATCGGTGCAAAATTATAAGAGTTTAAAAAAAAAAAAATAAACTTAGATTTAATAATAAATTGCAACGTCGCTCGATAGGGTTTGGATTTTTTTTTTAAAAAATTACGTTTGAATTTTTTTTTGTTTACATTTATGTAAAAAAAAAAATGTAGTTTTTGTGTTTATAGATGTTTAATGCAGCTGTTTTATTTTTTTCTTTCCTCATCCGCTTTTTTTTTTTTTTCTCTCTTAAAATTCCGGTACTGACGCGTCACGCGCTGAATAGAAACGGAAGCTTTTTATTTGTGTGCACAATACAAGCGGACTGTATGGTTTTGATATATATTCGCTCACGCCGTCTTGAGAATTGTAATGTATATGGCATGATGTATTTTTTATCTTTCAGAAGAAATGAATTGTATATATTTTTCTCTTGATGAATAGCTGTATGAAATTGTTTCTGAATATTTTTCTTCTTGTAAAATATCCCACAACCTGCTACCAGTATTTGTCCTACTGTTCTTTTTTTTTTTTTTTCTGTCCTGTAAAATAGTATCTAATGTCGGCAAAACAAATGAATTTTTTTTTTTTTTTTTTGGAGTATAAAGAGTGTTATGGGTTTTGGAATTTGTGGAAACAGATTTAGAAGATCGGCATTTACAAATAAAAATATTTTACAACTATAAAAGCAGATTCTGTGTGTGTTTTGAGAAAGGGTTTAGTTCCATGGAGTAGAGTCCTGCTCGGAACCAATTTCTAAGACCTGAACCCGCGACCCGAACCACAACCCGCATATTTACCCACTTTGATCCACTAATGTCCCAGATCCACAAGTGCCTTATCCGCAACCCGCGACCCGAACCACAACCCGCATATTTACCCACTTTGGTCCTCTACACGACCCGGATCCGCAACTGCCTTATCCACAACCTGCTGGCCACCATCAAACAGGAAGTGGTGTTGCTACAAACCGGAAGTGGCATCATCAAAAGTGGGCGGGGACAGAAACAAGTAAAAGGACAAAAATACAGACAATATAATATAAGATAAAAAATTTAGATCAGAACCACGACCCACATTTTTACCCGCACCTGAAAATCCTCCCCTCATTTCACAGGTTACCCTCTTTTTTTGCGGGTAACCCACAGGTACCTGACCCGCTGCAGACTCTACCGTGGAGATTATACTAAGCATTGTAAATAGGGATGCATTGAATCCACTATTTTGGATTCAGCCGAAACCCTGAATCCTTCGGGAAAGATTCTACCGAATATCGAACCGAATCTGAATCCTAATTTGCATATGCAAATTAGGGGTGAAAAGGGGAGAATATTTTTTGTGATTTCCCTCCATGACTCTAATTTGTATATGCAAATTAGGATTCGGTTCATCCATAATTGTAAAAGGATTATGTTAAATTATAGTTTTCATTTTTTTTTATTAAAGGGGGTTGTTTAATTTTTGGCATGATGTAGATGGTAATATTCTGAGGCAATTTGCGATTGGGTTTCATGTTTTATTATTTGTGGTTTTTTAGTTATTTTGCTTTTTATTCAGCAGCTGTCCAGTTTGCAATTTCAGCAATCTGGTTGCCAAGGTCCAAATTCCCCTAGCAACCATGCATTGATTTGAATAAGACTGGAATATGAATAGGAGAGGCCTGAATAGAAAGATGAGTAATAAAAAGTGGCAATAATAATACATTTGTAGCCTTACAGAGCATTTGTTTTTTAGATGGGGTCAGTGACCCCCATTTGAAAGCTGGGATGAGGTAGAAGAAGGCAAATAATTTTAAAAAAACCATTAAATTATTAGTTAGCCTTTCTATATCCTACTTAAAGGTGATCAAACCTTTTAATTTTTATTTATGAAATGGTTATGAAAATCTTATTTGTAGAAATGTAAAATATTAAGTCATCGAATAATTGTCACCGATTTCCTCAGTCTTCAGAATAAAATTCAACTTTTTGTCATCTGAAAAATAACCCCTCCCCCATCATCTCTGCCCGTTTGCTTCTATTTTGACTTTTCTGCAGAGCTAAAACTCTAAGGTCTCTAACAGTCGCCACCATTGTGTTCTAGGCCACCCACTCTGGGATCTAGAACCAACATTCACCTAATGGTAAATTAGACCATGTGCTCCTGTCGTGTGACGGCTCATTTGTTCTCAAGATTAATGCACTTTCTCAGATTTAAAGAGCATGTCCACTCAAAAACTTTCTCTTGCCTAATTGGGGGACACCATGGCTTCGGCTGAAGCTGTCTTTGGGAGGAAGGTGTTATTCCTGAGCACTAGAGGTGGGATCAGTGTCCCGCCCTCTGGGATAGCTTTGGGACATCCCATGGTGCCTGTGTCCCCCAATTAGGCAAGAGAAAGAGAGATTTTTGTACTTACCGTTAAATCTTTTTCTCTTGTCCTTTATTGGGGGACACAGGCCTTCCCTCCCTGTTTCGACACTGATGTTATGTATATAGTTTTTTTATTGGAAAAAAAAATTTTCATTATCTTAAAATGTTATGAGGGATATCTTGTGTTCCTCTTCGGTTTTGCGTTGCTATGCTCCTTCTTCGGGAAGAAACTGGAAGTAACAGGAGGAGGCAGGGGATGAAGCCCAGAGCAGGAGGAGGAGTCACAAGTTAACAAGTTAGTGTCCAATCTCCAGCTGCAGGAGTCCTCCCAAAGATAGCTTCAGCCGAAGCCATGGTGCCGGTGTCCCCCAATATAGGACAAGAGAAAAAAATGTAACGGTAAGTACAAAAATCTCTCTATTTCAGCGAATTAAAAATAATATAATAAACTTTCCATCGTAAATTGAAGATTTTCACTGGTTATTGAGTGGACATCCCATTTCAGGAGAATCGGAATATTGTTATAATTGGTAAATAAGTGTCGCTCAATTTGAGTTCCACGGTGGGACCTGAAAAGTAGAAAAGGAAGTTCCCGTTGACCAGGAGGAAGTGCAGGTAAAGGTCAGAATGAATTGCTTTTCCTTGCTTGTTAGAGTAATTATCAATGGTTTCTCCAACTTGCTGTGAGTTATTTCAGTGGCAACTTGTAGGATCTCCAGCCATATAATTTATTGGAGATGAAGTTTATCAATGTCATAGCCACCGACCTGGTCATGTTGCAAACGTATGGCCTCGAACCATGGAACATTCTCTTGGAGTGGGATCAGGATTATTATGGATGTTGCATGGAAGATGGTATATCTGGTTGATCAAGAGGTCACCTAACAGAGAAACAACTAGATCTGCTTTCAACAGGCAGACTTGTTCCTCTCCAGGAGAAGTCATCTTCTAGTTTACCGGATGGATTAGGAACCTACAGTATCTGACATCTCAGATGGCCCACCAAGGAGGGTGGATCACTCAATGTCTAAAGTTGCTTTCTTAATCCACTTGCTGATTTAGAGAATGAATTTTATCCTTGGAGCCCACCTTCTTTCTTCATCCTTGTTTTGCTTTTTCCAAATCAAAAAGTATTTTTAGTTTTTTTTAAAACACACCCAATTATCTGATACTTAGAGGACTTTACAACCCTCACAAATATATTGACCTATTTTGCACATTCAAATGACAAAGAAACAAGAATGGTCTTTTGGAGCATGCCCCCGTTTCAATGAAGGTCTCCTCCCAGTTAGGAATATTCATAAAGAATTAATGAGAATAATAATTAACATGAAAATATCTACTTACATTTTAAGAATCTGTCTACATAACAACGTTGTGATTAATTCCAGCATGTTTTGACTTTTGGAGATCACGTTTACACTTCATCTTCTCAATTCAGATTCAATTAATCAACCCAAAAATTTCCTTTATAATCTAATAAGTGAGAATTGGAACAATTTAAAGGGCATGTAAAGTGTAAAATAGAATAAGGCTAGAAATGCTGTATTTTGTATACTAAATATAAACATGAACTTACTGCACCACAAGCCTAATCAAACTAATAATTTATGCTTTCAAAGTTGGCTACAGGGGGTCACCATCTTGTAACTTTGTTAAACATTTTTGCAAGACTAAGACTGTGCACATGCTCAGTGTGATCTGGGCTGCTTAGGGGTCATCATAAACAAAGCTGCTTGAGTTCTGCATGGCTGGGAAGTAAGGCGGGAGCTCCCCCTGCTGTTCATAAGTATGATTGTTTCCCTGCAGAGCAGTTAGGGACCGTCTGACAATTCCTATCCACAGCAGTAAATGAAGGGAGAATTTCACTGCATACAGTCAGGTTTCTTATAAAAACGGTACATATTTTTTAATTAAAGTATTATTGGGGATAGATTTCTTTTTCATTAAAGAAAGTAAAAATGGGTTTTTATTTTTTTGCCTTTACATGCCCTTTAAATCAAACCTTCCTCAATAAACAGAACGAATTTACCAAAAGCTCTAGTTGACATTTTTAGGGACTATTCTCACAATCTTTACTCAAGTTCTGATTATAACAACAACGAAGGTACAAAATTCCTTTCTAAAATGAATTCCCCACAAGCTTCTCCTATTAAATTGTAGACTCTTCGTTCCCATTACTTTCTATTTTTAAGTTCTACCCCCAAAAATTAAAAGCAGGACAACCGCTTCCTTTTATAAGGTTGTTTGTCGGAATATAGCCTACGCTCTGATATACATTCAACTAGATTTTTTATTTTTATATACACTGATTTTAAAATCTTTTACAAAAAGTTTTGCAGCTAGGGTGGGTTCCCCTCGACGGAATGATTTGTAGAAAGAAATCAGGAGTCCGAAATATAAGCACATAATTAAAATGTCATATATACAACCAAAATATAAGGCTCCACTCACTTTTTTTATTTTAACAATGTTTATTGTTATCAATAATGGAGCAGTACATAAACAAAATTCTAAAATATTAAATGTAGAAGTATACAAATATAACAAATAATGATCTTCGTGAACAAAATAAAGATCCAACTTAAATCCTATAATAAAATCTGAACACCAAAAAAAAATTGAAATAAAAAAGAAATAAAAGCATCAAAGCACTTAGAACATAAAATGGGAAATAATTAGATAATTTCCATGAAATATTTTGACCCTCAATCTCCTTGTTCAGATGAATTCCAATTTAGTCAACAAATTATTTTTGGGTTTATCAAATAAATCTAGATATCTGGACCAAAAAGAATTGGAGGACCTTTCTTTCTAAAAGCTTCTTGCAAACATAACTGACTTAAGAGAAACAAGAACTTCCTTTAAGGTAGAGACTTCCTTTTGTGTCCAATAAAGAGATGTTTCCTTGTAGCATTTATGAAAAGGTGTAATAAATTCAAAATCTCTT
This sequence comes from Xenopus laevis, assembly GCF_017654675.1. Classification (NCBI taxonomy): domain Eukaryota; kingdom Metazoa; phylum Chordata; class Amphibia; order Anura; family Pipidae; genus Xenopus; species Xenopus laevis. The sequence continues at coordinate 9,030,631 of NC_054382.1, read as the reverse complement.
TCTCTAATTTCAAGGCTGAGTTGTCAAAAAAGCTATCACCCTCAATTAAATCTAACAAAGCAAACATTGGATATAGTTTGATTTACCTCTCCAGGCTTAGACAGAGAAACTTAAAGGGATACTGTCATGGGAAAAAATTTTTTTTTCAAAACACATCAGTTAATAGTGCTGCTCCAGCAGAATTCTGCACTGAAATCCATTTCTCAAAAGAGGAAACAGATTTTTTTTTTCATTTACATTTTAAATCTGACATGGGGCTAGACATATTATCAATTTCCCAGCTGCCCCCAGTCATGTGACTTGTGCTCTGATAAACTTCAATCACTCTTTACTGCTGTACTGCAAGTTGGAGTGATATCGCCCCCTCCCTTTTCCCCCCCAGCAGCCAAACAAAAGAACAATGGGAAGGTAACCAGATAGCAGCTCCCTAACACAAGAAAACAGCTCCCTGGTAGATCTAAGAACAACACTCAATAGTAAAAACCCATGTCTCACTGAGACACATTCAGTTACATTGAGAAGGAAAAACAGCAGCCTGCCAGAAAGCATTTCTCTCCTAAAGTGCAGGCACAAGTCACATGACTGGGGGCAGCTGGGAAATTGACAAAATGTCTAGCCCCATGTCAGATTTCAAAATTGAATATAAAAAAATCTGTTTGCTCTTTTGAGAAATGGATTTCAGTGCAGAATTCTGCTGGAGTAGCACTATTAACTGTGTTTTGAAAAAAAACATGTTTTCTGATGATGTTTTCTCAGCCTCACATTTTGGGCAATAAGAGCTATAAGAGCTATTATTATTATCAACTTTTTTGTAACAGGAACCATAACCCTTATGCAGTCTCCAGTTCTGGGCTCTAATATTGTAACTCTTAATAGACTTAAGATGCTGGACTGATGTAATAGAACAGGGGTGCCCAGACTTTGTTATGCTGGGATCTACTCTCGACACCTGCCCCCCATGAGGAGATCTACCTTGATAACGAGCAGCATAAATCTTTGACCACGCCTGTTTTTGACCACACCTCCTAATTACCATGTTTGTTTTACAAAATTTGGCAGGTTATGAAAGTTTGAACACACTCCCTTCCCCTTGCTTGCTGCTTTCAGCTCTCCCTGCTGTCAGCCCTCCCTTCCCCCCTCTCCATGCCTGCTGCTCTCCTTTCCCTTTGTGCCTGCAGCCCTCCCTTCGTGCTGTTCATATCTCCCAGCCCTGCTGTGTTGCTCGTCTCCCTGCCTTCCCTCGCTTCCCTTCATGCTGCTCTTCACCCTTCCCTTTGTGACGCTTATCTTCCCTCTCTTCCTTTTGTGCCTCTCTTCTCCCTTCCCTTTGTGCCGCTTGTCTCCCCTCTTTCATTCATGCCGCTCTTCTCCCTTCCTTTCTCTTTGTGCTACTCATCTCCCCCTCTCTTCCTTTCGTGCCGCTCTTCTCCCTTCCTTTCTCTTTGTGCTACTCATCTCCCCTCTCTTCCTTTCGTGCCGCTCTTCTACCTTCCCTTTGTGCCGCTCGTCTCCCCTCTCTTCCCTTTGTGCCGCTCGTCTCCCCTCTGTTCCCTTTGTGCCGCTCGTCTCCCCTCTCTTCCCTTTGTGCCGCTCGTCTCCCCTCTGTTCCCTTCGTGCCGCTTGTCTCCCCTGATGTTGGCTTCTAGACTCGATATAGAGGCTAATCAATCAGAGAAGTAAATAGACTAATGGGGGAGAGAAGAAGGCTCAAATCTGAATTTTTATAAATATGCTCAGGGTTCAGGAAAAACAAACTATACAAATAAAATCCAACTTAATAAGAAAGAATTTTTTTTTAGAATCCAGCAAACAAAACTTGCATTATTTTTTTTTTTAAATCTTAAAAGTTTAAATATCTATGTTGAATAATGGAAAATCCCCTTCTATGGTATTTTGACTGAGATGCCTTTGCCTACAGGGGGCAAGTAGACTTCAATTTGGTGATATAAGAGAATCCATTTTAAATAACTGGTTGTTTTACATTTATTGGATATTTCATTCAATTGTTTCGTAATTTATGGACCATTTACATTTCTTTCCGCTGGATGAAAAATTTTCTGTAGTAAGTACTGTGGTTTCGAGTGGATCGTGTTATCAGTGTTTGGTCCTGTATTATTTGCTGCACACTAACATTTATTTATTTTATGCTCTATGTCAGTGATCCCCAACATTTTGAACCCATGAGCAACATTCAGAAGTAAAAGGAGTTGGGGAGAAACACAAGCATGAAAAATGTTCTTGGGGTGCCAATAAGGGCTGTGATTGGCCATTTAGTAGTCCCTATGAGGACTGGCAGCCTACAAGAGGCTCTGCTTGGCACTATACTTAGTTTTTATGCAATTAAAACTTGCCTCCAAGCCTGGATATCAAAAATAAGGACCTGCTTTGAGGCCACTGGGAGCAACATCCAAGGGGTTGGAGAGCAACATGTTGTTTATGAGCCACTGGTTGGGGATCACTGTTCTGTCATTATTTTTACTGGTGCTCTGAAAAGTTTTTTGGTGGTTTTTTTTCATTTTTCAACCAATTTGATCATTTCAATCATGTGATCTGTATCAGAGAACAGAGTGGTTAATATGGCTTTGGAGCAATTTATGACCTTAGAGCCCAGGATACAGAACTTTTGGACGAGGCCTGAATCTGCAGAAATAGCCCAAAGGCCTCATCTTTTTTCCGGAAGGTGAATGATCTGATAATTCAAGGCCAAATCGGCAGCTGCTCCGCTACTTATCTGCAGAGCGAGGGGAAAGAATATGAGTTGTTGGGCAGACATGGTCTTTTTGGAGAGTTCTTGCTCTAGGACTAGTCTTCCCATTGTCATTTGGGTGGAATCTCTCTAAATATTATGAGATTTTTACAGTGTATTTAGGAAACCCGTGGTCTTATTAACTGGGGGGTAATCAACACAGGGGCTTCCCACCAGACAGTCCTGTGTCCCCTGTGGCTGGCAGTTACATCAGCACTGGCAGTTGTCTGTGTATAAATCAATGTCGTCCCTATTGTATGACATCACATAACTGATGACATCAGCAAGATGCAACAGGGCTTGTGTAGATTGTCACTGTACAATTGTGTAAGAAGTACCGCAGAGGGGTTGTGCCTGATTGGCTGCTTTTACTTCATTTTACATTTCATTGAAATACAAAGAATAGATTTTCCTTCTCTTCGTCGTGTCTCTCTCTCTGTGACATCAGAGGCCACTCCCTCGTCACTCACACAGAAATACAGGCAGCTCATAGCAATATATATATTGTGTTTAATAAAATATATTTCCAACACAGTTAGTGTACAGAGCAGATACACACTGAGACTCCCTAGAGACAGTGCTGGACGGATGTTTATAAACAGACAAATGGAAGTAGTTTCCTTTGCATTCAGCAATATATGTAAATTCTCTCAAGTGTGCCGGCTTCCACCCCCAGCTCTGTAATCAGCTTAACCTTAGTGTTTAAAGGGGAAGTAAAGTCTAAAATAGAATAAGGCTAGAAATGCTGTATTGTGTATACTAAACATAAACATGAACTTACTGCACCACAAGCCTAATCAAACAAATGATTTATGTTTTCAAAGTTGGCCACAGGGGGTCACCATCTTGTAACTTTGTTATACATCTTTGCAAGACTAAGACTGTGCACATGCTCAGTGTGGTCTGGGCTGCTTAGGGATCATCATCATCAAAACAGCACAAGTCAAATAATATCTGCCAGAAGCTGATACAACAAGACTGATTAATAATCAGAATATACAGACTGCACTGGGTCCTGTGTTGTCATGTAATCTAATGTGGATTTTATAGTTTTTGTATTGTTTAATACAAACTTTCTCCAACTCTGCAGAACCAGTGGCTGCAGCAAAATAATCCTCCAAATAGAATCCCAGTTTATCTGTTTAAATCTGACTCCATGATCTTTGTCCCTGCAGCTGGAGTTGGAAACAGTAAAGGGGATGTAAAGGCAAAAATAAAATCCAATACAAATCTCTACACAGCCGCTGACTGCTCTACAGGGAAACAAACAAAGCTGCTTGAGTTCTGCATGGCTGGGAAGTAAGGCGGGGGCTCCCCCTGCTGTTCATAAGTATGATTGTTTCCCTGCTCAGCAGTTAGGGACCGTCTGACAATTCCTATCCACAGCAGTAAATGAAGGGAGAATTTCACTGCATACAGTCAGGTCTCTTATAAAAACGGTACACAATTTTTAATTAAAGTATATTGGAGATAGGTTTCTTTTTCATTAAAGAAAGTAAAAATGGTATTTTATTTTTTTTGCCTTTACATGCCCTTTAAGGCAGGGATGCAGTGAATCCACTATTTCGGATTCAGCCAAGATACAGTCAAATACTGATCCAAATCCTAATTTGCTTATGCAAATTAGGGGTGGGAAGGGGAAAACATTTTTTACTTGTTTTGTGACAAAAAGTCACATTTCCCTCCCTGCCCCTAATTTGCATATGTAAATTAGGATGTGTAATTAGTTCGGTTGGGCAGAAGGATTCGGCCGAATCCAAATCCTGCTGAAAAAAAGCCAAATCCTGGATTCAATGCGTCCCTAGTTTAAGGCAGGGGTGTAACTAGTTGTTGGGAGAATCTGGTTAAATACCTTCTGCCTTTTCCATGACACCTCTACGTTAGGAATTCATGGCTAATAGGCGCAGAGAGAAGGACTTCGGATCTTTACACAACTGTGGCAGTGATTTGCTGCTCCTCAATGATAAAAGTGCAGCAGTTTTAGGGAGAAGATGGCTACAAGGTTGGAGGAGGTTTTGAACTAGACAAAGCAGTTAGAGATCTGGGCATAACAGGGAGGCTATGGAAGCCATTGAGACCACACGAGGACAACTCCACCCCCAACATGAGTGCAATGAATAGGCTTGTTGTTTACATTATATAGTGAATAAAGTACCCCCTATTGTAAAATATAAGGATATTATAAGTCACCGAGGAGTTCCATGGCCATATCAATTTTATACAGGTCATGGAACTCCGAGGTTACTTTACAAGGGTTACTTTATTTATAATACACAAGTTTTAGTGAGTCATGTGACAGAAATGACATCACTACTCACCGTTTATAACTGATGACATCACTTTATAAGGATCTAAGAAGATATTCATGGCTCTTGTGTATTATAATCCTGATATGTGGATGGTACTTATTCTTGCACTAAACAGGGGAAAACAAAGTAAAGTGCATTCTTGGTTGAACTGTTTTCTCATTGTGCTCGTAGAAACCAGGAAGTAGAATGTGACTTCATATTCAGATTTTTCCCTGTTTAGTGCAGGAGATAACAAATCATATGTATCAACTAATTACAACATTTTCTTCCAGGCTGCAAATCATACTAATGGATCTCTATAGTCACAAGCAGATTCCAGCACATCCCCTCGGCCAACTGGATTTGGAGCTGAACTTGAAATATTTGACCCATGGGGTAAAATTTGCTTAAAGGAGTAGTTCATCTTTGAGTCAACATTTAGTATGTTACAGAATGGCCAATTCTAAGCAACTTTGCAGTTCGTTTTCATTATTTTGTATAGTTTTTAATTATTTGCCCCTTTTCTTCTGACTCTTTCCAGTTTTCAAATGGGGGTCGGTGACCCCCATCTAAAAACAAATGGTCTGTAAGGCTACAAATGTATTGTTATTACTACTTTTTATTACTCATCTTTCTATTCAGGCATCTCCTATTCATAGTCCAGTCTGTTATTCAAATCAGTGCATGGTTGCTAGGGGAATTTGGAACCTAGCAACCAGATTAATGAATAAAAAGCCAAATAACTCAAAAACCACAAATAATAAAAATGAAAACCAATTACAAATTGTCTTAGAATATCCCTCTCTACTTCATATTAAACGTTAACTCAAAGGTGAACAACCCCTTTAAAGTTGATGAAAGGGAAATAAAACTTCATGAAGCCAAGGGGGTTATTTACTAAACTCCGAATGCAAAAATCATGAAAAATTCATGATTTTTTTTTTTTTTTCGGACTTTTAAAAAATCACTAATTTTCTGGAATTTATTAAACCCAGAGGATGGAAAAGTCTGAATCCAAAAATCCGGCATCTCAGACGTGTTGAGGTTGAATATAAGTCAATGGGAGAAGTTGCAAAGATTTTTTGATATGCGCTGGGTTTCGTGCAATACCCTGAAGTTTTCAGGTGAAAATTCCAAAAAAATCTTGAAAATCAATGGAAAACTCCGTAAACAATAGTGAAAATCTGATTCTTTTTTTCCCGCAAAGCAAATGTTCGGGAAAATGTAATAAAAAATAAGCGTAAACAACCCAAGCGGAGTTTGTAGCAGAAAATATTGAGAAATTCGGACTTTGATAAATAACCCCCTAAAAGTAGAACCCGATTGGTAGAATTGTTTTTTGATTATGGGAAAAACCATAAAACTTTTCATTTTATTGTGAAAAATAAATTTAAAAAAATCAAAATGTAACATTTAAAACCAGGAAAAATGGCAGCGGTTCCCATGGAGACAATGGAAGGTAAAACAGTTTAATAGAGACGGCACAGGCAGTGACTAGTTAGTAACAGCAGCGCAGGCCGAGTACCTAAAACCAACTTACATAAAACGCGGTCACATAAAACGCTGTCAAATAAAACACTCCATTTTTAACTCTACAATTTAAAATACAGTTTTAAAAAAAAAAATAAGATAAAAATTGTCAAATTATTTCTTTAAAAAAATGGCAAATTCTGTTTCTGAAAACAAAATCTCTGTAACCGTATCCCCCACGTGTGACCTGTTGGTGGGCTCCTCTGGCTTCCTGGAGCCGCTGCCATGCACAGTGTCAGCACAACCGGACTGGGCTCACCAGCATGAGATTAAATAGCAGCTTGGGGGCAAGTAATGCCTCTTGTAACCTTGTTGTTAGAATTGGGCCTCAGTTCTCCAGGTGCCACTGTTGGGAAGAGGATCCATCACAGATTGCCATGGACACGTAGCCTTTATGGCTGAGCGGATCCACGAGCTTTAAGCATTGACCAACTGAAACCTGATACAGACGGTTGGTTTTCTAAGGAAGAGGAGAAATTCTTATTATTCACCTTGCTCAGTGGAATAGAAAGATGAACTGTTATTCCTGAATAATTACGTCTTCTAGATTATGGAATATGCTTGAAAAAACAACAATTACATCTTTAGCGTTTCGAAAATGAGATCTGTTTTTGGGGTCAACAATAGGCTTGGGCGAATTTGACCCGTATCGTTAAAAATTCGCCACCGGCGAAATGTCACCAACGCCCGTTAAAGTCTATGGTTGATTGATGCTCGCCAATTTTTTTTTGACGCCCAGCGTCATTTCGGAGGCGAAAAAAATTTGCTCATCCCATGTCAACAACACTAAAATAGATCAAGCAAAACTTTTTGAAAAGTAAGTGAATATAAAATCATATTTTTTGCATAAAATGGTGAAACAAATGACGTACCCCAAACACCCACTGCTGAGACCCCCCTGAGCCGTGGCATTTCATAAGTCGAGGGGGATCAGACGAGCGGGTCTCGGACATATCCAGACAAAGCAGGTTGCTCAGAATCAGCTCGTGCTCCTCGTTGTAACTCCATACCTGAGAGGGTTAAGACATTTATAATCATTAGACAGTGGGTTTCACCATGACTATTTTATATTGAGTTTTTTAAAGGAACACTTCAGTATAAAAATAAAAACTGGGTAAATAGGCTGTGCAAAATAAAAAAATGTATCTAATATAGTTAGTTAAAGGGCATGTAAAGTCCAAAAATAAAATCCCATTTTTACTTTCTTTAATGAAAAAGAAACCTATTTCCAATATACTTTAATTAAAAAATGTGTACTGTTTTAATAAGAAACCTGACTGTATGCAGTGAAATTCTCCCTTCGTTTACTGCTGTGGATAGGAATTGTCAGACGGTCCCTAACTGCTCTGCAGGGAAACAATCATACTTATGAACAGCAGGGGGAGCCCCCGCCTTACTTCCCAGCCATGCAGAACTCAAGCAGCTTTGTTTGTTTCCCTGTAGAGCAGTTGGCGACTGTGTTGAGATTTGTATTGGATTTTATTTTTGCCTTTACATCCCCTTTACTGTTTCCAACTCCAGCTGCAGGGACAAAGATCATGGAGCCAGATTTAAACAGATAAACTGGGATTCTATTTGGAGGATTATTTTGCTGCAGCCACTGGTTCTGCAGAGTCGGAGAAAGTTTGTATTAAACAATACAAAAACTATAAAATCCACATTAGATTACATGACAACACAGGACCCAGTGCAGTCTGTATATTCTGATTATTAATCAGTCTTGCTGTATCGGCTTCTGACAGATATTATTTGACTTGTGCTGTTTTGATAATTTATGACGATCCCTAAGCAGCCCAGACCACACTGAGCATGTGCACAGTCTTGGTCTTGCAAAGATGTATAACAAAGTTACAAGATGGTGACCCCCTGTGGCCAACTTTGAAAGCATAAATCATTTGTTTGATTAGGCTTGTGGTGCAGTAAGTTCATGTTTAATATACAAAATAAATCATTTCTAGCCTTATTCTATTTTAGACTTTACTTCCACTTTAACCAAAAATGTAATGTATAAAGACTGGATGTGTAACATAATAGCCAGAACACTAACTCAGAGTTAGAGCTGAAAAGCAGGAAGTAGTGTTCTGGCTATTATGTTACACATCCAGTCACTCCAGCCTTTATACATTACATTTTTGGCTAACTAACTATATTAGATACATGTTTTATTTTGCACAGCCTATCTATTTACCCAGTTTAACACTGAACTGTTCCTTCAAGGCGGGGGGTGAATGATACAATAGGCCCGACCTGTTCAGAATCATTAAAGTCGCACTCCTTTGTCACCACTAATCCTCCTTTCTGGCTGGGGTGCCCCTGTGCTACGAGACATTTATTGGTCGGCATGTTGATCAGCTGGGAAAAGACAAGAGTTGTTAGAAACCCGCTGTGTTTAGTAGGAAGGAAAAGTTCACGACACAGAAGCAGAGAGGGAGCGACTCCTGGAGACTGAGTATAGGGGGGAATGTTTATTTCTGGGAACACAGGGAAAAGCCTCCAGTCTGTTTCAATCTCACTAGAGTAATGGTTAGTGAGAAGCAGGGCAGCAACCAGTGGCCAATAATCTCAAGGGGAGAGTCTGTGTTTCCTGGAGCTGACAGAGGATTCTGCACACAAGAGCTGACAATTTCTGCCCTCTTGGACATGGTTAAAGGAGAACTAAAGCCTAACTAAAGAAGTAGGTAGAAATGTTGTACATGATGTTTTGTGCTTCTGTACCAGCCCAAGGCAACCACAGCCCTTTAGCAGTAAAGATCTGTGTCTCCAAAGATGCCGCAGTAGCTCCCCATCTTCTTTTCTGCTGATTCACTGCACATGCTCTGTGCTGCTGTCACTTACTGAGCTTAGGGAACCACTCACAATATACAGTACACATAGAATAGAAATGTCACAATATAAGGCTGATTAGTAATTAATACACATAATTACTACATGGCAGCACAGAAACCAGTGCAATTAGCATCAGAATTGAATAATCAGCAAACCTGTAGCATCAGCTTATATTACAGCCAGGGAAGCTCATTTTCTGCTGGATAATTAGTGACGAGCCCTAAGCTTAGCTTCTCAACAGCCAATCAGAGCCCACTGAGCATGTGAGTGTCACAGACACTTTCCAAGATGGTGACCCCCTGTGACAAGTTTGAAGTCCTGGATCATTGCTGCTATTGACAAGCTGAAACGTTAGCCTCGTGCAATAAGTTCACTATATAAAATATGCCATTTTTAGCCACATTCATTTTGCAGTTTAGTTCTCCTTTAAAGGGGTGGTTCACCTATAAGTTAATTTCCAGTATGTTATTGAATTTAAACAACATTTCATTGGTCTTCATTATTTATTTTTGATAAGTTTTTGAATTATTTGCTTTCTTCTGACTCTTTCCCAACTTTGAAATCGGGGTCACTGACCCCCATCTAAAAAAAACAAATGTGCTGTAAGGCTATAAATGTATTGTTATTGCTACTTATTATTACTCCTCTTTCTACTAAGGCCTCTCCTATTCAGATTCCAGTCTCTTATTCAAATCAATGCATGGTTGTTAGGGTAATTTGGACCCTAGCAACCAGACTGCTGAAATTACAAACGCGAGATCTGCTGAATAAAAAGCTAAATAACTTAAAACCCACAAATAATAAAAAATAAAAACCAATTGCAAATTGTCCCAGAATATCACTTACTACATCATACTAAAAGTTAACTCAAAGACGAACCCCTTTAAAGGGGACCCGTCACCCAAAAAAATTATTCAAAATCCTATTTTATCAGATTAGTCAAGGAAAATTAACTTTAATTACGCTATATAAATTATTTGAATTTTGTTTCCTTCAGTCTGGGATTTCAAAATTATAGCAAGCAGGCAGGAGCCATTTTGTGCACACTGTTATTAAGACAAGCCTTGTATCATCTCAGAATCTTGTTTGTGCACCAGAATGGGGGACCCGATGTCCATCCCCATGTACTGGCTACACAATTATATGGTAAAGAGAACAGGGGGAATGTGTGGAGAGCAGTGACATCTAGGAAGTGCTGAATTGAAAGTGAAAGTAATTGTCTGCCCCGCCTCTATGCCACGGGCATAGAGGAGGGGCAGACAATATTTGATTGACAGCTGAGATTTTTAAATGAGCTTACAACAGCTATGAATGCTTAAATAAAAAATAGAAATTGGATTTCATGTTTAATTTGAAAAGGACTTTTATTATACAGATTTTTGTGTCTGGGTGACAGGTCCACTTTAATATTTAGGTTTCTTTGCCCTTTAAAGCAGAACACATTCACATGCTGCACACAGAGATTGTACCCTCCATGCAGGAAATATATTAGTTTGGATGAGCCTAAAACCCCCAGGAAGTAAATTTAGGGCCCATGGACGACTACATGTGACTGTCATGTGACTGTTATGTATCAAGGTGCAGCACATAGAGGCAAATGAAACACAAAGAGCGGTTGCTTAGAGTTTATTTCTTACCCTGCCTCGCTGCAGTATTTTTGGTCTTTTTTGTCCCTTGTTAATGAACACAGGGGGCTGGGGCTTAGCGTTGGGCCCGGGGAGCTGCATCTCGGGGTAGATATTGTCCAGATACCACTTAAAGGATTTGCACTTCAATCTTTTCCTCAGGGCCAAACGCTCACTGATGTCCCCGTAATCTTTATTCCTCAGCTCCGGCCTCAGAGCAAAATACTGATCCTACAGGAGAAACCAGCCAATGAGACGGACACACACAGATCTGCACATTCCTGGCAGTATAACTCCCCCCCCCCCCGCCATGTGCACTTTCCTTCTCCCGATCTTAACCATGGGGCCCTCCTGTGATTGACACCTCATTGTCTGCACTGGGGTTGGGACACATGAGTTGGGTGAATGCACCCGACCTCTTCATATCTATATATCTAATCTGTCTGTCTATCTATATCTACTTATATCTATATCTACTTATAGCTGTCTCTCTTCAATCTGTGGGTTCTGGCAAATGCCAGAGGGGCTGCTATAAGGTCCCATAGAAAGTCAGTATTTAGTGGGCTGGTGGGGACTGGGTGGGCCTCTATGTGGACTGATTGGGCCTCTGTGTACCTGAAATGCCAGGGCCTATTTTCATTCTCAGTCCAGACCTGTCTCTCTACCTATATATCTCTTTATGTCTCTATCTATCTCTATGTTCATCCCTCTCTCTCTCTTAATCTCTTTAGCTCTCTGTTCATCCTTTTATCTATCTATCTATCTACCTCTCTCTCTGTTCATCTATCTCTCTCTACCTATCTCTATCTATCTATCTTCTATCTCTATCATCTCTCTCTATCATCTATCTCTCTCTATCATCTATCTCTCTCTATCATCTATCTCTCTCTATCATCTATCTCTCTATCTATATATCATGAAACTAAATCAGCACATTAGGATTTGGGGGTGTCAGGGTGTTCATGCTGCTGCCACACAGTGGGTTGGGTGCGCTTTTTCCAAAAACATTCCTAGTATCGAGCACCTTATACTCATCCATCCACACGTGTGCCAGGCGCAGGGAGTTGTAGGCCATGGTATCATGTCCTCCAGGTGAACCATAAGGGCGTCTCTTACGGAAAATATGGCCGACCCGGGAGCAGGGTACAATCAACAGGCTGCCACCACACATCCAGATCTGCCAGCAATAAACATATTGAAACTTGTGTTTAGAATGGCTAATTCTAAGCAACTTTTCCATTGGTCTAAATTTTTACTTTTTTTTTTTTTTTTAAATAGTTTTTGAATTATTTGCTTTCTGGACTCTATCCAGCTTTCAATGCTCTGTAAGACTACAAATGTATTGTTAATGCTACTTTTCACTACTTATCTTTCTACTATTCCTATATTCCGGTCTCCTATTCCGGTCTGTTATTTAAATCAATGCATGGTTTCCCTGCCCGGTTACTCTGTACATGGGATAAAAACCATATTTACCCGGAAAGAGATTTCTAGGTTTTCACCACCCCAGATGTCCATGCCGCTGTCATAGTGTCCTAATGTGTTGAAGTATTCCCTGTCCATCACAAAAAGACCCCCGGCCATGGTGGGAGACCTGGAAGAAAACAAATACACAGTTAATAGGCCTCACATTACAAGGGGACTCCTAATAAACCCTGACTATGTCTGGGCCAGTACTGGGCTCAACAACACAATCACTAGAACACAAGTAGCCAACCTACAACACTGAAACATGTCTCAAGCTGTTGCTTTGAATGACGGAACTAATATTAAGTTGTATAACAGTGTTCCTGTGCTGCACATCTGTGTTACATGGACTCCACCAACTTCCAACAACCTGTTCCACAATTCTCCTGCATTTCTTGCTTTTGCCTCACAAACACCATTTTTGAGGTCACCCCTCAAGTTTTCTATTGGATGAAGGTGCGGGGATTGGGCCCCTCCATAACGTCAATCTTGTTGGTGTGGAACCAAGATGTTGCTCATTTACTGGTGAGTTTGGTGTTGTTGGCTTGTTGAAACCCCCATTTCAAGTATTCTGATGTACTGAAACTGGTCCATGATCCCTGGTATGAGATAAATAGACCCAACACCAGAGTATGAGAAACTTCCCCATATCATGATGATTGTGGCCCCGGCTTCACTCTTTATTATCAATTCAGTGTTTGGGGGTCGTCTGAAAAACTTTCTGTGGCCCCTAGACCCAAAAAGAACAATCTTGCTTTCATCAGTCCTCAAAATGTTGCTCCATTTCTCTTTAGACCAGTCAGTGTGTTCTTTGACAAATTGTAAGCTCTTCAGCACGTCTTCTTGCCGATAACTTGGCTTCACTTAGACGTCTTCTAATTATAACAGTATCACAGGTAACGTTACACCTTCTTTCATCTTATTGGAGCTGATCATTGGCTGAGTCTTTGCCATTTTGGCTATTCTTTTATCCATTCCAATGGAAGTTTTCTGCTTTTCTTCCAAGTCTTTCAGGTTTCGGTGCCATTTTAAAGCATTTGAGATCATTTTAGCTGAGCAGCCCATCATTTTCTGCACTTCTTTATATGTTTCCCCATCAACTTTTTAATAAAAGTCCACTGTTCTGAACAATGTCTGGAAGGAGCAATTTGAGTCAGATTATCAGAGAGAAATGCACTATAACCAGCGGCACAATATTTGCTCCTTCCTTCCTTGAATAAGGGTCGGAATTGACAACTGTTTATTCCCAGAATGAACGAGCTCTAATTGAACCCCACACTGCTATTATCTGGAACAACCCCCAATGACACAGAATCAGTAGTATGTCATGACTGTTGGGTCTGTAGGTTTTCTTTTACTCTACTACGCCTACTAGTAAATTATTTGCCATGTAAAAATATAATTTCTATTAGTCATAGTCATCAATTAGTCATCCTAGGAGGCCAGCTAGAAAAACAGGGACTCAATTGGAAAATACAAGCCCCTTGCATGCATAGCCCAACTAATCCCCACCAGCTCCTCTAATGGCCTATGAATTGAAGGTTTGCATTTCAAGTCTCTACTTTGCCAGGATTCCATAGCCGTAGTACCCCCTTAATGGACGCTCCAACTGCCATATTGCTTGGCGTGGCTGCAAATTACTCCCCCACAGTGCTGCAGGCAACAGACAAAGGCTCAGGAGTATATAGTGCTGAGTGACACGGATCATGTTCCCCAATATTTGGAGAAGTGATCCCCAACCAGTGGTTCACAAGTAACATGTTGCTCCCCAAACCCTTGAAAGTGGCTGCCAGTGGCCTCAAAGCAGGTTCTTATTTTTGAATTTCAGGCTTGAGACTGGTTGATAAAAAAAAAAAAAAAACTGGAGTGCTGCCAATAAGAGTCTACTGGAGGCTGCCAGTCCACATAGGGGCTACCGAAGAGCCAATTACAGCCCTTATTTTGCACCAGTCAGGAACAATTTTAATGCTTCGTGTTGCTCCCCAACTCTTTTTACATTTGTACGTGGCTCACAAATATAAAAGGTTGGGGGACCCCTGATCTAGAGGACTAATATTGAGTTATGCCGCTGCTACGGCTCATACTCTACCAGCAACTCTCACAGACAGATGATTTGATGCAGTTCCTGCTACTCTAATTTACTGTTACAGCCAGCAATGTGGCAGCTCCCATACCCAATTAGGTCACTGCATGTTCTGTGCATGAATTAACCTATGCCTTCATTCTAAAGAAAATTAAAAAAAAAAACATGGGTGTATTTCCCCTTTAAAATAAATGTACAACAGTGCCCAAGGCTTTTGGAAAATGCAGATTTATATGGGGCCTTTCTGGAAAATTAAAAAATTACACACAGACTCTCTCCCCCCGCCCCATACTACAGAGTTTGTAGGCCTGCGGAGTAAGGAATCAGCCCAACTGCAAAGCAGTTTCCAGCACAAATCCAAGTAGCAGATTGAGCCGCATCCTTTGCTTTGGCAGAATCATCTCTTGGCCTCTGCTGAGTCGGATTCTTTATGAGCAGAACTACAAAACAACAGGGCTGCCAGGAAAAGACATTTGAGCTCTTGGCAGCGACAGGGCCCAACGATATTCCCTGCGTTTGTGAATGGGCTCCGAGCTCAGTAGGGTCAGGGATTCTGCTCGTGTTCTGTACAGACACACAACTACACATGTATAATACCCCTACATTCAGACCACTAGTCCTGTCTCACAATAAGGGATCGTAGAGAGAGACAGTCATCAATAAGGAGTTACAAATAGTGCCTTATGCCCTTTGTGGGGGGACTGTGAGGCCCATCTGGGATTATGAGTTACTTTCTCTAATGGGAATGTGAGAAACTTGGCTGCCAGTGTAAAATATCAGAACAGAGGAGTTTAAGGCTCAAATATACAATATTCCGCCAGTGTGTTACTCATTGTATCCTTAGATATTCTGCTTGGACACAGATATCCCATTGCTTTCATGGTGCAGAATTAGCTGAAGGAAGAAGTGATTCTCTGCCTCTAACCCAGAGGTCTCCAGACTTCAAAGAATTCTGCACAAAAACATGGCCCTAACCGCTACTCTTCTATAGTTCAATGGGTTTCCTACACCTTCATTTATTTTACTGCCAATATCTATACTTTTTTTTTTAAAAAAGCATTGGCCAATTTTGGCCTACATGTTCAGATTTAGTCAGCCAGTTTGGACCGAGGCTGGTCCAACAGATAATCCCACAATGCTGGAACGAACAGAATACAAAACGATGGCCCCTCATATGTCCATTCAGCTTACAGGACGATCAGAACGTGTACAGCCTGAGTATGGCCACCTTTACCTCTTTAACAACATTTAGGGGCCGATTCACTAACTTCGAGTGAAGGATTCGAAGGTAAAAAACTTCGAATTTCGAAGTTTTTTTTGGGCTACTTCGACCTTTCGACTACGACTTCAAATCGAACGATTCAAACTAAAAATCGTTCGACCATTCGATAGTCGAAGTACTGTCTCTTTAAAAAAAAAAATTCTACCCCCTAGTTCGCCATCTAAAGGCTACCAAAGTCAATGTTAGACCCCATAGGCTTGGCTAACTTTTTTTGATCGAAGGATATTCCTTCGATCGTTGGATTAAAATCCTTCGAGGATTTTATTGTTCGATCGTAGGAATTATCCTTCGATCGTTTGATCCAACTATCTGCGCTAAATCCTTCGACTTCGATATTCAAAGTCAAAGGATTTTAATTCCTAGTCGAATATCGAGGGTTAATTAACCCTCGATATTCGACCCTTAGTGAATCGGCCCCTTAATGTCCCAGTGCCTGTATTTATTGACTCTCACAAGAATATACATGTCCCTGCCAGCATGTAAATTCTGTGCTACAAATGTCAGACTTGCAGGACTAGCGCTCCCTGTTTAGAACCTGTTCCCTTTTGGAATGATTTCTCTGCATCTGCAGTGTGTCCATCTCTGGCCAGATTTTATTTAGTCTGGTTTGTGGATCAATACTCTTTGGTCCACTGCAATACTCATTGTACTATTTTACTTACCTGAACGGAGCAGTATATCCCTCAGGGCCTCCCAGCTCTGAGAGAGGAACGGGATCCCACTTGAAATGTAGGCCCCAGTTAAACCCCCCACGTACAACAGGGGAAGAGCTGTAGATTAGGGTGTCAGAACTGATGATATCAATGACAGGACAGACCACTGTTTTGGGGTTCTCTCTGATAGGGGCAAGAAGGGGCTGCAGCCACATCTCATTCACCTCACAGTGACTGTCCAAAAAGACAAGGACGTCGCCTGCAATGCAACAAGGAGAAAGGTAAGTGTCCTAGCAGAATTTTGATAGTAGGAAGACTGTCGAGATATGGTATAGTGAACAACAGATTGGATATGAGACTATCTGTACTAGAAAACCACATTGTAGCGTCCAGCACCAGGTTGGGTACCTGCAGAATACCCACTAAGGGGTTGGGTTTTGGATGAAAAAGCCTCTCTGGTCCACGATAACCCTGTTTAGGGTCTTGGGAAACGTGCAGGTTGCTATAAACAGTAAAATTCCAGAGTGACATCATTGCTGGTTTATTGTGACATCACTTCTGGATTATGCAGTTAAAAGGTGTATAGAGGTTGGCTTGCCTGTAATCCCCCCTAAAACTCAGGTAGTGGGTCGGCACATGACCAAACCCTTCCCCTTTAAGAGCACCCTAACCTAATGTTCTACACTGAAACAAATAACCAAAACATATATTCAACATTCCCAGTAGTTTGATTCCCTACCCTTTAGTTAACACAATTAGGGGTTTTCAGCGGAGAGTAATTTCCAATAAGAAACTAATTATTAGCATGGGAATCAATCTACTAGATCTAATTCTATGGTGTTCGTAAAGGACTATTCCATTTAAATCTCTTTAAAGGGATTCGGTCATAGCTTTTATTTCTAAATGACACTGTTTACACTGCAAATAATTCACTCTACAATATAAAATTTAATTCCTGAACCAACAAGTGTATTTTTTTAGTTGTAATATTGGTGTGTAGGTGCATCTCAGGTCATTTTGCCTGGTCATGTGATTTCAGAAAGAGCCAGCACTTTAGGATGGAACTGCTTTCTGGCAGGCTGTTGTTTCTCCTACTCAATGTAACTGAATGTGTCTCAGTGGGACTTGGATTTTTACTATCGAGTACTGTTTTTAGATCTACCAGGCAGCTGTTGTCTTGTGTTAGGGAGCTATTATCTGGTTACCTTCCCATTGTTCTGTTGTTAGGCTGCTGGGGGGGAAAGGGAGGGGTGATATCACTCCAACTTGCAGTACAGCAGTAAAGAGTGACTGAAGTTTATCAGAGCACATATCACGTGACTGGGGGCAGCTGGGAAACGGACAATATGTCTAGACATGTCAGATTTCAAAATTAAATATAAAAAAATCTGCTTGCTCTTTTGAGAAACGGATTTCAGTGCAGAATTCTGCTTGAGTTTTGAAAAAAAAAAAAAAAAAATTTCCCCATAACAGTATCCCTTTAACGTTGACTCTACCTGTCGCACGAGAAGCCCCGACCATCCTGCCACGGATCAGCCCCTCTCGCTGTTTGTTTCTCACGAGCTTCACTTTCTCGGAAAGGTTCTCTTGCATGTAATTGTCCAAGTCCTTCTTCAGGTCATCTAATGACGAAGCACAATTAGTGCTCATAAATAATACAAAGCGCCTGCACACACTAAAGCCTTGATCACTAAGGACACACGCCAAGAAGACAAGGTTTATCAATTACCAGTGGGTGCTAAAGAGCTCCCTCTAGAGGAGGAGCATCGTAAGTAAACTGAAAGTACCTAGTTCACTATTATCATCCACTAGTATGATCTCGTGGAGTAGCTGGGCTGGGGTCCGGTCCAACACACTATGGACAGTGCGCAGCAAGGCAGAAAAGGCTTCATTATAAAAGCAAATAACAATGCTGGCATGGGGCAGATCAGCCGGGTAAGTCTTCTTGGAGCACCTGCAAAGGGAAACAACACAGAGACATGACAAATGCAGAACACTCAATAGCAACGTTCAATTTGTATTGGTCTATTAGGCCATTATTTTATTAGGTCTATGTCCCCTTTAAAGATTTAGATGGGAGAGTCCTGGAAGGTCTGTTTGCTTTCATACCAACACCCACTACTAAAGTATGCGGAGGCGGGTGGGGGCAATTACTTTTGCTTTGAAATGTGTTTCTGGTGAATGCAGTTGAGTAAGAAGCTGCCGCACACATGAGTAGTGCAGGAGTGTTTCGTTGGCAGCCTGAGGGCGTATTGGGAGGAGCAGCTGGGCCTGTGAGTGACTAGAGGTGCTAGTGACGGGCAATGGAAATCTTTCAGGGACCACATGGCTCTCAGCTGTTGCACTGCTTTACTCTCACGCCCTCACCGTGGCACAGCCAGGACACTTTATAGCTTTCAGAGTTCACGGGATGCTGGGAGTTGTAGTTTAAAAATATCTTACAGTGATTATACTGATTATATATCAGTCTCCATACGAAGCTTACAATCTAAGGTCCAAATTATCCTTCTTGTTGGGAGGCAACTGTATGCCCAGAGCAAACGCATGTATATACAGGGAGAACATACAAACTCCTAGCAGGAACCCAGCCAGACAGCAGAGCTAACCATCCATACCGAGGGCACCCATACACTTGCAACATCTACTTATATTTACTTTTGAATGTAAACACTATTTGCTGCCAGGGAAGACAGGACGTCTGTTATTAATGAAGAGTTTATTTACACTGCAGGCGGGGGTAATGGCCTGTGACTTGGAGCCACACAGACTGAAGAAATGTTTTGATCATTCCATACACAGCAGTGTTTGCATTGCTGATCTAATGTGAGGCTTCCTAACGGGGCTTGGGGCTTCCTTAATGGGGCTCGCGGCTTTCTTATGGGGCTCGAGGCTTTCTTATTGCTGATCTAATGTGTGGCTTCCTTATGGGGCTCGGGGCTTCCTTAATGGGGCTTGCGGCTTCCTTATTGCTGATCTAATGTGAGGCTTCCTTATGGGGCTCGGGGCATTCTTATTGGGCTCGTGGCTTACTTATGGGGCTCGCAGCTTACTTATTGCTGATCTAATGTGAGGCTTCCTTATTGCTGTTATAATGTGAGGCTTCCTTATGGGGCTCGGGGCTTCCTTATTGCTGATCTAATGTGGGGCTCGGGGCTTCCCTATGGGCTTTGGGGCTTCCTTATGGGGCTCTGGCTTCCTTATTGCTGGTCTAATGTGAGACTTCCTTGTGGGGCTCAGGGATTCCTTATGGGGCATGGAGCTTTCTCATCCTCATGGCAGAAAATACAGGTATTTATAACAGCCTGAAAGTGAAATATGCAGGTTACTGAGACCATGGGGCTACACATCTTAGCTATGAGGAAAGACTGGCCAAATTGGGGATGTCCATGCTGGAGAAGAGGCGCTTAAGGGGTGATATGATAACTATGTATAAATATATAAGGGGATCATATAATAATCTCTCTAATGCTTTATTTACCAGTAGGTCTTTCCAGCTGACACAAGGTCACACATTCTGATTAGAAGAAAAGAGGTTCCACCTAAATATTTTGAAGGGGTTTGTTACAGTGAGAGCTGTGAAGATGTGGAATTGTCTCCCTGAATCAGTGGTACAGGCTGATACATTAGATAGGTATAAGAAGGGGTTGGATGGTGTTTAGCAAGTGAGGGAATACAGGGATATGGGAGATAGCTCATAGTACAAGTTGATCCAGGGACTGGTCCCATTGCCATTTTGGAGTCAGGAAGGAATTTTTCCCCCTCTGAGGCAAATTGGAGAGACTTCAGATGGTTTTTTTTGCCTTCCTCTGGATCAACTGGCAGTTAGGCAGATATAATAATAAAAAAAAAAAAAAGTTGAATTTGATGGACGTGTGTCTTTTTTCAACCTTACTCACTATGTTACATATATGTGCAGTTTTCAATCTCTTTATGTATGGGGGGGGGGGGGGCACGGTACAATGGTGCACTGGAGTCTTTGTGTATTCTGGTTTCCTCCCACACTCCAAACACACACAGGCATGTTAATTAATAAAACTGCTCCTAGCGTGTGTGACTGTGACCTCAGATTGTAAGCTCCACTGGGGCAGGGGCTGATGGGAACAGTTGAAATTACTGGTTGAAATTGCCATATCAGTGCTGTACAGATAGATCCTGACACAGGCTAGAAAGAAAAGGACCTACTTGGAGTCCCTTGTGTCTGGCACATCTCTGTGGTAGCCAAGTCTATTGCTGATTAACAGATTGAAGGCGTGCTTCTGGTATCCAACGTCTCGCACATCCTGATCTTGTTCATTGAATATCATGCCTGAAAGAGAACTTGTAAGGGTTAAATCACATGTAAGGGAGCTAAGCATGGAGGACTGGTATCACAGAATACGGTATAGCCCGAGCAGTCACAAGCTTGCCTGTATTTAACCATAGAGCATATTAGCGCTGCTGTCACTTTAAGCCTAGTGCAAAACACGTCTCACTGGTGGATTCCATAGTGAGGGTGAGTAGTAGCAGATGAGAGCGCAATAGTCTGCCCAATTAGCAGTCACTTGCAGAAGAATGTCTGTATTTCTCTGTAGCATCTGTGCTACATCTGCCGTATATTCCGTGCTGGGCCTTTATAGATTTATTGGCGGCATAAGGATTTAATGGATTTTATATAAAGCAGATGGGGAGGTCAAACCAGGGATGTGAATAGTTGGGGGTTATGGACAGTATATAGATGACTTTTGCTGGGGTCGCCCAACAACTAGGAGAAAGACACAGTAGTCTGGTTATGTTTTTCTGTCCCTTCCTGCACTGCTGATTCCGACTCTTGAAAATGTAGCAGAATTCAGCCTTTCTGATTCTCCAGGGGTCTGTCACTGGTTCTGCTTCCAAAGTAAGAATCACCAGGACGAATAATAGAAAGGGACAGAATTTTCTTCTGGGTCAGCTAGAACGTAGGTCAGATTTTCAGAAAAATGCTGAACCTAATGGACGCTGGCTGTCTCTCACATCTCCAGGAGACCCCCATGCACTTGCTTCAAAGTCAACAACCACAATAGGCTTGCGCTCTACTTGCCCTTTAGTCTCAACAGGCTGGTTATACATTGGCTGTTCTTATTCTCTTATCTGCACGATCACACGGAAGAGGTGCAAGAACATTGGATGGAAAAGACGGAGAAGATTTTTGGCTTTTTATAAACCAATTCAGCTGCTGGGATCAGAGCAGGACTTTGCGCAGCACCAATCACAAAAGGGTTATGATGCAAGCAGTATATCAATTTGCAATTGGTTTTCATTTTTGTATTATTTGTGGATTTTGAGTTATTTAGCCTTTTATTCCGCAGCTCTCCAGTTTGCAGTGTCAGCCATCCGGTTTCTAGGGTCCAAATTATCCTAGCAACATGCACCGATTTTTAAAAAGAGACTGGAATATGAATAGGAGAGGCCTGAATAGACAGATGAGTAATAAAAAGTAGCAATAACAAAACATTTGTAGCCTTACAGAGCATTTGTTTTTAGATGGGGTCAGTGACCCCCATTTTAAAGAGTCAGAGGAAGGCAAATAATTCAAAAACAATATAAAAAAAAATAAATAATGAAGACCTATTGAAAAGTTGCTTAGAATTGGCCATTCCATAACATACTAAAAGTTTACTTGAAGGTGGATCACCCCTTTAACAGGAGAAAGCGGATAGTTGATGTTATTGTGGTTTTACTGCTCTGCTTGAAAGGCTCAGACTGGCAACAGGTAACATATTTGGATTTTAACCAATGGGTAAAGAGGGCGGATCTGAACCCAAGTAAGAGGAAAAGCTGCAGCCCTTCTCCCTTCATATTTACACCCCCTATGACAATTAATCATGAAATAATGAGTATTTTGTGGGTTTGAACCCTCCAACATACAGGCAAGTCATTTAGCTCCTCATGTGCACCTGACTGACTGTGGGAATGGGACATTAGACTGTAAGCTCACTAGGGCAGAGACTACATCACTGGGGAATACGTTAGTGCTATACAAGCAATAACGGGAGAGGGGCACACAAAGATAATGTTTATGGGTTTCGGATAAAAAGAAAAAAATATTCTTCTTTAGGTCCCTCACCTGCAGCTATACAATTGTCATAGGGACTCTTCTAGGGAATTTCACTGCATTCAAAGGGACACAGCTTGGGTCATTGGGGGGTCACTGACCCTGCCAATCAAAAAAAGCAGATTAACTCTCAGTTGCATTGTCAGCCTGTATCCTGTGGGTAGGGCCAAGAAATAGACCTTCATATGGGTTGCATTAGTGCCCACATGACTTTACCAAAGAACGCAGCAATTCAGTGTCTCACCCAATTCCGGGGAGAGATCGGCGTTGGCTTCGGCCTTGGTTTCCAGCTGATTTCCATTGAGGCCCTGGTGAGAGGCGATGGGCTGCCCGGCGGAGTCCCTGGAGAGGCGAGGGTAGATTTTTTTAGGGAGAGGCTTATAGGGCTCCAACCCCTTGATGGGCACATGTCTGACGCCTTGGGTTTCCTCACTGAAGTTAAAGTAGATGAAAAGGAGAAGCGTCCAGGTCACAGACGTGAAGAGGCAGCCATAGCAGAAACAGCGAAGTGCGGCGCTGCCCATCCTCCCCCTAGCATCGTCCTGGCAACATCCTCAGTTCCCTGAAAAAACATGTCACATTAATAAATCATTGTTGGAACAAATCAGACAGTCTTGTACATATAGGGGGGGGGGAATAAGGTGAGAGTCCTGCCCCCGTCTCCAGCCAACTCTCAGCAACCCTGGCAAATATTCAGCTGCTCAAGGTCTCAGGGAGTTGCTGTACATAAAGAAGGCCCCACTGTTATAAGCCACAAAGCAGTAAATAGGAGGGGAGCAGCTCTGTGCAGTTTAGTTGCACAACTCCTGGCTCTGATGAAGGATTCTGGGAAATGTAGTTCTCAAAGGCTTCAGTGCCACCCACTTCCTGTTCCTGAGCACCACATACACCGCAGTGCCTCTTGCAAAGCAGATTCCTATGCGTGATAAAGCCCCTTACACGTAATATGTGCCCCGGGTACGTCTGTATACAAGCCTGACGCCCCTATACACAAGCCTGACACCCCTATACACATATACACAAGCCTGACGCCCCTATACCCAAGCCTGACACCCCTATACACATATACACAAGCCTGACGCCCCTATACCCAAGCCTGACACCCCTATACACAAGCCTGACACCCCTGTATACAAGCCTGACACCCCTATACCCATATACACAAGCCTGACGCCCCTATACACAAGCCTGACGCCCCTATACACAAGCCTGACGCCCCTATACACAAGCCTGACGCCCCTATACCCATATACACAAGCCTGACGCCCCTATACCCATATACACAAGCCTGACGCCCCTATACCCAAGCCTGACGCCCCTATACACAAGCCTGACGCCCCTATACACAAGCCTGACGCCCCTATACCCATATACACAAGCCTGACGCCCCTATACACAAGCCTGACGCCCCTATACCCATATACACAAGCCTGACGCCCCTATACCCAAGCCTGACGCCCCTATACACATATACACAAGCCTGACGCCCCTATACACATATACACAAGCCTGACGCCCCTATACACAAGCCTGACGCCCCTATACACAAGCCTGACGCCCCTATACACATATACACAAGCCTGACGCCCCTATACACATATACACAAGCCTGACGCCCCTATACACAAGCCTGACGCCCCTATACACATATACACAAGCCTGACACCCCTATACACAAGCCTGACGCCCCTATACACAAGCCTGACGCCTCTATACACATATACACAAGCCTGACGCCCCTATACACATATACACAAGCCTGACGCCCCTATACACAAGCCTGACGCCCCTATACACATATACACAAGCCTGACACCCCTATACACAAGCCTGACGCCCCTATACACAAGCCTGACGCCCCTATACACATATACACAAGCCTGACACCCCTATACACAAGCCTGACGCCCCTATACACAAGCCTGACGCCCCTATACACATATACACAAGCCTGACGCCCCTATACACATATACACAAGCCTGACGCCCCTATACACAAGCCTGACGCCCCTATACACATATACACAAGCCTGACGCCCCTATACACAAGCCTGACGCCCCTATACACAAGCCTGACGCCCCTATACACATATACACAAGCCTGACGCCCCTATACACATATACACAAGCCTGACGCCCCTATACACAAGCCTGACGCCCCTATACACATATACACAAGCCTGACGCCCCTATACACAAGCCTGACGCCCCTATACACAAGCCTGACGCCCCTATACACAAGCCTGACGAACCTATACACATATACACAAGCCTGACACTGAGCTACACAGACAACTGGGCTTCACAGATACCTGCAGCAGCGACACTCCCCGCCAGACCCCCGCTCCACAAAGGACACACAAACACAAACACACCGGCAGGAGTCTCGACAATCCCGTCTGTATCGTTACCTGAGCCCCTGCGACAGCGCGACTCGTATTTACTGCAAGCCCCGCCCTCTCCGTGACGATCAGTGTGGGACGGCCCCCGCCAATGACGTTCTATAGTAGAACCCCGCCTCCCTCGTGACGCGTAATTAAAGAGCCCGAGCCTTATGAGAAGCAATTGCTAGTGAGCTGTTAGTGTAGAGCTCATTGTGTAATGGAACACAGAGGTTCAGTCACACAGGCGAATGTTTATCTGCAGACCCAATAGCTCTCCATGAGGCAAAACTTTGTAACCCATGGCAACCGCCCAGTATAAAGGGTTAGATCTGTGGCAAAAATGAACGTGTAATGGACTTTAAGTGACCTGCAACGGTCTGATAACCTGGGCCTTTCTATAAGCTTTGTGTGGCCTCATAGATCTGCTCCCTGTCCCTCATGTGACTCCATCATTGTCACTACCAGGTCCCAACTAGAGTTGCCATCTTCTCCGGCCTTCCTATATATTTATCTTTATTCCCTATTAATAACATTGGGATCACTGACCTTCCTATATATTTATCTTTATTCCCTATTAATAACATTGGGATCACTGACCTTCCTATATATTTATCTTTATTCCCTATTAATAACATTGGGATCACTGACCTTCCTATATATTTATCTTTATTCCCTATTAATAACATTGGGATCACTGACCTTCCTATATATTTATCTTTATTCCCTATTAATAACATTGAGATCACTGACCTTCCTATAGATTTATCTTTATTCCCTATTAATAACATTGGGATCACTGACCTTCCTATAGATTTATCTTTATTCCCTATTAATAACATTTACATACCTCCCAACTGTCCCTTTTTCGGAGGGACAGTCCCTCTTTTGACAGCTCAACCCGCAGTCCCTCATTTGTACTGGAAAGTCCCTCTTTTCTCTGCACTGAACAGCCAGAAAAATAAACAAAGTTTCTCACTTAATTGGCTTTTAGCAGAGAGCCCAGAACAGCTAACAGGTGCAAATAAGATACTTTGTAACAATTTTGAGACACAAAAACACAGTTTAGATAAGGAGAAATATTTTCAAACTTTCATAACCTGCCAAATTTTGTAAAACGAACATGGTAATTGGGGGGTGTGACCACATAAAGGGGTGTGGTCAAAAAATTGCTGCGCTACGTGCGGGAAAAATTTTTTTTGTCCCTCTTTTTACTTCCAAAATGTTGGGAGGTATGCATTGGGATCACTGGCCTTCCTATATATTTATCTTTATTCCCTATTAATAACATCGGGATCACTGACCTTCCTATATATTTATCTTTATTCCCTATTAATAACATTGGGATCACTGACCTTCCTATATATTTATCTTTATTCCCTATTAATAACATTGGGATCACTGACCTTCCTATATATTTATCTTTATTCCCTATTAATAACATTGGGATCACTGACCTTCCTATATATTTATCTTTATTCCCTATTAATAACATTGGGATCACTGACCTTCCTATATATTTATCTTTATTCCCTATTAATAACATTGGGATCACTGACCTTCCTATATATTTATCTTTATTCCCTATTAATAACATTGGGATCACTGACCTTCCTATATATTTATCTTTATTCCCTATTAATAACATTGGGATCACTGACCTTCCTATATATTTATCTTTATTCCCTATTAATAACATTGGGATCACTGACCTTCCTATATATTTATCTTTATTCCCTATTAATAACATTGGGATCACTGACCTTCCTATATATTTATCTTTATTCCCTATTAATAACATTGGGATCACTGACCTTCCTATATATTTATCTTTATTCCCTATTAATAACATTGGGATCACTGACCTTCCTATATATTTATCTTTATTCTCTATTAATAACATTGGGATCACTGACCTTCCTATATATTTATCTTTATTCCCTAAATGGTTGTAGAAGGTTCCCATAGGCTAACATAGCACTTCGGCAGTTTAATTTAGCAAAGTATCGAAGTCGAAGTTTTTTTAAAGAGACAGTACTTCAATTATAGAATGGTCGGATATTCAAACGATTTTTACTTCAAATCGAAGTCGAAGTAAATTCGAAGTCGTAGTATCCTATTCGATGGTCAAAGTATCCAAAAAATGACTTCGAATTCACTTTCGACCCTTGATATATCTGCCCCTTAAAAA
This sequence comes from Xenopus laevis, assembly GCF_017654675.1. Classification (NCBI taxonomy): domain Eukaryota; kingdom Metazoa; phylum Chordata; class Amphibia; order Anura; family Pipidae; genus Xenopus; species Xenopus laevis. Next base: position 9,003,489 of record NC_054382.1, on the reverse strand, counting down.
ATCACGAATTTTTCAGAATTTATTAAAGCCAGAGGATGGAAAATTCTGAATCTGAAAATCTGGCATCTCAGATCTGTCGAGGTTGCATATAAGTCAATGGGAGAAGTCCTAATGATTTTTTGATGTGCACTGGATTTCGTGCAATATGAGTTTTCAGGTGAAAATTCCAAAAAATTTGTGAAAATCTGGTGAAATATCCAAAACATTTGTGAAAATCATATAAAATATCTGAAAAAATTGTGAAAATCTGATTTTTTTGTCCCACAAAGCAAATTTTCGGGAAAAAACCCAAGCAGGTTTGATTGGAGTTTGTAGCAGAAAATATTGAGATCAATTCGGACTTTGATAAATAACCCCCTAAAAGTTACCTATAGGTCATGCTGATTGTTTTTTCCTGAGAGGTTTGTTTTTGAAAGTAATTTGTTAGTTGAAGTTCCTAAACCTGACTGTTTTGCCAACCTGACTGTCACATCTCAGCCTGTCAGTTAAAGTTTCTAATGCTAACGGACTCCTGCTGCACAAATATGGCAGCCCCCTCATAAGCGATCACAGGAGTCAGACAGGTAATGTAAAAGCTTTGGGCAAATACTTTATGGCAAAATCATAAAAAGCATGCAAAGTCAGTTGTATGGTAGATGTAAAAAAAGGTTACATTTCTGGTGTTAGTATCTTTTTAAGGTGAAGTGCCCCTTTAATTGTACAGTTAGGCCCATGAATATTTGGACAGACAGTTTTTTGCTAATTTTGGTTCTGTAGAATATGGAGAAGCCGCACACCACACACTCCCAAAGGTTCTTATCCTGGTGCCCAGTGATAGAGGAATCGGCAGCCTCACAACAAGGGTAAGAAGAATTTCACCGGCACACAGGAATTGTAGTAGCAGGGCAAGCCCTTGCAATTTTATTATGCAGTAGTGCAACGTTTCGGGGTAAGCGTAAGGTTGCGAAGTTGCGCTAGTGTAAATTCGCCAAGCAAAGCGAAGTTACGCTAGCGATGGTTAATTTGCATACGGCGCCAAATTGAAGTTACAATGGAGGAATATGTAGCAGCACTACACAAGCCTGGAAAACCTTCAAAACATCAAATAAAATGTTTATTTTGTCCTACACATGTGCCTTACATGGACTATAAGGTGCCATGAGTTAGGAAATGTAGGGGGGAAGGAGGGGAGCCCCAAAAAAATTTTTGATCTTTTTCAGCCTATCACCCATAAAAAAGAAAAAACGCCAGCGTTTTTTGGGACTTAGAAAATTTTTTAACTTTTTTTGAAGCAATCCCTATCTACTCTATTGCACTTCGCCTGGTCTGAGGTGGCGAAGGAAGTCTGGCGTAAAAGGTAGCGTTCAGAAAAATGCGCACGTTAGTGAATTTGCATAGTTACGTCCGTTGCGCAAATTCGCCAGGTGCAAGGGTGCGAAGTAACACTAGTGAATTTACGCCAGCGTCCGAATCAAGGAAAATGCGCTACGCTAACGAATTAACGCTAGCGTTAGGCGCTTCGTCCTTTAGTGAATTTGCCCCTATATGTTTCACAATTTCTCTTGTTGATTTCTTCTCCTGAGCCATTTGTAGCGCTGGCTCATTTCTACTGGACTTTTGTGGCGTCTCAGGGCTGAGAGCTGCAGGTTTTTGTGCGGGGCGTAAAGAATTACAAAAGTCACATTTTTTCTATTTTTAGAGGTGAATGACGCAAAGGAAATACTTTTACTATTTTGATGTTATATCTTTAAATAAAGTCCTTTAACTGCATAAACACTGTCCTCTGTCTCGATTTTTTTTATACAGACTGTGCTGATTTAAAGAAAAAGTCATTGCCTTTTGTTGCATTAGAGGCAGTTGCGTCGCAGTCAAGAATTGCTCCTAAATCATATATTTCGATATGTTGTTGAGAGAAGAAATGTAACTAAATTTGCCATTGATCCTTATTACAGGTATGGGATCCTTTATCCAAAAACCCACTATCCAGAAAGCTCTGAATTACGGAAAGGCCAATTCCAATAGGGGCAAATTTACTAACGCATCGCAGCCTTCGCCGCTCTTCGCCAGGCAAAGTTTCGCCAGGGTGCCGCTAATTCACTAAAATCCAAAGTTGCGCTCAGGGAGGCAAAAGGTAGCGAAGTTGTGCTAGCGTTAATTCGTGAAGCAGAGCGAAGTTACGCTAGCGATGGCTAATTTGCATACGGCGCCAAGTTAAAGTACAATGGACGTATATGTAGTAGCAAATACATTACACTACACAAGCCTGGGAAAGCTTCATAAAACAAAATTTACTAACGGGCTGCTCAACATTGCCACCTGCTGTTCATTCCACATGCTTTTGCTCTCTATTCATTTCCGTGGCGTTTATAGAGGGTTTAGTAATGTGTCACTTTCATGAATTGATAATTATGCCCCTCAGAATTGAGTAGAACTGAATTTCACTCTTTGATAAATAAGCCCCAAGTGAGAGCTAAGCAAACAATGGACACAGGACTCAACAACCTTACACTAGGGGACAAATTTATCAAGGGTTAAATTTTAGAATTTTCGAAATTCGAATTAAGAAAAACCAACCGAAATGTATTTTTAAAAAAAAATCGAAGGTTTTTTTTTGCCTGGTGAATAGTCTGTATTCGTTCGAATTCGAATCATATGAATCAAAGTAATAGCGCATTTGATCGAATCCGAATCAAAGTTTTTTTCAGTGACTCCGAATAGGTTCTAGGAGGTCCCCCATAGGCTAAAACAGCAATTCGGCAGGTTTTAGATGGCGATTGGTCGAAGTTGAATTTTTAAAGAAACAGTACATGATAAGTTCTGAAATTCACAATTTTTTTCAAATTCAAATTGAATTTGGACTATTCTCAAGTCGAAGTACACAAAAATGAGCTTGATATTCGAATTTTCACTTTGACCTTTGATAAATCTGTCCCTAGTGCCTTACATGGACTATAACATATAGAAGAAATGCAGAAGGGACACAGAAATCACTTTATATTGAACGGTACGAATACAGAAAGTACTACATCCCATACCTGAACTATAACATACAGTAAATATACAGAAAGCACTACATCCCATACCTGAACTATAAACAGCATCATGTTTTTTTACTTTACAGTCAATATTGTACATTCCATTTTCAATGCAATACGTACTTAAAATAATGTGCCTGTTATAGTAAGAGACTCTGTAGGAGCATTGCTTATAGTCTGTGTATTTGCACCAGTGTTTACATGCTAGATATAGATAGATAGATAGATAGATAGATAGATAGATAGATAGATAGATAGATAGATAGATAGATAGATAGATATATGATAGATAGAGAGAGAGAGAGAGAGATAGCTAGATAGATAGATAGATAGACAGACAGACAGACAGACAGATGATAGATAGATAGATAGATAGATAGATAGATAGATAGATAGATAGATAGATAGATAGATAGATAGATAGATAATAGATATAGATAGATAGATGGATGATAGATAGATAGATAGATAGATAGATAGATAGATAGATAGATAGATAGATAATAGATAGATAGATAGATAGATAGATAGATAGATAGATGGATGATAGATAGATAGATAGATAGATAGATAGATAGATAGATAGATAGATAGATAGATAGATAGATGGATAGATAGATAGATAGAGGGATAGATAGATAGATATATGATAGATAGAGAGAGAGAGACAGACAGACAGACAGACAGACAGATGATAGATAGATAGATAGATAGATAGATAGATAGATAGATAGATAGATAGATAGATAGATAGATATAGGGATAGATAGATAGATAGATAGATAGATAGATAGATAGATAGATAGATAGATGGATGATAGATAGATAGATAGATAGATAGATAGATAGATAGATAGATAGATAGATAGATAGATGGATAGATGATAGATAGATAGATAGATAGATAGATAGATAGATAGATAGATAGATAGATGGATGATAGATAGATAGATAGATAGATAGATAGATAGATAGATAGATAGATAGAGGGATAGATAGATAGATAGATAGATAGATAGATAGATAGATAGAAAGATAGATAGATAGATGATGATGGACGGACAGACAGATAGATAGATAAATAGATAGACAGAGCTAAAAAGCCTACTCTGTTATTGAAATCATCCAAACTAGAGCAGGAACCATTAACAGACCAGTAATTGGTACATACCTCCCAACATTTTGAAAATAAAAAAATTACCATGTTAATGTTACAAAATTTGGCAGGTTATGAAAGTTTGAACACATTTCTGTGTTTTTTTTCAGTTATTAGAGTTTTGCCAATGAAGGTGAATTGCCCTTTAAGCTGTGAGTCTCACTTTCCCCAAGGGACCTGTTATCTTATATTGTTACAATTTCTTATTGTTTATCTAGAAATCGTTATCTTATCTGCTGCTGTGGCGGTTCTGGGCTCTCTGACAAAAGCAAACTTTGTTTCTTTTTCTGGCTGTTCAGTGCAGAGAAAATCGGGACTTTCCTGTACAAACGAGGGACTGCGGGTTGAGCTGTCAAAAGAGGGACTGTCCCTCTAAAAACGATAGGGATGCACCAAATACACTTTTTTGGATTCGGCCGAACCCCCGAATCCTTTGCGAAAGATTTGGCCGAATACCGAACCGAATTGGAATCCTAATTTGCATATGCAAATTAGGGGTGGTAAGGGGAAAATATTTTTTACTTCCTTGTTTTGTGACAAAAAGTCACGTGATTTCCCTCCCTGCCCCTAATTTACATATGCAAATTAGGATTCGGATTCGGTTCGGCTGGGCAGAAGGATTCGGCTGAATCCAAATCCTGCTGAAAAGGCCGAATCCCAAACCGAATCCTGGAATCCCTAAAAAACGGGACAGTTGGGAGGTATGATTGATATATACCACAGTATATAAACAATACACCTCCTGTACAGATTACCTTATACACATCAAAAAAACAAGAAAAAACATGAAAAAAGTGTAATGGAAAAGAACATAAATAGTCATAAAAGTGACAGTTTTGTGGAGGCAACAGAGGCTGCTGTACTGACATTTCTATGTGACAGATTTGCCTTGAGAAATACTCTTTGGCCATATGGCACATCTAAAAATCTCATTTTTATTAATCCAGACAGGGATTTTAATATTCAAAATGAGTTTCTGTATATGAGGTCAGATTAGCAGCACCCCAAATACATTTGCATTGAAATACATATACAATTTCACTGGGGCAAAGTTAAATGTAACCGACGGAAGGAATTAATCTCAGGACGCAATTATCTCAATTTATATTTCGGTGCCTGAATCACAGTCTCCGCTTTCCCTTTCTATTATTAACCCATTTAATCAAGCGACGGGCCCTGCAATATGCCGCCGAGCTACCGTCACCCTCGGGAGCAATTACCGTTGCCATTATAGACTTTTCAAAATCAAACGCTATTCATCAGAATTATTTGGGGATTCTTGACTTTGATACAAAGCAGAAATGAATCTCCTCCCAAAATATAATGCACCATCCCGACAGAAATAAATCTGACATTTATGGCTATTGAAATCTGACAATTTAAAAAGTGTGAAATAAGTTTTTTTATGGTTCTTGTACTCTTTTTTTTATATATTCCAGTTTGGAAAGAATGTAATAGGGGAGGAAATAATACTGAGCGATGCCGTGGCACCCAGTATGCGCTGGGCATTTAGACTGATGACAGTTTGGCGGTGCCAGTAACAAAGTACCATGGAGAATACCTACCACCATCCTTGAGAATTAAGCCCAGATATATGCCCTAACTAGTGCTGCCAAACTACAGTATGAGGCTTAGGGTGAGATTTGGGGGAAATGCCTGTATGCTGTGCTAGACATTATTGGATTGGAGCACCTTAAAGGAGAACTAAACCCTAAAAATGAATGTGGCTAAAAATTGCATATTTTATATAGTGAACTTATTGCACGAGGCTAAAGTTTCAGCTTGTCAATAGCAGCAATGATCCAGGACTTCAAACTTGTCACAGGGGGTCACCATCTTGGAAAGTGTCTGTGACACTCACATGCTCAGTGGGCTCTGATTGGCTGTTGAGAAGCTAAGCTTAGGGCTCGTCACTAATTATCCAGCAGAAAATGAGCTTCCCTGGCTGTAATATAAGCTGATGCTACAGGTTTGCTGATTATTAAATTCTGATGCTAATTGCACTGGTTTCTGTGCTGCCATGTAGTAATTATGTGTATCAATTACTAATCAGCCTTATATTGTGACATTTCTATTCTATAGGGCATATTTATCAAGGGTCGAATTTCAAATTGAAAAAACTTTGGGAAATTCGAATTCAAAAAGACCAACTGAAATTAAGTCGAAGTTTTTTTTTTTGGTCGAATGGGTCCGTTTTTGATTGAATAGGTCCTTATTCAGCCAAATTCGAATCGTACGAATCGATTAAAAATAACTTTTATTTTTCAAGTCCACCAATTGACTCCAAATGGGTTCTAGGAGGTCCCCCATAGGCTAAAACAGCAATTTGGCAGGTTTTAGATGGCGAATGGTCGAATTCAAATTTTTAAAGAGCCAGTACATGATAAATTTCTAGATTAGAATTTTTGAATATATTTGCAAATTCAAATAGAATTTGGACTATTCCCTAGTCGAGGTACACAAAAATAACTCGAAATTCTAATTTTTTTCATTCGAAAATTCACCTCGACCTTTGATAAATCTGCCCCTATGTGTATTGTATATTGTGAGTTGGTCTTTAAGCTCAGTAAGTGACAGCAGCACAGAGCATGTGCAGTGAATCAGCAGAAAAGAAGATGGGGAGCTACTGGGGCATCTTTGGAGACTTTTACTGCTAAAGGGCTGTGGTTGCCTTGGGCTGGTACAGAAGCACAAAATACAATGTAAAACATTTCTACCTACTTTAGTTACACTTTATTTCTCCTTTAAAGATCCCCCTGCCCAGATCTCACTGTGAATGATAGAAACCCATGGCTGGTGCCTGTCAGTGAGAATGGACAGACATAGTTACAAAGTAAGTAAGGTTGAAAAAAGACACACGTCCATCAAGTTCAACCTTTTAAGTCTGTATATAACCTGTCTAACTGCCAGTTGATCCAGACAAAGGCAAAAAAAAAACTCCATTTGAAGCCTCTCCAATTTGGCTCAGAGGGGAAAAAAATTCCTTCCTGACTCCAAAATGTCAATCGAATGGTCGAACCTGTGCCATTTCACTTTGCTGAAAAAATCATGAATTTACTGAAAAATTATCAAAATGGTGAAAAATTAGCGAAATTAATTGGTCAATGGGTGTAATTTTGATGCGCGACAATTTTAACAGGAGCAACAATTTTTATATGTGCAACTATGTTGTCCAAATGCATTATAGTCGATAAATTATTTTTTATTTTTCTAAGACCTGTGAGTGCTGATCCCTCTTCTTATTTGTATGACTTATGCACTGATCCCGCACCCAGGCATATTTATTTTTCTTTTTGTGAGTGCTGGCATCCCTTGGAATTTGACACATATATATATATATATATATAGTTAGGAGCACTCACGGGTGTTGTAACAAAAAGGCTTTTATTGGAGTATTACAGTCTACCGCACATCAACTCGTTTCAGTTCTCTCTGAACCGTCGTCAGGATGACGGTTCAGAGAGAACCAAAACGCGTTGATGTGGGGTAGACTGTAATACTCCAATAAAAGCCTTTTTGTTACAACACCCGTGAGTGCTCCTAACTATATCTATATGCTCTCTTCTGAAGAGCACCTGGGATTCGATTAATTGATGGTGAGTGACAGTTCAACAATATGACTATATATATATATATATATATATATATATATATATATATATATATATATATATATATATATATATATATATATATATATATATATATATATATATATATATAGGGCCAATTTTTATACACTTGCACTACTGTTAAAAATGTATACTTTCTCTCTTTTTTATTCCCATAGTATAAAGTTCTGCACTAGCCTCCTGCAAATAAACACGAGCAGCAAATCTGCCCAAACAAGTCTGTAGGCCGGTTCCATTCATTTACTGCCCTTTAGCATCACTGGGGTGGAGATTGCAAAGATTTTATATAAAAGAAAGCAGCGTGAAAAGAAGGCTTGTCACTTATTGTAGCTGAAATATGAAACACAAAAATGCACTTCTATCATTTGGCAAATATATGGCGTATTATCAATAGGGCCTGACCAGTGCTTTATACAGTGGAAGTCATCTTTAAATGAATTCTTCATATGACGTAGAGAGGGATATTCTGAGACAAATTACAATTGGTTTTCCTTTTTTATTATTTGTGGTTTTTGAGTTATTTAGCTTTGTATTCATCAGCTCTCCAGTTTGCAATTTCAGCCATCCGGTTGCTAGGAGACCCGAGCAACCAGATAGCTGAAATGGCAAACTGGAGAGCTGCTGAATAAAAAGCTAAATAACCAAAAAACCATTAATAATAAGAAATGAAAACCAATTGCAAATTGTCTGAGAATATCCCTCTCTACATCATACTAACAGTTAACACAAAGGTGAAAAACCCCTTTCATTTTAAGGTGAAAAGCCCATTTAAAGGGCATGTAAAGTCTAAAATAGAATAAGGCTAGAAATGCTGTATTTTGTATACTAAATATAAACATGAACTTACTGCACCACAAGTCTCATCAAACAAATGATTTATGCTTTCAAAGTTGGCTACAGGGGGTCACCATCTTGTAACTTTGTTATACATCTTTGCAAGACTAAGACTGTGCACATGCTCAGTGTGGTCTGGGCTGCTTAGGGATCGTCATAAACAAAGCTGCTTGAGTTCTGCATGGCTGGGAAGTAAGGCGGGGGCTCCCCCTGCTGTTCATGAGTATGATTGTTTCCCTGCAGAGCAGTTAGGGACCGTCTGACAATTCCTATCCACAGCAGTAAATGAAGGGAGAATTTCACTGCATACAGTCAGGTTTCTTATAAAAACGGTACATATTTTTTAATTAAAGTATATTGGAGATAGGTTTCTTTTTCATTAAAGAAAGTAAAAATGGGATTTTATTTTTTTGCCTTTACATGCCATTTAAGAGACACTGTAGCTTTAGGCAGTATCAGTATTATTCATATTTAGGGAATTGCAGGTACTTGTTGTACCATGTTTGCCAGTAGAAATGTTACAGGGAAACCCTTTTGAAATAAAAAGTAACAAAGTGGTATAAAGGTGACAGATTTATTGGCTGACTAAGATAATCATAGCAAGCTTTCAGAACACACAAAGGCCCATTTACAGTATCAAAATCCGAAATCAATCTCATTATTTTCTGAAAAATACTCAGACAAAATCCGCACAGTTTTTTCCCCCTTACTTATCAATACATTTTCCTTAAAATTTCCTGTGCGGGGAAAAAAAACCCAAAAAATCGTGAAAAAAACGAATCATACTAATTTTTTACGGATTTTCCACCCGAAAACCATGAAACCGTTGGATTATTGCACGAAACCCAGCGCAGATGAAGATATCTTCGGGACGTCTCCCATTGACTTATATGCAGCCTCGGCAGGTCTGAGGTTTTTTTGATTATGATTTTTTCTTTCCTCGCGGTATAATAAATGCCCAAAAAAATTGTGGGTTTTTTTTCCACGAAAAATTCAGTTTTTAAAGTAAAAAAACATGACATTTTTGGGTTTTAATAATTTATAATTAACCCCCTACGTTCCTTTAGTAACCAGCTTGAAAAAGGAACTAAAATGTTCTGAAAACTTGCTATGATTATCTTAGTTAGCCAATAAATCCATACCTCCCAACTGTCCCTTTTTCGGAGGGACAGTCCCTCTTTTGACAGCTCAACCCGCAGTCCCTCATTTGTACTGGAAAGTCCCTCTTTTCTCTGCACTGAACAGCCAGAAAAAGAAACAAAGTTTCTCACTTAATTGGCTTTTAGCAGAGAGCCCAGAACAGCTAACAGGTGCAAATAAGATACTTTGTAACAATTTCGAGACACAAAAACACAGTTTAGATAAGGAGAAATATTTTCAAACTTTCATAACCTGCCAAATTTTGTAAAACAAACATGGTAATTAGGGGTGTGGCCACAGAAAAGGGTGTGGTCAAAAAGATTTTTTGTCCCTCTTTTTACTTCCAAAATGTTGGGAGGTATGAATAAATCTATCACCTTTATACCACTGTGTTATTTTTTATTTTAAAAGGGTTTCCCTGTATCAGGGGCTGAAGGCGTCAGAGCAAGGGTTGGGCTGGGAAACCACTACAGCAGCGACACCTACTGGTACAAATGCTGTATTGCGCTGAAAAGCTTTGCAAAAAGTCATTGCGCAACTGGTGACAGTCAGATATTAACATGGGGCAGATTAAAGGAGCGCAAGGCAGCGCCCACCCGGGGTGTTAGGGAAGCTCTTCTTGCAGTTGGTCTGATTGCTGGTATATGTTATAAATATATAATCAGTGGCGGAACTAGATATAACTGGGTCCCACAGCAGATTATTAACCTTCCTTTTGACCAGTTTTACCTTTTATTTATTTAATTTTGTATATGAATTATGACCTCATGGGGCCCCTATACCTCCCGGGGCCCCCTGCAGCCGCAGGGTCTGCTTCCTCTATAGTTACGCCCCCTGTATATAATCTGTGCAGCAGGGCTGGTATTCATGCAGCAGTCGGCATTCAGTCTGCTCCCTATGAATACACATTCCCTGTGATCTCCTAAATGCACATTCCAGCGCTTGCCCATTGCGTTAGCCTGACTTGCAATGTGCTTCCTGTTTGGCTGCTTTAGTGAGAGCGCAGGCTCCACCCCTCTGTCAGAGAGACAGCTCTGCTGCTGCCCTCTCTTGTGTGAGTGTGTGTGAGAGTGTCTGTGTCTGTGTGAGAGTGTGTATGTGTGGGATTTGCACACAGACTCCTGAGCTGATTATCAGGCTGCACGCTGATCCCCCAGCAGGGCTCTCTCCTACCCTACAGCAGAGAGGACATTTAAATTCTCAGCAGAGGGACATTTAAATTCTCAGCAGAGGGACATTTAAATTCTCAGCAGAGGGACATTTAAATTCTCAGCCCAGGGGTGTGGAGCAGCCAACATGTTGCTCACGGTGCCTATGGGACCTCTCTGAAGCCTGGGGATCACTTTGAGGGTCGGACACAAGTCACCCAACCAACTGGGCACATCCACCTATTTTTGTTTTTTTTAGCGTGTGTCACCGCTAGTATTTTGGTGGTGGGGAGGGTGTCCTACAAGTTTTTGTTTAAGGCTTGTGCTGCTGGTGGAGGAGTTCGGAGCATGGGAAGTACAGTCATGGACACCAAGAAGAAAAAGGATCTGCCCAGGAAGCCCTCCAGCCAGAAGAAGAAGATGCTGAGAGTCCACATCCCTGTAAGTAGCTGATGGGAGGGTGTCACACCTGTGTGTGTCCTGTGCAACTGTCACACATCTGTCTGATTCTATAGCTGATCTGCATCCCATCAACTATGGTACACGGCAAATCTGGCTTGGGCTGAGGGTTTCTCATAGTTATTGCACTTTTATATATGTTATATGCCTGTTTTTTGGGCTGGTGCACTAAAAACCCCATAATCCCTAGCCAGCCAATAGTGGGTTTTGAAGACCAGCCATAGAGAAAATTGTCCTCTTTACACTGAGATGCAAAGACTGATTAGCTGGACCTCTGCAGGTTTGGCAGTACTACAACTACACAGACTGCTGAGGATACTGGGAGTTGCAGTTTATCATGGCCAGTGTGATAGACAAACCCATAAAGATATAGTACAGAGAAAGAGGGAAATATTCTTAGCACTGTTAAACGTGTTTTGCTCTATGGTTGTTATGATCACGGACCCCTAGCAACTAGAGAGCATATCTCCTGGGAGGCTAGATCCTTATTGCTTAATATTGCTTCTGCCAGTCACACATAAACATGGTTACTATGTTCCATGGACCTAGCAACCAAGGCCTTGAGAAAAACCCACAGCACATATTGCAATGTCATGGGCTGCATCCTACCAACCTCCCCTTTAAAGGGGTTGTTCACTTTTAAATGAACTTTTAGTATGATGTCGAGAGTGATATTCTGAGACAATTTGGTTTTCATTTTATATTATTTGTTTTTTATTTTTTCATCTTCTTTTTAAAAAATCGTTTCCTCGCCTATTTGTTTTAACTTTCTTTTCTATCTTCACACAGAGTTATTTAGCTTTTTATTCAGCAGCTCTCCAATTTGCAATTTCAGCAGTCTGGTTGCTAGGGTCCAAAATACCCTAGCAACCGTGCATTGATTTAAATGAGGGACTGGAATATGAATAGGAGAGGCCAGAATAGAAAGATGAGTAATAAAAAGTAGCAATAACAATAATTCTGTAGCCTTACAGAGCATTTGTTTTGTTTTTAAGATGGGGTCAGTGACCCCCATTCGAAAGTTGGAAAGAGTGAGAAGAAAAGGGCAAATCATTATAAAACTATAGCAAATAAATAATGAAGACCAATTGAAAAGTGGCTTAGAATTTGCCATTTTATAACATACTAAAAGTTAACTTAAAGGGGAACAACCCCCTTTAAGCATAGTCAGTTTTATAATTTTAATAAAATGTCACGTATTTTGGGGCAGCCCCTGAAACTGGCATTAGTACAAGGTCCACTCTCCCTGCCCGGGATGATTTATAGGTGGAAATATCAGCCGGCGTGTGAACAAACCCATAATCCTTTACAGTGTGGCAGTTCCACTGGAGTTTTATGAGTTGTTTTGTCTTCACCGACAGCCCAGTAATAATATTTGGTTTCCAGATGAGATAGGTGCTGTATGCATGAGCGATTTCCCTATTTACAGGCCAGAAATGGACCCTCTGCCCCCTAAATAGACTTCTAAATAAAGGCTCCCTTGCACAGATAGCTTCCCCTTTAACCCCTTGCTGTCCAATGACCCCGGCCAAGCCTCTATGCTGCTGGACCCATAGACACTGGAGCACATTGTGGCCTAGCGCTGCACCCCTCTCCTTTAAAAAACAAATAACACACCCACAGAAGCCTCAAGCAGGAAATAATGCTCTGATGTTGTTATGTCAGCGATGCTTCTATCATCCTGAGGGCAGAGAAGGGAGTTCACCAAAATGTAGACATTAGCCAGTGTGTTATTGTTGTGGTCGCTGTGCAGGGGCAGAACAAACTACAACTCACAGCTGGTGGCTGTCACAGAGCATGCTGGGAGGTGTAGTTTAGCAATTCAATACAAAACTAGAATCATTTCTCTTTCATATATTTTCCTACAATACTTCCCCTTTAGGTATACAGAGTGCTATCAATTATTTTCCTTATTCTCATGCTTGTGAGATGGTTCATTCGGCAGTGAGTAAGGATGCTACTATTATTGGCCTCCGGAGGGGGCTCTTGCCTTACAGCTATTCAGTGTGGGCTCCTCTTTTGAGCAATGATGGCTGATAGTGTTTATATGTAGAAACACAGGATTTCCTGGCCGAGGATAAGCTATAGGGCTCAAATACTTGGTTTATGTTTAGATGTGATTGACAGCAGCCTTAGAGCAATATATCTGGACACCATAACCTTGTTTGGAACTTAAAGGATAAAGCTTTATAGGGAAAATTCTATATACTTTTCTTTTCCACCTTTGCTGTTTTTGTAAAGTATATGTTTGGGGCTGCCATACTTGTAATCACATGTCATCACATGGAAAAGACTTTGCCATAGACTGGTATAATGTTTAGTTGGCTTTCTGAGCTTCCCCCATATGCCAAAGCTGTATTTCACTCAGCAACACCTGTAGTAAAGTAAGCCTATAGTAACAGTAGGATAATAGTCTCTGGGAAGGGAGTGTGACTGTGGGATAGCAGGTATAGTAGGGAGAGATGGTGCCTATAGTAACAGTGGGATAATAGTCTCTGGGAAGGGAGTGTGACTGTGGTATAGCAGGTATAGTAGGGAGAGATGGTGCCTATAGTAACAGTGAATAATAGTCTCTGGGAAGGCGAGTGTGACTGTGGATAGCGAGGTATAGTAGGAGAGATGGTGGTCTTATAGTAACAATGGGATAATAGGTCTCTGGGAAGGGAGTGTGGACTGTGGGATAGCAGGTATAGTAGGGAGAGATGGTTGTCCTATAGTAAACAGTGGATAATAGTCCTCTGGGAAGGGAAAGTGTGGACTGGTGGGAATAGCAGGTATAGTAGGGAGAAGATTGGTGCCTATAGTAACAGTGGATAATGGTCTCTGGGGAAGGGGAGTGTGATGCTGGGATAGCAAGGTTATAGTAAGGGAGAGATGGTGTCCTATAGTAACAGTGGGATAATAGTCTCTGGGAAGGGAGTGGTGACTGGTGGTGATAGCAGTATAGTAGGGGGGCCTATAGTAACAGTGCGGAAATAGTCTTCTGGAAGGGAGGGACTAGTGATAGAGCTATAGTAACAATGGGGATAATAGTCTCTGGAAGGGAGTGTGACTGTGGATAGCAGGTATAGTAGGAGAGATGGTGTCTATAGTAACAGTGGATAATAGTCTCTGGGAAGGGAGTGTGACTGTGGGATAGCAGGTATAGTAGGGAGAGATGGAGCCTATAGTAACAGTGGATAATAGTCTCTGGGAAGGGAGTGTGACTGTGGGATAGCAGGTATAGTAGGGAGAGATGGTACCTATAGTAACAGTGGATAATAGTCTCTGGGAAGGGAGTGTGACTGTGGGATAGCAGGTATAGTAGGGAGAGATGGTGCCTATAGTAACAGTGGATAATAGTCTCTGGGAAGGGAGTGTGACTGTGGGATAGCAGGTATAGTAGGGAGAGATAGTGCCTATAGTAACAGTGGATAATAGTCTCTGGGAAGGGAGTGTGGCAGGTATAGTAGGGAGATAGTAATACATTGTATGAGCACGAATACTCCCCAAAAGGCAATACTGTTCTTCACTGAATTCTGATGCAAGAGAAATGTGACAGTGGATAAGGATAGAAAGTTGAATGTAGTTATAAAGACTACCGTTAGTACAATATGTTAGTATATATGTTCCCTGTGCATTAAACACAAATCACATATTATTGAAATAATCATAATTCAGGTAATTTTATTAGCATTGAATTGTCTTTTGCAGCCCCAAACTTGACATTCCTTTCTTATTTTCTGTTGTTGTTCATTTTCTGTAATTCCTCCAAACCTTCCCTGGAACAAACCCAAATGCTTTCAATCTGGCGTTATCTCCCTGTAATTGTGCAACAAATACTTTGAGCAAGTACAAGTGCTGTGTGTGTTGCAATGGGGACAGTCTGTGTTTTGGCAGGTGCTAAAACCTACATACCTGTGTGCAGCTACAAATTGCCATTCCGGTAGTAAAAGGCTCCTTTTATACTCAGTGTTTAGTAAACAGAAGGGTTTAATGACCATGAAATCATTTTCTGCAAACACTGAGGATGACGGCCGCATTCAGACGGCTGATTATTCCTACATACGGCAGAGCCGGAGCTGTTCTCAATAGAGGGCTCTCTGCCTTGGGGCATTTATAATTGGTGATTCATGATGAAGAAAAACTATTGTAAAACAAACAAATATTAAATAATAACAAATGCATAATACCAAAATTCGCTGTCGGTATGGGACCTGTTATCCAGAATGCTTAAAACCTGGGGTTATCCGGATAAGGGATCTTTCTGTCTACTAGAAAATCATGTAAATATTAAATAAACCCAATAGGCTGGTTCTGCTTCCAATAAGGATTACACAAAAATCAGAGATCCTTTGCACTCAACCCATTATTCATATATTTAAAGGGATACTGTCATGGGAAAAAATTTTTTTTCCAAAATGAATCAGTTAATAGTGCTGCTCCAGCAGAATTCTGCACTGAAATCCATTTCTCAAAAGAGCAAACAGATTTTTTTATATTCAATTTTGAAATCTGACATGGGGCTATACATATTGTCTATTTCCCAGCTGCCCCAAGTCATGTGACTTGTGCTCTGATAAACTTCAATCACTCTTTACTGCTGTACTGCAAGTTGGAGTGATATCACCCCCTCCCTTTTCCCCCCCCCAGCAGCCAAACAAAAGAACAATGGGAAGGTAACCAGATAGCAGCTCCCTAACACAAGATAACAGCTGCCTGGTAGATCTAAGAACAACACTCAATAGTAAAAACCCATGTCCCACTGAGACACATTCAGTTACATTGAGAAGGAAAAACAGCAGCCTGCCAGAAAGCATTTCTCTCCTAAAGTGCAGGCACAAGTCACATGACCAGGGGCAGCTGGGAAATTGACAAAATGTCTAGCCCCATGTCAGATTTCAAAATTGAATATAAAAAAATCTGTTTGCTCTTTTGAGAAATGGATTTCAGTGCAGAATTCTTCCCATGACAGTATCCCTTTAAGACATTGAGACATTTTGTGCATACTGCTACTAAACAGGGATTGTTTGTCCATATATTGCAATATATTTAAGCTGAACAACTACGTCAAAGTCATCCCATATCTGGCCAGTCCTACGCTCAATTTTCATCTGATTCATTAAGAATTCAATAGCTTAATTATACGTTTTACACAGGGACTAAGTTTTACCTGCAACTTACTTGCTGCTTTCAAAGTAAAACTCCCAAACTTTGTTGCCCTTTTCCAATAAGGATTAATTATATCTTAGTTGGGATCAGGTAAAGGCTACTGTTTTATTATTGCAGCGAAAAAAGAAATCATTTTTAAAAATGTGGATTACTTGCATAACATGGAGCCTATGGGTGACCGTAATTCAGAGCTTTCTGCATAACGGGTTTCCGGATAATGGAGTTAAAAGGGGATTGAAACCACCTACAAATAAATTATTTTTTCCTAATTAATGAGATTGTGATATCAGAAATATTAAAGTTACAGTCATCAGAACTACATCTACCCTCCCTTGACTTGATAAGAATTCTGGGAACTGGTTCCCCAAAAGGACTATGTGGTCCTTTAAATCCAGCTACAGGGACAAATGTGTTGTAGGGAGCTGCTTCATCGCTTGTTGCGGTTCTGCTATTGTCTGGGTGCCAGGGAATTCCTGGAAAGGGAATGCCAATCCGTAATGGAGGTGTAGCGTCCTTCATTCCAGTCTGATGCCAGAGACGATTCAAGGCCAACGTTACAAGTACTTCACTGGGAAGCGGCCAAGACCCTCAGAAGAACAGAAGGGTTGAAAGCTGCTTTTTTTTATGGATGAAATAATATTTGCAGCAGGACAGCACAGCTCCTGCTGCAAATCGAGTAAACTGCACTGACCAAACACAAATTCTTGCAACACATGGATGGTACAAGTGTAGTACAAGTGAAGTAACAGCGGTAGAGTTGATAATTGATTTTGATAAACATTAAAAAAGCAGAAGACACTGACACACACACCAGCCCCCCCTCCCCTGGTTTCCCCCCCAGCTTTGTTCACGTTTGAAGCAGTTTGACAGCCCCGGGAGTACAGAGCATTTATGGCTTCTAGAACACTTTGTACCGCAATTGTGTATCTCTCAATGCAAAACATATACAGCAGAAGAAACTAGCGATTGCTAAATCTCTGTTACTATGGCAACACTGCGAATCATTTTTGACAATAATCGTATACATGAATAGAGAAGAGAGCAACAGTTTGTTGTACCCTGCAACTTGGGAGTTTGCAAATAAATAGCAAATATATATATATATATATACAGTATATATATTGAATAAAGTACCCCCTCTTGTAAATGATAAGGATATTATAAGTTACCTCGGAGTCTCATAAAAGTACAAGGCCGAAGGGCAGTGTTTTTATACAGGTCATGGAACTCCGAGGTAACTTCTAATATCCTCATATTTTGCAACTGGGGGTACTTTATTTATTATAATATACAAGTTTCAGTGAGTCATGTGCAGGGCCGCCATTAGAAATCACGGGTCCCCGTACAACAAAATTTTTGGGGCCGTCACGCCCAAGCCCCACCCCATATCCCGCCCACTCCACATCACAGTTAAAAGACCACTCAGACATCAGCTCCTAAACAAGTAACCCCCCCCCCCACACACAAGTTCTAAAAAGCTATTGAAGGTCAGGGCCCCCCTTATAAGTTAAAAAAAATTGGGGCCCCCAAAAAAATGTAAAAAAAAAATGTTTTTTTTTTTTTTTTAAAAAATGGTGCCAGGGCCCCCCTTATAAGTTACAAAAAAAAAATTGGGGCCCCAAAAATTTTTTTTCAAAAAATAAATTGGTGCCAGGGCCCCCCTTACAAGTAGAAATTTTTTTCTAAAGAAAATAAAAAAACATTGGTGGCAGGGGCCTATAGAATATTAAAATAATACATTGGTGGCCAGTGGATTAAAAAAAAAACACAAACTGGTGTTCAGTAGAATCGAAGGCTTCAGGACTTCAACTTTGCCTCCTTTTGTGACTTTGGGTCTTTTCGCCACTTCAGGACTTTAATTTCGGCTCCTTTCGTGACTTCGGGTCTTTTCGCCACTTCGGGACTTCGGCTTCGACTGTTTTCGTGACTTCGGGTCTTTTCGCCACTTCGGGACTTCGGCTGTTTGGCTTTTCGGCACTTCTGCATTCTACAACCGCACGGCTCGGGCGCTCGTAAGGGGGGCCGGCTCTATCAAAAATGCAGCACTGCCGGGCCCCCCTTCAGGCCCGGTACACTTGTCCCCCCCTGATGGCGGCCCTGGTCATGTGACAGCAATGACATCATCAGAACTCACCGTTTATAACTGATGACATCAGAACTAATTATTACAAGATATTCATAGCTTTTGTGTATTATATATATATATATATATAATACACAAAAGCCATGAATATCTTGTAAATTATATCCTTATAAACGGTGAGTAGTGATGTCATCAGTTATAAAAGGTGAGTATTGATGTCATGATGTCACATGAAATGTCCAAAAGAAAAAAGCCTGACGAAGGGGCGTGCCCCAGAAACGTTACTCTGCAAATAAACACACAGGGCTTGGCCCGCTTGCACTAAGTCCCGAGTGCCGGTAAATTCTTCTTTACCCATGATGTCACATGACTCTTTGAATCTTGTGTATTATAATAAATAAAGTACCCCCTCTTGTAAGATATAAGGATATTAGAAATTACCTCGGCGTTCCATGACCTGTATAAAAGCACTCGGCCTTCGGCCTTGTGTTTTTAGAAAACCAAGCTTAAAAAATCATCAAGATCAGGAGTAAAGGAAGTGTAAGACAGTTCAGATGGGTATTATTTTCAGCAAAGGAAGTGCTATGCCAATAGCTCATGGCATGGCAAAACTGATGAGTATGGTACTAAGGAATAACTAACTCAATGAAATGCTCTGTCTTCTTCTAAATTGTCTTGGGCGCCCGAAAGATGAAGCTTGATTTAATAAGACGCACAGAGCAGTTGCCGCATTGTGGAGCTAAACTCATAAAGGCTCTTCCATTACTATTTAATTACATTGTATCCCAGTTAGCGCTTTCAGCAGCTCAGTCATGTATTTCAATCCTGTCATCATGTTCTGTTTGATGAGCTGAGATGTGAGGCTTTTTGAGACAAAGGTCTATTGTTAGAAGAGGTGAAGGCACAGTTTTGTGGTGCTGGGAGATAAACAGCAATTGGAATGTGGACAGATGCAAAGTCTGATTTAATAGTGTACATAACAGACGCCTAGAATCCCACTAGCCCAGAGCTAAGCCATTATAGTCTATACAGAGAGAGTAGCTAAACCTACTATGGCCACAGCCA
Source organism: Xenopus laevis (assembly GCF_017654675.1). Taxonomy (NCBI): domain Eukaryota; kingdom Metazoa; phylum Chordata; class Amphibia; order Anura; family Pipidae; genus Xenopus; species Xenopus laevis. The sequence continues at coordinate 8,983,807 of NC_054382.1, read as the reverse complement.
TAGCTCCCCTAACTCCACCCTCATCAGCCATAGCTCCACCCCTATTTGTCTGCCCCACGTATTGGAAATGTCCTGCATAAATAGGCTCAGTGGAGATTTCTGCATGAGGTCCTACTACTGGAATTGCTGTAGAGTTCAGGGAAGTTTGCACTTTGCCACAATCATATCCTGAAAAGAAGATAAATCAAGGACACAAGTCAGTGCAGGGCCCTAAAGTTGTGGCCCTTGTCACAGAGATTATTGAAGAATAATTTCATATTCAGAATGCCCACCAAATTTAGGGACTGTTCCTGCTGAATTGTGCTTAGTACAGGGAATACCTATGCTGCCATAGTTTTATGGGATCTCTCTGTACAGACTATGAGCAAACTTAGGGGGCTGTTCCTGCTGAATTGTGCTTAGTACAGGGAATACCTATGCTGCCATAGTTTTATGGGATCTCTTTGTACAGACTATGAGTAAACTTAGGGACTGTTCCTGCTGAATTGTGCTTAGTACAGGGAATACCTATGCTGCCATAGTTTTATGGGATCTCTCTGTACAGGTAATGAGCAAATTTAGTGGACTGTTCTTGCTGAATTGTGCTTAGAACAGGGGAATACCTATGCTGCCATAGTTTTATGGGATCTCTCTGTACAGACTATGAGCAAACTTAGGGGCTGTTCCTGCTGAATTGTGCTTAGTACAGGGAATACCTATGCTGCCATAGTTTTATGGGATCTCTCTGTACAGACTATGAGCAAACTTAGGGACTGTTCCTGCTGAATTGTGCTTAGTACAGGGAATACCTATGCTGCTATAGTTGTATGGGATCTCTCTAGATAGAGATATATATATATAGAGAGAGAGAGAGAGAGAGAGAGAGAGAGAGAGAGAGAGAGAGAGAGAGAGAGAGAGAGAGATACCGGTAGGTCGATGATGAATAGATTATCGTTAGAATTAGCGTTCAGTGTAACCGGCAGTCTGACAATCTGATTGTGGAATTACATTTCATATTATAATGAGCATTTCATGCTCATCTTTCCTATAAAGCCCCTGAATATCTGCTTGTTTTAATGTTTCATTGCTTAAAGCGAATGTCGGCATCAATTTATCAGAAGCTTAATGCTGATTGGTTGCTTTGAAGGGCATATGCAGAATCTCCTCCATAGCAATATAAATATTCAGTGACCCAGCACAGACAGACTTCATGCTTTTCCTGGGCAAACAGTGTTCTATAACATTTGGCTTCTGCTAAAAACACAAAATTGTTGGGTTCTCCTGACTCATAACATCACATGCTTTATTTGTCATCTGATGTTTTCGAGTTAGTAACTGTTGTAGACCCCCCTCCATTGGTTGGTTCCTCTACGGCTGACAACGTGCCTGTGTTCTGATTGACTTTGATGTTGAATAAATTCGTGATCAGGAGATTAAATTAGGGAGGCCCTGGTCGTTCTGCCCCTGAGATACAGGTATGGGACCTGGTATCCAGAATGCTCAAGACCTGGGGTTTTCCAGATAATGGGTCATTCTGTAATTTGTTCTCCATACCTTTAGTCTACTTTAAAAAATAATTTAAACATCGATTAAACCCAATCGTATTGATTTAACTCCAATAAGGATTAATTACATCTTAGTTTGGCTCACATTCAAGGCACAGGTATGGGACCTGGGGTTTTCCAGATAAGGGATCTTTCCATAATTTGGATCTCCATACCTTAAATCTACTGTAAAATCATTTAATCATTAAATAAACCCAATAGGCTGCTTTTGCTTCCAATAAGGATTAATTATATCTTAGTTGGGAGCAAGTACAAGTTACTGTTTTATTATTACAGGGAAAAGGGAGATCATTTTTAAAAATTTGATTTATTAAAATAAAATGAAGACGGCCTTCCTGTAAATAAGACTTTTCTGGATAATGGGTTTCCTGATAATGGATCCCGTGCCTGTATTGTTTTATTATTACAGAAAATATTTCTTTAATATTTCTCATTATTTGTTTACAATGGAGTCTATGTCAGATGGCCTTCCCATGATTTGGAGCTTTCTGGATATTGGGTCACCAGATAACAGATCCCGTGCCTCTAGTGCTAAATGGTATAGATCTTTATAATGGCCTGGGTTACTGGGATTCTCCTAGGTCTCATCCTACTGGGAGATCCTCTTTTCCGACACTGGTAAACTGAGGATATTAAGTATCACCTTGGAGTTAGGGTGGCACTTTATGAGCCTGCAGGGGGGAGGGGATGGATTAGTGATGTCATAGGGTGGGACAGTGACATCACAGGGACCAGAAATGGCAGATCATGGGCTGGAAATAGGGGAATGGGTAATTATACTTTTACATTGCTGGTAAATTTCTAATACTTTTCACTAGCTGGTCATTTACTGACTCGGCTGATGAAATACAATGCTAGTGGCATCATTGCTCTGGCATACGAAAAAATATAGCCAAAAACTCACAAAACTTTATTTTGTACCATATTATTGATACTCTGTACCTCTGTGTTTTGCTTTCGCTGAAGCTCAGTTAAGTAAAGCAAAAGGTTAATAAACATTAACTAAATGCAATATTAATCAATTCCAAACAGAAATGTTATGGTGCATTGAGCAGTATTAGTTGCTTGGCAGGGGGCAGTTCCTATGACTTCAGAAATTTTCTATCTTTTTCTTGCGTCATTGCAGGAAATCAAAGAGGAACTCAGGACTTTTCAATAAAAAATCTGGGACTGCGGGTGAGTTGTCAAAATAGGGACTGCGAAAACAAGAAGAGTCACCTCGCACACCCTAGCCGCCCGAATTTTGCGAAACCTGGTGCTCGATGAAGGAGGTATTGGAGCCTCCACAACAGACAGAGAAGTAGAAAATCACCGGCACAACATGATATTTCTAGCAGGGAAACCCTTGCTCGTTTATTTGTGGATGCAACGTTTCGGGGCGTACCCCTTTGTCAAGCAAAAATAGGGACTGCCCCACAGAAAACAGGACAGTGCGTGAGATATGCGTTACATAGAGTCTGTGGCAAGGAAATAGTTAAAGCATCTTCGGATATCCCAAATATTGTTGCAGAAGTAGCTGCCACAGAGGTGAGTCTAAATAAAGTACCAGTACAGATATTGAATCCATTTTCCAGGAACCCATTATCCATAAAGCTCCAAATTACGGAAAGGCTGTCTCCTATAGACTCCATTTTATGCAAATAATCCAAATGTTTAAAAATGATTTTCTTTTGCTCTTTGATAATAAATCAGGAGCTTGATCCCAACTAAGATATAAGTAATCCTTATTGGAGGCAAAAGCAGCCTATTGGGTTATTTAAAGATTAAATGATTTTCTAGTAGATCAAGATCTTCGGGCGACTAATCTTAATCGCCGGCGGATGGCACTCGGAACGTTTCGTTTCCCGAAGTTCCCTCATGAGGAAAACATAGTTACATAGTTAGTTACATAGTTAAATTGGGTTGAAAAAAGACAAAATGAAAACCCAGCCCCATACACACACCCCTCCCTACTTTTAATTAAATTCTATATACGAACGATATACGAAGCGCTCCGAGTGCCATCCCGCTGGCGACTTAGATTCTAGCTGGTGAAGAGGCAGGTGGGGGAGATTAGTCGCCCGAAGAAAAGGCGATTTGTCGCCAGGCGACTAAATCTCCCCTAATCTTCTCGTCTGTCTCTGCCCTTAACAGACCTTGCAGGGGCCACTATTTACATAAAGGGGCACATACACAAGCCCCTCCCCCCAACCTAAAGAAATGATCACAGCTATAGTTGCTGAAACCAACCCCAACCCAAATACAATTCCTAACTCCAGCAATCCCATATCAGAACACAGAATTACGCCTGTAGCATCATTAAAAATAAATGATTAGCCATTAATAGGGATCAGTAGCTGCTCAGCGCATAATACAGATGTTGCCAGGGACAATTTGTGGCTCTTGATACGATCGTTAGTAAATTACACATCTTGGGGGGAAATGAGGTGAAAGGAAAGCGGGGAGGCCCCCTATTCTGCATTCTCTCTGTGCTGTGCGGTTTCCAAATTGTGGAGCTGGCTCTACTTAGGAGGGATTGGAGTTGGGGTGGGGGCTTAGTCTGAAGGCTAGTTATGGTGACAGTTGGGGATAATGGCCATTTGCTGTCCTAGATACACCTGTAATTAAGGTAATTTAGGGTGAAATTTAGCCATGCCAAGAGGTTTTTTTTGCCAGGCCCCATCATCATGCCCACTTATGCCCTTGGCATGACCGACCATGGTTTGATCCCCATGAATGGGTTTGCTTTGATGGATTGCTTCGGTGGAAGACGAGATACTGATCATCCTTATAGTTTAGCAACAGGGAATGGAGAAGTAGTGTGATAATATTTGGAACCCCAGCTTTCTTGCCTTACCCTTTATATACAGATTACATATTGTACTAGATTTCCAATCTGGGACATCCCCTTGAAGATCTGTGTAGACCAATCGTTTGAAGCGTCTAACCACTAGAAGGTCCAACCTTTGGTCAGGGACCCACTAAACTCGGGAAATGAGTACAGATATAGGAACATATTGGTGTTATCAGTTATTCAGCCATAGTTCCAAAGATATCTGGAACAGTAAATAGATTTTTAGTATAAAGTAAAAAATTAGAACTTAGAAGCAATTTGTTGGGCCTGTTCTTACTCACTATGAAAGTGCAATGAAAGCTCCGCACCACACATAGTTTCAGTGCACTACTGTTTCACTATCTTATCAGCTGGAATAGTTTGTGCCCTTTCCAGGGAATTCTCCGAGAGCGAAATTCAGCAGTTAAACCGGTGTTTGTACCGTGCGCTGCTTAATGACGTTATTGTTGAATGTAGGGTCCTGCTTGGGTCCATTTTTTGGAACCCATACCCGCAACCTGCAATCCACAATCCAGACCTGCAACCCACATTCTTACCCACTACCCGACCCGCAAGTACCTTATCCGCAACCCGGACCCGCGACCCGTAGACCATCAAGAATTAGGAAGTGATGTCATTGTAAACCGGAAGTGACATCATTGGAAGTAGACGTGATCAGAAAAAAGGATTATATATCGTTATTGAGAAGACCCGCGGCCCAATCCGCAAACCCGCAGAACTGCCGACCCGCGTCTATACCCGCTCCTGGAACTTCTACCCGCAACCCACAGGGTCCTGCAGGTCCCCAACCCACTGCAGGATGTTTTTGTGTCTAGAAGCTGCCATATTGAGCCTTTATCAATCCTGAAAGATTCAGAGAACAATGTCAAAAGTTCTGTACACTAATATGCAGGGCTTTCATACTGCTGTCTGTGACGATTAATAATGGAAGCTCATCATTCACAAATAGGCTACATGCCCCCCCCCCGTTAATCTTGTTGCTGGAAACCATTGAATTGCGTCTGTCTGTGCTCATAAATATGTGATTATTTGGAGAATGCTCATTCCCATAATTGTTATCCAGTTAGCTTTACATTGATTTTTTATTTTCCCTGCAGCCCGACTTAGTTGCATTGAATCTCCAGCTGCAGCCTCATGGCTTTATAAATGAATCAGATACTGGTCATTAATAATTAATATATATATTAATGTGGAGAGGTTGTTCCACTGGTGTATCTAACGGGGGTGCAGGGGTGGGGGGTGCGACTGCACTAGGGAGTTAAAGGGGTTGTTCACCTTTGGGTTAACTGATGTAGAGAATGATATTCTGAGACAATCTGCAATTGGTTTTTATTTTTTATTATTTTAGTTATCTAGCTTTTTATTCAGCAATTGCAATTTCAGCACTCTGGTTGCTAGGGTCCAAATTACGCTAGCAACCATGCATTCATTTGAACAAGAGACTGGAATATGAATAGGAGAGGCCTGAATAGAAAGGTGAGTAATAAAAAGTAGCAATAACAACACATTTGTAGCCTTACAGAGCATTTGTTTTTTTAGATGGGGTCAGTGACAAGGAAAAGGCGAATAATTCAAAAACTATAAAAAAAAAATAATGAAGACCAATTGAAAAGCTGCTTAGAAACAGCCATTCTATAACATACTATAATTTAAAGGTGAACCACCCCTTTGAGCTGCCGGAATGAGGGGGAGCAAAGTGGGGACCCCCATGGCCATTATCTGTATTTATTGCACTGAATTGTTCTGTAATTGTTTGTATAGTTACAGGAAGGAAAAACAGAATCATTAGAGGCTCCGGTTACCTTTAAACTGAAATGAATGTCAGTCATTAGCTCAAATAAACTTTTCACTTCTGATCTGCATTGCACTGAGCTATTGGATGTCAGATTGCTCACACACATAGACAACACAACTGCATTTTCCTGTGGACTGATTGGCTTTAATGCTCTGTGTAACTCAAAACACAGACAGTTCGGGGTCAGCCAGGGACTCTTTTGGGGTTCGTTTATCAGCTTGGGGCTGTAACTGGGAAATAATGTTTATAGTAAGGCAGTTTGGTCTTAGGGGACCTTACGTCTGGAATAGTGGGTGTAATAATGCAGGGTGCTTTCAGAGAAAGAAGAAGCAATAATTGTGTTATGTGACTAGTGTAAGGCAAAGTGTCTTGGGAATGGAGTTGTAGATCCACAATAGCCAGAGAACATCCAGTTCACCCAACACCCAATGTAGGATATTTTGCCCTGGGCCTCCTACCTCTTTTAGATTGTCAGCTTCCTGTTTGTGTAAAATAGAATAAGGCTAGAAATGCTGTATTTTGTATAGTAAATATAAACATGAACTTACTGCACCACAAGCCTAATCAAACAAATGATTTATGCTTTCAAAGTTGGCTACAGGGGGTCACCATCTTGTAACTTTGTTATACATCTTTGCAAGACTAAGACTGTGCACATGCTCAGTGTGGTCTGGGCTGCTTAGGGATCATCATAAATTATCAAAACAGCACAAATCAAATAATATCTGTCAGAAGCCGATACAGCAAGACTGATTAATAATCAGAATATACAGACTGCACTGGCTCCTGTGTTGTCATGTAATCTAATGTGGATTTTATAGTTTTTGTATTGTTTAATACAAACTTTCTCCAACTCTGCAGAACCAGTGGCTGCAGCAAAATAATCCTCCAAATAGAATTCCAGTTTATCTGTTTAAATCTGGCTCCATGTTCTTTGTCCCTGCAGCTGGAGTTGGAAACAGTAAAGGGGATGTAAAGGCAAAAATAAAATCCAATACAAATCTCTACACAGTCGCCGACTGCTCTACAGGGAAACAAACAAAGCTGCTTGAGTTCTGCACGGCTGGGAAGTAAGGCGGGGGCTCCCCCTGCTGTTCATAAGTATGATTGTTTCCCTGCAGAGCAGTTAGGGACCGTCTGACAATTCCTATCCACAGCAGTAAATGAAGAATTTCACTGCATACAGTCAGGTTTTTTTTATAAAAACAGTACACATTTTTTAATTAAAGTATATTGGAGATAGGTTTCTTTTTCATTAAAGAAAGTAAAAATGGGATTAAATTTTTTTGGCTTTACATACCTTTTAAAACACAGGCTCTCAAGTAAGTAGAACTGCCCACTGACTGCTAATTCATAAGGATTAGCCCTTGGCTCATTTCTCTCAGTCACCGCCTTGCTCCCAACTTCTTACACTGCAAGTTGTTTTTAGTTTGTATCCATGTGGACTTATTGTGGCTAGTTCCCCTTTCAAATGCCAGGCTACGGCTTTGATTTCTCCTTTTTTATTGTTGCATCAAGTCCATGGCTGTGATGCAACAATCTGCTCTATGATCTGCTTTAGAGACACACTCTGTAGCACAAGTCTAGTGCTAACGGTCATACAGTTGTGGCCAAAAATATTGGCTCGCCAAATATGCAAAAATAAATTAATCTACTGCAGAAAATGTTTGTGTTTGACAATATCAGGTTCCCAAAACTCCTTGTTTCACTATTAAGATGACAGAATCTAACATATCCTTTCAACGATGTTCACAAAATCCTTCTGCCCAGCCGAACCGAATCCTAATTTGCATATGCAAATTAAGGGCGGGGAGGGAAATCACGTGACTTTTTTTCACAAAACAAGGAAGTAAAAATGTTTTCCCTTTCCCACCCCTAATTTACATATGCAAATTAGGATTCGGATTCAGTTCGGTATTCGGCCGAATCTTTCGAGAAGGATTCGGGGTTTCCAGATGAATCCAGAATAGTGGATTCGGTGCATCCATACTTAATACAGGTATGGGATCTGTTATCTGGAAACCCGTTATCCAGAAAGCTCCGAATTACGTAAAGTCTGTCTCCCATAGACTCCATTTTATCCAAATCATCCAAATTTTTAAAAATTATTTCCTTTTTCTCTGTAATAATAAAACAGTAACTTGTATTTGATCCCAACTAAGATATAATGAATCCTTATTGGAAGCAAAACCAGACTATTGGGTTTATTTAAAGGAATCCTGTCATCAGAAAACATGTTTTTTTCAACACACATCAGTTAATAGTGCTGCTCCAGCAGGATTCTGCATTGAAATCCATTTCTCAAAAGAGCAAACTGATTTTTTTATATTCAATTTTGAAATCTGACATGGGGCTAGACATTTTGTCAATTTCCCAGCTGCCCCCAGTCATGTGACTATTAACTGATTAATTTTGAAAAAAATGTTTTTTCCGATGACAGTATCCCTTTAATGTTTATATGATTTTCTAATTGACTTAAGGTATGAAGATCCAAATTATGTAAAGATCCATTATCCAGAAAACCCCTTTTCCAAGCATTCTGGATAATAGGTCTCATACCTGTATTTGGTAATGACCTTTTGGAAAGAATAACTAAAATCAAGTATTTTTTATATCCATGAATGAGCTTTCTACATCTCTCTTTTGGCAGTCAGGACCTCTTTTCTTCTACAAACCACTCCAGTTCTCCTAAATTTAAAGGATGCCTTTTTCAAACTTTCACAAGTTCTCATTGGGATTTAGATCTGCTGTTCTGTACCCATTGCTGGTCACTTCAGACAATAGTTGCCTTTAGCCATTACATGCATGTTTGGGTCATTGTCCTACTGGAAGACCCATGATCTATGGCGGAGACCTATCTTTCTGACATTAGGAGACCTGTCTTTCTGACATTGTGATTAATATGCTGTTCCAAAAAGCCTTGGTGATTTTGTGATACCCTGCACACACTCAAGACACCTTGTTCCAATGGAGGAAAAATCCACCCAAAACCAACAGCCAACATCCTCTATGTTTGACTGTAACAATGGTGTTCTTTTCTTTGAGGGCTTCACTTTTTTGATGTAAACAAAGAAATGCTGGGTCAGATTCAATCCCATGAGAAAACTGTATTTTAAGGTTTATCATGTGAAAACTTAAGGATGAAATTCAATTTTCTTCAAATTCCTTGGTAACAGTATGTACAATGAACACAGGAACATTAACTTCTTTGGAGATGGACTACTTGTAGTCTTGGCATTTCTTACAATTCTCTATCCACCTCCTCAGACAGCTCTCTCAACTAGGGACAGATGAAACTCCAGATGGTGCCGCAACCAGGTCTGCCCCAACCCCGCCCTATGTCCTCCCCCAATCCACCCCACCCCTCTCAATGCTGCTTGGACCCTTGGAAACCATGGGTCCTAGACAACCTCCCTGATCCCGATCTTAACAACTGTTTTTCATCTGCTATTTACATAACTCCAGGCTGTACTTATTTTGCTTATACTTGATGCTTGTGTTTTGTTCCGGCAGTGTGTATTACTCCTACCCAAGCAAAGCTGTGTCTATATTTATAGTATAACTTGTACACTCTGGCTTATGTTACAATCCCTACACTCACCGATGCACTTTAGGTCAGTAGGAACAAGGACTCTGCAGGGGCTGTTAGTGACATTTAGAAAATAACTTATTAAAGTTCTTAAAAATAAAGTACTCTAAAGTTCTATTTTGAATGAAATTGCCCTTTAAGCTGCGAGTCTCAGTTTCCCCAAGAGACCTGCTTACCTTAAATAGTTACAAGTGTATCGTTGGTTACAAATGTCTCTAAGTGCAGTTGCTCAATATTCTGGACTCTCTGCTAAAAATCTTCAGAAAATCTTTTTCTGGCATCAGTGCAGGAGACACTCTGAACATTTTAGTAAGAAACCCGTGACTGAGAGATGAGTTGTCAAAACTGGGACTGTGCCAGACAGTTTTTTTTGGGGGGGGGCAGGTGGACAGCCCCTAACAAAATAACTGTAGTTCTATATTTCCATAGCCTCTAGAGTAGGACAATGTGAGTTAAACATATGCAAAGCTCTTCACTTTTTTGCTTTCACCATTCTAATGTGTGGGTTGTATGAAGTGAAAAGGGCCCAGGGCACCGTACGTTGGTATTTGTTGTAACCTGGCATCAGGCTGTGATGAGGATTTTCTGGTTTAACTGCCTGAGCAGGCACAGTACAAATACTTGGCTTCTTTGGGAGTTGCTAACCTTTTTTGTGATGAATAAATGTGAATAAAAAAATAAAGTAAAATAAAGTTTAAGGCGTGTAAGGATAAAAGGGATGGTAAGGATAAAATGCAATTTGCTTTTATACAAGACAACATGGACGTGTGGAGACAAGACCCGTGGGTGCTTCCTTTGGACTGGGAATATATTTTTTATGCTTCTGTGCCTGCTTGGAATACCAGCATACACAGAGGCAAAGTTTCCCTATATTTAACACCAGCCAATGGGACAGATTTACTAAAGGGTGAAGTGGCCGACGCTAGTAAAAATTTGCCAGAAATCTCATCCACTGCCAATTTACTAACAAGTGCAGGCCCATATTAACAAACAGGGCACCCCTAGGCCCCCTCCACGTCCCCCTCCCCTTTTGCCTCCCCCTCAGCGTCTGCTTCTCCCTTCACATCCGCGTCTCTCTCCCCTTCCCCTTCTGCTTCCCCCTCCACGTCTCTCTCCCCTTCTGCTTCCCCCTCTGCGTCTCTCTCCCCTCCCCCTCTGCTTCCCCCTCCGTGTCTCTCTCCCCTTCTGCTTCCCCTTCTGCTTCCCCCTCCGCGTCTATCTCCCCTTCTGCGTCTCTCTCCCCTCCCCTTCTGCTTCCCCCTCCGCGTCTCTCTCCCTTCCCTTCCCCTCCCCCTCCGCGTCTCTCTCCCCTTCTGCTTCCCCCTCCGCGTCTCTCTCCCCTTCTGCTTCCCCCTCTGCGTCTCTCTCCCCTCCCCCTCCCCTTCTGCTTGTTTTAGGGTGGGCTCATGTCTAGGACATCAGAGGATCTCTTTTGTCTTTATTTTTCTTCCTTGGACATTTGTAATAATAAGTGGCCACTTCAAGCATTTGCACCAACTGATAATGACATATATATGACCTATATGTACCTGCCCTATTCAAATTGACCTAAACGTAAGAGTACTAACGACGTTTTGTTTGGCAGAAATGAACGCTAGCGCTATGAAATGCCAGATGCAGTAATATTGTACAGGTTGCATTCTTCTGCGTCTGGTGTAAACATCAAGCTTTTGTTATGCCAGTAACCTGCCTTTACTGTATTTCATGCCCTTATCCCATGGGCATAGATCCATAGTAAAACCATAGAGAAACCACAGCACTAGCTTTTCTCTATAGTTAAAATAACCCATGTAGCCATATAAGCAGCCCATTAAATAATTGTGTTGGATCAAACCCAGCCTCTGAACTCTTTCCAGAGACCCCCTGCTCTTCCGTCCCTCTCTAATTGGACTTACAATACATTTATTTTGAAAGGTGAATTTCTGGCAGCCGAGTATATTATTTCAGCAATGATTTCCCCTCTGTGTGTCGTCCCTGAACATAGACATAGCAAGGCTGGCATTTGTATGGAGAGAACATTGTGTCTTCCCTTTCCACCTTATCTGCTTACAGTGTCAACACAGCATTATTTGTGATGTGGGTGATAAACTGAAAGGTACAGTAGTGCCTCTATATATAGCAACAATAGGATGTGTTTGTGTGGGTCCTTCCAGCAGATTAATCCTATCACTTAGCATTTGCCACCACCGCTGAACGTCCGGCCATGAGATGACTACACTCACAGGGGCAGGAGTTTATGGAAGATACATTCTTCATTAAAACTGAAACACTGGGTACTTAATACTGGTTTGTTATGAATGGGATGGGGAGTTGTATTCCTATTTCTAATGAAGGGGCGGCCTTGGGCTATCAAGAGGTAGTAACTTAAGGTGGCCATACACGGGCCGATAAAAGCTGCCGACAGACCGAGTCGGCAGTTTATTGGCCCGTGTATGGGGGCCCCCGATGGGCTTCCCAGATCAAGATCTGGCCGAAAGTCGGCCAGATCTCGATCGGATGGGATTAAAAATCCCGTCGGATTGCGTCCGCATCTGTTCGTTGATGCGGTCCCGCGAACCGACCGCCCGTTTGCGTTCGCTAGGATCCGATCGTTGGGCCCTAGGGCCCACGATCGGATCAGCCCGATATTGCCCACCTCAAGGTGGGCATATCGGAGGGAGATCCGCTCGTTTGGCGACATTGCCGAACAAGCGGATCTCTCCATGTATGGGCACCTTTAGAAGAATCTGGAGAGTTGTTTTTGCCCTGGCAAATTTCATATACATGGGTCCACACTCGGGGGGCTATTTTCACTTGCTCTAAGGTGGACATAGGGAGGAACAGGCAATAAAAGTCACCTTCCAGGCAGATATCAAACCAGACGCAACAAGGTGAGGTGGCATCACTAGGGTAGTTGTAGAGATCTCAAGTAATTCTAATGCATATCATGCCTAGTGGATACAAGCAGGAGCAGCATAATAAACTCATTTAAGGGGGAATGTAATTAAAAATCACGTTGAAAATTGCGTTTTTTCAGAATGTTTAGCATTGCTCGCAATGGAAAATCATTCTCTGCCAAATATTACATTGCTCATTACCGCTAAGCAAAGGTTTGCGTTATCACCTGCTTTGGAGTTTAGTTAAATATTTTGCCCTTTGCGATTGAAAAATGCTATTACATACTTTGTGAAGAAGCCGTTGAGGTCTTAAATTGGTCATGAAGGACACAAACAATGAAAATCTTGGTCGCTAACGTTCACACTGGTGTTTGCAAATGCTTTTTGCTCTAACTAAACACATTACTTTCCACCATTAGGGTTGGAACAAGCCTGCTATTAGTATGTAGCTCCAGACATAATTTAGGTTCTACATTCCCTAACTATGGGGTTGCACCTATAGCATATATTTGTAGGCTTCAGGGTGGTCTTGATCGTATTCAGAAAATTACATCACTAACATAAGGTCGCCTTTTATATTGGCTTCATGTTCAAGACTGATCTTCCAATAAGGGTGAGACAGAGAGGTGATTGGAGGTCCTACAGCTTGAAGGTGAAGGTTTGTTCAAAGAATCCATATTTATCTTTAAATTAAATTATAATTTTAATATAGTCTGGGCCCCCACTGCAGATTATGTTGGATAATTGGGCCACCTTTGGTCTCTATGCAGATAAAGCTTGGATTTAGTACCCCCATGTGCCTGAGCGATGTCTATGAGTCTATTGAAGCCTCTATGTTACATCACCAATAGGACAGGAAAGGTAAATGTCCAAAGGGGAAAACATTCTATGGGACTGTTGTTCCTTTTTAAGCTGGAGTTGTCTTACTTGGCTTTAGTCACTGACATCCCAAAGGCCATATTTGCAGGAAACTGGCCAAGAATTTCTCCATAAAGTGCCCAGCTAAGCCGCATCCTGTCAACACTCAATTGCTCTAATACATTTCTGGCAATTGGAGAAATATTCCGGGGACATTTTGCTGAGTCTTTCCAGAGCAAGCAGCAGCACACCCTTTATAATGACATGGAATTTAATGTAAATGTACAGCTCCCCTTAATTCAGTGATGCCCAGCAACTCTCAGCTTCATTTAATACTTGCTTGGATTAGTCAGAGGCTTCATAACAGGCCTTTGTATTCTTCAATTTTGCACGTTGGTTCAATGTTATTGGCATTTCAATCAGTGATTTTTCCGAAAGTTATTCTTAGTAAGTAAAAAGACAAATACAAGAGTCCTCTGCACTCAACCCATTATCAATATATTTAAGACAGAGACGTTTTGTGCTACTGCTACTGAAAAATGCCTTACCCTTTAAACAAAACAGGGATTGTTTGTCCATATATTGCAATATATTTAAGCTGAACAACTACGTCAAAGTCATCCCATATCTGCTCAGTCCTACACTCAATTTTCATCTGATTCATTAAGAATTCTATTGCTTCATTATACATTTTACACAGGGACTACGTTTTACCTGCAACTTACTTGCTGCTTTCAAAGTAAAACTCCCAAACTTGGCTGCCCTTTTATTAGACACCAGTGGAAAATGTATAATGAAGCAATAGAATTCTTAATGAATCAGATGAAAATTAAGAGTAGGACTGGCCAGATATGGGATGACTTTGACGTAGTTGTTCAGCTTAAATATATTGCAATATATGGACAAACAATCCCTGTTTTGTTTAAAGGGTAAGGCATTTTTTAGTAGCAGTATGCACAAAATGTCTCTGTCTTAAATATATTGTTAATGGGTTGAGTGCAGAGGACTTGTATTTGTCTATATGTATTTTGTGGTCACACCCTCATTGCTCCCCCGCCTAATGGATTTTAAAAATTAGTGGTGAGCCCAACTTTCCCTTGTTTGTTATTCTTAGTAAGTACATGTTGTGGTGTCAGCGCAGGGAACAGCCACCCAAGATATCCTAAGGCTGAGCCAGCCGCTTATCTTATCTTGGGTATAATTTGGAACAAGTGGTTTGTACGTTTTGTGAAGATATTGGAATCAGTTTTCTTGCTTTGTAGGCTGTTGTTGGGTGGTGGTTGTACTATAAGATCACCTGAAGGGCCACAGCATCTTACACTACTGTCTCTGTCTTGCTCTCTACTAACGCCCTCTTGCTCTGCTGTCATCATCATCCTTCCCTTCTGTCTTCATCTTGCCCTACTTCCTCCATCTTGCCCTATTGTCTCAATTGTGCACACTGTATCCACATTACTGGTCTGTCTCCATCTTACCCTTCTATCTCCATCTTGCCCTACTGTAACCACCCTACCATTCTACTGTATCTCCATTTTACCCTTCTATCTCAATCTTGCCCTGCTGTAACCACCTTACCCTTCTACTGTATCTCCATCTTTCCCTTCTATCTCCATGTTGCTCTACTGTAACCACCTTACCCCTCTTTCTCCATCTTAATCTTGCCCTACCGTATCCACCTTACCTTTCTGTTACCATCTTGCTCTGCTGTCATCATCCCGCCCTTCCCTGCAATATTAGTTTTGCTCTGCTGTCTTCATCTTGTCTTACTATCACCATCTCACCCTTTCCTGCTATTTCCATCTTGTCCTTCTGTCTCCATCTTGCTTTGCTTTTATTGTCTTGCCCTACTTTATCCACCTTACCAATCTGTCTCCCCCTTTCCTGCTATCTCCATCTTGTCCTCTGTCTCCACCTTGCCCTGCTTTCAACCTCTTGCCCTGCTCTCTCCATCTTGCCCTACTTTCACCATCTTTCTCTTCCCTGCTATCTCTATCTTGCTCTACTACCTCCTGTCTTCATATTACCCTGCTTTCATCATCTTGGCCTACTACTACTGCAAGTGTACTTGATCTTTTATTGGTGTAGGGACGTATTCAGTCCCCACAAGGTCCCCTAATTGCCATCACTGCAGCTCTATCGTCAATATAAATACACACACAGACTCTGGCCTATATGAACTTATGAAAGGAAATAAGATATTACGAGGTACACGTTGGTTTGTATTTGGGGTTCAGGGGAAATGCTGCACAATATGGGGAGTATATGAGGGTATATGAGAGAGGAGCTCAGGGTTGTGAGATTTGACGCTGATTATTGTCTTTAATAAAAGTTTCGTGTCTTGTTAGAGAGAAAGTCCTGGTATAATTAATGGCCATTGCTGTGGTCTGTCCTGCTCAGGAGATACAGTTACACACTGTAAGGAGATTCTGCACTTGTCACTCCTAATTGATGACGGGGCCTGGGCACAAAACCCTGTGTGGGGGCCCCGCAGTTCAACCTGCAGTCAAAGTCTGTATATTGGACCACAAACGGGAACCTGAACTCAAGTCTAAAGATCTCTGCTCTGACAGCTGCAGGTTGCACATCCTTGACTTATAGGGGGTTATTTATTAAAGTCCGAATGCCAAAAACTAAAAAAAAAAAATCAGAATTTTTTAGTGGAAAAAAACCTCGAATTTTTGGATTTATTATACCCTGAGGATGGAAAAAGTCAGAATCCGAAAATCCGGCATCTCAGACCTCCTGAGGTTGTATATAAGTCAATGGGAGAGGTCCTGAAGACATCCTGATCATCGCTGGGTTTTGGGCAATAATCCGAAGATTTTGTGGTTTTCAGTGGGAAAATAAGAAAAAATCATATTTTTTTTTTTTCAAGTTTTTTTCGGCACAGGAAATTTTTGTGAAAATGTTTTGATAAATAAGGGGAAATAACCCATGTGGATTTGGTCAGAGTATATTTCAGAAATAAATTGCATATTTTCAAAATTGTGATAAATAACCCCCATAGCGTTACTGTCACTACCCCCCCCCTTATTATATACACTGTCTCCCCTTACACATCTTGCCTTACTATTTACAATGGTTACAGCCCCTTCCCAGAATAGACATAGAAAGACAGAAAGATTGAGGAAGAGCAGAAGAAGGGTATAGCGGTACATATTCTTTCAGGCTGGAGGCACTGAGGCATTTAAAGCCTTGGCAGGGAGAGTTAATGTGCCGGATGCCTGTGCTCATGTAACAAGATCTCCAAGCAGCTCTGATACATTTTTGGCAGGAGGACGGCTGGATGGAGCTGCCTGTTATACCCTGTGTCACTTGAGCTGCTGCTTTCCTCTTGTCCTACTTGCTCACAGCCGCTGCTCATGCCCATCTGTTGCAGGAGAAAGAGCCACGGAGGTGGGTAGCAGCAGGACCACAATATTGCCGTCCCCAGCACTGTAATTAATGAATGTCTATGAGAATCTCCAGCCAGACTGCAGCTGATACCTGCTCTGTAAGTGGAGGATCTTCCATGTGATATTTGGGGAGACGGTGAAGCCTTTACCTTCTCCAGGGAAACTCTGGGATATGTGGTACAGCTCAGATTTAGGGTGTGTGATATATTGTTTGTTGTTGTGGCCTTACAATGTGCTTTCTGTGCTGATTGTTGTTCCTTATGGATAATTCCTCTACTATGTCTGCAACATCAATGGACAAGTGTGACAGAAGCCTAAAGGACAAGGAAAGCCTAAAAGGGAGGGGGTGTCACCATATGGATACCCCAGATGCTAACCCGTATGCTTTGGCTGCTGCTTTTCTAGTTTAAAAGCCTGGTGTGAGTGTGCCAATGTGCCTGATGCTTCCTTGTGCCTGACTAATTGTGCCCATGTATGATTGCATTACTTATCAGAACAATGATGTGCAAATCCTATAGAGGTAATGCCATGCACATGCGAGAAACTATTGCAGGCAAGATTGCACTGCCATACTTCTAAAGAAAGCTACTGGATCATTGAGAAGCACCGCCAACCCTTGCAGGTTAGTGATTAGGCTCCCCAAAAGCTGCCTTATATATTATCATCCCACACCATTTTGAGCTTTCCTTGTCCTTTAAATGGATTCTGTCTTGATTTATATGGCAATTTATTCCTAAATGACACTGTTTACTCTGCAAACAATTCACTCTACCATGTAAAATTGAATTCTTAATCCAACAAGTGTATTTGTTTTTAGTTGTAATATTGGTGTGTAGGTGCATCTCAGGTCATTTTGCCTGGTCATGTGATTTCAGAAAGAGCCAGCACTTTAGGATGGAACTGCTTTCTGGCAGGCTGTTGTTTCTCCTACTCAATGTAACTGAATGTGTCTCAGTGGGACCTGGATTTTTCTATTGAGTGCTGTTCTTAGATCTACCATGAAGCTGTTTTGTTGTTACCTTCCCCCCATTGTTCTGCTGATGGGTTGCTGGGGGGGGGAGGGAGGGCGTGATATCACTCCAACTTGCAGTGCAGCAAGTGTGCCTGAAGTTTATCAGAGCATGACTGGGGGCACCTGGCAACTGACAATATGTCTAGCCCCTATGTCAGATTTCAAAATTAAATATAAAACAATCTGTTTGGTCTTTTGAAAAATAGATTTCGGTGCAGAATTGTACTGCAGCAGCACTATTAACCGAGGCATTTTGAAAAAAAACATGTTTTTTCCATGACCCTATCCCTTTAAGGCAATATCACATACTGTAAAGTGTCTTTGAGCGAGACTTCACATAGAGGGTGACTTCACATTAAAAGGCTGCTTGGCACCTATTAAATTAGGAGGGATATTACATACACTAGATGTGTCCTGATGACATAGTGAAATAGACAGTAAGGAGATGCCCAGTGCACCGGAGTGACAGTATTTAGGATTCATCCCCATACAATATAGAGGCCCATTAGACTTGATCCCTTCTGGATCACATTACCCTGTTTTGGAACCTGATACACCCGAGGCAGTGACTTCTGTGCAGTGACTCCGTCGCCCTTAGTAAACAGCAGCTAATACACAGTTCATGTGCCGGGATTTTGGCTGGAGCCCACAGGCTGCTTTAATGCCAGAGATCGGTGGATATGGAGATTGGAAGCTCTGATAGCCAAGAGGAATTACTTTATTTAAAGGGAAAGTGCTACGGGGCGCTGTTGCTTCTAATGCATTAAAAGCTGGTCGAAGTACAAACAGAATGGTTATATATATTTCAGCATTTAAGGTGTAAAAGCTGGGTTATGTCTAGGCCACACCCAGATCAGGCTAGGCCACACCCAGATCAGGCTAGGCCACACCCAGATCAGACGAGGCCACACCCAGATCAGACTAGGTCACATCCAGATCAGCTAGGTCACACCAAGATCAGACTAGGCCACACCCAGACCCGCCTAGGTCACACCCAGTTCAGGCTAGGCCACACCCAGATCAGATCAGGGCGCACCCAGATCAGACTAGGCCACACCCAGATCAGACTAGGCCACACCCAGACCAGACAAGGCCACACCCAGATCAGACCAGAGCACACCCAAATCAGACTAGGCCACACCCAGTTCAGTCTAGGCCACACCCAGATCAGATTAGGTCGCACCCAGATCAGACTAGGCCACACCCAGATAAGACTAGGCCACACCCATATAAGACTAGGCCACACCCAAATCAGACTACACCACGCCCAGATCAGACTAGGTCACATCCAGATCAGGCTAGGCCACACCCAGATCAGACTAGGCCACACCCAGATCAGACTAGGCCACACCCAGACTAGAATAGGCCACACCCAGATCAGGCGAGGCCACACCCAGATCAGATGAGGCCACACCCAGATCTGACTAGGCCACACCCAGACCAGACTAGGTCACACCCAGATCAGATTAGGCCGCACCCAGATCAGACTAGGCCACACCTAAAGGCCACACCCAGATCAGACTAGGCCACACCCAGATCAGACTAGGCCACACCCAGACCAGACTAGGCCACACCCAGATCCGACCAGAGCACACCCCCTGTCTGGCCCGCCAGACCTTTCAATGACAAAATGACCTCCTTCATATGATTTTATGTCTTCAATTTATCCGTTTTCTTAGCTGCCTTCTCTGCAGATCATCTGGTTGCAGTTCTCTCACTGAGCGAGGCCTTGATTTTGGTTGTGTTTAGTCACCAGTATGTACAAGCCAATTCCCAGTGTGAGTGGCAGAAATCTCCAAACATCTGAAGGTCACAAATGTCTAAATTGAATGTTGCACAAACAATCTGTGGCCTTATCCTGGGAGATTAATGTTGGTCACTGAAATACCAAGCTTGCCGGAGCAACTGACTTAAACAGATAATGTCCATCCGAGCATTGCGTTCTGTTGCTGAGTCACAGTCATACACATCTACATCTTTACTGTGCTTATGTATCTTTATTGTGTATGGGGGGCTGCTGTTAGTAGGGAGTATAATAGGGATAACTCTGGGGCACCGCAGAACAGAATGAAGGGAATTTCACAAGGCTGATCTATGTCCGTAAGCATTTGCCCTGCAGTCAGTTGTAGGGATGGACCGAATCCACTATTTGGGATTTAGCCGAATCCCTGAAACCTTCTTGAAAGGTTAGGCCGAATACTGAACCCGAATCCTAATTTGCATATGCAAATTACATGCGGGAAAGGAAAAGTGTAAAAAAATGTATTACTGCCTTGTTTTCTGACAAAAGTCACGTGATTTCCCTTCCCGCCCCTAATATACATATGCAAATCAGGATTCAGATTTGGGTTCAGCCAGGCACAAGGATTCAGCCGAATCTGAATCCTGCTGAAAAAGGCCAAATCCTGTCTGAATCCCGAATCGAATCCTGGATTTGGCGCATCCCTAGTCAGTTACACGTAATATAACTTTCATTAAAGATACTTCACTCAACAGTGGAGTAACTACCAGAGTTCCACACTCCCTTGGGGCCGGCTGGAGCCCGTCCATGGCTAGTTATGATACTGTGCCTCAAAATGCGCACATAGTGCCACTCAGTTTGTCCTGGCTGCCCCCATGGCTACACAACAGCTTGTTTATATAAACTATAGTAGTACTTATCTGTTATCTACTGTGCATCCTGTGCTTGAATGGCTGCCCCCATGGCTGCACAGCAGCTTGTTTATATAAACTATAGTAGTACTTATCTGTTATCTACTGTGTATCCTGTGCTTGAATGGCTGCCCCATGGCTACACAGCAGCTTGTTTATATAAACATAGTAGTACTTATCTGTTATCTATTGTGTATCATGTGCTTGAATGGCTGCCCCCATGGCTACACAGCAGCTTGTTTATATAAACTATAGTAGTACTTATCTGTTATCTACTGTTTATCCTGTGCTTGAATGGCTGCCCCAATGACTACACAGCAGCTTGTTTATATAAACTATAGTAGTACTTATCTGTTATCTACTATGTATCCTGTGCTTGAATGGCTGCCCCCATGGCTACATAGCAGCTTGTTTATATAAACTATAGTAGTACTTATCTGTTATCTACTGTGTATCCTGTGCATGACTACACAGCAGCTTGTTTATATAAACTTTAGTTGTGTTTTTGAAGCAAAACATTATATTTTCATTACTTTAGGACACTTTCATGTTTTAATGATAATGTTCCTTTAATGCAATTGACTCAGGCATTCATTGCCTAGAGGTGTGTTCCTCTTGCCTGTTAAGTATTTTGCTGAAGGCCAGATAGCACAACATGTTAAATCATAAGTTTTACTCAGTTCAACACCACAAAGTACAAGGCCCTCAAAGCTGTGCTCCAAGGGAATTATTTCAACCCTGGGTCTCTATGCCAATGGTTCATGCCCATTGTACAACCAGATAGGTGTAACCAGCTATGCTCTATTAGCTACCCTCTATTAAGCCCAACTCTTATGCCTACTGTGAGCTGTGCATAGATACTATCACTATATAGTCTTCCTCCACAGGGGCCTCTCCTCCCCAACTTCCACTGAAGTGTATCTTCTATCTTGCCTTAGGCTCCTTGCACAATCCACCCTCTTGAATGTGTGAAGTCCAAAGAAGAACCTCCAACCTCAGGTACAAAACCTAACAGGGAAACCTGTTCCAACTTGTACAAATAACTTAGTCTACATGGCTATACAGTCCAATATACAGTAAGAGAAGGCGTGAGTCTCTACTCCCCTACACATCACCCCTTGCAATCCTTGTGATTGGAGAAGTATTTCTAGCCAAGTTTCCCAGGTCTGGGGTCTCAGACTGCTTCCTCAATCCCTTCTATGCAGCATACATGCAGACCTTCTCTTTGCCTCTGAGACCTAAGCAGTATCAAGGGATCACATAAAGGTGGCCATACGCGGGTCAATAAAAGCTGCCAACAGACCAAGTCAGCAGCTTATTGGCCAGTTCATGCGGTTCATGGTGGTCTTCCCTGACCGATATCTGGTCAAATCTCTTGCAGATGTTGATTGGTAGGTTTAAAAATCCAGCTGGATCAAGTATTTCATTGGTTCATTGATGTGGTCCTCACACCAGCATGAAACACCTGTGGATCAGGCATTAGATACTAAAAGCCACTTAAAGGGAAAGTAAACCCCAAATTATAATTTTGCATAATGTATGAAAATGTCAACTTTCCAGTCTAAACGAATGGCACATTTTGAGTGGTATAAAAGTTATTTTTGAATATAATTGCTGAGTGAGTCTGTCCCTTTCTATTGTCTGTCCTGGTAGTTTGAAATCAATGTAACAGAAGCCGGCTGATTAACAGACCTGGCAGGGGATCGATTGGTGTTACACTGTTTTAAGAGACAATAGGGAGGAACATGAATGAATGTATATTGGAAAGTTGCTTCGAATGACACTTTCTTTCTTTAGGCATCTTTTTTTATGTTTTTGGGTTTACATGGCATTTATTTAACCACCCTGGACCCAGAGGAATTTATTTTCTCAGGTAGCACAATAACAGTTAGACGTGCCAGGTGCTGCCATGGCACATATCCAGAAATAGGTGTATTTGATACGGGCAGGGCAAAGTCCAGCAACTTGATGCAAAACAATATTGGACTCTAATAGTATCATTAATATGGTTTATATTGTAATAATGTGGGTGAATTAAAGGGTACGGGTACAAAACACATAAACAAACCACAACAATTACAGGTATGGGATCCATTATCCGGAAACCCGTTATCCAGACAGCTACGAATTACAGAAAGGCCATCTCCCATAGACTCCATTGTAATCAAATCATCTAATTTCTTTTTCAAATGATTTCCTTAATAAAACAGTAGCTTGTACTTGATCCCAACTAAGATATAATTAATCCTTATTGGAAGCAAAATCAGCCTATTGGGTTTATTTAATGTTTACATGATTTTCTAGTAGACTTAAAGGGCATGTAAAGGCAAAAAAATAAAATCTTTAATAAAAAGAAACCTATCTCCAATATACTTTAATAAAAAATATGTGTACCATTTTTATAAGAAACCTGACTGTATGCAGTGAAATTCTCCCTTCATTTACTGCTGTGGATAGGAATTGTCAGACGGTCCCTAACTGCTCTGCAGGGAAACAATCATACTTATGAACAGCAGGGGGAGCCCCCGCCTTACTTCCCAGCCATGCAGAACTCAAGCGGCTTTGTTTGTTTCCCTGTAGAGCAGTCAGCGACGGTGTTGAGATTTGTATTATATTTTATTTTGGTTTTACATCCCCTTTAGGGCAGAGCCACATGCTGCTATTTCGGGAGATTAGTCGCCTAGCGACAAATTATTTCTTCTTCGGGTGAGTAATCTCCCCAAACTGCCTTCCCACTGTCTAGAAAGTAAATCACCAGCGGGATGCAACTCGGATCACTTCAGCTTTCCAAAGTTACCCAAAGTTTCCTCGTGAGGCAACTTCAGACGACTTAGGAAAATTAAGCGTTCCGAGTGCCATCCCACCGGTGATTTACTTTCTAGCCAGCGGGAAGGCAGTTCGGGGAGATTTGTCGCCCGAAGAAGAAATGATTTGTCGATGGGCGACTAATCTCCCGAAATAGCAACATGTGTCTCTGCCCTTACTGTTTCCACATCCAGCTGCAGAGACAAAGATCATGGAGCCAGATTTAAACAGATAAACTGCGATTTGGAGGATTATTTTGCTGCAGCCACTGGTTCTGCTGAGTTGGAGAAAGTTTGTATTAAACAATACAAAAACAATAAAATCCACATTAGATTACATGACCACACAGGAGCCAGTGCAGTCTGTTTATTCTGATTATTAATCAGTCTTGTTGTATCGGCTTCTGGCAGATATTATTTGACTTGTGCTGTTTTGATGATGATGATCCCTAAGCAGCCCAGACCACACTGAGCATGTGCACAGTCTTAGTCTTGCAAAGATGTATAACAAAGTTACAAGATGGTGACCCCCTGTGGGCAACTTTGAAAGCATAAATCATTTGTTTGATTAGGCTTGTGGTGCAGTAAGTTCATGTTTATGTTTAGTATACAAAATACAGCATTTCTAGCCTTATTGTATTTTACACTTTACTCCCCTTTAAGATATGAAGATCCAAATTACAGAAAGATCTGTTATCTGGAAAACCCCCAGGTTTAACAGGATAACAGGTCCCATACCTGTATAAAGAAGCCCATTAATTAAAGAGAAGCTCTGTCCAAAAGTTATTTTTCTTCACTGTGTGGGTGGCTTGAGGCAGTCGCCTGTATTTGCTCCCCACAAAAGAAAGTCGTGGGAGTTCTGCTGGAGACGCATATTCTATAAGTGGAGCTGCTGTCTAAAAGTCAGTTTACAGTGAGTTGTGGGCATGAAATGTGCCAGGAATGCAGAATTCCTCCAAGCCTACTGTTGGCACAATATAACATTATTACTAATGTGACAAAGCTGCCCCTTTTTATCCTGTTAACACTGATACTGATATGAGAGGGCAGCTTACAGCGTCTGAGCAATGACTCGAACTGTCAGTTTAGGGACCAGCTGCGACACCCTGATATTTAGGAGGCTATGCTAGTACATCAATTGTGTAATAATTTTGATATTTTTAGTATATAAATCATGCAAATCATGCAATCCCTCCCAACACCTGAAGACAGGATTGGCATATAGGGACCCATTCAATTTAGGGGCCCCAAACTGCAGAGAATGGGGTGTGACTTCCTATTAAAGTGTTGCTGTTGTAGCTGCATGGGCTGATCTGGGGAAAGGTACGGATGGATCTATCCAGATGAGCATATACAGTAGCCAGAGAGTGGACAATGGAATCATATGCAAGGCGGATACTGCAGGCTGAATTGGTATTACCTTTAAAGGAGACGTATAGGATAAATAAAAACCCTAATTTTGTAGGCAGTTATAAATAATATGTGGTGTTGGTCTCACGTTGTGCTAAAAATTAATATTATCTTTGAAAATAGCCCCTTTATTGGAGCTCCCTATAGATGTTCACTGGTCCCTATTTCAAATGAGGGGTGGGTGTGTCCTAACGGTCCCTGCCAGAAGCACAGTAGGAGGGGGACAGCCAATCACAGCCCTTCAGTCACACAAGCAAAGACAGGCTTCAGTTCTCTATCAGGTCAGCCTAACTGCTGATTGGCTGCTATCCTACAGTGCCGTGTTCTGAGTGCCGCCAGCTCCCCTGCGCAGCCTGGGAAAGGAGGCAGCAGCAAGTGAAACAGATGGGCGGGACTAGTAGGGGTTTTTGCAGGAATATTCAATAAAGTAACCTGAAACACTGCTTTTTCAAGCAAATTCCTTTTATATCTAAATGAATAAAATGAACTGGTAGATTCTTCTTTTTTTACATAAAATGGCTCCTTAAAGGGCATGTAAAGTCTAAAATAGAATAAGGCTAGAAATGCTGTATTTTGTATACTAAATATAAACATGAACTTACTGCACCACAAGCCTAATCAAACACATGATTTATGCTTTCAAAGTTGGCCACAGGGGGTCACCATCTTGTAACTTTGTTATACATCTTTGCAAGACTAAGACTGTGCACATGCTCAGTGCGGTCTGGGCTGCTTAGGGATCGTCATAAACAAAGCTGCTTGAATTCTGCATGGCTGGGAAGTAAGGCGGGGGCTCCCCCTGCTGTTCATAAGTATGATTGTTTCCCTGCAGAGCAGTTAGGGACCGTCTGACAATTCTTATCCACAGCAGTAAATGAAGGGAGAATTTCACTGCCTACAGTCAGGTTTCTTATAAAAACGGTACACATTTTTTAATTAAAGTATATTGGGGATAGGTTTCTTTTTCATTAAAGAAAGTAAAAATGGGGTTTTATTTTTTTGCCTTTACATGCCCTTTAACAATAATCAGCGAAAATCACCTTTATTAGAAAAACTGGGTTCCTGGTATATAGCTGAGGTTATCACCAGCAAACACAGTGTTATGGCAATACTCCCTCCTGTTGCCATTAGTCCCTCCTACCTGGAGCTGTTTGTTATTCTTTTCTGTTTGTTTGCACTTTATCATCTCCCCGGTTGTATGGTGTATGGTGCCAGCACATAGAAATAAAAGTTAATACATGGAGGAGGTGCAGTTGACAGAGCAGCTGTGTTTCCCTTGGTACCCTGCCATTTCTGAGTGTTTTGGCTATGAGAGAATGTAGCGTAATACTGGCAGCACTTGCACTGATTCTCTACTACTCCTGTGCTAATGTACTTGTATAACTGACATGAAATCCCTCATTTACATTCCTTACTCCCTGCTTAAAGGGGTTGTTCACCTTCAAGCAACTAGTTGGTTTCAGATAGATCACCAGAAATAACGACTTTTTCCAATTACTTTCTATTTTCTATGTGTGGCCATTTTTCTAATATTGAAGTGTCATTTTCTAAAGCAGCTCAGGGAAGGGGGTCGCCGACTCTGTAACTGTTCTAAATGGATTTATTTAGTTGATACATTTCTTATCTTTGTCCCTGCTGTGCAGAATCCCTGTGTTTCATTACAGGCAACTGTTAGAATTGATACAATAGTTGCTAATATTCCAGAGATGCTGCTGAGAAATGGATCAACTAATGAAGCAAATTGTAACAGTTCAGAATCTGCACTTGAATTATTGAGCTGCCAGACTCAAACACCAGAGACAGGGACATTCAACTTCAAATTTAGATTTTGAATAAAACAGTAAAAAATAAATAATGGAAAGTAATTGAAAAAAAGTTTTTATTTCTGGGGAACAATCTGAAAAGAACTGAACTGGGAAAAGTGCTTGGAAGGAATTAAAGGAATTCTTCAGTATAAAATAAAAACTTTGTAAATAGATAGGCTGTGCAAAATAATACATGTTTCTAATATAGTTACTTAGCCAAAAATGTAATGTATAAAGGCTGGAGTGACTGGATGTGTAACATAATAGCCAGAACACTACTTCCTGCTTTTCAGCTCTCTTGGTTTCCACTGATTGGTTACCAGGCAGTAACCAATCAGTGACTTGAGGGGGTGGGCACATGGGTCATAACTGTTGCTTTTGAATCTAAGCTGAATGCTGAGGATCAATTGCAAACTCACTGAACAGAAATGTCCCATGTGGCCCGCCTTATAGTCACTGACTAACTCAGAGTTAGAGAGCTGAAAAGCAGGAAGTAGTGTTCTGCCTATTATGTTACACATCCTCTTACTCCAGGAAAAAAAATTACAAACCCTTCACAAATCTTTCCTAAGCAGAAGAACATCAGAGCAACCCCTTTCTTTCTCCTGAGTCCTGACAACTTCTCCCTTGACTACTTAATGGCCAGCAGGTGGCGCTGTTGTAACACAATTCATTCATATTAACAGCACATGTATCCTTTAATATCTTGGAATTAAAAAATAAATAAATAATGAATGTACATTGCAAAAGTGCTCAGAATGGCCCCCCTCATCAATTTTACATTGACTTATTTTTAAGGTTTACTTATCCTTTAAGGGAATGTAAACCCTTGAAATAAATGAATGTAAAATTGCTCTTCTGAGCTCTGTCATTTACGTTCATCTTTTTCTGCTTTTGAAGATATGAGCAGTTTATACACCACTAATATTATGAATATAAAACAATGGCACCACCTGCTGTTAATATCATGAACACTAGGGGAAAACAATGGTGTAAATGACAACAGTTCTCGGGCAGAGCCATCGGAGCAATTTTGCGTTCATTAGTTTCGAGGATTTTGCATTTTCTGTAAATGGGACCTCCACCAAGGTCCCATTTTTTTTTGCTTGTTGAAAGGGGAAGTACTGCTTTCCAATATCCTTTAAATACTGTGGGGGGTGGCCGCAGTGCCATGGGGGGAAGGATTGGGTCAGCTGGAGGCCCATGATGGCTGAGGTCCACCAGGTTTTACAAAAAATTCAAAAAAAATTTTGGATGCCCATTGACTTTAACCCCGGCGTCAACCTTGACGCGAGCAACTTTTCGCACGCGCATCCAAAATTGACGCGGGCATCAATTTTTGAGTTTCACAAATTTTTCGAGAATTTTTTGGCGAATCAGGAGAAATTTGCCCATGACTATGAATTCTGATTCTTTCTATTATCAGCACTGCTGGTTCTGCCACTTGAAACAATGTATCAGAAGCCAGTTAATTAACAGGGCCTAATTGAGCTTTTTTTTGTGTTAGGAAAACACACCTTTTTGGTGGACTTTGCCTTTTAACCCATTCCTGGCTGTGCTGCAATCAAACTCTGGCCAAGGGATGACATCTGAACATCAAGTTTGCTGCAAAGTGTCAGTTCAGGACCTTTAGCTACCATTTGTGTAACAAGTAGAGTCCTGAGTGGGTTCATTTTTTGAAACCCCGTACCTGACTCATACCCGCAACCTGAACCCACAATTTGATCCACATTTTCCCGCTACTCGACCCACAATAGGCCAACTAAGCTTCAGACCCAGGGGACACGCGGGAATCTTCCCAAAAAAAAAAATTTAAAAATTCGAAGAACCACAAGAGTGGGTGGGAGGGATCAAACCCGGACCCAAACCCAGCCAGGTTGGGGCTTTTCCCAACCCGCACCTGCCCACAACACGACCTCCCACCACTCGCGCCCGCCTGAACCCGACTTCCGACCCGCGCTGCCGATGATGTCACAAAAAGGGGCGGGCAAGATGCGCGCGTCTATAAAAACTCAACCTGGAAGTCGGAAGCCGGCATTTGGAAGGTCGACCGGAAAAGGTCCCGACCCTACCCGCGGGTAAACCCATGGGTAACGCGGGTATCGGGTAGGCCCGCACATCACTACCGCACAGCCACTTTGCAGTCACTCTGGGGCCCTCTGACTTGAAGAATTGCTGTTTTATTTTTCTCCTTGTTATTTATTTGCTTTTGCCTGTTTTGGACTATAACATACTGTGCCGACTATTGTTTTCTTAGAAAGCGATAAACAGCAGTTTGGCACAGAGCGCTGACGAGTATTTTTAGACTGGAGATGGGATACAAAAATCTGTCTGCAGGTAAATTAATGATTGTGACTCCGGATGCGCAGGGAACAGTACAAACCCCTGTACAGCGGCCACAACATATTTACTTGTAATTAAAGTCGCCATTACAGTCTGCACGGGACATCAGGCTCTAGGGAGAGGGGGACAATCGAGCCTTGAAGACCTTAAAAAAAAAACAGATTTGCAGTTGGTCGTATCTACTAGTTGTAAACTACATGTGTACAAATTAGTCTTCGTCCATAAAGCAGCACACAATTTTGCAGTTTGTTCATCAATTTGTTTGTCAGACTTCCAGTCAGGGTAATGAGGTAACCACTGTGACGTCACTGATAAGTTAAAAAATGAGACCTTTAGTTCAGCACTATGCTGAGGTAACCATTGTGCTATCATTGGCATGTTTATAAATGAGCCCTTTAGTCTTTTGGTATCCTAAGGTAACCATTGTGCCATCATTGATAAGTTCATAAAGAAGCTATTTAGTCTTTGTATTATGCTGAGGATTGTTCCGTCATTGATAAGTTCATAAATGAGTCCTTTAGTTTTGCATTATCCTAAGGTAACCATTGTGTCATCATTGATTTATTCATAAATGAGCGCTATAGTCTTGCATTATGATGAGATAACCATTGTGTCATCATTGATTAATTCATAAATGAGCGCTAAAGCCTTGCATTATGATCAGATAACCATTGTGTCATCATTGATTAATTCATAAACGAGCACTATAGTCTTGCATTATGATGAGGGAACCATTGTGTCATCACTGATAAATGTATACAGTAAATGAGACCTAAGTCTTGCAGTATCCCAATGGCAACCATTGTGCCAAAACTTATACATTTATAAATGAGCCAAAAATGTCTTGCAGTAAGCTTAGGTAACCATTGTGCCGTCATTGAGATGTAAGCATTTTGCCAATACTGATAAGTTCATAAATGAACCTGAAGTAACCATTGTGCCGTCAGTAATACATTTCCCCAGTTAGATTTAAGCAAGCATGTTATTGCTGATGGTCAAATTATTTTCTAGCCAGTGTCCATGAATGAATATGATCTCTTAAACTGTACTGCATTTTAGGCAAGATCTTAAAAGAACAATATGATCTCCTCCAGACCCCTGTAATAGACTGTTCCATTTTATCCTGCAGGACCTCAGTTCCTTTGCTATGCCGTTTTTGGATGGAGATTTGGATAATGCAGAGAAAAATTCCCAGCGCAAGGTAGGATGTGTTAGCCAACAAGATGGAGTTGTACCATGTGGCTTTCTGTGCGCCCACTTTCTTGCATCCTCGCTATTCTAGTACAAGAGGGGAACAGGTGGGTGCCACAGATTTCCTACATGATTTACCGGGGACATGAGGGTGCCATAGGTTTGTTACAGGATCACTGGGGAAAACACAGTACAACAGATTTTCTTACAGGATTCACTGGGGACAGGAGGGTGCCACAGATTTCGTATAGGATTTATTGGGGACAGGAGGGCTCCACATATTTCCCATGGGACAGGAGGGTGCCACCGATTTCCTACAGGAGTCACTGGGGACAGATTTCCTATAGGATTCAATGGGACAGTAGGGTGCCACAGATTTCCTTCAAAATTCACTGGGGACTGAAGGGTGCCACAAAATTTCTATAGGATTCACTTGGGACAGGAGGGTGCCACCGATTTCTTTCAGGATTCACTGGGGGACAGGAGGGTGCCACCGATTTCCTTCAAAATTCACTGGGGACTGAAGGGTGCCAAATAATTTCTATAGGATTCACTTGGGACAGGAGGGTGCCACGGAATTCCTATTGGATTCACTAGGGAAAGGAGGGGGCCACTGGTTTCCTTCAGGATTTACTGGGGGACAGGAGGGTGCCACGGAATTCCTATTGGATTCACTAGGGAGAGGAGTGTGCCACAGATTTCCTTCAGGATTCACTGGGGGACAGGAGGGTGCCACAGATTTCCTTCAGGATTTACTGGGGGACAGGAGGGTGCCACGGAATTCCTATTGGATTCACGAGGGAGAGGAGTGTGCCACAGATTTCCTTCAGGATTCACTGGGGACAGGAGGGTGCCATAGAGTTCCCCTAGGATTCACTTGGGACAGGAGGGTGCCACAGATTTTGTTTAGGATTCACTGGGGAGAGGAGGGTGCCACAGATTTCCTGCAGCTGTTATTTTAAAGGGCCGGAGAGAAACATCAATTGGCAGCAATTTCTCATTGATAACTCCTTCCGACACATCACTGTGACTGTACATATAAACTGAAATGCTGAGACATGAGAAGTATTGCTGTGGGCACAAGATAAAAATGCAATATCCCCGATGTGGCGCTTCCTGAATCCGTATCCGTGCCAGCAGTCGCTTCTCAGAGTATTTACACAATCCATGCACACGAGTGACCCCGCAAAGCCTGAAGGAGAAAAGGGAAATTTATTTTAGAGGGAAATGAGTGGGAGGCTGTTGATACCCAACCCAGACCCCTGGAAACTACATGTGTTGCTGCCCCTGAGCTGATATACCCCGGGGTGCCTAGCAACAAGTACAATGGGGTCCCAATAAAAAATAATGCCTTGTGCTCATATGGTCTCCAGTTTGTTATAGAATGGTCAGTTCTAAGCAACTTTTCAATTGGTCTTCATTTCCTCTTTTTTTTATAGTTTTTGAATTATTTGCCTTCTTCTTTTGACTCTTTCCAGCTTTCTAATGGGGGTCGCTGACCCCATCTAAAAACAAATGCTCTGTAAGGCTACTAATGTATTGTCATGGCTACTTTTTTATTACTTATGTTTCTATTAGGCTTTTCCTATTCATATTCCAGTCTCTTATTCAAATCAGTGCATGGTTGCTAGGGTAATTTGGACCCTAGCAACTAGATTGCTGACATTGCAAGCTGGAGAGCTGCCGAATAAAAAGCTAAATAACGCAAAATCCCCAAATAATAAAAAAGGAGAACCAATTGCAAATTGTCTCAGAATATCGCTCTCTGCTTCATACTTAAAGTTAACTCCAAAGTGAACAACCCCTTTAAGTATCCCCTGAACCCACCTGCTGTGACTCTTCCCAGTGCTGATCCAAAGGATTTTAGGTGATGCTGGGTGTTATAGTTCACACCTGCAGAGGGACCTGACCGGCAGAATTTACAATCTCTATATATGTTACCTTTTCTGTAATTCTATAGTTTAGTATGGAATGCCTCTATTAGAATTTCCATATAAAATCTAGGGGGGGATCATAATGCATGCCCCCCCCTCTTAGAGGAGTAGTGGTTCATCCCAATTCTGCTGAATCCAAAAAGAACCTCTGCTATTCTTGCTCTGCATGAACTCGCTGACTTTTCCTTTCTATAAATACTGCTTCCAAGCTCACTTTTCATCCAAATACACATTAAAACTAAGGTTGCGGCTGTGAGGTTCCCCCACCAAAATAAAAGCCTTTAGGCCAACTAGACTTTTTTTTAGGTCTGGGTTTAATTGGGAAGGAATGATGAGCTGGGAATTCAGAGTCAGGGTGTCAGTGACCTAGTGGGATAGATATATATGTCTACTGTACAATAGCTCTGTGTCTTTATACTTTTATACAAAATGTGTCAGGTTATGAAAGTTTTAATGTTTTATTACAGTTTTAATGAAGGTGAATTGCCCTTTAAGCTGTGAGTCTAACTTCTTCCAAGGGCCAAAACTGTTACAAAGGTATCTTAAGTATCTATTCTGGGATCTCTGCCAAGAGCCAATTAAGTTAGAATTTTTTTTATTGGCTGTTCAGTGCAGAAAAATTGGGACTTTCCAGTACAAACGCAGGACTGCTAGGTTGAGCTGTCAAAAGAGGGACTGTCCTCCCTGCAGTTGGGAGGTATGAACATGTGGCTCAAGAAGACGATGGGTTAAAATGCTCAAGTGCAACCAGTGGGGTCGGGGGCCCAGAGGGGGTGCCCTGAAACAGCCCAGTGGGTCCCTGGCTTCCCAGTCTGACCCTAAGTGCATACAACTGGTGGGCCACAGGCTGGTGATTCCAGCTGCAATAGATTAGTAGCCTATGATTAAGTTTCATAAAGACATGAAACGCGTAAGGCTATGTGTAACAAATAAACTCAATTTTCTTTACATGTCTGGAGAGTTCTCTGTTAAGTCCCTACTCCACTACAATACAGCAATAGATTAGGGTGCCGAACACAGAAGCTAGCTTGTTTCTTTGACTGTCTACACATAACCCATAGCCCTCCTATTGTTTTACTGAGATGGGAATTTGTATATATAGAGCAGTTGATTCCGACTATACAACTAACTGCAATCTCTGTGATTTACAGGCAGAGGAGCCTTGTAGTACTGGAAGCCCATCCAAAAGCTTTTACCCCCGAAGCCTCCAAAACCAGCCATCGAGTCCGGTATCTGCCCCGGTCAAAATGAAGTGTAGCCCCGGATCTCCCAAGACCGTCTTTCCCTTCCCAAATCAGGAGTCCCCCCCTCGCTCCCCCCGTCGGATGAGCTTCAGCGGCATCTTCAGATCTTCCTCCAAAGATTCTTCTTCTCCCAACTCCAACCCGTCTACCTCACCTGGCGGAATCCGATTCTTCACGAGGTCGAGGAAAAGTAAGTGAGCGACACAGGCGAGGCTTTGTTGAAAAACACAAGTAGAAAAGGGGTGGGTGTCCCTCCGTGACCTCGACGGAACAATGGCACCCCTGTAATCTTAGTATGACCTCCGGACTGATTGCAAGCTCTTCTGCACTTTATTTGTTACTTTGGTAGAAACAATGGCTTATTATTCTGCATGTAGTGTAGTTTAGATGTTGGGAAAGATCAGCGCTCAGAGAAAGGCCAGACCTCTCCATACTTTCCCGACTCTGGGATACCTGCCTTGCACTAATTGGCAGTGGAGCTTCTCTTTCCTATGTAAATCCTGTTTAATGATGAACTGCAGGTATCAGTAAAGACGTGGGGTGTGTATAGAGCTGGGCCAGGCCAGTCAGACACCTAGGCAACCTGGCTGGTCGCAGCGTATGCGCAAATAGATGCACTGGAGGACAGTTAAGGAGAGAGCGTGATAGACACAAAAACAAAAAGTAACAAGGAAAAAAAAGTTTTAGTCTTTTAACTTTCTCCTGCCCATCTTCCCACAGTCTATATCCAAAACAATCTCCAAAATTTGTAAATAGATCAGCGCCTATGGCAACAGAGAAAAGAAAAACAGAACCAAAATGTTTAAAAATCTCTTTATAAGGTGCGCTTCCCCTTTAAATCTCCCACTGCTGTTGAAAGCATGCACAAGAAAGATCCCTTTATATCCAAGTAGTTGTATCCACTATGTGGCTAAAATGGCTACTCACAAGCCAAAATTAAGGTATATTGCCCGTAGTATTAGCAGATCCTTCCTCTCCTTTTAGCTCAGTTCCACGAATCCCGATATAGAAAGCTATAAATCCAAAATAGTGTAACAGCATTTATTAAAAATATACTTTAAAAACACATTTGTTTTGAAGTAAAATCACAAATCAACATCTGTGTTGCACAGGCTATTGCAGCTTCTATGGAGGGGCCCTGCCGGCGTGTGTAGCTCCCTGTGCCTCTCTCTATGAGTCTGATGTGAAGTCACTTCCTGCCTTACGCGTTTCGCCAATCAGCTGGCTTCCTCAGAGGCATGATCCTACCCCTAGTTGCGGCCCTGGGTGTGTTGTAAACTACATGCATGTATCAGCACTGCTCTCCATAACAGCAGTCATTGGTACAAGGAGGGGACAGTTGGGTTTTGCGTGGGGATGTCCTACATTACAATACATACCACCGCCCTAGGATATACCCTAAACCTGGAGTTTTAAGAGTTTTTAAAAATAGTCTCCTTAAAGGAGAAGGAAAGGCTAAAACTAAGTAAGCTTTATCAGAAAGGTCTATATAAATAAACCAGTAAACCCCCAAAGTAATGTTGCTCTGAGTCCCCTGTCAAAAGAAACACTGCATTTCTTTCCTTCTATTGTGTACTCATGGGCTTCTGTATCAGACTTCCTGTTTTCAGCTTAAACCTCCTTGCCCTGGGCTTGAGCATGCTCAGTTTGCTTCTCTCCCCCTCCCTTCCCCCCCTCCCTGCTGGAATCTGCCCAGAGCTATGAGTGAGCAGGGAGAGACTCGGGCAGGAAGTGATGTCACAAAAAGCTAATATGGCATCTTCTAGAGCACATGACTGGGGCAGCGAGGAAACTGACAAAATGTCTAGCCCCGTGTCAGATTTCAAAATTGAATATAAAAAATCGGTTTGCTCTTTTGAGAAATGGATTTCAGTGCAGAATTCTGCTGGAGCAGCACTATTAACTAATGTGTTTTGGAAAAAAACAAGTTTTCCCATGACAGTATCCCTTTAAAGAATGATGTTTTTTCAAAGAATTGCAGTGTTACTTTCCACCTGTTGGTGGTGACATTAACCATCCCCTATAGTAGTTTTCAAGCAATTTGTAAACATAATTGCTGTTGTGCTGTTCTCTGCACTGCTGGTTCTGACTGTTGAAATAATGGAGCAGACTTGAAAGAAATGAAGAAGCATACAAGGCATTGTGGGCAGTGGAAAAAAGGGGGGGTTTGGGTGCTCTCCTAAGGCCATATAAAAACATATTTAAGTACAATAATCCCCTGTCTAAATAATTCAATGAATATGCAAAATATTTAAAAAGTACTGTGGGCAGTGGGGTCTTGACTAGAGGAGAGGTGGCTCCTCTGAAGCCTCTAGACATTGTGTAGGCCAAGTCAAAAAAGATGGTAGTTTCCCTTTAAAGGGGTGGTTCATCTTTAAGTTAACTTTTAGTATGTTACAGAATGGCCAGTTGTAAGCTATGTTTCAATTTGTCTTCATTATTCTTTTTTTATAGTTTTTTTTTTTAATTATTTGCCTCTTCTTCTGAAACTTTTCATCTTTCAATTGGGGGTCGCTGACCCCATCTAAAAAGACATGTTCTCTGTAAAGCTACAAAATAATTGTTACTGCCAATTTTCTGTACTCATCTTTCTATTTGGCCCCCTTTCCTATGCATATTCCAGTCTCTTATCTAAATGAATGCATGGTTGCTAGGGTAA
This sequence comes from Xenopus laevis, assembly GCF_017654675.1. Classification (NCBI taxonomy): domain Eukaryota; kingdom Metazoa; phylum Chordata; class Amphibia; order Anura; family Pipidae; genus Xenopus; species Xenopus laevis. The sequence goes on along the minus strand of NC_054382.1, from coordinate 8,947,863 downwards.
TTTGGACCCTAGCAACCAGACTGCTGAAACGGAAGAGCTGCTGAATAAAAAAAGCTAAATAACTCAAAAACCATAAATGATAAAAAATGAAGACCAATTGCAAATTGTCTCACAATATCACTCTCTATATCATACTAAAAGTGAACGCAATGGTGAACAACCCAGCAGCAAGTGAATGGGATGCACATTCCTCCCAGCCTGTTAATACCAGTAGGAGAGTAGAACAGCTGCTCAGGCGGGGCCCCGGATGCCACTCACAGGCTCCAATGGGAAAGTGCCTATTTAGATCCCGTGTCCTTGGTCAGTGAGCAGCCGCAGGACACAACAAACGAGGTCAGTCCGAAAATTGTCCAAATTTGGGATTATTTTACAACACTACATTTGTGTCTCACCTGTTCTCAAAAATTTTAACGGGGTTGTTCACCTTTGAGTTAACTTTTAGTACGATGAAGAGAGGAATATTCTGAGACAATTTGCAATTGGTTTTTATATTTTATTATTAGTGGTTTTTGAGTTATTTAGCTTTTTATTCAGCAGCTCTCCAATTTACAGTTACAGCCATCTTGTTGCTAGGCACCAAATACCCCCAGCAACCACACACTGATTTGAATAAGAGACTGGAATATGAATAGGAGAGGCCAGAATAGAGAGAGTAGCAATAACAATACATTTGTAGCCTTACAGAGCATTTGTTTTTTTTTAGATGGAGTCAGTGACCCCCATTTGAAAGCTGGAAAGAGTCAAATGAAAAAGGGAAATCATTTAAAGGAGAAGGAAAGTCTTCTTACACTTGGGGTTGCCAAATGTTAGGCACCCCAAGTGATTGTATTTACTCACCTGAAACCCTGGGCCCGTGCTCCTATCTTCCTATCTGCCCCGGGAAATTTAAAGAAAGAAGAAGACGGAAGAGTATCGCTCCGTGGTGCTCACTGGTATAACCCCAGGCCGGTGCAGTTTTCTGCTGATGGTAGCACCGGCCAGGGGTTTCAGGTAAGTCAATACAATCACCTGGGGTGTCTAACATTTGGCACCCCCAAGTGCAAGACGACTTTCCTTATCCTTTAAGAACAACAAAAATAAATAATGAAGACCAACTGAAAAGTAGCTTAGAATTGGCTAGTCTATAAAATACTAAAAGATAACATTAAGGCGACTGTTTTTTGTGTTTTTAAATAAATTGTGGTGTTTTCTCCCCATTTTTTATTCCATTTTTGGGGTCATACTCCTGCCCTAATGTTAGTTATATATAGGGGGGTGACTGCTTCAGACCCCAATCTTAAAGGGACAGCGGTTGTATGTGGGAGAGTGCCGTTGTGTGTATATTATGGTTAGATGGTGTCGGGAAGTGTAGGATAATAAAGCAGGAGGGTGTTATGGAAAAGGGGGTCATAGCTCTGGTATATTGTGTATAACTAGGCGAGATGTAGGGAAATTTGATTCGAATTTGCAAAAAAAAATGAAAATTTGAATAACGAAATTTATGTACTGTATGCTGTAGGCGAACCACCCCTTTAATTGATTGTATTGAGAAAGTTTTCTATTTCAGTATGATAAAACGCATATTACATTTTCATTATCGCGATAGTTCCCCTTTAAATTCCTCCCTCTTTCTGATTACAAGGGCCTCAATGACCCTAGCAACCAACTATTCTCACGAATTTCGAGCAATTTTTTGTATACTTCAACTAGGGAATAGTCCAAATTCGATTGGAGTTTGAAAAAAAATCTAAAATTCGAAATTTATCATGTACTGTTTAATGAACAATGGGATTAAAATAGATGAACCAATAATGCACAGATATTATAATCACAAAGCTCCCCTTTTTATTCAATATTTCACTTATAATTTATGGCATTAAATACCTGCCCACTGCAGCTCAGCTTTATGGCTGAGAGTCTAGTTCTTGCTATAGCCAGAATCTCAGCCATAAAGCAGGGCAGGACTGCTGCTTACAATGGGTAGGCACTTCTCTCCCTACTATACCTGCTATCCCACAGTCACACTCCCTTCCCAGAGACTATTATCCACTGTTACTATAGGCACCATCTCTCCCTACTATACCTGCTATCCCACAGTCACACTCCCTTCCCAGAGACTATTATCCACTGTTACTATAGACACCATCTCTCCCTACTATACCTGCTATCCCACAGTCACACTCCCTTCCCAGAGACTATTATCCACTGTTACTATAGGCACCATCTCTCCCTACTATACCTGCTATCCCACAGTCACACTCCCTTCCCAGAGACTATTATCCACTGTTACTATAGGCACCATCTCTCCCTACTATACCTGCTATCCCACAGTCACACTCCCTTCCCAGAGACTATTATCCACTGTTACTATAGGCACCATCTCTCCCTACTATACCTGCAATAGTTGCCACAGACAGATCAGTAAAGAAGCAAGGGTGGCTTTTGATACATTGTTTCAAGTCAAACCTATATCCAGAAACAGATGATTGCTACTTTTGATTGCAGATACACTTGCAAATTATTATTAAAAAGTTGAAAATGTATAATGAATGAATATTGGTAAACTGCTTAGAATTAAGTTTGAATTCAGGGTTTGCATCCTCTTTAGGATAATGGCACATGTGTAGATTCGTTTCCCGCAGTAAATCTCCTCTGCAGCAGGTGACTTATCTCTGGCAAATGCTTATGACATTACACTACACTAACTGTGTACGAATACCCATCCCGTACTTTATATTATATATTGCAGTTAGGAATTTTGAGCAGCAGGTGGCAGTGCAGCTAAAGAATATAAAGCAACTTGTCTGGAAGTTTGATGCTGGATGTACAGTTGTCTGAGCGAGACAAATGTCATGAGATATCACAGTGATAAATGGTCACATTGAGACTAAAACAAACAAGGGAAAGTTGTGCTCACCACTATTTTTTAAAACCATTAGGCGGGGGTGCAATGAGGCTGTGACCACAAAATACATATAGTCAAATACAAGAGTCCTCTGCACTCAACCCATTATCAATATATTTAAGACAGAGACATTTTGTGCTACTGCTACTGAAAAATGCCTTACCCTTTAAACAACACAGGGATTGTTTGTCCATATATTGCAATATATTTAAGATGGCCAACTACGTCAAAGTCATCCCATATCTGGCCAGTCCTATGCTCAATTTCATCTAATTCATTAAGAATTCTATTGCTTCATTATACATTTTACAAAGGGACTTGGTTTTACCTGCAACTTACTTGCTGCTTTCAAAGTAAACCTCCATACTTGGCTGCCCTTTTATTAGACACCAGTGGGATCACCTGACTATAGCTGGGAAGGGTGGGAGCTACAACATGGAGCTGGTCACTGCTCCTGTATAAACTATAACAAACAAGGGAAAGTTGTGCTCACCACTATTTTTAAAACCATTAGGCGGGGGTGCAATGAGGCTGTGACCACAAAATACATTGAGACTAATCCATAGGGGCTTTTTGTGTAAATTTTATATATATTTATATATATATTATGAAAGTTGAAACTGATCCTTGTGATATTGACAAGTAGTACTCACCAATAAATCCTCTGCCAGCATCAGTCTTTGCATGGGCCAATGTCATCTTATTGGGATGCCTGTATGATTGTAAGCTCTGCTGAGCAGCTGTTGATACTGTTGTATCAGTCACTGTGTCAGTGATCCCCAACCAGTAGCTCGTGAGTAACATGTTGCTCTTCGACCCCTTGGATGTTTCTCCCAGTGGCCTCCAAGCAGGTGCTTTTTTTTGAATTCCTGGCTAAAGGTGGCCATACACAGGCCAATAAAAGCTGCCGACAGACCGTGTATGGGCCAATTTTAGCCAGGAATTCAAAAATAATCACCTGCTTGGAGGCCACTGGGAGAAACATCCAAGGGGTCGAAGAGCAACATGTTACTCACAAGCTACTGGTTGGGGATCGCTGATTTAGAGGAAGCATTGGAAAAACTGCTGTAAAGCGCCAACCTATTCTGCAGCACTGTACAAAGGGTGTGTGTATCCATGAAACACAGTGACTGATACAACAGTATCAACAGCTGTTCACGATCGGATCAGCCCAATATCACCTACCTTATGTTGGGCATATCGGGAAGAGATCCGCTAGTTTGGCGACAGCATCAAATAAGCGGATCTCTCAGTGTATGGCCACCTTTAAAGGCAAGCTTTAGTTGCATAAAAAAAATGTATACTGCCAAACAGAGTCTCCTATTGGCTGCAAGTCCACATGGAGGCTACCAATAGCCAGTGTTGGACTGGGATGCCAGGGGCCCACCAGAAAACCTTAGGCTGAGGGCCCATTTTCCAAACAATTATACCTCCTCACTCAACCTCTTTATGTTCCTAGTCTCTTTTCTCTACATACTATACTCTATTCTTCCATTATTAAGCCTTTGTTCCCATAAAGAAATAGGGAATGACCATGAAATAGGCCAAATGGTTAGAAGCAAGAGGACCACTGTCATCTGAGCCCACCGGGAGTTTTCCTGGTATCCCAGTGGGCCAGTCCCACAGCCCATATTTGGCACCCCAGGAACTTTTTGCATGCTTGTATTGCTGTCCAACATTATTTTATACTTGAGTGTGGCTCATGGGTCAAAAAGGTTGGGGACCCCCTTCTCTAAAGAACATCTCACCCACCCTCATGGAGCCAGAAAACACACCCACCTACGTTCAATTCATTGCAGCCACATGTTTGTTTCTTTGCGAAGATATTTCTCTGCTGAGTAAGCGGCATGGCAGCTCCCATACATAACAACTGCAGATATGCCCCCTACCTCCCAACATTACCAAATGAAAAAGCACAAAACAAAAAGCGGCAAGTACAGTTTTAGTTTCCTCTTTTAGGAACGAATGGGATAATAGCTGCTTACGAGCCTCCCTCAGTCATAACACAGAGAGACATTCTGGGCTCCTTGCCAGTACCTTGTCTCCTTCCCAGTGTTATTGAATTATCCAAGAAAGGACATAAGCACACACAGAGCAACATGACTCTAGGGGGGATATGGCTAAACTTAAGGCTAGGGCCACACGGCGCGATTTTGCCGCGATTCTGCGCTGGGCGAGTTGCGAGTTGCGAGTCGCTGCGGTTTTTAAGCCGAAATAGCTTTGTTAACTTTGGTGCTGGCGTCAATGCAAATCGCGGCGAAATCGCTGCGCTAATTCAGACGCGGCGATTCGTTTTCTATTGTCGCCCGAAGTTGCCTCGCTGGGCGTTTCCGGGCGACAGTAGAAAAAGAATCGCCGCGTGTGAATTAGCGCAGCGATTTCGCCGCGATTTGCATTGACGCCAGCGCCAAAGTTAACAAAGCTATTTCGGCTTAAAAACCGCAGCGACTCGCAACTCGCCCAGCGCAGAATCGCGGCAAAATCGCGCCGTGTGGCCCTAGCCTTAAGGTATACTTAAAGCTTAACTAAAGAAATGTTTTGTACATTATGTTTTAGGGTTCAGTAAAAGCCCAAGTTAACCACAGCCCTTTAGCAGTAAAGATCTGTGTCTCCAAAGATGCCCCAGTAGCTCCCCATCTTCTTTTCTGCTAATTCACTGCACATGCTCTGTGCTGCTGTCACTTACTGAGCTTAGGGAGCCACTCACAATATACAGTACACATAGAATAGAAATGTCACAATATAAGGCTGATTAGTAATTAATACACATAATTACTACATGGCAGCACAGAAACCAGTGCAATTAGCATCAGAATTGAATAATCAGCAAACCTGTAGCATCAGCTTATATTACAGCTGCTGGATAATTAGTGACAAGCCCTAAGCTTAGCTTCTCAACAGCCAATCAGAGCCCACTGAGCATGTGAGTGTCACAGACACTTTCCAAGATGGTGACCCCCTGTGACAAGTTTGAAGTCCTGGATCATTGCTGCTATTGACAAGCTGAAACTTTAGCCTTATGCAATAAGTTCACTATATAAAATATGACATTTTAAGCCATGTTCATTTTTAGGTTTTAGTTCTCCTTTAAATGGTTAAAGAAAAACAGGGATGGCTGGGAGGAATTCACACAGACTGGGCTCCCGATCATTGATTTTCTGCTAATGTTCCTTTAAACAGCGCCGCCAGAATGGCATTAGCCGCAAGGCCCACTGAGCCATTAGCAAAGGTCACTGCGATTGTTGAGAGACTTGTTACAAATTGGCTGTTTGGCCCTTTAGCTCGGGGCCAGTGATTTAAGTGCAAAATCATTATTCCCTTTTCCTGGGGACCTCAGTATAGATTAGAATGCCGCCCATTTGTCACCTACTGCTCTCTGTTATTCTCTATTATGGCACAGAAATACATGGCTGTAATGCTGCACTGCATGTGGGGGACAGTCAATTTAGGGAAGGCTGCTGAGTTGCTTGACCTGTACATGTAGAGTATATATATATGTGTGTGTATGTGTGTGTATATATATATATATATATATATATATATATATATATATATAGTATATATATAAATCCAGCATGTAGTGGAGAAGGAATGTGCCTTTAAAAGTTGCCTTTTGTACAGTATTAACCCTTTCCTTGGTAGTTTCTTTGCTAGCTTCAGGGAAAACCACATTTTTGAGAGTGTAGTCGTAGCATAACCTTAAAGGGATCCTGTCATCGGAAAACGTGTTTTTTTCAAAACGCATCAGTTAATAGTGCTGCTCCAGCAGAATTCTGCACTGAATCGATTTCTCAAAAGAGCAAACAGATTTTTTTATATTCAATTTTCAATTCTGACATGGGGCTAGACATATTGTCAATTTCCCAGCTGCCCCTGGTCATGTGACTTGTGCCTGCACTTTAGGAGAGAAATGCTTTCTGGCAGGCTGCTGTTTTCCCTTCTCAATGTAACTGAATGTATCTCAGTGAGACATGGGTTTTTACTATTGAGTGTTGTTCTTAGATCTACCAGCCAGCTGTTATCTTGTGTTAGAGAGCTGTTATCTGGTTACCTTCCCATTGTTCTTTTGTTTGGCTGCTGGGGGGGAAAGGGAGGGGGTGATATCACTCCAACTTGCAGTACAGCAGTAAAGAGTGACTGAAGTTTATCAGAGCACAAGTCACATGACCAGGGGCAGCTGGGAAATTGACAAAATGTCTAGCCCCGTGTCAGATTTCAAAATTGAATATAAAAAATTCTGTTTGCTCTTTTGAGAAATGGATTTCAGTGCAGAATTCTGCTGGAGCAGCACTATTAACCGATTCATTTTGAAAAAAATGTTTTTCCCATGACAGTATCCCTTTAAACCTGGAACCTACATTCCATTGTCATCAGCATGGGGTTGCCCTAGGCCAACTAGACATGTGGCTGGCAATCTGCTCGGTGCCCTTTGTTCTCTCTGGTGTAACAGTGACTGTTCAGGGTATGAGAGTGTTTGGGGTTGGAACATGGCAAGTTCTCCTGTGCTATACCCCACACATACACCTGCTTGTCATGAGTTGAGAAAAGGGTAAACACTCACTTTCTAGTAATCGCTGCTGCTAATGATTTATAGTGTAAGCAACACGGGTCCCCCGGTATCAGGTATCCACCGAAATCACCTTCATATGATGTGGGCTCACCCGCTGCTACAGCTCCCTGGGGATCCCTCCCTTTCTATTCCCCATCCTTTATGCATCAATTCATATTGCACAGATAGTATAAAGATATAGTGGAATTATTTCTAATTACTGCTTGGAGTATTAGATTACACTGAAATAACATTTTACCTTGGTTCTACTGGCACATCTGGGGTTAATGTAGTGCTCTGAATCAGTTTTCTACAGTGGATTTACTGGCATGTCTGGGGTTAATGTAGTGCTCTGAATCATTTTTCTACAGTGGACTTACTGGCACATCTGGGGTTAATGTAGTGCTCTGAATCAATTTTCTACAGTGGACTTACTGGCACATCTGGGGTTAATGTAGTGTTCTAAATCAAATTTCTTCAGTGGACGTACTGGTATGTTTGAGGTTAATGTAATGCTCTGAATTAGTGTTCTACAATGGCCTTACTGGCACTTCTGGGGTTAATGTAGTCCTCTGAATCAATTTTCTACAGTAGCCTTACTGGCACATCTGGGGTTAATGTAGTGCTCTGAATCAATTTTCTACAGTAGACTTACTGGCACGTCTGGGGTTAATGTAGTGCTCTGAATCAGTGTTCCACAGTAGCCTTACTGACATATATTGGGTTAATGTAATGCCCTGAATCATTTTTCTACAGTGGCCTTACTGGAATGTCTAGGGTTAATGTAGTACTCTAAATCAGTGTTCTACATTGGTCTTACTGGCACATGTAGGGTTACTGAAGCACTCTGAATACACTTTTTGCATTGACCCTACCAGCATGTCTCTGGTAGTATTTTGAATCCATTTTCTACAGTGGCCTTGCTGGCATGTCTGGGGTTAATGTACTTCTCTAAATCAATTTTTCTACAGTGGCTTTATTGGTATATCTGTAGTTAGTGTAGTGCTCTGAATCAAAGTTGTATGGTGGCTTTACTGGACTGTCTGGGGTTAATGTAGTGCTCTGAATCAATTTTTACAGTGATCTTATTGGTATGTCTGGGGTTAATATATTGCCCTGAACCTTTTTTTTCAGTGGCTTTTCTGGAATGCCTGGGGTTAATGTAATGCCCTAAATCAGTTTTCTACAGTGAATTTACTGGCTTGTCTGGATTAAAGTGTGTTCGTTGTGGCTAAAGGTTGTAAAGAGGGTATGACATCATAAAAATACATTTTTTTTGGGCCCCAAGTTTAATATTTAAATTGAGCCCAGGACTCCAGAGCTGTAAGGAAGCTGTGCTAAATACTGTGCCCCATTCTTCAATTTGAGCTAAGGGTTAATGTTGATGGACGTGTCCTTTTTCCACCTCAGCTACTATGAAACTGTGTGAGATACTCACACCTTAATACTGATGTAGGCTCTTGGGTGGATGCTGGGAGTTGCTGGACATGCTGATATAAACCATAATTGTTCCCAGTACAATATGCCCATTTATCTCTGCTTTTCTCCCCAAGGGCCGTCTGCCCAAGACAAAGGCTCTTTCTGCTGTAAAACAACGGATCATGTTTGTGTAAGAGAATCCTGGCTATTTCAGGTAGAACCAAAGGGTGATTAAAGGAAAACTAAAGAACGGTTTTGTTACATTGACCCTTGTGCTCCCCTACCCAACCATATAATTGAGGAGAAGGGAGAGAAAAAACTGTGTCCCAGTGTCAAGGGCCAAACTGAGTTTGATATTCATTGGTTAGGTTTTTAAAAAGGATGAATTTTGCCCCCATTCTGGCACCCCCCCCCCAATGGACAATATTTTATTACATAAAAGAGGTTCCTATCCCCTTCACCCCAGGGAATTGTTCCGTATAAAAATAAAAAACTGGGTAAATAGATAGGCTGTGCAAAATAAAAAAAAAATTCTGATATAGTTAGTTAGCCAAAAATGTAATGTATAAAGGCTGGAGTGACTGGATGTGTAACATAATAGCCAGAACACTAACTCAGAGTTAGAGAGCTGAAAAGCAGGAAGTAGTGTTCTGGCTATTATGTTACACATCCAGTCACTCCAGCCTTTATACATTACATATTTGGCTAACTGTCTGTCTATTAACCCAGTTTTTATTTTTACACTGAACTGTTCCTTTAAGTTAAAGGGTAGCAGATTCGGTGGTCCCAGGAGCCCTGTACCCAGCCTGGGGTGAGTTTTCCCCTCTTTCATAGAGAGAGCCTTCCTCTTCTCAACTGTCACGCTCTGGGCCGTGTGGATCTATGAAGTCATGGGTGGCATTTGCTCTGCTGGCTCTGCAGGGGGGGCACGAGCCTGAGTCAAAATAGCTGCGTGATGTCACATTATAATGAGGAATGTGCTGCGGCCAATAGGTGCCAAGGATTGTCCGGAACGGGCTGGTTTCCTTTTACAGTCTTGTTAAAGGGACCTCATGCCGAAATGCACATGACAGCTCTGTGCCCCTGGCCTTTCCCATCAGGAATCTCATATAAAGGAGCTTTATCAGCAGCCCTTCCCCTGAGCCGGAGCTTCTCACATGGGACCTCCAGCCGTCTCAGCACTTAAGGACAAGTCTGTGAGCAGCAGATCTCTGGGCAACTCACAATGCAGCCTCACAGCCAGCCTGGCCAGTACTTGCACTCTCACTAGTCTACTGCCAGTACTTGCACTCTCACTAGTCACTACCTTCTCAGAGGAATTCGCTCGACTGTTTAGGAAACATCCCCCCCCCCAGCTCTTGACTTTCAGGATCAACAGGCACTTTATTTGGCCAATCGACCGCAGCAGCAGTGAGTCTCTTACCTGGCATCAGCCCTGACATTGGATTCATTCTTCTCCTTGGCCCCCCCCCTCTCGCTCTCTCTCCGCTTGCCTTGGCTGGATATGACAGATCACTGCTAAAGTTACGTTACCCGCTCGCTGCATCTAATGAAGCGCTTTGGCAGCCTCCGAGGGATCAAGAAACGAAAGGAGCAGGCCAGGAGCGCTGAGAGACGCCAGTCGGAGCCACATGGACTCTTAGGTATGCAGATAGATATCACTCATATAGCACCAACATATTCTGCAGCGCTGTACATAAAGGTATATCATAACTGGCATACAAACAACGCAACACTGGCCCACAAGGACTCACTTGTTACCATAAAGCAGCCCTGTTCTGTCCAGCTTGTAGTTGCAGTTTAGCATCAACAACTGGAGAAGCACAGGGGGACTTGTCATCTTGATAGTTTTTTATATTATAATACACAAAAGCCATAAATATCCCGTAAATGATATCCTTATAAACGGCTCTCAGTGATGTCATCAGTTATCAACCAGGCCCGGACTGGCAATCTGTGGGTTCTGGCAAATGCCAGAGGGGCTGCTGTATGGTTCCATAGAATGTTACCATATAGTGGGCTGGTAGGGGGCTGTTTGGGCCTCTGTGTACTTGGAATGGCAGGGCCTATTTTGACTCCCAGTCCAGGCCTGTTATCAACGGAGCTTGGTGATGTCATTTGACTCATTAAAACGCGTGTATTATAATAAATAAAGTACCCCTTGTTGGAAAATATGAGGATATTAGAAGTAACCTCGGAGTTCCATGACCTGTATAAAATTGATATGGTCATGAAACTCCTCTGTGACTTATAATATCCTTATATTTTACAATAGGGGGTACTTTATTCACTATATAATCTTTTATATAGCCCGACCTATTCCACAGCACCTTACACAGGCTGCACTTCATTTTGCAGCTAAACATCTGCACCAGCCAGTGGCCAGTTACTGGTCCCCAAAGCAAATTAATTTTAGGGCCTCCAACATAGTCAGACGTTGTCCTGTTTTACCAATAAATGTTGAAATTGCTCATTATTTTGGCCTCATGGGGCCCCCTATACCTCCTGGTCCTCCTGCAGCCGCAGGGTCTGGTTCTTCTCTAGATATGCCCCTGGCATGGGGCAAACTTGGGTCTCTGTGCTGTAGAAAGTAGTAGAAAAGAAAGGCTGATGGACTGGCACAATCAGGGCTCTCGTGTTTTCTGGAGTAAAGTACCAGCCTCTCTATATCTCTCTTCCCTATTAATAACACTGGCATCAGCCAATACCAGCCTGGTATTCTAACAAGAATATATTATTCTAAGCAGCTTCCTGATATATAGTCTGTACTCATTGTCACTAGTTTAAAGTTATTTGTAAATTAAAGAACTTCTTGAACTGCTGGTTCTGACTACTGAAGCAATGTAGCTGCATCGCCTGTTTATAATGATGAGGCTTATCCCTAACCTGCCATGAGGCTTAGCTTCTTGTGTGTGACAGTTGCAAGCAGCAGCTAGAGATTTCGGCGTGTGGCTTTAGTGTTGACACACAGGTTATTTTATCGCAGCTGATTGTATCGGCAGTCGCTTTACACTAACATAGTCGGGTGTGCCCAGTTGCATAACAAAAAAAAAAAAAAATATGCACCCCCAAAACCGTAACGTAGCCTACGTAGGCACCTATTATGTTTCAATCAAGGAGCAGGGGGAAAATGATTGGGTCAGTCCAGGGAAGTAACTACCGGGGGTGAGATGGGGGATGTGATCGCCAGGACCGCCATCAGAAATCGCAGGGCCCCATACAACAAAATTTCCTGGGCCCCCTGGGCTACGCCCACTGCAAGCCCCACCTACAGGTCCGCCCTCCCCACCACACAGTAAAAAAACAAAAAAAATATTGGTGGCTAGGGTTCCTACATGTTAATAAAAAGTAAAAAGATATTAGTGGTCAGGGCCCCATAAAAAAACATTTGTGGCCAGGGCCCCCCCCATTAAAAAATATTGGTGGCTAGGACCCCACATGAAAAAAAAAATTGGTGGCCAAAATTGGTAGCCAGGCCCCCCCCCCACATTAAAAGAAAATTGGTGGCCAGGCCCCTTAAACGTCCATGCCTTCCCGAAGTCAGCAGCTCTCAGAAAGATGGGGGCTAATCAAGTAAGTGTGGCGTGGTCGGGCCCCCCTTACCCTCGGGCCCCCTACAACTCTCCCCCCTGCCCCCCCCTGATGGCTGCCCTGGTGATCGCACCCGGGCAGGCACCACCTTGAGGAGTGGGGGGGTCTCGCTGCTCTGCCTGCATCTGGGCCCCACGCAAACATAGTTACGTTACTGGGTCAGTCTGATTAGGCCAAATCAGGCTGAACTAGTGGATCTCAATGGGGTAAATTTACTAAAGGGCAAAGTAACTTCGCCGATTTACTAACAGTCGCTGGCGTAACTTGGCTAGCGAAGGAGATAGACTCTGGTGGTACTTCGCTCCCTTTTTTACCGTCTTAGAGAGGGAAAGAAATGTGACAAAGTCATGGGTCACCTGTAAATGTACTTTTCAAAAGGGATGGAGGATACAGGGGCCGTGTTGCAATTATAGAATAATTACAGAATAATGTTTGCCACCTTTTCCAGGAAGGATATACCAGCCTTCCTATAACTGATATGTGTCTTCCTTATTAATCTTTTAGATTGTCAGTTCTTTTGGGAAGGGCCCTCTTTACCTTGTGTATCGGTTACTGCATACCTCCCAACTATCCCGTTTTTCAAGGGACAGTCCAGATTTTGACAGCTCAACCCACAGCCCCGTAATATTGGTGTGTAGGTGCATCTCAGGTCTTTTTGCCTGGTCATGTGCTTTCAGAAAGAGCCAGCACTTTAGGATGGAACTGCTTTCTGGCAGGCTGTTGTTTCTCCTACTCAATGTAACTGAATGTGTCTCACTGGGACCTGGATTTTACCTGGACTGAGTGTTGTTCTTAGATCTACCAGGCAGCTGTTATCTTGTGTTAGGGAGCTGCTATCTGGTTACCTTCCCATTATTCTGTTGTTAGGCTGCTGGGGGGGGGAGTAATATCACTCCAACTTGCAGTACAGCAGTAAAGAGTGACTGACAATATGTCTAGCCCCATGTCAGATTTCAAAATTAAATATAAAAAAATCTGTTTGCTCTTTTGAGAAATGAATATCAGTGCAGAATTATGCTGGAGCAGCACTATTATATGCAGCAGATCCACCCCTTTTACTCACTGGGACATCAGACTGACTAGTTGTGGCTTTAGAAAGCCCTACACCCAACATAAAGCAAAGGCATACCTCCCAATTGTCCTGTTTTTCTCATAACACTCCCGATTTTGACAGCCCAACCTGCAGTCCTGGATTGTTACTAAAATGTTCTGACTTTCTCTTTGATCTCCTGCAGTGAACTGCCAGAAAAAGACACAAAGTTTCTAAAACTTAATTGGCTTTTGGCCGAGAGCCCAGAATACTTAGATACACTTAGATACATAAACAAAGAGACTATTGTAACAATTTAAGATAGACAAGTCTCTTGGGGAAACTGTGACTTGCAGTTTAAAGGGCAACTCACCTTCATTAGCAAAACTGTAAAAACCACAGAAATGTGATCAAACTTTCATAACCTGCCAAATTTTGTAAAATGAACATGGTAATTAGGGGGTGTAGCCATAAAATGGGCATGGTTAAAATGGCAATCAGTGGCGGAACTACCGGGGGAGCAGGGGGTGCGAGCGGGCCAGGGCCCGCACCCCCTCATGGCCCCCCCGGCAGCACGTGCGCCACTGAAAATGCGGCTGTACGGAGGGGGGCGGGGCCCGGCTGCGCATCACGCACCAGGGCCCGCCTCCCTCTAGTAACGCTACTGATGGCAATACTTTTTGTCCCTCTTTCTATTTTCAAAATATTGGCAGCTATGGTTACTGACCACTATGCGTGTGATTCTGTATGTTCTCTACATAAACATATCTATTGTACAGCATGTTGAATATGTTGGTGCTCTAAAAAGATATGTTAATAATGCTAATAATATTGTGCTCTCTGCACGAACAGAGTCGAAATTCCAATTTAAAAATCTGAATTTTGTCTCTTAAAGTTACCAGGAGCGACTTTTTTCTCGTAACTTGCAGGCTGCTGCTAGTTAAGAATCCCGCATCAATTTTTAGGAAATCCTGCCCGGTTTTCCTAATTTTGAAAACCGGGCAGGCAGTTTTTAAACCGGGCAACCCTTCAAAAAAAACCAGGCTGTCCGGGTCAAAACTGGGCAGGTGGCAACTGCTTTACCTGAACTAACACAGCAGAATCATTTAACCCACTACAGGTATGGGACCTGTTATCCAAAATGCTCGGGACCTGGGGCTTTCCAGATAATGAATCTTTCCATTATATGGATCTTCATACCTTAAATCTACTAGAAAATCAGGTAAACATTAAATAAACCCAATAGGCTGGTTTTGCTTCCAATAAGGATTAATTATATCTTAGTTGGGATCAAGTACAAGCTACTGTTTTATTATTACAGAGAAAAAGGAAATGATGTTAAAAAATTTTGAATATTTGGATAAAATGGAGTCTATGGCAGATGACCCTTCCATAATTTGGAGCTTTCCGGATAAGGGGGTTCTGGATAACGGATCCCATACCTGTATTGGTCAAGCAGTTTATAACAATTTGTGACATAGGATGAATATGGAACCGTATTCTTTCTACCCCTCCAATGGAAATAATACCTCCTGCGTCGGCTATTAAACTATAGAATGACTCCAGAGGCTAAAAAAATAGGTCCAGTGCTAACAGCACTCATTACTTCTGATGGGGGCTCCTAAAAAGAATGTGGTGTGGTCCAGTACTAATCACGGTACAGCTTGCCCTAATGCTCTGGTGTAATCTGACCTATGAGTTATTTAAGTATTTGCGATCTATTAATTGGGCTAATTGTCCATTTAAATTGTATAAGTAGCCTTGCTAAATCAGGCCCTGGGTAATAAGAAAAGGGTGCGCTGAACTTACAGTGTGAATTTTACAGAACGTTACCTCTTTCGCCAGAGTTTCCTTCGCCACCTTAGACCTGGCGAACTGATAAGATGAAGCGACATCCTCCTCAATCTTATGTCAGTGACATCATATCCTCTATGCTGAAAAGTCATAAAAGCTCTAAAAAACACTGGTGCTTTTTCATATTTTAAAGCGGGATTTTCTTCAAAAGACCTAACTATTAAAGATTTTTTTAAAATTTTTTTTTAGACTATTTGAGGGACATGCCACATTTGTTTTAGGGTGGGCTCATGTCTAGGACATTAGAGGGTCTCTTTTGTCTTTATTTTTCTTCCTTGGACATGTGTAATAATAAGTGGCCACTTCAAGCATTTGCACCAACATCATTAATAAAGACATATATATGACCTATATGTATTCAGATTGAACTAAGCGTAAGAGTATTAATGAAGTTTCCCTAGGCAGGAATGAACGCTAGGGAAAGTTCGCTATGAAATGCTCGTGCTGACGAATTAACAAGAACGAAACTTGACCATCGTTCGGCTGCTGGGACGTTGCAACTTTGCATTTTAGTGAATTAGCATAGTAGTAACAAATTTGTGCCTGGCTTGCGAAGTGTGGAGGATCGTTTCGCTGGCGAAATTTTGCCCCTTTGCCTCACGGCAAAAACAGCACTGCTAACATAGAGTCAGAATGCAGGTAATATCTACAACAAGGGCTGTCCACCTTTTTCATAAAGACCTATGAAGAGGTGGTGCTTGCTTAAAAGTAGTCTGGCAGCAGTGGTGTAACTAAATATCACTGGGCCCCACAGCAAATAATTTTATAGGCCCCAAAAATGTCTACAGATTGACCTGTTTTACCAAGTTGTATTGAATTTGTATATGAATTAGAGCCTCGTGGGGCCCCTATACCTTCTGGGCCCCCCTGCAGCCGCAGGGTCTGCTTCCTCTATAGTTACGCCCCTGTCTGGCAGTTACTGGGCTCAGAAACACTGCCCATTCTCATTGGTTTGTCAGGACAACATGGTGTGAAGGGAGAGTAATTCACTGCTAAAAAGGGAAGAACATGTTCCTCTGTGCATTGGCCAAGTCTCCTCTTAGCTTCATATTAGTTAGCAGCAGAAGTGCCTCATCTTATGGCAGTTGCAACCCTGTATATATATATATATATATATATATATATTAGGGATGCACCGAATCCAGGATTCGGTTCGGGATTCGGCCAGGATTCTGCCTTTTTCAGCAGGATTCGGATTCGGCCGAATCCTTCTGCCCAGCCGAACCGAATCTGAATCCTAATTTGCATATGCAAATTAGGGACGGGAGGGAAATTGCATGACTTTTTGTCAGAAAACAAGGAAGTAAAAAATGTTTTCCCCTTAGCACCCCTAATTTGCATATGCAAATTAGGGTTCGGATTCGGTTCGGTATTCGGCCGAATCTTTCACGAAGGATTCGGGGGTTCGGCCGAATCCAAAAAAGTGGATTCGGTGCATCCCTAATATATATATATATATATATATATATATATATATATATATATATATATAGTGAATAAAGTACCCCCTCTTGTAAAATATAAGGATATTATTAGTTACCGAGGAGTTTCATGACCATATAAAAACACGAGGCCGAAGGCCGAGTGTTTTTATACAGGTCATGGAACTCCGAGGTAACTTCTAATATCCTCATATTTTACAACTGGGGGTACTTTATTTATTATAATACACAAATTTTAGTGAATCATGTGACAGAAATGACATCACTACTCACCGTTTATAACTGATGACATCACTACTCACCGTTTATAAGGATATAATTTACAGGATATTCATGGCTTTTGTGTATTATATATATATATATATATATATATATATATATATATAACAAACAAGGGAAAGTTGTGCTCACCACTAATTTTTAAAACCATTAGACGGGGGTGCAATGAGGCTGTGACCACAAAATACATATAGTCAACTACAAGAGGTATATATGCGTGTGTGTCCTTTAGAGAGATTTTCAAAAACCTGCCCTTATCTGTAATGGAAGTTTTTCATCCATGCGCAGCAAAAATGGTTTTGTTTTACTGTGTCGCATTAGACCTCCTTTTGTTTCCAGAAATGCCACAGGTTGGGGATCGATATGCCAGCAGCATAATATTCCAACCACAAGTTCTCTCTAACTCTGGGAGATGCGCCCACAGGACTGAACTTTGCAAGGGAGGAGATGAGATCCCTGCCACTTTATTTATAGATTAGATATCACCTCGGGCTCAGCGGCGAGCTGGCTATT
The DNA here is from genome assembly GCF_017654675.1 of Xenopus laevis. NCBI lineage: Eukaryota > Metazoa > Chordata > Amphibia > Anura > Pipidae > Xenopus > Xenopus laevis. The sequence goes on along the minus strand of NC_054382.1, from coordinate 8,930,302 downwards.
TTCATTTGCACTCATCTTAGCAGCTCTGTGCCAAGTGGGTACAGCTGCTCACTGCTGATGAGGAATGCCGAGGGGGTCTTCATTTCATCCTTAAAGGAACATTAGTATTTAAAGTAACGCTACAAGCAAATAGTATTATTTAAAGGCCAAATGTTCATCTTCATCCTGCCAAGATAAGACCAATGAGTTAGAAAACAGCTAACGCTAGCGACTTTTCGCCAGAATTGCCACCCTAACGCTAGCGAAAGAGATAGGCACTAGGGGTTATTCGCACTCTATCGCCAAGCGACTTTTCGCTCTGGCGAACGGACGCTACTTTGCAAATTTGTTAAAATGAGAATTTTACTGAACGTTACCACTTTTGCCATAATTGCCTTTGCCATCTCAGACCAGGCGAAGAGCATTAAAGTAGCTAGATCTTCCTCAATCTTCTGTCACTTACATTATATTCTGTGAGCCAAAAATGCATACAAATCCAAAAAAGCTGGCGTCTTTACCTTTTTTCAGCCTGAAAGTATATGCATGAACATTTAACACAAAGACGGCCTTTACATTTAAATTTCCCGCCCTATGCAAATTGACCTCAGCGCAAGATCCCTAGCAAAGTTTCGCTAGGCAAAAATGAATCAGTATTTTATATTTTCATTTCTTTAAAAAAACTTTCATTTTAATTTAATTTAATGAGTTTCAATTAAAAACTAATGGCAGGCTCCCCAAGCCTAAAATGCTGGCCTGTGTGGCTTTAGCCCAGTGATCCCCAACCAGTAGCTCGTGAGCAACATGGTGCTCTCCAACCCCTTGTATGTTGCTCTCAGTGGCCTCAAAGTAGGGGCTTATTTTTGAATCCCAGGCTTGAAAGTAAGTTTTAATTCAATAAAAACTAAGTATAGTGCCAAGTAGAGCCTCCTGTAGGCTGCCAGCCCACATAGGGGATACCAAACAGCCAATCACAGCCCTTATTTGGCACCCAAAGGGACTTCTTCATGCTTGTGTTGCTCCCCAACTCTTTTTAGGTTGGGGACCCCTACTTTAGCCTATGCGGTGTCAGATTTTCCGTGTGATAAGTAACACCAATGTATTCAAGAAGAATGTCACTTTAGATGTCCCTAATTATCTAATCAGCTTTTGTGCTTGTGGAATAGATTTCCGTATCTGGGGACAGACACAGCCTGAGTGGAATGGGAAAGGCAAGATAATCAGCAGAGTTGATTAACGTTGAAATAATCATATTTAACTCTGTCCTGCGGCAAATCCATTGCAGTGATTAAGTGGAACATGTCTGATGGGAGGGATTGGTGGTGCGGCATGATTTGGATACAGGAGCACAGAAGAGAAGAGTCGTTGGGTTTGTCAGTAAATCACAGTTTATCTTGTTTCATATATGAGCATGGTGGTCTTTCAGCCTGCATTTGATCCAGCAGTTTGGCCAATAATAGACATACTATCTGGGTATGTGAGGCATCTTAGGGTCGTTAGGGCATCTACAGATAATACTGTGAGCCACAGCTCATTCACTAGTCTGAGAATAATAAACTAGTTATTTATAAATATGCTATATTCAATCAAGTGGTTTAAAGGAGAACTAAACTCTAAAAATGAATGGCTAAAAATGCCATATTTTATATATATATATATATTGAACTTATTTCACCAGCCTAAAGTTTGAGCTTGTCAATAGCAGCAATGATCCAGGACTTCAAACTTGTCACAGGGGGTCACCATCTTGGAAAGTGTCTGTGACACTCACATGCTCAGTGGGCTCTGATTGGCTGTTGAGAAGCTAAGCTTAGGGCTCGTCACTAATTATCCAGCAGAAAATGAGCTTCCCTGGCTGTAATATAAGCTGATGCTACAGGTTTGCTGATTATTAAATTCTGATGCTAATTACACTGGTTTCTGTGCTGCCATGTAGTAATTATGTGTATTAATTACTAATCAGCCTTATATTGTGACATTTCTATTCTATGTGTACTGTATATTGTGAGTGGGTCCCTAAACTCAGTAAGTGACAGCAGCACAGAGCATGTGCAGTGAATCAGCAGAAAAGAAAATGGGGAGCTACTGGGGCATCTTTGGAGACACAGATCTTTACTGCTAAAGGGCTGTGGTTGCCTTGGGCTGGTACAGAAGCACAAAACATCATGTACAACATTATTACCTACATCTTTATAGTAAACGGTTTTACACTGATTAGTGATTGTGCCTTTCTTCCTGTGGTGGTTCCCCGGATGCTCCGTCTCTGGCACCCTGTAAGTATCCAATATTTCATGTAGTATGGGAATCACTCACGACAACAGAATAACTGCAGTTATGCTATTTATTATGTCACCACACGACATGTTTCGGGCCTATTGGCCCTTTTTGAAAAAGGGCCAATAGGCCCGAAACATGTCGTGTGGTGACATAATAAATAGCATAACTGCAGTTATTCTGTTGTCGTGAGTGATTCCCATACTACATGAAATATTGGATACCTACATCTTTAGTTAGGCTTTAGTTCTTAGGCATCACTATCAGTATATATATATATATATATATATATATATATATATATATATATATATATATATATATATATATATATATATATCTATATCTATATATATATAATTATTATAATATTATTATTATGATGCTATTAGTACTATGGCCTAAAAGTTCTCCATAGAAGATGAGACTTGGATGTTGGGTAACAAGGCAAAATGTCCTTCTCCTAAAGTTTCTCTGTTGAGTTTTATTGCTATTGTCATAAACATCCTTCTTGGAGAAGATGATAAAATAATAATGACTCGGCAGCGCTCCTTTGTCAGCACTTAGAGTTTAAGACGCATAATGGAAATCAATGCTGGTGTATTAGATTGTTCTTATACTGCTGAAAGGCATCGCCGTGTTTTCCAAACCCACAATACGATTATTTTATTTTCTGCCGTATGCTTGTATCTCCATGTGTCTGTCCTGCTGGTTTCTCCTCGTCAGGGTCCATGCAAAGAAATCCATTATGAAGGTGCACAGTCCTTGCACTCGGCTATTTTTAATGTCTTATAAGTCTGTTATCTCATCACTGTCATAATTCACTGGGGGGAGGAAGGACATGGCTGCTTTCAGACAAAGCAAGTCAGGAAAAAAAATTGAAAGAGTTCTACAGGCTATATTTGTAGCTGGTTGTGTTTGTCAGGATCCAAAACTGCCACTACCACCCCTAAATAGAAGTTGTCCTAATGTGTGTCATAATAATAATAAGGACAAAAGCCCTGACCTCTTGGTGGAATGTAAATGCATGCTGGAACAGCTGCTAGGTTACAGCTTCTGTGCAATATAACCTGCTCAGCTTTGGTCTTGTTTGAGGCGGTCAACTTTCCCACGATGATTAATTACCATGGAAATGTCACACAAATGTCTGAGCCGTGAGTGTGGCACACAAGTAAGTGTCAGCTGAGACACTGGTTTATCAATTCAACGGCAGCAGTAGCTTCCTAGTGCAACTTGGTGGTTATTAAAGAGTTGCAAAGAAATCAGACTTGATGACTCCAGGTTATTGGCTGTTTTTGATATAATATGAAAGCAGCTAATCCCCAAAAATGTTGCCTTGCGAGGGAGGCCTTTTACAGTGGCAGAGGCTCTCAGTCTGAAGCCTATTTAATGTGAGGCCTGGGGATATTCTTAACTTGGTTTTAGATACCTTTGAATGTCTTGCTGCAAGGATGAGATTTGGAATTCTACACTTATTTTCTCCCTTAAATAGTACTGGAACTACTCATAAATTGCTGATACAGCAAAATCATTAACCTTGTTATGAGCTAAGTGGAAGGGAGCCATGAACAAAAGATGGTCCTTCAAAGGGGGGACTTGAACCAAAAAGTCCAACAACCATTGGCTTAGACTGAATGTTCATGGTTAACAGTAGTAAGAGGAGTCCACTTAGTATAGTTAGGCACTGGTAAATCCCTTGTCATTCCTGGTTTAAAAAGTGTGATATTTTTGTTTGGTTCTATGATACACCAAGAGCAGACCCCTATCTATTAAGTTATGCCTTTAATTATTTTAATTTCCTGTAACTCTTGCCATGTTTTAGGCATTGAATTCAAGAGTGCTTGTCATAAAAATGTACCCGACCCGCTGCAGGACTCTATCGGGAGGTGCACCTTAGTATGGAATGATCGTGGCATGTTAACGTTACATTTTGTGAGCTTCAATCCTCGTCCTGAGCTGTAGGTCTTGTGTCTTATTTTCAGTATAATTAGAAAATGATCTTGAACCTAAAAAGTCCAGTAACCATTGGTTTAGGCTGAATTGCCTGAATGGCTAAAAGTAGTAGTCAGAGCCTACTTAGTACAATTAGATACTATTAAATCCCATGTCATTCCTAGTTCAACAATGGTGGCATTTTTGGTTGGTCCCATGATACACCAAGAGCACACCCCTATCTCTTCAGTTATGCATTTTATTGTCTTAGTTGTTCTGCCCTTTCCTGTATTAGGCATGGAATTCAAGAGTGTCCCTCAATAAAATGTAGTGAGTCGGGAGGTGCACCCTAGTATGGAACGATCATGGCATGTTAATGTTACATTTTCTAAGCTTCAATCCTCATCCTGAGCTGTAGGCCCCGTGATTTGGAATTCAAGTGTGCTCGTCGTAAAAATGTACCTGACCGCTGCAGGACTCTATCAGGAGGTGCACCTTAGTATGGAATGATCGTGGCATGTTAATGTTACATTTTGTGAGCTTCAATCTTCATCCTGAGCTGTAGGCCTTGTGTCTTATTTTCAGCAAAATTAGAAAATTATCTTGAACCTAAAAAATCCAATAACCATTGGTTTAGGCTGAATTACCCGAATGGTTAAAAGTAGCAGTAGGAGCCCACTTAGAAAAATTAGACCCTAGTAGATCTCTTGTTATTCCTAGCTTAACAATTTTTGGTTGGCCCCATGATACAGATCATGAGCAGATCCCATATATTTGCAGTTATGCCTTTGATTGTCTTAATTTTCCTGCCCTTTCCTATAACCCTTGCCATGTATTAGGCATGTAATTCAAGAGTGTCCCTCACCTAAAAAGTCCAACTACCATTGGTTTAGGCTGAATTACCTGCATGGTTAAAAGTAGTAGTAGGAGCCCACTTAGAACAATTAGACCCTAGTAAATCTCTTATTGTTCCTAGTTTAAAGATTGTGGCATTTTTGATAGGTCCCACGATACACCAAGAGCAGACCCATATCTTTGCAGTTATTCCTTTGATTCTCTTAATTTCATTGGCATTTCAGGAGTGTCACTCAAAATATGGAGTGAGTCAGGAGGTGCAACCCTAGTATGGAATGATGTTGGCATGTTAATGTTACATTTTGTGGGCTTCAGTCCTCAACCGGGGCAGTAGGAAAGCCTTGGACTTTCCTCAAGCAAAACTTTCCAGATTTAGTCATCGCAATCTATTCTGCCAGTCGCATGTTGCAAGTGCAGGAGACACAATGACATTCTTAAGATAAAGCCTTTGATTAGTAACATTGGAGTGCTCTTACCTAAAGTGCCAAGGATGTCTCCAAGACATTCATTCATTATGAATAAGTGCTGGTGGACAGTAGCAGGTTTTCTTAGGACAAAGTGGGGATCAATGATATGACTGCACATAAATGTGATAATATTATTCCATGGTAATAGGAATGGCTATAAACTATATATGTGGACATGGGGGTAGTGTAAAGGTAAAAAAAGAGAAACCTCCATTGCAACTTATACAGAAAGAAAATTATTTACATATAAACTAACCTCAACTGAAAAATAAACACACATATGTAATCAGCAGTTTGACTTGCATTTAGGGTTTGTGGGTAAAAGTAGTCTAATTATTCATTGATGCCTCTGAATCGTATCAACCTAAACTGTCTGAGTCAACAGATACTGTGCCAACTCGTACATGAGCCGCTTTTAATCCTCAGTAAGCAAATGGATTTTGGCTTCAGCAGTGTTAAGGTTACGGATCCTCAAGGACAGAGCTGAAGGTGCAGATCTGAAAAAGAAGGGAAAAAAAGTCGGGGTGGGGTGTTCGGGGCCGGCAAGTTATAATGGCTAGAGGTATGACATGGAAATGCGATTTTCTGTCCAATTTGCCATCTATTGCTGAAAGTCTGAGGCATGTGCCGAGGCCTCATGTCCTACTTGTGCAAGTGCCAACTAACTATTTTGACATTTCGGGTTAGATTTAAACTGATAAAACCTGGGGTGTTACTGGGTATCCAAGATGCAAAGAGATCAGATCTGCAATCATCCAGAGATCATAAATGCATGCATGGCACTACTCTTGCAACTCAACCACTCCAGTAGTTTCAGTGGGCTCTTGCCCTCTGCTATTTCTCTTCTTCTGCTTTTGTGCTTCACTCTTCTCATACCCTCTAGCCCCTGTCTCACCAGCTTGATTTTTTAAATTCCTTTTCTCCATTTCTTCCACATTTTCTTTTCTTGTCCTATTGCCCACTGTTATGATTGCATTTCCCCTTCTTCACTCCTCATTTCTTGTCTCTGCCTTCCACACTGCTCACCTCTTTATCTTCAGTCCAACCTCTTTTTCTTTATTTTGTTCTCCCTTTTTTCCCACTCATTTTTCACAGATATCTAAAGAGGTTCCAGATCTCGTGGTATGACTGAGAGAAAATAATATTGGTGTTCCCATGCAGTATTAGCTTCCACCTTTTTATGATTGACTTTCCCCCTTTTCACTCCTCACTTCTTCTTTCTGCCTTCCACTCTTTCCTTTCCCCATTCTCCTTCTCCTCTTCTGTCCAACCTTGTCTTTTAATTTGGCTCTTTGTTTCTCCCCACTAATTCCTCCTCTGCTTATGTTTTCTCCCCAACCAATTACTCTCCTGTTTTCCTTTTCCATCCCATCCTTGTTCTCCCATTACCTATGTATTGTCTCTTGTTCTCTTTAATTCTTGGCCTGGATATCTCAGTCAAGGTAGACAGTATGGAATCTCTCATTCTACCAGTATATATGGCCAAACACAACTGCAGCACTGGAATATGAAGGTCACCCAGACTATGGTGGCTTCTAAGTGCTGTTTTTTATGACACTGGTGTTGGCGGTTTGGGAGCCTGTACTGTACTGTTGCCAATTGCTGAGGCTTTTAAAACAGACAATACATTTTTTCTTTGTTGTTTTTTCAATATTATGTTGCCCAATGCAACAGCACTGTGCTTTTTAAGATGCAAATAACTGACGTTTCCAGTTGTTGTGGATGTGAAGATAGAAAAAAAATTAATTGTCTTCTGCTCATTTGGAGTTCTTTAATTCCAGTAAACACTTTAGAGCTGAGAAAAGGGCATGGAGGGAGATATGTTGCTCCCCAGGAACCAGTCCTATTTCCAAAGCCCTGTAGTGAGATAAAACAAAATATTCATTGATGTTCTGTAAAGCTGTGCACGTGGCTGGATGAGTCAATAATGGGAGAACAAAGGGATGTGTTTTCTGGATTTCAGTTGAAGCTGCAGGTACCCAAATAACAAATGCCAACTGTATTGCCTGTACTGAAATTTTGTAGAATACATAAAAGGAAAGCTACTATAAAGGAATCATTGCTTGTCTATAAAAGACACAGATAGATAGCTAAAGAGGTTCCAGATTTCAAAGGTATCCTATAACTGAGATAAAATGTGGGGGGGTTAGTGTGTGTGTGGGGGGTGTGAATGGCCTATGGGAGCACCAAATTTTAATCCAGCGCTGGACCTATCCAGTAAATGGGCCCTTTAAATTGAAAGGCAAAGGGCCATGCTTTTAGGCAGCTTTAGGTAGCCCATCAGAAAGCCCCCATGATCAGTATGACCAGCATTATGGATTGGTTATAAGCTCTTCAGATTTTGTTGATTAGCGTGGTACTGGAGTCAACTGCCACCTATAATACCCATACTGACATACTGTATTTTAAACCTTTAGTATATAGAGGAAAAAAAGAAGCCATTGTAGCTTGGCAGTGGCTAATAATAAAATGTGCCAATAAAGAGCCGCATGTGCTTATGGAAAGTTGGACTGGCTGGGGGTATCACAAGCCACAGGCTAAAAGGAGGTGCCTTTTTCTGAAAGTGCAGAGAGTACAATCAGCTGATGGAGCCATTGATTTGTTCAAATCACATTTTCTGTAGCACATGACAAGAAATCACAGGCCTCTCTGACCTGTTCTGCTCTTTTTCTGTCTGGCTCTGACAAAACGCCAGTTAGTCATACGTCAATATTCCATTTGCTGCCACTGTCACTTCATGCGCTGGCACTCTGCCCGGGTTCAAGGGGGGGTAAACAGTGTAGCCATGTAGTCTTAAGCATTTCTCTATTCATTTTGAAGTTTTTTAGAATGAGGCAGAGGGCCAAACACCCTCTCAGGGTCTCCAAATTGACAAGGGTCCCCTGTGGCAATGAAAAGTGCTTAGTATTGATGTACCCCCAACCTTCCTTCAGCAACCAGGCCCCCTCTTATCCCAGACTTAACTTCTTATTAGTGATGCACCCCCAACCTCCTTCAGAAACCAGGTCCTTCTTTTCCCCAACTTGACATCTTATTAGCGATGCACCCCAACCTTCCTTAAGCAACCAGGCCCCTGTTATCCCTGACTTGACATCTTATTAGTGATGCACCCCAATCTTCCTTCAGAAACCAGTCCCTCTTTTCCCCGACTTGACTTCTTATTAGTGATGTACCCCCAACCTTTCTTTAGCAACCAGGTCCTTCTTTTCCCCTCACTGGGATCAGATCTCCTGTAGTTTATACATGAAGTGGTTATGTTATAGGGGCTGCCTTTATATTGCACATATATCATTATGCTTTAAGAATTCAGTTGATTTATTACATGCATTTGAAAAATGCTGTAGAGCAGCAGGGCAAGATGGGACACTAAGGCATTATGGGTAATAGGGCAGGGAGATGGGCCAATGGAGAAACATGTGGCAGTGGGGCAAGATAGAACAAAAGAGCAAGACGGTGTGAGTGCAACAAGAGGACAATAATAGGGCAAGAGATTGACTGCAGAACAAAGTGACAGTTAGGGCTAGATATTGTGGCTACTGTACAAAAGGAAATGGTGAAAGGAAGGGCTATAGGTTGACTAATTTGTATAAACAACAAGTCTACTTAGCTCAGCTCTCAACACAACTGATGGCCTTGAGCCAAATCTCTGAACCTTAGATCTGGTGATCAGTTTCACACCCAGTATTTAAATTTACTGTCAGCACATCATCGGAGTCTTTACTCTTGCCCTCCCAGTAGCCACAGTGTCCCCTGTCTCTATTGTTAGCCCCTGGAGGAGAGAATCAGAGGGAATGGTGCTAATCTTGCACTCAGTATACCCACCCCTTACTAGTCATATAATTGGGCATTATTATAGTTAATGCCAAGCTGTACATGAAGTTTCATATCTATACTTCCTCTCACCTACTACCTACCTGCCCATCATTATGCCCAGGGCTGATCCTATCAAATGTGGGGCCCAATTAGGACCATGTTGGCGGGGCCCCTAGACAAAGTGTTGCTGGCTACTGACACCAAGTATTTAGGAAAATAAGGGCATACAGGCACAAAATAGAAAGGAAAGGGGCAGACAAGGTAAGAGAGTGAGAGGGATGAAATAGGGGCACATAATAGGGGCACACAGGGTAAGAGAGAGAGGGAGGAAATAGGAGAGTGGACTGGGCCAATTAGTTTGGGGCAGGCTGGGCCGATTCAGCTTGGGAGCAGGCTTGGATGGATTGGGGGCAGGCAGGGCCTATCAAGGTTGGAGGAAAGCTGGGCCTATGAGAGTTGGGGGCAGGCTAGACCTATGGAGTTGGGGGCAGGCTGGCTTATCAGAGTTGGGGGTGGGCTGGACCTATGGATTTGGGGATGGGCTGGACTCTCAAAGGAAGCATCAGACCTCAGACGATTGTTTGTATGTCAGATGTATAATTAAAATATATAACTTTTTGGGGGCAGGCCAGGCAGCATCATGTGCTGAGGGAAATATTATCTGTGCTGCCCTGTGGTGCGGGCCCTATTGGGCCCAATTGGTCCAATAGGCCTAAGGCCGGCCCTGATTATGCCAACCTCCCCCTGGTCCAGACACAGCATGTAAACAGGCAGTCAGTCCTGTCAAGTGATGGATGAATCTGACCCTTTTTGCCAAAAATTCATGATTTGCCAAATGTATTGTAGTCTATAGGTCACCCACTAAAGTCTATGGGCATTTTTTTGTGTCAAAACCTGGTGAAAGAGTTTACTTCCCACTAGTCCAGTCTAAACGGCCTGATTTTGGCAACTATCATATCTTCTGGGTGCTCAGTTGCACCAGTTTAGAATTAGGAGGAATATATAAAGTGGAATTTGTGCATGAATCTAATTCGCAGGCACTTTTATCCCAGTAAATACAGTACAGAGACAGCAGACTTTATCTCATTCACTGAATATATTACTTTTCAGCTCTTGACAGGTACAGATTCAGCTTTTGATCTGGTGATTCGCTTTGTCGTGCTTTATTAGGATTAATGCTATGAATCCCTGGGAATATAGTTTCGCTGAGATTCCTACGCTGGCTTTTACACTGAAGCAGCTTAAATATTATTGCCTTATTCTAGCAGCAATGGAGAAGGAACAATTTGGAGTAATGATGGTCCCTCTCCGGAAAATGAAGTAGTTCAATGCTGTTCAATGAATGGTATTTTGTGTAGGCACCAACAGATGGTTCCTAAAAAGCCTCCTTAAGTGAGGAATGAGTCTGAGAGCTGGTAATTTCAGCCATCTGTCGGCCTAATAAATGATAGCGCTCAGACGACAGTACAGTCTTCTTCTTTCTACTTGTGACTCACAAATCTCTAAGAGGAGTCAATGTTGTAATATTTATGTGTAAGAGTCACTTTCAGAAGCAGTTTTGTACCTGAAGGCACATTTTATTTAGCAAACCGAGCTCTTGCTTTTGATTGGTTTGCTTTGATTAATAACACGATTTAAGATTCACAGATTAGAAAGTTTTAATGGCATTATTGAGGCAGAACATTCTCTACTTGCCACAATTTCCTCGCCAAGGACACCACTACTGTTCCCCCTACTGTAAATTATAAGGATAATAGCAGTCACTGAGGGGTTCTGTGACCATATAAAGGCACAAGACTGCAGGCTGAGTTATACAGGGAACTCTGAGTATCACTCATGTATTATAAGGGATAATGTACCCCCTACTGTAAATGATAAGGATATTAGAAGTCACTGAGGGGTTCTATGACCATATAAAGACACAAGGCTGCAGGCTGAGTTATACAGGGAACTCTGAGTATCAGTCATGTATTATAAGGGATAATGTACCCCCTACTGTAAATGATAAGGATATTAGAAGTCACTGAGGGGTTCTGTGACCATATAAAGACACAAGGCTGCAGGCTGAGTTATACAGGGAACTCTGAGTATCCCGCATGTATTATAAGGGGTAATGCACCCCCTACTGTAAATGATAAGGAAATTAGAAGTCACTGAGGGGTTCTGTGACCACATAACCTTATACAGGTCAGGGTACTGTGAAAAGGCAGAGTCCTTTTATACAGGTCATGGAATTGTAAACTGAATATCCTCCTATTTTATAATGGGGGGTGTGCTTTATTTTTACATTACATCATTTAGCCCCAATTATAACTGATGACATCACTAAGCAACGATTATAATATACTTTACAGGATATTTATGTGTCAGGTGCTGTGTTAGACGCTTAGTAATATCATTTTTTTATCACATGACTCAATGAAACGTGTTTATTATAATTAACAATGTATCCCCCTGTTGTAAATTATGAGGATAATAAAAGTAACCCTCAGAGTTTCATGGCTTGTATAAATGCATTTATATGGTCATGGAACTCCTCGGTGACTTATAGTATCCTTATAATTTATAAGGGGGGTACAGTATTCCCTATATGAACCCATGAGCTACGAAGGTAATAAAAAGTACCTGAAATGGGCAGAAAGCTCAGAATAATGGGAATTCCATCTCCCATAGACTCCTTTTTAATCAGTTAACCCACATTTAAAAAAAAAAAAAGTATTCCCTTTTCTCTGTACAGTTATGAGATCTGTTATCTGGAAACCTGTTATACAGAAAGCTGCAAATTACGGAATGTCCATCTTTCATAGACTCCATTTTATCCAAATAATCAATTTTTTTTTAATAAAGTACTTGCTCCCAACAAAGATATAATTAATCCTTATTGGTAGCAAAACAACCCTATTGGGTTAATTTAATGTTTCAAAGATTTTTTTTTAGCAGGCTCAAGGTATGGAGATCAAAATAACGTATATACCTCTTATCTGGAAAGCCCCAGGTCCCATACCTGTATCTATTTCTGTGTCCCATTCACATTGCAGCATTGAGACCTTACAGCCTTCTTCTATTTAATTACATTTTTATATCTCTGTGGTTTATTGTAAAGAGCATATGCTAAAAAAGCACTTTAATGTTGCAATGCCTGCGTATCAGCAGGGGCTTTATATGTAACTGAGCCCATAACAGTTAAACATTTCTATCCTTGAGTGCTTTGGAAAGCGTTTCATTTGCATTTTCTCCACTAAGAAACACAGCCGGGAGCAGAAGAAAGGGATTATTTATTTTTATGGTTTTCTCTGTGTCCAGAAAACATTAAAGAAAAGACAATAAACAGGGCGGCTGCTGAACATGAAGTGCTCTGGTCTAAACAGTCCGTGCCCAGAGGCAGATAAATACTGATTTGATACTGCAGGCAGATTCTCACAGCAAGTTGATTTAGGGGGGCTCAGAGCATCGGTTGGGAGGGGGCTCAGCCTGATGGCCAGTGAGGAATAGATTTGGAGAAAATACTCATTTGCTCTCCGAGTACTAGGTACTCCTTGAAGCCCACCTTGGAGGTCAATTTGATATTTAGTTATATATGGCTGCCTCTGTGACTCCATCTTTCTCTGTCTGTCCTACTGGTGGTTCACCTTTACATTAAAGGGACCCTGTCATCAGAAAACATGTTTTTTTCAAACCGCATCAGTTAATAGTGCTGCTCCAGCAGAATTCTGCACTGAAATCCATTTCTCAAAAGAGCAAGCAGATTTTTTTATATTCAATTTTGAAATCTGACATGGGGCTAGACATTTTGTCAATTTCCCAGCTGCCCCTGGTCATGTGACTTGTGCCTGCACTTTAGGAGAGAAATGCTTTCTGGCAGGCTGCTATTTTTCCTTCTCAATGTAACTGAATGTGTCTCAGTGGGACATGGGTTTTTACTATTGAGTGTTGTTCTACCAGGCACCTGTTATCTTGTGTTAGGGAGCGGTTATCTGGTTACCTTCCCATTGTTCTTTTGTTTGGCTGCTGGGGGGAAAAGGGAGGGGGTGATATCACTCCAACTTGCAGTACAGCAGTAAAGAGTGATTGAAGTTTATCAGAGCACAAGTCACATGACTTGGGGCAGCTGGGAAATTGACAATATGTCTAGCCCCATGTCAGATTTCAAAATTGAATATAAAAAAATCCGTTTGCTCTTTTGAGAAATGGATTTCAACGCAAAATTCTGCTGGAGCAGCACTTTTAACCGATTCATTTTTTAAAAAAAGTTTTTTTCCCATGACAGTATCCCTTTAACTTTTAGTAGTTTATAGAATGGCCAATTCTAAGCAACTTTTCAATTGGTCTTCATTATTTATTTTCTATAGTGTTTTAATTATTTGCCTTCTTCTTATGACTCTTTCCAGCTTTGAAATGGGGGTCACTGCTAGTTTTTATTACTCATATTTCTATTCATGCCATCTCCTATTCATATTCCAGTCTCTTATTCAAATTGGTTCATGGTTGCTAGGGTAGTTTGGACCCTAGCAACCAGACTGTTGAAATTGCAAACTGGACAGCTGCTCAGTAAATAGCTCAAAAACCACAAATAATAAAAAAAAATGGAAACCAATTGCAAATTGTCTCAGAATATCACTCTCTACATCAGGGCTCCCCAACCTTTCTTACCCATGAGCCACATTGAAATGTAAAAAGTTTTGGGGAGCAACACAAGCATGAAAAAAGTTCCCAGGGGTGCAAAATAAAGGTCTGTGATTGACTAGTTTGTAGCACCTATGTGGACTGGCAGACTACAGGAGACTCTGTTTGGCAATACATCTGGTTTTTACACAACCAAAACTTGCCTCCAAGCCTGAAATTCAAAAATAAGCACCTGCTTTGAGGTCACTGGGAGCAACTTCCAAGGTGTTGGAGAGCAACATGTTACTCATGAGCTACTGGATGGGGATCACTGCTCGACATCATACTAAAAGTTAACTCAAAGGTGAACAACACCTTTAAAGAGAAAATACACCCCCTTTTTGACATGAGCTCATTCAGTTGGCTTATGTAGAAAAGGTGCATGAATACTATCTAATAGTAAATATAAATGTATTTTAGGACATTTGCTTTTTGATTCCACACATTGAAAGGAAACCATGGTAGCCTGTCTGTGTGCACCCTGTGGGCAGATCCCCACCAGCCTTAGGCTCACAGTATAATGTAATAATCCCCAACCAGTGGCTCACAAGCAAAATGTTGCTCACCACCCAATTGGATGTTGCTCCCAATGGCCTTAAAGCAGGTGCTTTTTTTTTAATTCCAGGCTTGGATGGTTGAATAAAAAACAGATGTACAGCCAAACAGAGTCTCCTGTAGGCTGTCAGTCCATATAGGGGCTACCAGTAGTCAACCACAGTTTATAATTGGCACCCCATTAACTTTTTTTACATGCTAGTATTGCTCTCCAACTTTTTTAAAAATTTGAATGTGCCTGACAGATAAAAAAAGATTAATGCTCCCTGGCGTAATGCAACCTGTCCCTCACCTTGTTCCTTTGTGAAGTGATGGATTCTGGGACTTGAAGTCCATCTGCTATTGATAATGAGTAGTGCACAGTATCTCTCTAAAAACCAGAGGGGCTTCAAGTTCCAAAACCACTTTACAATGAAACAAGGTGAAGTCTGTCTTCACCATGACCCCAAGCTAATAATAAAAGAGTATCTAGAATAGACATTCTACTCAAATGTCCTCCTTACTGGCCTTCATGCTTAGACCACCCACTCGGTCGCTGCAGCAGGTCCCTCCAGGGACAACACCACAGTTTAGGAACCACTGGTGCTAAATTTGAAAAAGAGTATTTGAATCGAAAAACATTTTCTTCAAAGTCCAAAAAATGGGAAGTACTCAAAGTAGGGATCTAATTCACTTTTCTACTTCACGTTTTGTAAATAGTTGTCACAGACTCAGGATCTCACAATCTACCATTTGGGAACTCCAAAGATTAGATCCCAGCATGCCTGCTGGACGTGTACAACTCATAATACTAAACAGAAGCCAGAAGGAACAGTTCTGGGCACAATTATGGGTCATTTAAAAATGTGCTTAATTCATAATACCCTTTTGTGTTCAACTATATACAGATAGGTTTCCTTATTAGCAGAGTAATGTTCTTCCTACTGCTCTAACTACACCCAGAGAGACTCTTTCATTTCCAGACCTCTCCTGACTGCATTCCTACCATCAGTCCTTCCATGTCCTTTTATCTAGTGACTTCTACTGAAGGAGAAAGTCTCTAATATATTCACAGATACAACTTGGGAATTTGTTTCCAAACTATGGGGCTTGACCAGTTGGGTGTGGTGGAGATCAGTAAGTATGAGGAGATAAAGCTTACCATATTTTTCAGACTTCTACAATACTGTCCTTGAAAAAGACTACAGGGGTCTTTAAGGTCTTAGTAAAATATAACTATCCTTTCTAGTGACTCACTAAGGGGGGGCATATTTGTGCCCCTTAGTGCTCATTCCCCAAGTGGGGGCATCAGGGCTAGGCCAGGCCTGGGCAACCCGGACGGACATCCCCCCCCATGTGCGTGCACATGCAACTGCGATGAGAGTAACAGAGGGGAGGGAGGAAGGGGTGAATGACAGAGGGGAGAGCGATGGAGAGGTGGGTGGCAGGAGGGAGAGGAGAGAGATGGAGGGGAGGGTGACAGGAGGGAGAGGAGAACGACAGAGTGGTGGGTAAAGGGAGGGAGGAAGGGGAGAGAGGGAGGGGAGAGCGATGGAGAGGAGAGTGATGGAGGGGAGGGTGACAGGAGGGAGAGGAGGATGACGGAGGGGAGGTTGACAGGGGGAAGGGGAGAGTGATGGAGGGAGGGGTGACAGGAGGGAGGGGAGACCAACAGGCGGGAGGATGACAGGAGGGAGGGGAAAGAGATGGAAGGGAGGGTGACAGAAGGGTGTTGAGAACGACAGAGGGGAGGGTGACTGAGGGAAGGAAGGGGTGTAAGACTGAGGGTGCGAACAAACACTGGGGGTAGGCAGAAGACAATTTAGAGGTAGCTGTCCAGCACCGCCCCCCCCCATCATTGTGCCCTGGACCGCTGCCTCTTATGCCTAACCCAAGTTCTGGCCCTGAGGCGCATATCTCAGAGCAGAGCAAGTACAATGCAGCTCTGTATTTACTGCCTGCTACCTACCCACCTATAATGAATACAGAGCATTTACTCTGTATTATAGGCAGCACTGTATTTATGGGACAGACACATGTTTTTGCCTCTTAGCACAGGGTTAATGCTGTGATTTAGATGGTATAAACTCTCTCTCTCAGAGTCAGCCTAGAACATTCATTAAGCAATAAGCCCAAAGGATTTATTTATGACAACCTGTTGCATTGTTGTTTTTAATCAGATATGCTTACTTAACTTTCCCCGTTCATTCCAGACATTTCTTTCACTGGTAGCCAGACACTTTCTCCATTTCATAATTGGTTCTGCTCAATTTGGTTGGGAGGTTTTTTTTTTGCCGTGAGACACTTTTTTGTATTTATTCCCAGGGGAACTTCAGGTCTTTTTTTTATTTTTAAATATGTTTTAACCTTGAATTTTAATTGCTGGTATTTTGCAGTCAGTTACATTTGGCTGCTGGGCCCAATGTTCAACAGCATGAGCTCTGATCTGGGGCCAATTGAAATGGTTATAAAGGTTCCCTTTACTATAAGTGCTATGGCCTTGCTATAAATATTGATATTGAGAAGCAGTAACATCAATAAATGAAAGTGTTTTTGCCCCCAAGGCTACACAGCAGCTTGTTTATATAAACTATAGTAGTACTTATCTGTTATCTACTGTGTATCCTGTGCTTGAATGGCTGCCCCCATGGCTACACAGCAGCTTATTTATATAAACTATAGTAGTACTTATCTGTTATCTACTGTGTATCCTGTGCTTGAATGGCTGCCCCCATGGCTACACAGCAGCTTGTTTATATAAACTATAGTAGTACTTATCTGTTATCTACTGTGTATCCTGTGCTTGAATGGCTGACCCGATGGCTACACAGCAGCTTGTTTATAGAAACTATAGTAGTACTTATCTGTTATCTACTGTGTATCCTGTGCTTGAATGGCTGCCCCCATGGCTACACAGCAGCTTGTTTATAGAAACTATAGTAGTACTTATCTGTTATCTACTGTGTATCCTGTGCTTGAATGGCTGCCCCCATGGCTACACAGCAGCTTGTTTATATAAACTATAGTAGTACTTATCTGTTATCTACTGTGTTTCCTGTGCTTGAATGGCTGCCCCCATGGCTACACAGCAGCTTGTTTATAGAAACTATAGTAGTACTTATCTGTTATCTACTGTGTATCCTGTGCTTGAATGGCTGCCCCCATGGCTACACAGCAGCTTGTTTATAGAAACTATTGTAGAGTTCCTAAAGCAAATACACCAGTTTTACCACTGCAATGCAACAATACATTATAGTGTCATTCCCTTAAAACACTTACATGTTTTGGTGTTACTGTTCTTTAAGATGATCTGTTTTTGCACACTTATATTGACATTGCACGCTAGTCTAGGGTTGACATTTACACTGTGGGAGGTTTAGTATGGGACCTGCATTTTGCATTTTGAAGTCACTGATGTACTTCTTTGGGAAACGAACGAGACACTCAGATATTGTATCACACTTTGGAAGCCGTGTGTTAAATGCGTTTCTTTCATCTGTGAGTGCAGTTACGATCTTCCCGCAATAACATTATGGCCCAGGATGGTATCATTTCAGTGTGTGTTTTGGAAGTATAAAAACGTTTATAGAGAGGGTTAGGTTCATCCGTAGACGAATATCCAGTACCTTATTATAACCTATAGGCTGATTCTTTATGTGAGTACAGACATGGTGTATGCAGTAACTATTTATGTGTATGTGCTGTCTCAGTAAATCACTATGTTTATGGGATGACTGCTTGTGTGTGAGATCAGTGCATTAGTAAGGACAGAAGGAAAGGGAAAACTCTAGTTCTATAAATATATTTATACTTCTTTCTTACAAAGTGCAGGGCAGGGTGCATATGTAGAAAAATTACAAAAAGAGGCTGTGTTTTTTGCACATTTGCACCCTGCCCCACACTTTGCACTAAATGTGCAGGTCTTGCACTGCCCCCATCAGGAGCAGACTAGGGGAGTCACAAATATATTCTAATTTATGTGCCATTGAGACTTACAAGTTAGGGGATGCCAGCAGGGTGCTATGGAATACAGTAAGTGCAGGGGTGTCTTGTGCCCACCAGTGATGTTTTCTGCACCTTTAAGTTCACCTTTAAGGTAATTTTTCGTATGTTATAGAATGGCAGATTCTAAGAAACTTTTCAGGTGGCCTTCATTATTTATTTTATATAATTTTTGAATTATTTTCATTTTTCTTCTGACCCTTTCCAGCTTTCAAAAGGGGGTCATTGACCACATTTTAAAAAATGCTCTGTAAGGCTACAATTGTGTTGCTACTTTTTATTACTTATCTTTCTATACAGGCCTCTCTCATTCATATCAGCCTCTTATTCAAATTAATTGAAAGTTGCTATGGTAATTTGGACCCTAGCAACCAGATTGCTGAAATTGCAACTGCAGAGCCGCTGAATAAAAAGCGAAATAACTCAAAAACTACATATAATAAAAAATTAAAACCAATTGCAAAATGTCTCAGAATATCACCTTCTACATCATAGTAAAAGTTAACTCAAAGGTGAATAACCCTGCCGTAGACCATTTCCCCATGAGCAATAAAGTCCAAATGAGATGGGAACAAATTTCCCTTTGAAGGTGAAATCTGGGACAATAATACACAATTATATAAATGTGCACAACGAACGAATGAGGAAGGAGAAGTGGAGATAAAAATGGAGACAAAAGTGGACAAAAGAAGTAGAAAAGAAAGACAGAAGGTAAAAAGCAAGTGGAGTAGTTGGTGAATAGGAGATGAGGTGGGTAGTAAGGTAAACACAAGGTTGTGAAATAGAGTAGAAGGATTGATAGTGGTAGTAAAGCAGAGCAGAAGAAATACTGTACGTTTCAGGTGGAGGAGAGCAGAAGATCCAGGTATCAATCAATGGAGTGTAGCAGAATAGGTAGGTGACCAGTAGTAAATTAGTGCAGAATTAGATCTTGTAGTTGTAGAACAGAGTATAGGGTGTACATACAGCAGAGCAGAAGAGGCATGTGGCAGGGGACAAAGGAGAAGATATAGACAGTAGAGGAGAATAAGTATTTGCAACATAGTGAAGAACACCAGAAGACAAAGAAGCATGCACACAATAACAAAACAAACTCTAGTTATAATCTGACTGATATGGCAAGATTGTAAGAGAAATAAGGGGGTGTAGAGGTTATAGAGTATATAGGAATTGATGTAATCAGGTAAAATAGATGCAGTACATTTGTGGGGAAAAACTAAGGAGTAGCGAGATATGAGACGAGGTAAAGTAAAACAGGAGATGTTAAAGGGATGCTGTTGAGTTGACGTGCACCATCATCATCATCAATAGATGAACAATGTGTTTTATGTCTAGGTGCATAGACGTACCATTTACATGTATCTTCTTGTCTCCACAGCCTCAGGACTCTCCTCCTCCCCATCCACTCCCACACAAGTGACCAAGCAGCCCATCTTCCCCCTTGAATCCTACAAACATGAGCCAGAACGGTTAGAGGCCAGACTGCGCTCTTACTCCTCACCTCCAGACACTGGACAGAGGTTTTCATTACCTCACTTGCCCATAACTGTGACAAAGTCCTCAGTCGTGTCATCATCCCTCAGCGCTACCTCAAGAACAGTAAGTTATGGACTTTACTTTGGGTTGTTACTTTCATAAAACCTCCACATGCCACACTAAAGGCTGTGCAGTGTTTAGCTTCCCCTTCATGTAAAGTGTTCAGGACTGTAAGCAATGAGTATTGCATGTATGGACCCTATGGGGCAGATTTACTAAAGAATGAAGTTGCTGTCGCTAGTGAAAATTCACCAGAAATCCCATCCGCAGGGACATCGCCAATTTACTATGTATGTGCCGGTTATATTTTGCCAGTGAGGCTATATTGCCAGGTTGTGTAATATAAATATATGTATTACCAAGTCTGTGATTAAAGGGGCATGGATTTCAGTAGCTATACATTGGGACTCATTTATAAACAATTAGCAAATTAGCCTCTGGGCAATAACCTGTGGCAACCAATCAAATGCTTCCATTCATTGTTTAATCAGCAGATGCCTGAAAAAACAGCCAATCACTGATTGGTTGCTATGGGCAAATTTGCCCTGTGTTTATATACAAGCCTCATTGTGTCAAGGCCTAAGTGCTGGCTATCATACTCTATGGGTTTATGCTTCCCATATACTAATACCATGGTGATCATTGTTCCAGGGGTATCCAAATCAGCATGCACCCCAGTTCTCAATCTAAAGGTGGCCATAGACGTAACAGTTACGATCTTTCTTGGAAAAGATCTTTCCAAGAAAGATTGTTCGTTTTAATACACACGTATTCTAGGTGGAGAACGAGAGCCAGTGTCAGAAGATGCAGATCAAACTGTTAATGCTTCAGTTTAATTAAAATATTAAAATAATGAGCATAATCATATCGAGTGCTAGGGGGTTTAAGCTTCCCACTAATTAGCAGAAGCTTCTGGGCACCATAATTATAGGCAGATGGTTGACTCACTTCTTCTAGATAGGTCTGTGATGTGATGTCTGTGATGTAAAGGAAGATACTCCAGGCAGTAAAAGTCCAACAGTGATCCAAGGATAGAGGATATTCCAAGTCTGTAAAGAGAGATAATGAGCAATGTCCAACACACTGCATTCACCTACTGATGAAATTTATAAATAACCATGCCGAATACTAACTTGGCTAAGCAACTCGGAGTATCGCCAGTATGGCAGCTGCTATTGATATAGAGCCAACAGCCTGGATATAGGAACTTGTAGTCTCATAATTGCTTATCCTCTTTGACTCAGCCGGGCCAACATTTTATTTTATCATAAAAGGAACATCAACTGGGAGCACTCCCCCTCACCTGCACGTGTGATTCAGCAAACACTTGTGCTTCCACGCAACACGCCCCTGGTCCGGGGCGCAGGGCAGCCATCAGGGGGGGACAGGGGGGAGAGTTGTAGGGGGCCCCGAGGGTAAGGGGGGCCGGCCATGCCACACTTACTGGATTAGTAGGGCCCCCCATCTTTCTGAGAGCTGCTGACTTCGGGAAGGCATGGACGTTTAAGGGGGCCCTGGCCACCAATTTATTTCTCATGTGGGGTCCTAGCCACCAATATTTTTTAATGGGGGGGCCTGGCCACAAATGTTTTTTTTATGGGCGGCCCTGACCACCAATATCTTTTAATTTTTTAGAAACATGTGGGAACCCTAGCCACCAATATTTTTTTTTACTGTGTGGTGGGGGGTGGACCTGTGTAGTGGGGAGGGTGGACCTGTAGGCGGGGCTTGCAGTGGGCGCAGCCCAGGAAATTTTGTCGTATGGGGCCCTGTGATTTCTGATGGCGATCCTGCCGGGGCGTATGCTTCTGAAGAAGTGGCGAGACGCCACGAAATGCGTCAAGTGTGGGGTATATGTCACAGCTATGATGTTTCATGTTTTTAACTATACCCAATAAATGAAGATTTTATGAATTCAGCCACCAGATGCTCCGCAAAATTTGTTGTGCCAACATTTTAATTGTAAATCAAATTCTTTAATTGGCTGCATTGGGATAATATTAACTTGTAATTTGGCTACAGGCTTGTTCTAACCCTGAAATCAGATTCACCTAATAAATAATAATCCACAGAAATACCTAAAATTACAGTCTTGGGGTGCACCCCAAATTAATTTAAATGATATGGTTGCTGGTCTAATTTGTGGCCTAGTGAAGAAAAACAACAAGCTGGATGTCCAGTATCATAGCACCACCTGCCTGACAGGTCAGCATAGGACAGCCGTCGCTCCGTTGAGGAAAAAGTCGCCAAACCTTTATAATTAAAGGGTATTTAACTAGGAAACCTGTATTTCTCCAAACAATGACATTAGTGGGACACACGTATTTAGCCCTGGAAAAGGAACTAACCAATTACCCATATTACTTCTATTTGCAAGCAAGGCCACTCTCAGCAGAAATATACTGGGGAACAGGTATTAATTAAAAAATAAAACATTGTAACTGTGAGTGTTTGCTTGTATTTTAATACATTATAGTTGTTTCATTATGAGAAATAATTTCAGATATTATAGCTCTGAGTAATTAAATAACACAATGTGCTTGTCCTATGTGATTAGGCTGTCACTGCTGTGTCAACCACAGGTAATTTATTTACCCACTGAAAGAATAAATAAATATTTATACACACATAAATACATATACAATTCAGACACCAAGTATAGATCTTGGCAAACCAGCATTAGAGTATATTGGCTGATGGTGTGTAATGGGAGTTTTAGTTTTTAAAAACTGACTTGTAGCTGCTTCCCCACAACTACTATCTTGCTCTACTATACCTGCTATCCCACAGTCACACTCCCTTCCCAGAGACTATTATCCACTGTTACTATAGGCACCATCTCTCCCTACTATACCTGCTATCCCACAGTCACACTCCCTTCCCAGAGACTATTATCCACTGTTACTATAGGCACCATCTCTCCCTACTATACCTGCTATGCCACAGTCACACTCCCTTCCCAGAGACTATTATCCCACTGCTACTATAGGCACCATCTCTCCCTACTATACCTGCTATCCCACAGTCACACACTCCCTTCCCAGAGACTATTATCCACTGTTACTATAGGCACCATCTCTCCCTACTATACCTGCTATCCCACAGTCACACTCCCTTCCCAGAGACTAATATCCACTGTTACTATAGGCACCATCTCTCCCTACTATACCTGCTATCCCACAGTCACACTCCCTTCCCAGAGACTATTATCCACTGTTACTATAGGCACCATCTCTCCCTACTATACCTGCTATCCCACAGTCACACTCCCTTCCCAGAGACTGTTATCCACTGTTACTATAGGCACCATCTCTCCCTACTATACCTGCTATCCCACAGTCACACTCCCTTCCCAGAGACTATTATCTCACTGTTGCTATAGGCACCATCTCTCACTACTATACCTGCTATCCCACAGTCACACTCCCTTCCCAGAGACTATTATCCCACTGTTACTATAGGCACCATCTCTCCCTACTATACCTGCTATCCCACAGTCACACTCCCTTCCCAGAGACTATTATCTCACTGTTGCTATAGGCACCATCTCTCACTACTTTACCTACTATGTTGCAACTGCAGTCATTAACTAAGCACTGTTATAAAGTACTACACCATGTAATGACACTGGATGTTTGCCATACAAATGTAAGAAGCAACATTTTAGCATAAATATGCAGATTAATAGAAAGTTATTGCAGCATGGAATTACAAGAACAGTTGTTATTCGTATTGCCATCAGTTTTGTTTTACATAAGCCATATCTATTTATAGTGAGTGAGTACATACATTCATAAATACACAAAAAAACCACTGGAGGGTGACAGTAGACCATTTGGATTTCAAAGATGGCGGGTGAATGCAGTCAATTATTATTAGCATATTGACCTCAGTATAGATAAGAGGAAGCATAGTTTTCCCGTTAATGAAGAAAGTAATAATAAACACAGCATTATGCTTAAAGGTCACATCATTACCTAATCAAACCTTGCAGTAAAACACTGAGATTCCTTTAAAAGTGTCTATGATGTTGTTGTTCCCTTGAGTTTAGAACTACAATAAAACAGGCCGTGCTCTAGGAAGTTATAGATATTTACTGGAATTCTTCTACCACAATTAGTGACCACAATAGCAGCCACATGATTTGGTTTTTAGAAAATACTTTTTAATTGTTACACAAATTGACTTTATTTGTATTATTCTTTGATACTACAGAGTTTTATAGCTCGTGTCTCATCGTATATCCCTGTATAGGGGATCTATTGACCCAGCAGGCCAAAAGTCTACATGGAAGAAGCTATGCCATAAAAATCCAATATAATGATTATTTTATGACATAGCTGTGCACACATTTATAACATTAAATCTATGAAATAAATGTATGGGTGATGGCGCTGGATTAGATGAGAGTTATTTAGACAAGGTTAGAATTTATGAAGCAAAGAAAAAGATTTGGCCGATTCAGAGGCAGGAGTTGAAGCTATGAAGCATATCTAGGGAATACCCAGTGCTGCCCCTACGCATGGGCCCTTGGGTAGAAGGAAATACATCCCTGGCAATATTCTGAATGGCATCGCTGGTGTGTGAAGTCAGAGGGAACTCTTAATACAAACATACAAATATATAGGGCCAGAACTATGAGTAGGCAGCAGAGGCACATGCCTAGGGTCAGCGGTGGGGGGTGGGGGTGATCGGACCCTAAGCCATACCTCCCAAATGTCCTGTTTTCGTGGGACAGTCCCGATTTTGACAGCTCAACCGGGTTTGCTACTGAAATGTCGAGACTTTCTCTTTAATCTCCTCCACTGAACAGCCAGAAAAATATTCCAACTGAGGCTTTTGGCTGAGAGCCCAGAATGGCAGGTGCACTTAGATACCTTAGTAACAATTTAAGATAAGCAAAGAAACAATTGTAACAATTTAAGATGAGCAGGTCTCTTGGGGAATCTGTGACTTGCAGATAAGAGTATTTCACCTTCATTAGCAAAACTGTAATAAAACCTTGAACCCTAGAAATCCAGAAATGTGTTCAAACTTTCCATAATCTGCCAAATTTAGTAAAAAGGATGTGGTATTTAGGGGTGTAGCCATAAAATGGGCGTGATCCAAAAAAATGTCACCGTGTTACATGCGCCAAATATTTTTGTACCTCTTTCTATTTTGCAAATGTTGGGAGGTATGCATATTTTAGTAATCCAGTTTTCTTCTGTAAACTAAGTGATGTGCTGTATCTGCACACACAGAACCAGACTATATTCCACAATTAGTAACTGGACTGCACACACAGAAAGAATTCATGTGTCATATATTATGCTATACTAAAAATATTTTTTTTAGGAATACTTCTACTTCTTAAGGTGACCCGCAGGCACTTGATATGTTAAATGCATCTTAGACTTTATAGACAACCTCATAAAAACCTTGGTGGTGCTGTAGGATCTTCAGGATTGTTAGAACTATGTGCAAACGGTTTCTGGAAGTGGAAGTAATTATCACCTACAGCCTATGACTTTTCTGTTAAATATATAAAAATATAACAAAAAGAAATCTGTTCTCCTCTAAAATACATTTGGCCAAAGAGTTAATGGTATGAGGAAAAAAAAATCTTCATCTATTAATCATAGCCTGATCAAATATGAATGCATTGAAAGAAACAGATTTGGCCATAGAATTTGGTCTGTTCTGAAGACAGGGGCAGCCAAAGTAAGGGCACTTACTCATGGGCGTTTAAAGCTGCGTTCCGGTTTTATGCGTTCATCCGCAGGGGAGCGCAGGAGTAGAAGCGCTGTATTATTTTCAATGGGGCTGTACTCACACAAACGCATGTAAGCGCCGAACGCAGGTTAGGACGCAGCATGTTGCATTTTTCACTGCGTTCGGCGCTTACATGCATCTTTGTGAGTACAGCCGCATTGAAAAGAATTCAGTTTGTCTACTGAACGCATAAAACTGGAACGCAGGGGATTGCGGCTTCAAACGCCCGTGAACAAGGGCCCTTGCAGCACAGATGATTTGCTTCACTAGCCGTCCATCATGTACTCACGCAGTTGTTGTATTGAGGGAATGAGGCTGAGGTTAATATGAACTCATGTTTAATTTTGTTTATTGGAAAAGTAGACAAGTAAATGCATTTTCTCTGCTCCCAGTGTGAGATGAATTTACTTTAGCATTTTCCAGATGTTCTCCACCGCAGGGTATCGGCACAGAGAGTTGCTGCACCACGAGATTTGTTTTTTTTGTAATGTTACAAGGGGCATTGCAGATGGTTGGGGAGTGTGAATGTAGTTATATGTAGTTATAATCTACAAACCAGCTAATTCCCTATTGGCCAGACTGTAAATTATATCCTTATAAACGGCGCGTTTCTGCGTCAGAACGTGCCGTTTATATCTTAAAGAGACAGCAATCATTACTGGCGTGCTGTCCCTGAAGCTTCTCCTCCAGCTTCGCATCACATTCCCCCCCTCCTCCTCCTCCTCCTCCTCCCTCCCTTACTTCAAACAGTCGCTACTCCTTCTTCGCTACGGCTGTAGCCTTCCCTCTCACTGCCTCCCAGGTCTTGCGCCCTCTGCCGATGCTTCCTCAGAGTCTTTCTCTTCCGCTCCCCCTGTGTCTCTCTTCCGCCCTGCCCCCTTAATCTCCGGTTACACTGGCAGAGTCTCTCTCCGTCTTTCAACCCCCCACCTCATCTACGGGCCGGCATTGAAACTACAGTTCATGTCAACTCTGGAAAACAAATGGTCCGATTCTAAGGAGAGCACAGATTTATAGGTGGTTACTATTTCTCTGTCTGTATTGCTCACACTGCTGCTTTAACCCTTTGTTCTTCTGTGCCCGTGCACTTTCCACTCTCTATCTCTTTTCCCTTTCCTCCACTGCAACAGCCTGCAGAAATATGGCATATATAGTCAGCATGCCACAGTCACTCATATCAAAGGAGGACAAAAATGCAGCTACAACACAGGTACAGGGACTATGTAAAGCATAGGGGAAAATGGAACGGAAATAAACTGAAGTGTGCATAGATTATGTGTATGTGTAGATTATAATGAATAATGCACCCACTACCGAAATTTATAAAGATATTTGTAGTCACCTCGGAGTTACGTGACCTGTATAAAAGCACTCGGCCTGCGGCCTCGTGCTTTTATATGGTCACGTAACTCCTCAGTGACTTGTAATATCTTTATAAATTACGGTAGGGGGTGCATTATCCACTATATATGGTACCCTCTTTACCTGTCTGAATATGAATTTTACTGCAAAATATCTTTTTATTAATGGTCTGCTCTTCTCTTTTAAGTTCTCTCCTCATGTAATGGACTTCCTTCCTTTCTTAATGTAATACAGGTATGGGACCTGTTATCCAGAATGCTCGGGACCTGGGGCCTTCTGGATAATGGATCTTTCTGTAATTTGGAACTTCATACCGTAAGAGGCATATTTATCAAGGGTCGAAATTCGAATTCAAAAAGACCAGCCAAAATTAAGTCTTTTTTGGGTCCAATTGACTCCAAATAGGTCCCCCATAGGCTAAAACAGCAATCCGGCAGGTTTTAGATGGTGAATGGTTGAAGTCGAATTTTTTAAGAGACAGTACATGACAAAAATTTTTTGCAGATTCGAATTGCATTTGGACTATTCCCTAGTTGAAGTACACAAAAATAGCTCGAAATTCAAATTTTTTCAATTCGAAAATTCACTTCGACCTTTGATAAATCTGCCCCTACGTCTACTAGAAAATCATGTAAACATTAAATAAACCCAATAGGCTGGTTTTGCTTCCAATAAGGATAAATTATATCTTAGGTTGGATGAAGTACAAGCTACTGTTTTATTATTGCTATAACTCCCAACATTTTGGAAATGAAAAGAGGGATAAAAAAAGTTGGTGCGCGTAGTGCGTAAATTTTTGACCACGCCCATTTTGTGGCCACACCCCCTAATTACTATGTTCATTTTACAAAATTTGGCAGGTTATGAAAGTTTGAACATATTTCTGTTTTTTTTTCCAGTTATTACAGTTTTGCTAATGAAGGTGAATTGCCCTTTAAGCTGTGAGTCTAACGTTTCCTAAGGGACCTGTTATCTTATATTGTTACAATTGCTTATTTGCTTAGAAAATTGGTCAGTTGGTCTTCATGATTTTATGCTAATATTTTTGAAAGGGGACCCGACACATAAAAAAATGATTCAAAATCCTACTTTATCACATTAGTCAATTTTTAAATGATCTTTTATAACAGTTAAAAAATAGAAATTGGATTTCATGTTTCATGGATTACAAACTGGAGAGCTGCTGAATAAAAAGCTAAATAACTCAACAACCACAAATAATAAAAAATGAAAACCAATTGCAAATTGACAAAGAATATCACTCTCTGCATCATACTAAAAGTGAATTTAAAGGGGTGGTTCACCTTTAAGTTAACTTTTACGATGTTATAGAAAGGCATATTTTAAGCAATTGGTCAATTGGTCTTCATGATTTTATGCTAATATTTTTGAAAGGGGACCCGTCACCCAAAAAAAGATTCAAAATCCTATTTTATCACATTAGTCAAGCAAAATGATTATTAATTACACAATATACAGTAAATTATTTGAATCTTGTTTCCATCAGTCTGGGAATTCATAATGATAGCAAGCAGGCAGGAGCCTATTTTGTGGACACTGTTATTAAGACAAGCCTTGCATCATCATCTCAGAATCTTGTTTGTGCATCAGAATGGGGGACCTGATGTTCATTCCCATGTACTGGCTACACAATTAAATGGTGAAGAGAACGGGGAGGAGAGCAGTGACATCTAGGAAGTGCTGAATGGAAAGTGAAAGGAATTATCTGGCCCACCTCTATGACTAAGGCATAGAGGAGGGGCAGACAATATTTGATTGACAGCTGAGATTTTTAAATTACCTTTTATAATAGGTATGAATGCTTTAATAAAATTAGAAATTGGATTTCATGTTTCATGGATTACAAACTGGAGAGCTGCTGAATAAAATAAAATAACTCTTAAACCACTTGAAAATTGCCTCAGAATATCACTCTCTACATTCAGGGATCCCCAACCTTTTGAACTTGTGAGCAACATTCAGAAGTAAAAAGAGTTGGGGAGCAACACTAGCATGAAAAAATGTTCTTGGGGTGCCAAATAAGTGTTGTGATTGGCCATTTGGTAGCCCCTATAAGGATTGTCAACCTACATCGAGGCTCTGTTTGGCAGTACATCTGGTTTTTATCAACTAAAACTTGCCTCCAAGCCTGGAATTCAAAAATAAACACCTGCTTTGAGGCCACTGAGAGCAACATCCAAGGGGGTTGGAGAGAAACATGTTGCTCACGAGCTACTGGTTGGGGATCGCTGAATCATACTAAAAGTTAACTCAAAGTCGAACAACATCTATACACTACAGACAGGGTCGGACTGGGGGGGCATGGGGAAAAAAAACAGGTGGGCCTAGGCCCAGACCCGCTCTGACCACCAGACCACCGGCCCAGACCCGCTCCCTGGACTCGCTCCCCAGAGTAAGCTTCCTTCAGCAACCTCCTTTTTTCAGGCAGGTCGCGGGAAATACAAAGTGCACGCATGCGCAGTGGCGCTCGGCCAATGAGGCAGGCTGAGGCGGCAAAAAGCCGCTCCTGTACTTTTAAGAGACAAATTTTCGGTTTTGAAACTGGAAATTCGGCTTTTCTAGTGTGAGAGAGCGCAGTTGCACTCTTCGCATTAGTGTTCCTGCCTCGGCTGCTTCCACTCCCGATGGGTAAGCCGGTGAGGGGGAGCAGCATTTTGAGGAGCTGCCTCAGGCGGCTTCTTTAACAGAATTGCCGCTGTGCATGCGCAGTGCTGCGGAGGGGGCGACTCGACAGGGGGACAGGCCGGCAGGGAACCCAGAGGGGCCCCCCAGTCCGACCCTGCATACAGATAACATATGATGCACAGGCAGAGCTGATGCGGCTCCTCTTTACCTCCACATCTGCTAATGTGCCATACATTTGTGTTATGGTGTGAGGGACAAAACCGAGAACAGATTTCTGGCCGTCCTTCAAGTACTCTTGCGGGCGGTCAGTTTTACCAGAGATAAATAACGCCGTAAAGACAAGGAACTCTGATTATCTATTGTATCTGCCAGCGTGACTGTAAGATTTGTATTGTGGACATTATATTTGTGAATTTTTCCATGTGAACACGTATTATTATATCGGTAGGGGCAATGGGGATTTCTCAAGTATGCACTGAATGGGTTTGGAGCTCAAATCCATGAAATAATGTCAATAAACGTCGATAAAATCTGTTTATATGTCAATAAGCCCAGATAGGATCTCTGGTTTAATGTAAACAACCTCTAGGCCAAATAAAGCGACACCAGTGATGTTCGTGTTTGTTTATGAGGTAACAGACTCCCTGCCTCAAACCAGATGACAAAGAGCGTCCTATAGTGTCACTGGGGCTGGCAGAGGATTGTGGGTATTTAATCACAAGCACCTGCGGCCATTACTTCTATCACGATTACCTCATAAATGTTAATTTATGTTAAGCGCCTTGGTAAGAGGCGTTAACTAATTAGTTATATGGGACTCGGTGTTCGGTACTACAACTCCCAGCAGGAGGGAGGGATACTTCTTTGTTAAAGCCTGCTAAGTACGTGTGTTACCGGCGACAGGTTTTACACCCTCCCTCCCACACACGTACAACATACACACTGACAGCTGCCTGGAACCTGAGCTCCTATCACCGCAGAAACAGGGCGGGAACTTTCATATCTCGCTTGCTGATTGGCCAACGCCTCCCAACCCGTCAACTGGCCAATGAGAGCAGGTGTGGTGTCGTTGGTCTTGCCCTTTCTCTGACTGATGGCCAATCATAGCAGGAGAGAGGGAGGAACGCAAGGCTGGTCGGTGTGTGTATGAGTGTGTGAAGGGAGAAGCAGAGGTAATAATTGGTGGTCCCTTCCCCTTTGCTGTTTCTCCTCTTCTCCTGCCTGAATGTTCATCCCCTTTTCTCTGCCTTCTCCTCACACAGGCTCAAAGCACCACTGAAGGCATGCTGGAGAAACTAGAGCTGGAAGATGAAGGTAGGAGACCATCAGCCCCATATCTACCTTTACCTGCCCCACCTCTGTGCCTTGGCTTCCCCCTACCCCTGTGATTGGGTTACCCCTCCCCTACTCCTGGGCTCCCCTCTTGTCAACAGCCTGACTTCCCTGCTGTCAGCAAGTGGCGGCTGCCTGTAGAGTAAACTGTCAGCTGGGGAGGAAGAATATTTCATCTCTAGTGGCAGTCACATATCACCAAATGTCTGACAGTTAATTCTGCTGCATTGCACATAAGTGTTCCTCACTGTTCCTGCATACATAATAGTGTTTGTTATTTGCAGCTTGTAATCTGTGTGGCATTTCCATATGCACTGTATGTATCATGTTCATCTTCATGCTGAACTGCAACTCTTCTTTAGCTCAACAGTAAAACACCTAGACAATTGCAAGCAATAGCAATACTGTTACTGTCACTTACTTTCCCTGATATACCTCTAGCCATAGTACCTTCCCAGAGTTATTATCCCACTGTTACTATAGGCACCATCTCTCCCTACTATACCTGCTATCCCACAGTCACACTCCCTTCCCAGAGACTATTATCCACTGTTACTATAGGCACCATCTCTCCCTACTATACCTGCTAACCCACAGTCACACTCCCTTCCCAGAGACTATTATCCCACTGTTACTATAGGCACCATCTCTCCCTACTATACCTGCTATCCCACAGTCACACTCCCTTCCCAGAGACTATTATCCACTGTTACTATAGGCACCATCTCTCCCTACTATACCTGCTATCCCACAGTCACACTCCCTTCCCAGATACTATTATCCCACTGTTACTATAGACACCATCTCTCCCTACTATACCTGCTATCCCACAGTCACACTCCCTTCCCAGAGACTATTATCCCACTGTTACTATAGGCACCATCTCTCCCTACTATACCTGCTATCCCACACTCACACTCCCTTCCCAGAGACTATTATCCACTGTTACTATAGGCACCATCTCTCCCTACTATACCTGCTATCCCACAGTCACACTCCCTTCCCAGAGACTATTATCCACTGTTACTATAGACACCATCTCTCCCTACTATACCTGCTATCCCACAGTCACACTCCCTTCCCAGAGACTATTATCCCACTGTTACTATAGGCACCATCTCTCCCTACTATACCTGCTATCCCACAGTCACACTCCCTTCCCAGAGACTATTATCCCACTGTTACTATAGACACCATCTCTCCCTACTATACCTGCTATCCCACACTCACACTCCCTTCCCAGAGACTATTATCCACTGTTACTATAGGCACCATCTCTCCCTACTATACCTGCTATCCCACAGTCACACTCCCTTCCCAGAGACTATTATCCACTGTTACTATAGGCACCATCTCTCCCTACTATACCTGCTATCCCACAGTCACACTCCCTTCCCAGAGACTATTATCCACTGTTACTATAGGCACCATCTCTCCCTACTATACCTGCTATCCCACAGTCACACTCCCTTCCCAGAGACTATTATCCACTGTTACTATAGGCACCATCTCTCCCTACTATACCTGCTATCCCACAGTCACACTCCCTTCCCAGAGACTATTATCCCACTGTTACTATAGACACCATCTCTCCCTACTATACCTGCTATCCCACAGTCACACTCCCTTCCCAGAGACTATTATCCACTGTTACTATAGACACCATCTCTCCCTACTATACCTGCTATCCCACAGTCACACTCCCTTCCATGAGACTATTATCCCAATGCAACTATAGACACCATATTGTCTTACTATACTTATTATGCCAGATACAATGCCTTCCCAGTTGCTATATAGGTACTGTTACATAAATAACTGCAACATACAGCAGCTCCTGGCAGTTAAAACGGTGTTGGATGGTGGGAGTTGTAGTATTGTAATAACCAGATACTAGTTGATATCTGTGGCATATTGTCTATAGTTCATATTGCTGATGTAGCAGAACTGACCTGTTGTGGTTGGTGAATTTACAGCCTCATTCACATTACAGACTATAAATCATATGTTTAATTAATCAGTCTGAAAATTAGATGTGCCTAATCACATCATGTTATCTCCTATAACCTGTGACATGAATCAGGTCTGACCTTCAGTGCTGTCATTTTTTACATCAGTTTTAATGCAGATTATCTTTAATAATGCAAAACCTGGGGGGTGAAATAAAATGCTGGGCCTCGGTATATATATATATATAATTTTTGCTGTTCAACCTGTGACCCAGATGCTATTTTGCTACAACTTCTTGCATCCTCCTTGTACAGGTACTGGACCTGTTATCCAGAATGCTTGGGACCTGGGGTTTTCCGGATAATGGATCTTTCCATATTTTGGATCTTCATACCTTAAGTCTACTAGAGAATCATGTAAACATTAAATAAAGCCAATAGGCTGGTTTTGCTTTCAATACGGATTAATTATATCTTAGTTGGGATCAAGTACAAGCTACTGTTTTATTATTACAGAGAAAAAAGAAAATCAGTATAATCAATAGGATTATTTACTTTAAATGGAGTCTATGGGAGACAGCCGTAATTCCGAGCTTTCTGGATGATGGGTTTCCAGATAACGGATCCCATACCTGTACACATGTATTGTTTAATGCTGATCTTGAGTTTAATCATTTCTCCGACCGATCCCTGGATCCTGTCCCCCTCCTGCTGTCCTTTGGGTGCAGTGTATGTTGGTAGAAGGAGGCACAATGGCACCTCCGTGGGTGCTTCGCTTTGTTCTGTAACTTGTCGGATTTGGGTTTTTTCTTGCGCAGTGATGTCATTAGCCTGGCTGGCTAGCAAGCAGTGAGTCAGTGTTTCTCACCCCTGTGGGAGTTCAGTAATGCTGTAATCGTTTGGAAGGAGACATAAAACCTAAACTGTAAAACTGTCAGCGCTATTTTACATCCTTTCTATTTTATGCCACCATTTGTCACCTGTAATCTCGCCGGTAGACTTCACTGTTCCTCCATTCTCGCCGCGCAGAAGATATATATTTATAGCATTTATTAACACATTTCACATTGCAGAATATGGCAGCACTCACATAATATATTTAGCATACCTTTTACTATTCTTCAAGGGAAAAAAAATGTGAAATGCGAAACCCAGCGTTCATGCCATACCATAACTTGCTACAGGTACTTGTTATCCAGAAAACTCCAAATCAGAAGAAAGGAGAGGGATAGTGGGCCCCTGGTCAAAGGTTTTTGGGTGGGCCCCTGGTCTCCCAGTCCGACGCTGAGTCCCCATCAGAAGTAATGAGTGCTGTTAGCGCCGGACCTTTTTTGTAGGCGCTGGAGTCATTCTATAGTTTAATAGCCAATGCAGGAGGTATTATACCCGTTGGTGGGGTAGAAAGAGTGTGGTTCCATATTCATCCTGTGTCACAAATTGTGATAAACGGCTTGGCTAATACAGGTATGGGATCCATTATCCGGAAACCCCTTATCCAGAAAGCTCCGAATTACGGAAGGGTCATCTCCCATAGACTCCATTTTATTCAAATAATCCAAATCTTTTAAAATGATTTCCTTTTTCTCTGTAATAATAAAACAGTAGTTTGTACTTGATCCTGACTAAGATATAATTAATCCTTATTGGAAGCAAAACCAGCCTATTGGGTTTATTTCATGTTTTTATATGATTTTCAAGAATTAAATTATGGAAAGATTTTATGTGGGAGCATTCTGGATGTTAGGTTCCGTACCTGTAATGCCATTGGACCTTTTTGTAAAGAATAATTTATTTACATGAGGCCCTGCTTATAATTATGTTGCATTTTTGCAGTTAAAGGTGCAGAATAAATTGTCCCCTGTCCTATCCTATTTCTGCTTGTCAGATATCACTCTTAAGGTGACCATACATGGGTAGATCAACAAGCCTGCACCAATCTGCCCACCTTGACTGGGCAATATCTGACTAATCTTTTTCAATGTTGATTGGGGAAGCCTGTTGGGGGACCCCATAAACTGGACAATAACAGACAGACTTTTTTGGTCTTCAGCTTTTATCAGCCTGTGTATATATATGGCCACCTTACTTCTCTATCACACCTCTATGGACTGCCTCATTAGACCATATATATATCATGACTGCATTGGTGGTTTGAGGGACTAATCTTCACTTCAGCTCTGTGTAGCCCACCTATTGCTTGGTCCAAAAAATGCAAATCTGACCATACACATAAGGAGTGCATCTTTGCCCCATTTGGCCACCTACAATGCTGGGCCAAATCAGTCTGCTCTTATTGGTTCTTAACAGAGGCCTATGCAGGCCCTTTGGGGAGGACCACATCATTGTGCCAATGTAGTCTTCTTCCCAATGGCGTTTTCAAACCTGCCCAATAGATTGGCCAGATGTCTGTTGGTAGAGTCTCATGCAAAGCTTAAATCTGCCCACGTATGGCCACCTGGCAAAGATCTGTTTATGTGGGAATATGGCAAAGCCAACATCTCCATACATGTACGGATAGCTGTTTGCATATATCCCAGTAAGATACTGCGTAGGGATGTATTTATCCGTTTTCCGCCATCCCCGGAAGGCTTGCCTTGGGGTAGAGTCCTGCATCAGGTCAAGTACCAGCGGAATACCCATAATATGATTGGGACGCTGTTGATTATTCTTCATTTGCCCAGTGTGTGGGTGCCCCACGGGTAACCGATGTCTGCACTGGGGGGCTACAGGTGGCCAATGCAAGGAAAAGAGAAAAATTCAAGCATTCTAATGGTTAAAACTGCTGAATGTGACGTCTGGGCAATGTGACGTCACTTCCGGTGAGCGCAACGAACACTGCAGGGAGCGGGTTGGTTGAAAATTTGTGGAGTTGCCAAGGCAGGTAAGCGGCTCCGGGTCAGACTTGTGGAAAGTGGGAATGGGTTGGGTGCGGGTTTTAAAAAACAGACCTGTTCAGGTCTCTACCTGGGGGGCAGTTACAGTCTAAATTATAGGAGAAATCTGGAAAGTCTGATTTGATATACCTGTTGCTGGTTTTAACTTTTTAAGTTTTATAGCCCAAATAGAACGAGCGTTATAGGTTTGGACACAATATAAAAACAATCCCCAATGTTTTGGGGAACTGCAGAGCTGACTTGTTGAAGTGCTAAAGCACTAAGGGGCATAAAATGACCCCACTAAGTGCAGATTTACCTAGGACATTGCTGTGTTCTGCATCTCACTTTGTATTACAAATCCTGTGTTGGTGCAGAGTGCAATGGTGGCATAGAGCACGTGGTAAGGACATGGCTACTTGCACCCTCAGCTTGCCATCGCTCCATAACACACACATTAGGGAGTGAGTAGCATAAGGGATGACAGCATGCCTGCCCCAAAATAAATACAGTTCTGCTAAACGTAGGCAGCACTCTCTTCATCCGGAAAGTGCAAGCCCTTCTGCTCCAGACCTGTACTCACAGAAACTCGGGGCGTGTAAAGTTGGCCATAGACATAACAATTACAATCTTTTCCAAGAAAGATTGTTAGTTTCAACACACACGTGTAGAGCTGAATGGTCAGATATACATATAGAAACAATAAAATTCTACCTGTATCTCATGATTCAGCACTAACAATGGCCGATTTTTGGGTGCCTTTAAAGGCACCCAATCAAAATTTTCCACCTAGGCCGTTCGATGAGCCGACCAATATCCAAGTCTTCTGCTGATATCAGTCGGCTTGTCTGTCACCATACCCACTGAATATCGTGCTAAAATTAGTTTTGTACGATAATATTGGTGCATGTATGGCCACATTAAGGGTCCAGATTGCAAAAAACATGGTTTGGTGTTTTTGTTTTATTTTATTCATTTTTCACTTTGCACCTTGCCCCTCCATTGTTAAATGAGCCCTTGGAAGTTTTGTTGGTTTTGGCATTCCCTTACAGGTACAGCTAACCAACTACCTAAATTTCTTGAGTTCATTGGGCGTGGAAGGTTAGGCAGTCATTTCAGGCCATTTACACTTTCTGGGTTTTATAAATGGCAGACAACCTAAATGTTCGGATGTGTTACCTCCGTTTCATGTAGTGGAGCGACTATAAAGGTGGCCATAGACGCAAAGATCCGCTCGTTTGGCGACATTGCCAAACGAGCGGATCTTTCCCCGAAATGCCAATAACAAGCATGGCTATATCTGGGGTCCGATCTCCGCCGGACAAAAGATGTTGGCACTCTCCACACACGATTCGAAAATCGTACGAATCCTTGATTCGTACGATAGGATCTGTGCGTCTATGGCCAGCTTTAGGTATGTCATTGCTCTTTATTTGACTCTTCGCTCCACCCTCATTTAAGTTGGTAACACACAGAGGAAACAAATGAACTCTCACACTCCAGCTTGTAAAATAGCATTGCTGAGAAACCGGCTCTAATGAAGTTATGAGAAAGATGTGTAGGTATTTTGACACCTTTTCTTTATGCTGCTCTCATATCCGTTTCAGTCTCAGTAACGTAATTCACTGGCTATAGTGCTGATGTAAAGCAGCCCATTATATACGTATTGTGTGTGGGTCAGGGTTTCCCTGACCCGCACCCGACCCCAACCCGTCCTGCTACGACCCACGCCCGCACCCGCTTCCGGGGATCCTTTTATAGACCTGTGCCGACGTGGCCTGCCGATGATGTCACAGTGACCTCACAAAAGGGGCGGGGCGAGCAGACATGAGACTATAAAACCGGAACCCGGAAGTTGGATGCTGGCATGTGAAGGTGGTGGGTGGGGAGAGCAGGAGAAGAGCTCAACCCGCACCCGCGGGTATGGGGGTCGGCCCGCACATCCAGGCCCGGACTGGCAATCTGTGGGTTCTGGCAAATGGCAGAGGGGCTGCTATAAGGTGCCATAGAAAGTCAGTATTTAGTGGGCTGGTGGGGGCTGTTTGGGCCTCTGTGTGGGCTGATTGGGCTCTGTGTACCCGAAATGCCAGGGCCTATTTTAATTCTCAGTCCAGACCTGTGCACATCACTAATTGTGTGGCTATTACACATTATGCCTTATTGTGTATAGGTATTGTGTGTAGGGATGCAGCGAATCCACTTTTTTGGATTCGTCCGAACCCCCTCCGAATCCTAATTTGCATATGCAAATTAGGGGTGGGAAGGGGAAAACATTTTTTACTTGTTTTGTGACAAAAAGTCACGTGATTTACCTCCCTGCCCCTAATTTGCATATGCAAATTAGGATTCAGTTCGGCCTGGTAGAAGGATTCGGCCGAATCCTGCTGAAAAAGGGCGAATCCCGAACCGAATCCTGGATCCGGTGCATCCCTAATTGTGTGTGGCTATTATTTGCCGAAGAGAGTAGATATCTTCCAGAAGTTGAGCTGCTGTAACTGCAATGGAATTTGCCTTTATTGCATTCCTATGCTGGTCAGACTCAACCGGATATTAATAAAGTTTGGCCACCCACGTGGATAGTCAAAGCACCACATGTCCAAATGAAGACATTACTCATGCTATGTATGCTTTAAAGGAGGAGAAAAGGTGGAACTACTAGGGGGTGTCAAATTATTAGACACCCGAGGCACATTTATCAAGGGTCGAATTTCGAATTCATTGAAGAAATTACCAACAGCACACTTCAATACATTTCAGTACAGTGAAATGACCCTGTATTGGGTCTTCCGGGAACAGCACCTGACCCAACAAAAGTGTCTTATTTTGGGAGGTGAGCGCTCCACGTTTGTGACTGTGTATGCATTTCGAATTCATGTGAGTTTTTTTTTTAACTCTAATAAATTAGATTTTCCTCAAAAATTCGATACGGGGGTGTTATTTGTAAAAAATTTGCAAAAAATTTTTTGTTGTTGCAAGGACCAGGGATGGGTTCGGCGGGGGAGGGGTAGGCTGGGGCCGGCAGCAAGTTTGGACACGCCACGTACAATTTGGGTGCGCCTTGTTTTTGTGGGCTGGGCTCAGCAGCCCAGTGCAGGAGTGGGCCCGGCGGTTGGGGACCCCTGCTTTAACATTAGACTTTTAACAAAGTTTTAAGGTGGCTATATATGGGCAGATTTAAGACCCATGAGATTGAGTCAGCAGAAATCTACCCATGCATGAGGGCTCAGATGGTCCAACTGACTGATATTTGGACGAGTAGTTGTTTGGCACGTAGATGTGGTCCTCGTCCGAGGGGTCGCTGTAGGTTGCAATGCATGATCAAGTTTTTGCCTGCAGGGCCAATAAACAGATCAGCCTAATTTGGCTCAGCAGGTGGGTTGCCAAATCAGCCCAGATCTTCTCACTTGGAATCCCGCCGTGTATGGTCACCTTTGTCATGTCCACTGTAAACTCAGTAAAAGCTCCTGCACCATGGGCCCATCATTTATCCTGTTTACTTAAAGGAGAACTAAAGTCTTACTAAAGAAGTAACTAGAAATGTTGTACATTATGTTTTGGGTTTCTTTAACAGTCCAAAGCAACCACAGCCCTTTAGCAGTAAAGATCTGTGTCTCCAAAGATGCCCCAGTAGCTCCCCATCTTCTTTTCTGCTGATTCACTGCACATGCTCTGTGCTGCTGTCACTTACTGAGCTTAGGGACCCACTCACAATATACAGTACACATAGACTATAAATGTCACAATATAAGGCTGATTAGTAATTAATACAGATAATTACTACATGGCAGCACAGAAACCAGTGCAATTAGCATCAGAATTTAATAATCAGCAAACCTGTAGCATCAGCTTATATTACAGCCAGGGAAGCTCATTTTCTGCTGGATAATTAGTGACGAGCCCTAAGCTTAGCTTCTCAACAGCCAATCAGAGCCCACTGAGCATGTGAGTGTCACAGACACTTTCCAAGATGGTGACCCCCTGTGACAAGTTTGAAGTCCTGGATCATTGCTGCTATTGACAAGCTGAAACGTTAGCCTCGTGCAATAAGTTCAGCATATGAAATATGAAATTTTTAGCCATATTCTTTTTTAGGGTTTAGTTCTCCTTTAAGCTGCTGATAAACAAAACAAATAACGCCTGATTACCAGTTCTCTTATTTGCAGCATGCAGGGCGTGTTTTCCTTCCCTTCTTATTGTAAAACTCAAAGCAAACAGGGATAATGACAGTTTGGCTGCAGTGTCCTCCCCAGTCAAGTCTTTCACACTGTACCGGAACGTGTTGCTCTGCAAAGTCGTATTCCCGATGCACGGCTTTATGATTAATGAGGCGCTCGTTCCCAAAGGTGATTTGAATTGAAAATGAGCGTTTGTTTGTGTCTTTTCTTAAATGCCAAGAGGATAGTGCATACATGGGGTTTCTGCAACACTGTTCATCTGCCACGGTAGGTTCTGCTGTAGGGGGATCTAGTATCCAGAAATCTGTTAAATAGAAAGCTCAGTGCTGATAGTTAATCGAGTTGGATTTTTGGTCGAAACTCACTAATTCGAGTTGGGAATAATCCAAAATCGAATTTGAGATTTATCATACCTGGACCCTGGGAACAACTCAAATTCGACTATTCGCCACCTAAAACCTGCTGTATTCATGTAGAAGTCAATGGCAGAGGTCCAGTGACCCATTTGAAAATGTTAATAGCCATTCAAGTTTTTTTTCAGATTCATATTTAGTCGAATTGTTTCGAGTTTTTGAGTTGTGAATAGTCGATCAAGTTTTAGACGTTCGAGGTTTTTCTTAAATAAGATACTATTCGAGTTTTGGGTTCATTCGAGTTCATTTGAACTTCCCTGGATGTCTGCTTGATGCCCGGTCTTGTTCACTATACGCCAGTAGTGGGCATTTGCACCTAGACTGCAGCATTCCAGTGTCTCTGCTAAAACTGATTCATCTGGCCCCCTAGGAGGTTGCTACTGCTGTACTGTCATGGGAAAAAATTGTTTTTTTTTTTCAAAATGCATCAGTTAATAGTGCTGCTCCAGCAGAATTTTGGAGCAAACAAATTTTTTATATTTAATTGACATGGGGCTAGACATATTGTCGGTTTCCCAGCTGCCCCCAGTCATTTGACTTGTGCTCTGATAAACTTTAGTCACTCTTTACTGCTGTACTGCAAGTTGGAGTAATATCACCCCCTCCCTCCCCCCCCCCAACAGCCTAACAACAGAACAATGGGAAGGTAACCAATAGCAGCTCCCTGACACAAGATAACAGCTGCCTGGTAGGTCTAAGAACAACACTCAATAGTAAAATCCAGGTCCCACTGAGACAAATTCAGTCACATTGAGTAGGAGAAACAACAGCCTGCTAGAAAGCAGTTCCATCCTAAAGTGCTGGCTCTTTCTGAAAGCACATGACCAGGCAAAATGACCTGAGATGCACCTACACACCAATATTACAACTAAAAAATACACTTGTTGGTTCAGGAATTAAATTTTATATTGTAGAGTGAATTATTTGCAGTGCAAACGGTGTAATTTAGAAATAAAAACTACACCATAAAAATCATGACAAATCCCTAAAAAGGAAGAGACAGAAATCTCCATGCTGGACACTGGCCCAATCGCCCTCACAGCTTATCTCTGCATTTTCCAATACTATTGTAAATATTTGCACAACATCAACACTTTCCTCTGTAAAACAAGATTATATCAGGCTATTTAAACATATGGCTTTCCAGCTGCTTATTTGGGGCTAAGGGAATACTGGGAATTTCTACAGCTCAGGGGAAAATATTATAGCGTATAATGATCATTTAAAGGAGACATACTGTATAGGATAAACAGGAAAAGCCTAATTTATAGGTGTGGTGTTGGTGTCACATTGTGCTAAAAAGTAATATTATCTTAAAAAATAGCCCCTTTATTGGAGCTCCCTATAGATGTTCTCTGGTCCCTGTCTGAGTTTCAAATGAGGGGTAGGCGTGTCCTAACAGTCCCTGCCAGAGGCACAGTAGGAGGGAACAGCCAATCACAGCCCTGCAGTCACACAAGTAAAGACAGGCTTCAGTTCCCTATCAGGTCCTGCTAGCTGCTGATTGGTTCCTCTCCTACAGTGCAGTCTGCTGAGTGCCGTCGGCTCCTCTGCACAGCCTGGGAAAGGAGGCAGCAGCAAGTGGAACATATGGGCGGGACTAGTGGGAATTTTCAATCAAGTAACCAGTAAACACTGCTTTTTGAAGCACAACCCTTCTATATCTAAATGAGTAAAATGCACTGGTACCTTCTTGTTTGTTCCATAAGATGTCTCCTGTAATATACACTAAACCCAAATTCCATTGCATTATTGCTGTAATTGCCATTAGCGTCCTTAGAACCTGAACCACTATGACTTAGTATCAATTAAAATTGCATTTTCTTTGGTTTTTGCAATATTGAAATAGTGGTCCAGATTATATATGGCGTTAACAACACCAGAAAAACAAAATGTATTCGGTTATGGGTCACTGGGGCTCATTTCAGTAACGCTAGGCACCTGTGCAGTAACCCATAGCAACCAATCACTTGCATTTATTTTCTAGTTGGTTGCTATGGGTTGCTGCATGGGGCAGCATTTCCTTGTCTTTGCATTTATAGTGGAATATGTAAAGCTGTAAGTATAGTTTGCATTTGGCTGTTAAGTAGAATTCTACCCAGGTATTGCTGTCAGGAGAGAGATTATAAACTGATTGGTACTGGCACTTATTGTAATATATTTTAATTAGTCGAATTATTAGTTTAGTTGCTTCATTCTTGGTCTTAGTGGAGAAACCCACTGGGATTTTCCATTTTCTTTTCAGTGTGTTCACTCCCCCAGTAAGGTTGTGTTTCAGTAGATGACAGCTATTCAATAAGCCAGGAGTAAGGACATAATTAGGGACGATGTACGTAAAAGGCTTGGGTTAGACTTTCCATATACAGTATGTTTTTATACAAACAATGTCTCTCTGTTACTCCTGTACTGGCAATGGATACTGGAGCAAAGTGCTGACTGGGAATGGTATGGGTTAAATAAAAGAGTCAGAGAAACCAACCATTGATATTAAATGGATTCTGTCAAGGAAAAATGTGTTTTATTTTTTCATAACGTATCAGTTAAAGGGGTTGTTCACCTTTAAACAACTAGTTGGTTTCAGATAGATCACCAGAAATAAGGACTATTTCCAATGACTTTCTATTTTCTATGTGTGACGGTTTTTCTAATATTGAAGTGTAAAGTGTAATTTCTCTCCTTCTGAAGCAACTCTGGGAGGGGGGGTCGCCGATCCTGTAAACTGTTCTAAATTTATACATTTAGTTGATACATTTCTTATCTTTGTCCCTGCAGAGCAGAATCTCTGAGTTTCATTACAGGCAGCTGTTAGACTTGATACAATAGTTGCTAATACTCCAGAGATGCTGCTGAGAAATGGATCAACTCAATGTTGCAAAATTGTAACAGTTTAGAGTCTGCACCTGAATTACTGAGCTGCCAGACTAAAACACCAGAGACACGAACATTCAACTTTAAACTTAGATTTTGGAAAAACAGTAAAAAATAAATAATGGAAAGTACTTGAAAAAAGTCTTTATTTCTGGGGAACAATCTAAAAACAACTGCAATCGTACGAAAGTTATGTCCGACCAAAGCTGGTGACAGTCTCCCTCTGAAAATCGTATGATCGGCAATACACGCAGAGATATTAACCGCATCCAACAGAAATCTTTTAACCTGTCCGATCGACCAAATGACCGATCTCCGCCAGACGAAAAATTTTGGGACTCTCCACACATGGTCCGAAAATCGTACGAATCCTCGGTTCGTACAATCAGATCTTTGCGTCTATGGCCAGCTTAAGTTTGCTCATAGTCTGTACAGAGAGATCCCATAAAACTATGGCAGCATAGGTATTCCTCTGTACTAAGCACAATTCATCAGGAACAGTCCCCTAAGTTTGCTCATAGTCTGTACAGAGAGATCCCATAAAACTATGGCAGTATAGGTATTCCCTGTACTAAGCACAATTCAGCAGGAACAGTCCCCTAAGATTTCTCATAGCCTGTACAGAGAGATCCCATAAAACTACGGCAG
Organism: Xenopus laevis; assembly: GCF_017654675.1. Classification (NCBI taxonomy): domain Eukaryota; kingdom Metazoa; phylum Chordata; class Amphibia; order Anura; family Pipidae; genus Xenopus; species Xenopus laevis. Next base: position 8,886,231 of record NC_054382.1, on the reverse strand, counting down.
TATAGGTATTCCCCTGTACTAAGCACAATTCAGCAGGAACAGTCCCCTAAAGGTGCCCATACACTGAGAGATCCGCTCGTTTGGCGATGTCGTTAACGAATAGCAATGGGCGGTCGGATCGTGGGACCGCATCAACGAATAGATGCGGCCGCGATCCGACAGGATTTTTTGTCCCATCCGATCGAGATCTGGCCGACTTTCGGCCAGATCTCGATCGGTGAAGCCCGTCGGGGGGCCCCATACACGGGCCAATAAGCTGCCGACACGGTCTGTCGGCAGCTTTTATCGGCCCGTGTATGGCCACCTTAAATTTGCTCATAGTCTGTACAGAGAGATAACATAAAACTACAGCAGCATAGGTATTCCCCTGTACTAAGCACAATTCAGCAGGAACAGTCCCCTAAATTTGCTCATAGTATGTTTAGTTAGATAACATTAAACTACAGCAGCATAGGTATTCCCCTGTACTAAGCACAATTCAGCAGGAACAGCCCTCAGACCTGACTCCTTGTCTGTACAGTGAGATACCATAAAATGGTTGGTATAGTTTTTCTTCTGTATTACGCTCATCAGGAAAAAAAAGAATATAAACTCAATTTCTTTCAGCATTTTCAAAGGAAAAGGGGCTTTCAAAGCCTCTGACAGCTTCAGCATTGATCAAGGAAAGTGCCAGACTGCATGGTCTGCTAATCTATTCTGCTTGTGTCATGATTAAAGGGAAATATAAAAGAACTAGGGCAACATCCTACACTGAGATTCTGTCATTTGTTTCAGCATAAGCCCCCCCCCCCCCCGTGCCATCAGAACACGCTTCTCCCCACCTCCCACTGGCACTGATGAGGTTATCTAATAAATGACTTCTAAAGAGATAACCAGTAAATAGTGCCTGCTTATTGGTTGCTATGGGTTACTAGAAAGTAGTACATTTAAGAACATTTATTATTTTACCTCCTGAGTGCAGCAACCAATCAGCATGAAGCATTTACCTGTTATTAGGATGGGTGACATGTTCCAGTAGGTGAGCATTTCTTCTGGCCTCAAAACGACATTATGATCTATTTATTTTCCCTTTAAACTTGAGGTTAGCCGTGTAAATGAGCAGGTCTGGGATAAGAAGAATTATCAGCTGCAGAGAGATGTACAATAGGCATTACCTGTAACCCAGATTGGGACCCAAGTGAATTTACCCTGCTGCTGTGCCCAGGTTATTGCTTGTGATGGATGTATAGACTTATATAACCAGCGCACTTGTTTGCTTGGCAGAGCAGAGAACAAAGCCCACAGAGATTTAAGAATCTCCTTTAAAAATAGAATGAACAGCAAAGGTGACCATATAAAATTGCTGTGTATTCCTGCCGTGTATCTAGAGTAGACATTCCTGCTTGCTTCTGAAGGGGTGGTTCACCTTTAAGTTAACTTTTAGTATGTTATGGACAATTCTAAGCAACTTTTCAATTGGAGTTGGGTGCCAGATACTCATTGACAGTTAGATCCAATATGTCTTCTAGGTGGGGCTCCTTTTGCCTAGAAGATGTATTAGAGCTCACTCTATTAAAATCACCAGACATCATGTCTCTCTACATGCAGGATTTGTGCAAAAGGCAGTTATTTTGTTAGATTTTGTTTGTACTGGAATCAGTTACTTGAATGAGCTCTAGGCAAAATGATCTGCTCTAGGCCAAAGGAGCCCCCCTATAAGATATATTGGATCTAACTGTCAATGAAAATCTGACACCCAACTGCTGCATGAAGACAGAATGAAGAGAAACAGATTCTGAGAGAGGAATAGTGAAGATAAACTTGATTATATTAATTGATCATATTTAATTTATTGTATTTAGAAAGTTTCTTACGTATATTAAATTACATTTTTTAATTTAATTTAGTTCCCCTTTAAGATTGTTCCAATGAGGCCTTATGTTTCGGTGGCTAAATTGGGTAAAGATTTTCTAATGTATGGGCAGCATTTGATTCTGAATTCTAGTGGACTGAATCTCTAGTGAATGGCTACAAGCCATGGTAGGGGGCTATTCGTTCTAAATTCCTGTAGGCTGCAGTTGTGAGTGTGTATCAGCTGGGACTTCTATGAATGCACCAAGTTGCCTTCTACCTGTGTTCCTCTCATACCCCTGGGGCATCTGTTGTTAACAGGGATTATACCGACTTTACTGTTCCACGTTCAGTTAATCATAGGGACATGAAGGGATCCTTATTTGACAACGTTTTTGTATTTAAAGGAGAAGAGAAGGCTAAAACTAAGTAAGCTTTATCAGAAAGGTCTATATAAATTCACCAGTAAACCCTCAAAGTAATGCTGCTCTGAACCCTCAAAAGAAACACCACATTTCTTTCCTTATATTGTGTACTCATGGGCTTCTGTATCAGACTTCCTGTTTTCAGCTTAAACCTCCAGGGCTTGGGCTTGAGCATGCTCAGTCTGCTCCTCTCTCTCTCTCCCTCCCCCCTCCCCGCCCTCCTCCTCCCTGCTGTAATCTGAGCCAAGAGCTTTGAGTGATCATGGAGAAACTCAGGCAGGAAGTGATGTCACAGCAAGCTAATATGGCAGCCGCTATCCTAAACAAACAGAGACAGTGTCTAGAGCTGTTTATTCAGGTATGGTAAAGTATTCTGCAGAATAAATATAGTGTTATAGCTTGCACTATCCTATATACTAACCGAAGGCCTATCTATGTCCCGAGTGGAGGGGAGGCAGATGCGCACGCAACTTCGGTTAGGATCTATGAGATGCGCGCGCAACTTCAGCCGAAAGACATAGATGCGGCCTTCGATTAGCAGATGTGCTGGAAGGTTAGGATCAGAACAGGTTAGGATCGGGGAGGCAGATGCGCTGGAAGGTTAGGATCTAGGGAGGCAGATGCGCTCACCGTCTCCTTCTGCCTCCCGCCGCCTCTTCTTTCCTGCTCACTCAGGCGGCGACCGCTGGAAGGTTAGGATCTAGGGAGGCAGATGCGCTCACCGTCACACTAGGGGAACCGGTTGCGTACCTGCACGAAAGTCTGTATAAGCGTCGGCCATCTTGCTACTCCTCTGCGACTTTGTCATCCGCCCACTGCCAAATCCGCCCACTAAAGTCTGTATAAGCGTCGGCCATCTTGCTACTCCTCTGCGAGTTTGTCATCCGCCCACTAAAGTCTGTATAAGCGTCGGCCATCTTGCTACTCCTTTGCAAGTTTGTCTAATGGCGGCGCTAGCGTCACTCTAGGAGGGGAACCGGTTGCGTACCTGCGTGGGTGGCCATTTTTAGCAAAACGGGCTATATTATCTCCAAAAAATATTGATGTTGACATGATAAACAACCAAGTGATTGCATTACTTCCTGGACAAAGCTGTGTCTTTCTGAGTACTGACTGTATTGATTCTGAAGACGAAAGTGAGAAACTTAACTTCCCATTAGAATATTTAAACACTATCAACAATGCTGGATTACCACAACACAATCTTATACTCAAAGTAGGAACAATAGTCATGCTGTTAAGAAACCTTAAGGGTAGGGGCACACGGCGCGATTTCGCCGCGATTCTGCGCTAAGCGATTTGTCGCTGCGTTTTTTAAGCCGAAATAGCTTTGCTAACTTTGGCGCTGGCGTCAATGCAAATCGCGGCGAAATCGCTGCGCTAATTCACACGCGGCGATTCGTTTTCTATTGTCGTCCGAAGTTGCCTCGCTGAGCGTTTCCGGGCGACAGTAGAAAAAGAATCGCCGCGTGTGAATTAGCGCAGCGATTTCGCCGCGATTTGCATTGACGCCAGCGCCAAAGTTAGCAAAGCTATTTCGGCTTAAAAAACGCAGCGACAACTCGCTCAGCGCAGAATCGCGGCGAAATCGCGCCGTGTGCCCCTACCCTAACACTAAGCAAGGTTTATGTAACGGTACACGGTTGGTTGTGAAGAGCATGAGACAAAATGTTATCAAGGCAGAAGTGCTTACAGGATCCCATAGCGGTGATACTGTTTTGATTCCCAGAATTGACCTTACCAGTTCTGACCAGGAATTACCTTTTAAACTTAAACGACGACAATTCCCCATTAAGGCTGCATTTGCCATGACAATCAACAAATCACAAGGACAAACATTGGATAAAGTCGGCATTTACCTATCTGAGCCTGTGTTTGGTCATGGTCAACTTTATGTTGCATTTTCAAGAGTGCAGCGTTCATCTAATGTTAAAGTCAAGATTTTAAGTACAGCTCACCAGGGAGAACTCATTCAAGGACAGGAGAACATTTTCACAAAAAATGTTGTTTATAAAGAAATTTTTCAGTAACACTTTACTACCAATAAACTCAAAATTTAAGAATTCTAATAGCAGATAGGTAATAACAAGCAATCGGCACAGATTCACTCTACATCCCCACAAATTAGCGTCGCCAGTTGCTGCCTGGGGATGCCGAGTGAATCAGCACCCATCGCATTTTGCTGCCTCACTGTTGTTACCATTCTTTCATTAACGATTCTTTAGAGAATCGGGGGTTTACTGGTTGTGCCTAATCTATTGGCAATAAACTAGCTGTCCTTCTTTTATAACCTGATTAGAAGCTGCCAACTGCTCTCTCTATTTATTTTATTTAACTCTATATTTAAATCCTTCCACTGCATCTGCATGAAGCGTTAGGTTTCATTTTGTAAAGCTGACATATTCCTTATTTTACCGGGAATGAGATGCATGAGGCTAAATTAATTGATGAACTGCAAGACTCTGCAGTGGGGTTATAAGTTGGAGCCCATATTTAGGGATTTGTGCCTTGCTCTCCGGTTCTTACCCTGAGCCAGGAAGGAATGCAGGGTTATCCCTAAGTTAACGTTGGTGGCAGATGCATGTTAAGGACACGTTAAATATAGTTGCAGATAGATGACTTGCCAGGAGTTCCCACAAGTGTGGGGGCCTTATTTGACTGAACTATAGTCATTTATGCTTGATGTAAAGAGTAACTACACTTGTTGATAACAGTCAATGTGCTGCCATAGTTTTATGAGATCTCTCTGTACATACAATGAACAAACTTAGGGGCTGTTCCTGCTGAATTGTGCTTAGTACAGGGGAATACCTATACTGCTATAGTTTTATCTCTCTGTACAGGCTATGAGCAGACTTAGGGGACTCTGCAAATAAGTGCTGGGCACAACACTCTACATTAGAATTCTGGGAAGAAATGCTGCATTTTTGGGTAAAAATCATGGCGATTTGGTTCAGAAATCTGCCCTTTGCCCAGTGTCAGTAAACGACCCATAATATATGTGAACTGCAGAGCCTGGGCTTTATCTTATGTTAGCTGTGTAAGTGCCTATGCTGAATGATGTGTGGGGCTGTTCCACAGGATTAACTGCATCTCTTTCTCTCTGCCCTGAAAAGTTAATATTTACTTAAAATAAATATCCCTGGGCAAAAAAAGCCCCTTCCAACCCCTTTCATTCACATTCCCAGGTTACACAGCTCACTTACAGAATAACACCCAAATCTCCCAGCAAGAGGGGGAGGAAAGGAGACCCAGAGTTTCATGAAGACTGCCCAAATCACTGGCACAACGGCTACACAAACCTGAAGCTGAACTTGCACAAACCAACGATGGAGAGGATTAAACACAAAACATATCTTTTTAATCAAGGTGACCTGGCGTCTGAATTCTGACCCCAAGGTGTTATGGATGTAGAAATATAAAGGGAATTACATGCCCCTTTTTGTAAATTACACATGCAGTTACCCCAAGCCCACACAGTAATAAACCAGGCCATCAAAATTGTCCATAGCAGCTCCCCATCTTGGATCTTGTTAGGCCATGTTTTGTGTGTCAGTGGCACTGCACATGCTCAGTGAGTGGCTGCTGAGAATCTAAGTTTAGGGATCATGGGAAATCCAGTTGCAGAAAACAAGGTCACATCTGTCATAATGGCCAATGCTACAGGGTAGATTCCTGCGTGGAGCCAATTTGTTAAACCTGACCCGCAACCCGCATACTTACCTGCTTGAACCGGCTACCCGACCCGCAGGTAACTTATCCGCGACCCGCTGACGATCAAGAAGCAGGAAGTGCTGTCATTGTAAATCGGAAGTGACATCATTAGAAGTAGACGTGATCAGAAAAAAGGGAGTAAAACAGGAAGAGCTGTCATTGTAAACCGGAAGTGACATCATTAGAAGTAGGCGTGATCAGAAAAAAGGAGTAAAACATGAAGTGCTGTCAATGTGAACCGGAAGTGACATCGTTAGAAGTAGGCGTGTCCAGAAAAAAACGGAGTAAAACAGGAAGAGCTGTCATAAACCGGAAGTGGCATCATTAGAAGTGGGGTGTTCAGAAAAAAGGGAGTAAAACAGGAAGAGCTGTCATTGTAAACTGGAAGTGACATCATTAGAAGTGGGGTGTTCAGAAAAAAGGGCGTAAAACAGGAAGAACTGTCATTGCAAACCGGAAGTGACATGATTAGAATTAGACGTGACCAGAAAAAAAGGAGTAAAACAGGAAGAGCAGTCATTGTAAACCAGAAGTGACATCATTAGAAGTAGGTGTGATCAGAAAAAAAGGAGTAAAACTCACCATTGAGAAGACCTGCAACCCGGCCCACGACCCGCAAACCCAGAGAACCTCGTCTATACCCACTCCTGAAACTTCTACCTGCAACCCACAGGGTACCGCGTGTAGCCGACCCGATGCAGGACTCTACTACAGGGCTAATTAATTATCAATTCTGATGCAGACTGCACTGGTTTCAGAGCAGCCATGTAATGTGAATTAATGACTCATCAGCCTTATATTGTGACTGTTATATTGCATATATATACTGTATATTGTGAGTGGGTCCCTAAGCTCTGGTAAGTGACAGCAGCACAGAGCATGGGCAGTGAATCAGCAAAAGAGAACTTGGCACAGATCTTCATTGGGAAAAGGTGAAAAGACTGTCGTTGCCTTGTCCTGGAACAGATCCCCAGAGCACAGTGTCCAGCATTTCCAGCCTAATTCTTCAGTGAGCTTTAGATCTACTTTTAGACGAAGGTGATTCTACCCATTTGTTGGCTTTTCCATTTCCTGGATTGGGCTTGTTTGAGTCACCACTTTCCCACATCCAGCAGAAAAAAAACAAGAACTCGAGCTCTAGAAGAGGTTAAACGTGATGCTGGTATGAAAGACCTGCTTATATCTAGTAATTTTCTTGTTCCAGCTGCCTGGCTCCATTGTGTAAGCTCCAGCTTTCCCTTAATGATCTGCTTCTTACTGTTGGGCCCAAGCAAATTGCTCCCCTTTGCTTTTGTTTTCCGTGAATTTATTTCACATCGGCATTGACGTGAAAATAAGAAATTTCAATTGGCGCTTTCTCACCTCCTTGCCAGGTGTCACTGTTTCATATCATTTATAGTTCAAGCACAGCTCTATGAGCAATCCAAGCATTACCAGCATATTCCCAGAGGTCAGACTTGCAAGACGTGCATCGCTGACACCCCAAGCTTAAATAAACTGTACATTCAAGAGTCGCTACCTGCATGCAGTATTTCCATTCTTGTCTGTTGCTTATTGTTATGCCAATAACAAATTGTAATCAGGAGTTCTGCCCAGTCATTTCCCTTAAAGGGGAACTATCACAAAAATGTAATATAAGCGTCAGCACACTGAAATAAGAAATTTTCTAAATACAACCAAATAAACATTCTGTGAACACGAACCAGATACGGGGAGCATCACAACTCAATCACATTCTCACCTCCATGCTGCACGTAGCATCCGTCCCCAACCGGATCAATCCATAGAATTAGAGCAAAAAACGGAGCATTCGGGGAGATATGTTAAAATCTTCAAATTTTAATCATCCAAGTTAAAAGAAATAACAGCGTGTCAAGTTACATCAGATCATCCGCTTTACGCGTTTCATGGCATCTCGCCACTTCATCAGAAGCGTATAACTGATCCCACTCCATAGCCACGATTAAATAGCACCTAGTCCCACCCATAAAATACATTAACCCTTTCATGATACCATGAATTAGATCACATGTTAATCAAATTTTAGTTTTGCTAAATATGACTATATATAAGTAAGTCCTGTAGCCCGAGAATGAATAGTAACACAATATATACCATATAATTTTAGCTGTCACATTAATTATTGTTGCATAAACATAGGGCTACAATGTAAGGTATATTTCAGCAAGAATGAAGGCTGTCTGGGAATAAAGAAATACCTAGAATATACTAAGGCATAATGTATGCATCAATTTACTAAAATATCATAATACATCCTTATTTCTATATCGGTATGGTGGCTATTGACATTCAAGCTAAACCATTTCAATTATAATTAGAAAAAACACGACAATTCCCAATCCTTATTCAAACCCCCTTCCCTTTCCAACGTTTGTAGATGATAGATCCAGTATGCTTCATTTCTCAGTAGCCTTTTATCAGCATCTCCTCTTCTAGACTGTATAATTGGTTTATCAATAATTTGGAAAGAAACATTTTTTCTCCCCTCATGTTTTTCTAACAAATGTCTAGAGATTGCGGACCTCTTATCATTTCTATCCACCGCCGCAAGGTGTTCTAGGAACCTAGTTCCAGCTTTACGGACCGTCTTCCCTACATATTGGACACCGCATTGGCAAGTTGCCAGATATATTATGCCCTGTGACACACAGTTAAAATATTGCTTAATCGGGAAAGAATACCCAGTCCTCGAGCTTACAAATTCTTGCGATTTCTTAATATATTTACAAGAGCCACATCTATCCCTACCACATTTGTAATTACCTCTGTGTTTTAACCAATTTTTTGAATTGGATTCTTTTGAGTTAAAAACACTTTTTGATATATGGGAACCTAGGTCCCTAGCTTTTTTATATACAAAGGACGGTTTCTTTTCAAGTTGTAGTTTCAAGACTGGATCCTGTAAAAGAATATCCCAGTGTTTCCGTACACTTCGTTCTATAAGGAATGTTCCTCTATTGTACGTAGTACAGAATCGTAGTCTGGGGGCTACTTTCTCCAAATTATTTCTATTACTCTTATTGGAAAGTAATTCGGACCTGTTACTCAATACTGCTCTATCGTAAGCTGCCTTAATTACTGACTCATCATATCCCCTTTCAATAAAGCGATCCCACAGTTGCATTGCCCTGTCATGGAAATTTTGCCAAGTAGAACAGACCCGACGTAATCTCAGGAACTGTCCCACTGGAATTCCTTTCAGGCAATTTCCTGGGTGTGCGCTTTTGTGATGCAATAGAGTGTTACGTGTTATTGGTTTCCTGAATAAATCCGTTTCAATGTGGCCCTGGTCTATAAAGAATGTAACATCTAAGAAGGCTATTCTGGTTTCATGAGTTTCATGGGTGAAGGCAAGCCCTTCCACCACATGAGAGCAATATTGTACAAATTGTGTCAGGGACAATTCGTCCCCTTCCCAAATCCCTATACAATCGTCGATATAACGAAAGAAACGTATTATATGTGAACTAAAAGGATTAGTATCTCCAAAGATGTGGAGTCTCTCAAGCCAACCCATGACTAGGTTGGCGTAAGTGGGAGCAAAGGATGCCCCCATTGCGGCCCCACATCTTTGGAGATAGAATTTGCCATCAAACATAAAATAGTTAGTGTCCAACAAAAATTTAATGGATCTAATAATAAAGTCACCTTGTGCTTCCGAAATCAAATTACATTTATCTAACCAATATTGAATAGCCGTCACCCCCACTTTATGATCAATCGATGAGTACAACGATATCACATCCATGGTAAACCAACGATATGTAGATTTCCAATTCGTCCCTTGTATTTTATTGATACACATCGTTGTGTCTTTCAAATAGGTGGGAAGTGCTTCCACCAGCGGACGTAACAGGACATCTACATATTGTGACAACCCTTCGCTCAGAGAACCTATACTCGCCACAATGGGTCTACCCTGTACATTCTTGAGGGACTTATGAACCTTTGGTAATACATGAAAGATGGGGATCACAGGATTTTTACACTCCATTCCATCTTTTTCTGCAGCTGTTAAGACACCCCGATCAATACCGTATTGTAAAAGGTCATCTAGTAGTTTCATATAGATGAACGTAGGGTCACCTTCTAGGGGGCTGTACATGGTATCAGTATTAAGTTGTCTCATCACTTCAGCTACATACACCGGGGAGTCCATAACCACCACAGAGCCCCCCTTATCAGCATTCTTGATAACCAACTGTTTGTCTTCCTTGAGGTTCTGTAGTGCCTTACGTTCCCCCCACGTCAGATTCCTACAAGTTTTAGGACCCTGTTTGCCCAGACTAGAATCTATATCCTGTTGTACCAGTTTCTGAAAAAGATCAATCTGGACACTTTTAGAATGTATAGGATAGAAATCCGACTGTTTCTTTTTCCCTGACCTTATCATCACCTCTGATCTATCCCTTTCCATCACATTCTCATCTAGTAAATCATTCATTATATTTATAGTGTTAAGGTCCTGAAAATCCAAAACTTGCATCTCATACGATGCTTCTGATTTAGAGTGTACTACACCAATTTCCACCAAACCCATATCACCTGCAAATGTGGCCTGTTCCACCTCATCCTGAACAGGTGTAATTATTGCATCCAAACTTGTGCACATAGTATCCTGTGTCATAGTATCATTCAAATTATCAAGTAGCGTTTTATCAGCAAAATGTCTTTTGAGTGTCAAAAGTCTCACAAATTTATTCAGATCCAGAATCGCCTCAAAAGCATCCCCATTTGTCTCTGGCACATAGTTGAGACCCCGCGATAGTAAATTAAGTTCATCAGTGGACAGTTCCCTTGTAGACAAATTAATTACATTATTCTGTGGGGCCGAACTACTAGCCATAGAAATTGCAGTATCAATGTCTGAAGTAACAGAGTCAGTAGGGCATTCCCCATTCATACTCACCACCGCGTCTTCTTCTTTTTCCCTTTGGGGTATTTCCCTTGATTTGATGAGGCGGGAGGGCCTTGACCTACGGCCCCCTCTCCGTCTCGCTTTGGTTGGCTTTGAGAGCGGGTACCCACCGGATCTTTCTTGGGGGTTGATTGGGTCATCTGGTCCGGACCTCGTTTCCGGTAATCCTGTTCCTCGTCCTGATCGTTGCCTGAGAAGTCTGTCTCCGACATTAAAAAAGAACCCGGAGAGATAGAGTGTACTGGTCGCCTTGAATCATCCTCCTTAATAAACTGTACCGTTTTCCCCGGCTTGAGAATCGATCGTGGTATCCATTGCTGAGACTTATCATACTGGCCCTTATATCTTTTGGGGAAAAAGGGGTGATCAATATTTCTCCAAATATATACTTGTCCTTTATCATAATCGGATTTATCACGTTGGAATTTATCCCTCTTAATGGTTTTGACCGTATATTCATACTGTTTAATCTGCGAAGACAATGACTCCAAATCAATAAAATCGTTATTTTCAAAAATTGGTGACTTTAGAGTATGTTGTATCGAACATATGTCCTTTTTGACACGGTCAAGCTCTTGTTTATTGTATTGCAATATCAGTTCCATTAACTTCTTGGAGCAGTCTGATAAAATGCTATTCCAAGAGCTAATAAACTCCGGGGATACATCAGAGAAGGCAGGGAACTTCTTTAATCTAAGTCCCCGCGGGATCCGATCACATTTTAGATAGTTCTCTAAAGAACAAACATCCCACCAAAGTCGTACCTCTCTCTTCATGGCACGTTCCAGACCCCGAAATAGGTGTCTCGGATCCACATCCTCTGGCTCCTCCGGCAAGGGATTAGTATCCAGGGTTTCAGCAAACACCCACGCTGCTTGCCGTGTGCGTTGCTGTTCCGCCATCATATACCAGCTGTGAATAATTAGTTTTGATCACGCTGAACAAGCACTGTTAGGGATACTCACAATAATTGAATTGCTATTTAGAGAAGGTGCTGCACCCTTTGGGGTAAAAATATATGTGAACACGAACCAGATACGGGGAGCATCACAACTCAATCACATTCTCACCTCCATGCTGCACGTAGCATCCGTCCCCAACCGGATCAATCCATAGAATTAGAGCAAAAAACGGAGCATTCGGGGAGATATGTTAAAATCTTCAAATTTTAATCATCCAAGTTAAAAGAAATAACAGCGTGTCAAGTTACATCAGATCATCCGCTTTACGCGTTTCATGGCATCTCGCCACTTCATCAGAATGCTCCGTTTTTTGCTCTAATTCTATGGATTGATCCGGTTGGGGACGGATGCTACGTGCAGCATGGAGGTGAGAATGTGATTGAGTTGTGATGCTCCCCGTATCTGGTTCGTGTTCACATATATTTTTACCCCAAAGGGTGCAGCACCTTCTCTAAATAGCAATTCAATTATTGTGAGTATCCCTAACAGTGCTTGTTCAGCGTGATCAAAACTAATTATTCACAGCTGGTATATGATGGCGGAACAGCAACGCACACGGCAAGCAGCGTGGGTGTTTGCTGAAACCCTGGATACTAATCCCTTGCCGGAGGAGCCAGAGGATGTGGATCCGAGACACCTATTTCGGGGTCTGGAACGTGCCATGAAGAGAGAGGTACGACTTTGGTGGGATGTTTGTTCTTTAGAGAACTATCTAAAATGTGATCGGATCCCGCGGGGACTTAGATTAAAGAAGTTCCCTGCCTTCTCTGATGTATCCCCGGAGTTTATTAGCTCTTGGAATAGCATTTTATCAGACTGCTCCAAGAAGTTAATGGAACTGATATTGCAATACAATAAACAAGAGCTTGACCGTGTCAAAAAGGACATATGTTCGATACAACATACTCTAAAGTCACCAATTTTTGAAAATAACGATTTTATTGATTTGGAGTCATTGTCTTCGCAGATTAAACAGTATGAATATACGGTCAAAACCATTAAGAGGGATAAATTCCAACGTGATAAATCCGATTATGATAAAGGACAAGTATATATTTGGAGAAATATTGATCACCCCTTTTTCCCCAAAAGATATAAGGGCCAGTATGATAAGTCTCAGCAATGGATACCACGATCGATTCTCAAGCCGGGGAAAACGGTACAGTTTATTAAGGAGGATGATTCAAGGCGACCAGTACACTCTATCTCTCCGGGTTCTTTTTTAATGTCGGAGACAGACTTCTCAGGCAGCGATCAGGACGAGGAACAGGATTACCGGAAACGAGGTCCGGACCAGATGACCCAATCAACCCCCAAGAAAGATCCGGTGGGTACCCGCTCTCAAAGCCAACCAAAGCGAGACGGAGAGGGGGCCGTAGGTCAAGGCCCTCCCGCCTCATCAAATCAAGGGAAATACCCCAAAGGGAAAAAGAAGAAGACGCGGTGGTGAGTATGAATGGGGAATGCCCTACTGACTCTGTTACTTCAGACATTGATACTGCAATTTCTATGGCTAGTAGTTCGGCCCCACAGAATAATGTAATTAATTTGTCTACAAGGGAACTGTCCACTGATGAACTTAATTTACTATCGCGGGGTCTCAACTATGTGCCAGAGACAAATGGGGATGCTTTTGAGGCGATTCTGGATCTGAATAAATTTGTGAGACTTTTGACACTCAAAAGACATTTTGCTGATAAAACGCTACTTGATAATTTGAATGATACTATGACACAGGATACTATGTGCACAAGTTTGGATGCAATAATTACACCTGTTCAGGATGAGGTGGAACAGGCCACATTTGCAGGTGATATGGGTTTGGTGGAAATTGGTGTAGTACACTCTAAATCAGAAGCATCGTATGAGATGCAAGTTTTGGATTTTCAGGACCTTAACACTATAAATATAATGAATGATTTACTAGATGAGAATGTGATGGAAAGGGATAGATCAGAGGTGATGATAAGGTCAGGGAAAAAGAAACAGTCGGATTTCTATCCTATACATTCTAAAAGTGTCCAGATTGATCTTTTTCAGAAACTGGTACAACAGGATATAGATTCTAGTCTGGGCAAACAGGGTCCTAAAACTTGTAGGAATCTGACGTGGGGGGAACGTAAGGCACTACAGAACCTCAAGGAAGACAAACAGTTGGTTATCAAGAATGCTGATAAGGGGGGCTCTGTGGTGGTTATGGACTCCCCGGTGTATGTAGCTGAAGTGATGAGACAACTTAATACTGATACCATGTACAGCCCCCTAGAAGGTGACCCTACGTTCATCTATATGAAACTACTAGATGACCTTTTACAATACGGTATTGATCGGGGTGTCTTAACAGCTGCAGAAAAAGATGGAATGGAGTGTAAAAATCCTGTGATCCCCATCTTTCATGTATTACCAAAGGTTCATAAGTCCCTCAAGAATGTACAGGGTAGACCCATTGTGGCGAGTATAGGTTCTCTGAGCGAAGGGTTGTCACAATATGTAGATGTCCTGTTACGTCCGCTGGTGGAAGCACTTCCCACCTATTTGAAAGACACAACGATGTGTATCAATAAAATACAAGGGACGAATTGGAAATCTACATATCGTTGGTTTACCATGGATGTGATATCGTTGTACTCATCGATTGATCATAAAGTGGGGGTGACGGCTATTCAATATTGGTTAGATAAATGTAATTTGATTTCGGAAGCACAAGGTGACTTTATTATTAGATCCATTAAATTTTTGTTGGACACTAACTATTTTATGTTTGATGGCAAATTCTATCTCCAAAGATGTGGGGCCGCAATGGGGGCATCCTTTGCTCCCACTTACGCCAACCTAGTCATGGGTTGGCTTGAGAGACTCCACATCTTTGGAGATACTAATCCTTTTAGTTCACATATAATACGTTTCTTTCGTTATATCGACGATTGTATAGGGATTTGGGAAGGGGACGAATTGTCCCTGACACAATTTGTACAATATTGCTCTCATGTGGTGGAAGGGCTTGCCTTCACCCATGAAACTCATGAAACCAGAATAGCCTTCTTAGATGTTACATTCTTTATAGACCAGGGCCACATTGAAACGGATTTATTCAGGAAACCAATAACACGTAACACTCTATTGCATCACAAAAGCGCACACCCAGGAAATTGCCTGAAAGGAATTCCAGTGGGACAGTTCCTGAGATTACGTCGGGTCTGTTCTACTTGGCAAAATTTCCATGACAGGGCAATGCAACTGTGGGATCGCTTTATTGAAAGGGGATATGATGAGTCAGTAATTAAGGCAGCTTACGATAGAGCAGTATTGAGTAACAGGTCCGAATTACTTTCCAATAAGAGTAATAGAAATAATTTGGAGAAAGTAGCCCCCAGACTACGATTCTGTACTACGTACAATAGAGGAACATTCCTTATAGAACGAAGTGTACGGAAACACTGGGATATTCTTTTACAGGATCCAGTCTTGAAACTACAACTTGAAAAGAAACCGTCCTTTGTATATAAAAAAGCTAGGGACCTAGGTTCCCATATATCAAAAAGTGTTTTTAACTCAAAGAATCCAATTCAAAAAATTGGTTAAAACACAGAGGTAATTACAAATGTGGTAGGGATAGATGTGGCTCTTGTAAATATATTAAGAAATCGCAAGAATTTGTAAGCTCGAGGACTGGGTATTCTTTCCCGATTAAGCAATATTTTAACTGTGTGTCACAGGGCATAATATATCTGGCAACTTGCCAATGCGGTGTCCAATATGTAGGGAAGACGGTCCGTAAAGCTGGAACTAGGTTCCTAGAACACCTTGCGGCGGTGGATAGAAATGATAAGAGGTCCGCAATCTCTAGACATTTGTTAGAAAAACATGAGGGGAGAAAAAATGTTTCTTTCCAAATTATTGATAAACCAATTATACAGTCTAGAAGAGGAGATGCTGATAAAAGGCTACTGAGAAATGAAGCATACTGGATCTATCATCTACAAACGTTGGAAAGGGAAGGGGGTTTGAATAAGGATTGGGAATTGTCGTGTTTTTTCTAATTATAATTGAAATGGTTTAGCTTGAATGTCAATAGCCACCATACCGATATAGAAATAAGGATGTATTATGATATTTTAGTAAATTGATGCATACATTATGCCTTAGTATATTCTAGGTATTTCTTTATTCCCAGACAGCCTTCATTCTTGCTGAAATATACCTTACATTGTAGCCCTATGTTTATGCAACAATAATTAATGTGACAGCTAAAATTATATGGTATATATTGTGTTACTATTCATTCTCGGGCTACAGGACTTACTTATATATAGTCATATTTAGCAAAACTAAAATTTGATTAACATGTGATCTAATTCATGGTATCATGAAAGGGTTAATGTATTTTATGGGTGGGACTAGGTGCTATTTAATCGTGGCTATGGAGTGGGATCAGTTATACGCTTCTGATGAAGTGGCGAGATGCCATGAAACGCGTAAAGCGGATGATCTGATGTAACTTGACACGCTGTTATTTCTTTTAACTTGGATGATTAAAATTTGAAGATTTTAACATATCTCCCCGAATGCTCCGTTTTTTGCTCAAATAAACATTCTGCATCATTTCTGAAATAATCAAGTTTAAGTTCACTGTCCCTCTCTCATCATCTGTTTCTCTTCATTCTGTCTCCATGCAGCAGTTGGGTGTCAGATATTCATTGACAGTTAGATCCAATATATCTAATGGGAGCTCACTCTAAAATCACCAGACATCATGTCTCTCTACATGCAGGATTTGTGCAAAAGTCAGTTATTTTGTTAGATTTTGTTTGTACTGGAATCAGTGATTTGAGTGCCATTGCCCTTAATCTTGGGTTGTTTTTTTTATCTCTACTCTCATATAGGGAAAAATGCAGCAATTGAAATGCCTACCTAATTTTCTATACATTGCTGGTATCTAGTTCAAATGTTCTGAACGTAGCTGGGATCTGGTTCTACTAATGTTCTGTACTTACAGTAGCTGGGATCTGGTTCTACTAATGTTCTGTACTTACAGTAGCTGGGATCTGGTTCTACTAATGTTCTGTACTTACAGTAGCTGGGATCTGGTTCTACTCATGTTCTGTACTTACAGTAGCTGTGATCTAGGTCTACTAATGTTCTGTACTTACAGTAGCTGTGATCTAGATCTACTAATGTTCTGTACTTACAGTAGCTGTGATCTAGTTCTACGCATGTTCCGTACTTACAGTAGCTGTGATCTAGGTCTACTAATGTTCTGTACTTACAGTAGCTGGGATCTAGTTCTACTAATGTTCTGTACTTACAGTAGCTGTGATCTAGTTCTACTCGTGTTCCGTACTTACAGTAGCTGTGATCTAGGTCTACTAATGTTCTGTACTTACAGTAGCTGGGATCTAGTTCTACTAATGTTCTGTACTTACAGTAGCTGTGATCTAGTTCTACTCATGTTCCGTACTTACAGTAGCTGTGATCTGGTTCTACTAATGTTCTGTACTTACAGTAGCTGGGATCTAGGTCTACTAATGTTCTGTACTTACAGTAGCTGGGATCTAGTTCTACTAATGTTCTGTACTTACAGTAGCTGGGATCTAGTTCTACTAATGTTCTGTACTTACAGTAGCTGGGATCTAGGTCTACTAATGTTCCGTACTTACAGTAGCTGGGATCTAGGTCTACTAATGTTCTGTACTTACAGTAGCTGTGATCTAAGTCTACTAATGTTCTGTACTTACAGTAGCTGGGATCTAGTTCTACTAATGTTCTGTACTTACAGTAGCTGGGATCTGGTTCTACTCATGTTCTGTACTTACAGTAGCTGGGATCTAGTTCTACTAATGTTCTGTACTTACAGTAGCTGGGATCTAGGTCTACTCATGTTCTGTACTTACAGTAGCTGGACTCTAGTTCTACTAATGTTCTGTACTTACAGTAGCTGTGATCTGGTTCTACTCATGTTCTGTACTTACAGTAGCTGTGATCTAGGTCTACTCATGTTCTGTACTTACAGTAGCTGGACTCTAGTTCTACTGTTCTGTACTTACAGTAGCTGTGATCTAGTTCTACTGTTCTGTACGTAGCTGATCTTTCTGTAATTTGGCTCTCCATAACTTGTCTACTTAAATGCTTTAAAAATGTATTAATTCCAGTAGTATTGTTTTGCAGCAATAAGTATTAATTATATCTTAGTTGGGATGAAGTACCTATTTGTTTATAGTACAGGGAAAAGGGAAATAAGGGAGTTAATTGAGAGTGAGGGAGTGCACATAAGAGAAAATGAAGTGGCAAATGGTCTCTGTGCTTATTTCTAATTGTGTGGGCGTTAGAAGTTAAACAAGAGCATTAATATAAAATCATGTGTCCCCTGTCTCACCTCTCTACGTTTAATTCCAAATCTGCTCAGTCATTCTGGGTGTTAAGTAACTGCTCAGCGTAATCCTTTGCACAAAATCCGTGCTGAGCTCTGCCAGAAACAGGCTTCGTGATCACAGCTTTAAAGGTTCAGCGCCTCGCAGGGGCTCCTACTGGCCCCACATCTTACTGGGCTCCTATTAGTGATGTGCTGGCCGGCCCAATACCCACGGGTCGGACGGGTTCAGGCTGACCTCACACTCTTCTTTACCCGCCACCGAACCAACTTCCAGGTTCGTCTTTTATAGATGCTGCACTTGCTTGCCCCGCCCCTTTTGTGAAGTCATTGACAGGGCGGGTCGGCGCGGGTCTATAAAAGCAACCTGGAAGTTGGATGCTGGTGGGCGCGGGCTAAGGTAGGGTGGGTTAGGGTTGGATGAGGGTCGTGGAAATTCCGACCCGCACATTGCTAGCTCCTTAGAAATCATGGAACAGGTCTGACAGCAGATACGGTGGTAGCTCAAGCTGCTGCATCTTTCTTTTGATTACAACAGGCAACATTTGTATTCTTAAAGGGGTAGGCAAACCTCCGAAAACAACAGGGGTTGTTCACCTTTAAATTAGGGATGCACCGAATCCAGGATTCGGTTCGGGATTCGGCCAGGATTCAGCCTTTTTCAGTAGGATTCGGCTGAATCCTTCTGCCCAGTCGAACCGAATCCGAATCCTAATTTGCATATGCAAATTAGGGGCGGGGATGGAGATCGCGTGACTTTTGTCAGAAAACAAGGCAGTAAAACATGTTTTCCCCTTCCCACCCTAATTTGCATATGCAAATAAGGGTTCGGTTCGGTATTCGGCTGATTCTTTCACGAAGGATTTGGGGGTAAGGCCGAATCCAAAATAGTGGATTCGGTGCATCCCTATTTTAAATAAACTTTAAAGGGGTCGTTCACCTTTAAATAAACTTTAAAGGGGTGGTTCGTCTTTAAGTTAATTTTAAGTATGTTATAAATTGGCTAATACTTAGCAACTTTTCTATTGATTTTCATTGTTTATTTTTTATAGTTTTTTTAATTATTCGCCTTCTTCTGACTCTTTCCAGCTTTCAAATTGGGGTCACTGACCCCATCTCAAAACAAATGCTCTGTAAGGCTACAAATTTGTTTATTAGTCATCTTTCTATTTCGAACCTCCCCTGTCTATAATCATGTCTCTTATTCAAATCAGTGCATGGTTGCTAGGTAAATATGGACCCTAGCAACCAGATTGCAGAAAATGCACGCTGGAGGGCTGCTGAATAAAAAGCTAAATAACTCAAAAATCACAAATAATAAAAAATTAAAACCAATTGCAAATTGTCTCAGAATATCACTCTCTACATCATACTAAAAGTGAACTCAAAGGTGAACAACCCCTTTAAGTATGATGTAGAGAGTGATATTATTAAGACAATTTGTAATTGGTTTTCGTTTATTTGTGGTTGTGGTTTTTGAGTTATTTAGCTTTTTAGAGAACAGCTCTCAATGTTGCAGTTTCAGCAATCTGGTTGCTAAGGTCCAAATTCCCCTAGCAACCATGCATTGATTTGAATAAGAGACTGGAATATGAATAGGAGAGGCCTGAATAGAAAGATGAGCATTAAAAAGTAGCAATAACAATACATATGTAGCCTTAAAGAGCATTTGTTTTTAAATGGTGGCAGTGACCCCCACTTGAAAGCTTGAAAGAGGCAAATAATTCAAAAACTATATAAAAAGAAAAAATGAAGGCCAATTGAAAAGTTGCTTAGCATTAGCTATTCTATAACTAGGGATGCACCGAATCCAGGATTCGGTTCGGGATTCAGCCAGGATTCGGCCTTTTTCAGCAGGATTTGGATTCGGCCAAATCCTTCTACTCAGCCAAACAGAATCCCAATCTTAATTTGCATATGCAAATTAGGGGTGGGGAGGGAAATCAAGTGACTTTTTGTCACAAAACAAGTAAGTAAAAAATGTTTCCCTTCCCGGCCCTAATTTGCATATGCAAATTTGGATTTAGTTTGATATTCGCCCGAATCTTTCGTGAAGAATTCGGGGGTTCAGCCGAATCCAAAATAGTTTATTCAGTGCATCCTTGGCTATAACATACTTTAAAATTAAAGGTTATTCACCTTCCAACACTTTTTTTTAAACTTTGATTTCAGATAGTTCACCAGAAATAAAGAATTTTTTCAATTACTTTCTATTTTTCATTTGCATCCGTTTTTCTACTAATGAATCTAAGAGGTTGCCGACCCTATTCTGATTTTTTTTTTTTCTCATTGGCCTTTTAAAGGGGAAAAATAAAAATTTTTTCTTGGGGTAAAAAAGGGTGTTAAAAGTCCGAATAAAAGTCCGAATAAAAAAGTACTCACCGAGTTCCTGTAGAAATCAATTGGAAATGTCTCGGAGATATCCTGATCTGCGCTGGGTTTCCGAAAAAAGTTGCAGTATTTGGTCAAGGTATTTGGTGGCAAATCCGAAAAAGTCACGGTATTCGGCAGTTTTCACAATTTTATTGTTTTTTTGTTTTTTTTAATTAAACGTAGCAAATTCTAAGAATTGTTACATTTCAATGTAACCGTTCAGAATTTGCTCCTGGATCCCTGAGCTAGAGTCCTGCGCGGAACCAATTTCTAAGACCCCCGACCCGAACACGATCCGCTACCCGACCCGGACCCACAACTGCCTTATCCGCAACCTGACCCGTAACCCGCCGACCACCATCAAACAGGAAGTGACGGTGCTGTAAACCGGAAGTGATCAAAAGTGGGCGGAGACAAAAACAAGTTTCGGAAAACTTTAAAAGGAGTAAAATATAGACAATATTACATAAGACATTTAAATGAGACCCGCAACCCGACCTGCAGAACTACGGATATACCCGCACCTGAAAATCCTCCCCTCATACCGCAGGGTGCCCGCTTTTTTTGCGGGTACCCGACCTGCTGAAGGACTCAGACTGAAACACCAGAGACAAGAACATTCAACTTTACCTAACCGATGAAACCGTAGAAACGCTTTCCTGCAGGAGTGAAATATTCGAATTTCGAAGTAATTTTTTGGGTACTTCGACCATCGAATTGGATCGAATCTAATGATTAGAACGATTCGAAGTAAACATCGTTCGACTATTCGATAATCGAAGTAGTGTCTCGACTCAATACTTCGCCAAATAAAAGCTACCGAATTGAATGTTGGCCTATGGGGACATTGTAGGTAAGTTTTGGGCACTTTTTATGATCGAATAAAAATCATTCGATCGATCGCTTAAAATCATTTGATTCGAACGATTTCATCCAACCTTTTGTGCTAAAATCCTTGGAATTCGATATTCGAATTCGAAGGATTTTACTTCGAGGGTCGAATTGGTGGTTTTTTTTAACCCTCTAAATTCGACCCTTGATAAATCTGCCCCTTGCTATATGCTTTATGCAGAAACATCAATGGCTTCTCCCATGGGGGGCCACACCAGAGTGATGTTGAGAAGGAGATGATGGTTGGTTTAGCTAGGAACCCCATTAAATGCGGCTGACGGCTGACCTATTTTAACACGCCTAACGTATGTCTGAAATAAGATGGCATGAAACATAGCCTTTCTCTATACTGACAAGCAGCTGAGTTTATTTTTAGTCGTATTTGGCCAGAAGCATCTAGTTCTGCTTGAAGTCCCTCGTTCCTAATATCTGTAGTGGTTCATTGGCGATGCTTCTCATTTCCTGGGGACCTGTATGTAAACACATCTGTTTAACCGGGCCACAACAAAAGAGGGTAACATTTGGTGTTCGGTTAAAGGGGAAGTAAAGTCTAAAATAGAATAAGGCTAGAAATGCTGTATTTTGTATACTAAACATAAACATGAACTTACTGCACCATAAGCCTAATCACAGCCATTCAAGCACAGGATACACAGTAGATAACAGATAAGTACTGCTATAGTTCATATAAACAAGCTGCTGTGTAGCCATGGGGCAGCCATTCAAGCACAGGATACACAGTAGATAACAGATAAGTACTACTATATTTTATATAAACAAGCTGCTGTGTAGCCATGGGGGCAGCCATTCAAGCACAGGATACACAGTAGATAACAGATAAGTACTACTATAGTTTATATAAACAAGCTGCTGTGTAGCCATGGGGGCAGCCATTCAAGCACAGGATACACAGTAGATAACAGATAAGTACTACTATAGTTTCTATAAACACACTACTGTGTAGCCATGGCGGAAATTGAAAAAAGGCTCTATGGCACAGGTTAAATAGTGAATAACAGATAACACCATTATGTTCTACAGAGCTTATCCGTTATCTGCTGTGTAACCTGAGCCTTTTCTCCTTTGAATGGCTGCCCCCATGGCTACACAGCAGCTTATTTATATAAACTATAGTAGTACTTATCTGTTATCTACTGTATATCCTGTGCTTGAATGGCTTCCCCCCATGGCTACACAGCAGCTTGTTTATATAAACTATAGTAGTACTCATCTGTTATCTACTGTGTATCCTGTGCTTGAATGGCTGCCCCCATGGCTACACGGCAGCTTATTTATATAAACTATAGTAGTACTTATCTGTTATCTACTGTGTATCCTGTGCTTGAATGGCTGCCCCCATGGCTACAAAGCAGCTTGTTTATATAAACTATAGTAGTACTTATCTGTTATCTACTGTGTATCCTGTGCTTGAATGGCTGCCCCCATGGCTACACAGCAGCTTGTTTATATAAACTATAGTAGTACTTATCTGTTATCTACTGTGTATCCTGTGCTTGAATGGCTGCCCCCATGGCTACAAAGCAGCTTGTTTATATAAACTATAGTAGTACTTATCTGTTATCTACTGTGTATCCTGTGCTTGAATGGCTACACAGCAGCTTGTTTATATAAACTATAGTAGTACTTATCTGTTATCTACTGTGTATCCTGTGCTTGAATGGCTGCCCCCATGGCTACACAGCAGCTTGTTTATATAAATTATAGTAGTACTTATCTGTTATTTACTGCGTATCCTGTGCTTGAATGGCTGCCCCCATGGCTACACAGCAGCTTGTTTATATAAACTATAGTAGTACTTATCTGTTATCTACTGTGTATCCTGTGCTTGAATGGCTGCCCCCATGGCTACAAAGCAGCTTGTTTATATAAACTATAGTAGTACTTATCTGTTATCTACTGTGTATCCTGTGCTTGAATGGCTACACAGCAGCTTGTTTATATAAACTATAGTAGTACTTATCTGTTATCTACTGTGTATCCTGTGCTTGAATGGCTGCCCCCATGGCTACACAGCAGCTTGTTTATATAAATTATAGTAGTACTTATCTGTTATCTACTGCGTATCCTGTGCTTGAATGGCTGCCCCCATGGCTACACAGCAGCTTGTTTATATAAACTATAGTAGTACTTATCTGTTATCTACTGTGTATCCTGTGCTTGAATGGCTGCCCCCATGGCTACACTGCAGTGTGTTTATATAAACTATAGTAGTACTTATCTGTTATCTACTGTGTATCCTGTGCTTGAATGGCTGCCCCCATGGCTACACTGCAGTGTGTTTATATAAACTATAGTAGCGTTTCTGAAGCAAACACGCCAGTTTTACCAGTGCAGGGCAACACTGCATTATATTTTTATTATTTTAAAACACTTTAATGTTTCTGTTAGTTTAAGTATCTTGGGCAATAATAATCTAAATCCAAACGTAGGAATTGCTATCATGGACCCAGCTAAACGGATACACGTTGACCCTTCTGCCATAGAAGACTGTTGATGCTTATTTGTCCCTTGATACCCCGACCAACCAACCATAACATCCTAAATATCAATCATTTACTCTCTGAGAAGGCAGAATAGTACTTCATTAACTCATTCACTGGGGCCTGGGCTTTCCCAACAGCAGAATCATTTGTGATGCTCTTTGTAAGCTAGAATTGTTTTGTACGGAAGCAGCATAGTCTCCATTCTCTGCCTACCCACACATTGACATGTACAGGTATGGGATCCGTTATCCAGAAACCCATATCCACAAAGCTCCAAATTATAAAAAGGTAATTTCCCATAGATTCTATTTTATCAAATAATCCAGATTTTTAAATATGAATCCTCTTTTCTCTGTAATAAAAAACAGTAACTTGTACTTGATCAAAACTAAGATATAATTAATCCTTATTGGAAGCAAAACCAGCCTATTGGGCTTATGGTGGTTAGCTTGTACAGGTATGGGACCTGTTATCCAGAATGCTCAGGACCTGGGGATTTCCAGATAATGGATCTTTCCATAATTTGAATCTTCATTAAATCCCATTTTTACTTTATTTAATGAAAAAGAAACCTATCTCCAATATACTTTAATTAAAAAATGTGTATTGTTTATAAGAAACCTGACTGTATGCAGTGAAATTCTCCCTTCATTCACTGCTGTAGATAGGAATTGTCAGACAGTCCCTAACTGCTCTGCAGGGAAACAATCATACTTCTAATCAGTAGAAAGTAACTTTATGGATAATGAGGGTGAGAATTCCGAGGTTTGTTCCTCCCGGTCAGATCAGCCTGTTCTAATGGAGCCTTGGGCTTTCTGACTCTCTGACTTACTGAATCAGCGGATAGCCCTGTGCTGTAGTCATGCACATAGTACAGGGTGTTCTGTTCCTGAGCATCATGGGAAGGGCAGGGAGAAGCTATAAGGCAGAGAAGAGGGACACTTAACAGACACTATCCTTTATTTTTGTATCACCAGCATGTAACATCAGTCCATGCACCAGTGGAGCTTACGATCTAAGGTCCCTTTCACATTCACATTAGGGTCAGTTGTATCAGGAGCCAGTGAACCCTGTCTGTTTGTTTTTGGAAAGTGGGATGAAACCAGAGTACCCAGAAGAACCCCACACAGACATGGAGAGAACATTTAAAGGAACAGTAACAGAATAAAAATTAAATTTTTTTTTAAAAGGAATGACAATATAATATACTGTTGCCCTGCACTGGTAAAATTGATGTCTTTGCTTCAGAAATACTCATATAGTTTACACCGTAGATAACAGATAAGTACTACTATAATTTATATAAAGAAGCTGCTGTGTAGCCATGGGGGCAGCTATTTAAAGCTGAAAAAGGAGAAAAGGCACAGGATACACAGCAGATAACAGATAAGCTCTGTAGTATACAATGGGATTCTTCAGAACTTATCTGTTATCTACTGTGTATCCTGTGCTTGAATGGCTGCCCCCATGGCTACACAGCAGCTTGTTTATATAAACTATAGTAGTACTTATCTGTTATCTACTGTGTATCCTGTGCTTGAATGGCTGCCCCCATGGCTACACAGCAACTTGTTTATATAGACTATAGTAGTACTTATATCTAACTACTATGTATTCTGTGTTTGAATGGCTGCCCCCATGGCTACACAGCAGCTTGTTTATATAAACTATAGTAGTACTTATCTGTTATCTACTGTGTATCCTGTGCTTGAATGGCTGCCCCCTTGGCTACACAGCAGCTTGTTTATATAAACTATAGTAGTACTTATCTGTTATCTACTGTGTATCCTGTGCTTGAATGGCTGCCCCCATGGCTACACAGCAGCTTGTTTATATAAACTATAGTAGTACTTATCTGTTATCTACTGTGTATCCTGTGCTTGAATGGCTGCCCCCATGGCTACACAGCAACTTGTTTATATAGACTATAGTAGTACTTATATCTAACTACTATGTATTCTGTGTTTGAATGGCTGCCCCCATGGCTACACAGCAGCTTGTTTATATAAACTATAGTAGTACTTATCTGTTATCTACTGTGTATCCTGTGCTTGAATGGCTGCCCCCATGACTACACAGCAGCTTGTTTATATAAACTATAGTAGTACTTATCTGTTATCTACTGTGTATCCTGTGTTTGAATGGCTGCCCCCATGGCTACACAGCAGCTTGTTTATATAAACTATAGTAGTACTTATCTGTTATCTACTGTGTATCCTGTGCTTGAATGGCTGCCCCCTTGGCTACACAGCAGCTTGTTTATATAAACTATAGTAGTACTTATCTGTTATCTACTGTGTATCCTGTGTTTGAATGGCTGCCCCCATGGCTACACAGCAGCTTGTTTATATAAACTATAGGAGTCTTTCTGAAGCAAAGACACTAGTTTTACCAGTGCAGGGCAATAGTATGTTATATTGTCATTCCTTTAAAACACATTCACTTTTTGCTGTGACTGTTCCTTTAAATACCTTGCAGATAGTACCCAGGCTGGAATTATACATAGGACCCCAGCACATTGACGCAGGAATACTAGATACTGTGCTACAGCTATGGCAGTATTATGATTCATATATATTCCACTTTACAGAAGATATGCAGTCAGTCATTCACAGCCACTGTTTCATTAGAGCTTACAGTCTAATCTCCCAGAATCCCTTTCTGTTGGTATGACATTCTGATATTTGTGATGTTCATAATCATTACCGTATGTTCTCATGTGTCAACGCTGATAAAAGGGAAAATAGGTTAAAGATAAATCTTACTCATTATTTGGTTTAATTTCCTTTTACAGTAATATTCTTGGGTGAAAACAAATATTAGCCAAGGTCCTTCCATAGAGTGATTAAAGGTTAATATCCATGGTGCTTTGTCTTTCACAGCTGTTGAAGAATCCGAGAGTGACATATATACGCGCTTCATGAAATCACACAAGTGCTACGACATTGTCCCGACCAGCTCCAAACTTGTTGTATTCGACACTACGTTACAAGTAAGTGCAGCTGCTGCCTTTCATATTTGCTTAAAGGAGAACCAAACCCTAAAAATTAATGTGGCTAAAAGTGCCATATTTTATATAGTGAACTTATTGCACGAGGCTAAAGTTTCAGCTTGTCAATAGCAGCAATGATCCAGGACTTCAAACTTGTCACAGGGGGTCACCATCTTGGAAAGTGTCTGTGACACTCACATGCTCAGTGGGCTCTGATTGGCTGTTGAGAAGCTAAGCTTAGGGCTCGTCACTAATTATCCAGCAGAAAATGAGCTTCCCTGGCTGTAATATAAGCTGATGCTACAGGTTTGCTGATTATTAAATTCTCATGCTAATTGCACTGGTTTCTGTGCTGCCATGCAGTAATTATCTGTATTAATTACTAATCAGCCTTATATTGTGACATTTCTATTCTATGTGTACTGTATATTGTGAGTGGCTCCCTAAGCTCAGTAAGTGACAGCAGCACAGAGCATGTGCAGTGAATCAGCAGAAAAGAAGATGGGGAGCTACTGGGGCATCTTTGGAGACACAGATCTTTACTGCTAAAGGGCTGTTGTTGCCTTGGGCTGGTACAGAAGCACAAAACATAATGTACAACATTTCTAGCTACTTCTTTAGTTAGGCTTTAGTTCTCCTTTAAAGCCCCAACTCCCTGCAGCAGGGAATACTGGAATAGAACTGAACCCCTGATCTGCCTCCCAAGGAAGTCTCCTACAGCCATCCCGGACCCTATACTACTACATTTGCTTCCCCCCCAGGGGCCACAGTTATTAACCTATTGGACACATGGTCGCCAGGAAGAAGGGCCCTTACGTGCTGCTGTCCAATGAAAATGTCTCTTTATTGTTTGGTGTTCTGCTTGTTACGCTAAATGATTCCTTCTGCCCGGGAACTGCTTGCCGTCAGCATGTGGCTTTCCGTATATTCTATAGTACAGCACTGTCACTATTCCAGGGCCACAAGCTGGATCTGGGTGTTCACAGATTAACCACAAAACTGCCATATTCGCCTGCTAGATATTGTGCACAGCCACGAGCCTGCCTTATACTAATAAATTGGCCTCATATGGGCTAATATGAACATTTTATTCCGACTATGGGTATGGGATCCCTTATACAGAAACCCATTACCCAGAAATCTCCGAATTACAGGATGGCCATCTCCCATAGACTCCATTTTAATTAAATAATTCAAAATGTTTAAAGTTACTCTCCCTTTCTTCTTATAATACAGCAGTACTTTGAACTTGATCCCAACTAAGATATAATGAATCCTTATTGGATGTAGAACACTCCTGTTTGGTTTATTTAATGTTTATATTATTTTTTTAGCAGACTAAAGGTATGGAGATCCAAATTATGGAAAGCCCCGTTATCTGGAAAAACCCAGCATTCTGGATAACAGGCCCCATACCTGTATGTATATTCAGTTTGGTACAGGCATGGGACCTGTTATCCAGAATGCACTGGAACTGGGGTTTTCTTTATAACAGATCTTTCTGTAATTTTGATCTTCATACCTTAAGTCTTCTGGAAAACTCATGGAAACATTAAATAAACCCAATAGGCTGGTTTTGCTTCCAGTAAGGATTAATAACATCATAGTTGGGATCAAGTACAATCTACTGTTTTATTATTACAGAGAAAAAGGAAATCAATTTTTTAAAGAGTTGGCTGTGGATAAAATAGAGTCTATGGGAGACGACCTTTCCATAATTCAGAGCTTTCTGAATAACAGGTTCTTGGATAACAGATCCCATTCCTGCAGTCCACTCACCAAGTTAGAGAGAAAGTACTTGATGCCAGGGGTTCGGGAATCTATGGCTCAACCAGCATTGATTTCATGGGAAGGCCTGAATCCTAAGAATACTATAAAGGGATTTCTTAATGCCTCCCAATGTTATGATATCATCCAAGAAAACTGTAGGTTGCTTTAACTGTATCTGTCCCTGGGGCTTTGCAGTGCAGATAATGAAATATTTTCACTCTAAGCGAGCGACCTTGGGTTCTGGGGTTACTGTTCCCTTTTTATAAATATCTTAATTATAGGAAACTAGTTTTGTCTGACTCATATTGTACGTTTTTTCTTCCAGGTAAAGAAGGCTTTTTTTGCCTTGGTAGCCAATGGCGTAAGAGCTGCTCCTCTATGGGAAACAAAACACCAGAGTTTTGTAGGTAAGAGCTGGCCATGCATTGAATAGATTTT
This sequence comes from Xenopus laevis, assembly GCF_017654675.1. Classification (NCBI taxonomy): domain Eukaryota; kingdom Metazoa; phylum Chordata; class Amphibia; order Anura; family Pipidae; genus Xenopus; species Xenopus laevis. The sequence goes on along the minus strand of NC_054382.1, from coordinate 8,857,026 downwards.
AGCTTATAGCTGGATACTGTTCCATTCATGGCCATTGTATTACTCCACTCCACTAGGAGTACTGCATACCTGTGTTCATTAGAGGGGTTCACAGGGGCATGCAATAGAGGGTGTAGAAGTACTGCATACCTGTGTTCATTATAGGGGTTCACAGGGGCATGCAATAGAGGGTGTAGGAGTACTGCATACCTGTGTTCATTATAGGGGTACACAGGGGCATGCAATAGAGGGTGTAGGAGTACTGCATACCTGTGTTCATTATAGGGGTACACAGGGGCATGCAATAGAGGGTGTAGGAGTACTGCATACCTGTGTTCATTAGAGGGGTTCACAGGGGCATGCAATAGAGGGTGTAGAAGTACTGCATACCTGTGTTCATTATAGGGGTTCACAGGGGCATGCAATAGAGGGTGTAGGAGTACTGCATACCTGTGTTCATTATAGGGGTACACAGGGGCATGCAATAGAGGGTGTAGGAGTACTGCATACCTGTGTTCATTATAGGGGTACACAGGGGCATGCAATAGAGGGTGTAGGAGTACTGCATACCTGTGTTCATTATAGGGGTTCACAGGGGCATGCAATAGAGGGTGTAGGAGTACTGCATACCTGTGTTCATTAGAGGGGTTCACAGGGGCATGCAATAGAGGGTGTAGGAGTACTGCATACCTGTGTTCATTATAGGGGTTCACAGGGGCATGCAATAGAGGGTGTAGGAGTACTGCATACCTGTGTTCATTAGAGGGGTTCACAGGGGCATGCAATAGAGGGAGTAGGAGTACTGCATACCTGTGTTCATTAGAGGGGTTCACAGGGGCATGCAATAGAGGGTGTAGGAGTACTGCATACCTGTGTTCATTAGAGGGGTTCACAGGGGCATGCAATAGAGGGTGTAGGAGTACTGCATACCTGTGTTCATTATAGGGGTACACAGGGGCATGCAATAGAGGGTGTAGGAGTACTGCATACCTGTGTTCATTGGAGGGGTTCACAGGGGCATGCAATAGAGGGTGTAGGAGTACTGCATACCTGTGTTCATTAGAGGGGTTCACAGGGGCATGCAATAGAGGGAGTAGGAGTACTGCATACCTGTGTTCATTAGAGGGGTTCACAGGGGCATGCAATAGAGGGTGTAGGAGTACTGCATACCTGTGTTCATTAGAGGGGTTCACAGGGGCATGCAATAGAGGGTGTAGGAGTACTGCATACCTGTGTTCGTTATAGGGGTACACAGGGGCATGCAATAGAGGGTGTAGGAGTACTGCATACCTGTGTTCATTAGAGGGGTTCACAGGGGCATGCAATAGAGGGAGTAGGAGTACTGCATAGCTGTGTTCATTATAGGGGTTCACAGTGGCATGCAAGAGAGGGTGTAGGAGTACTGCATACCTGTGTTCATTAGAGGGGTTCACAGGGGCATGCAATAGAGGGAGTAGGAGTACTGCATAGCTGTGTTCATTGGAGGGGTGCACAGGGGCATGCAATAGAGGGAGTAGGAGTACTGCATAAATGTGTTCATTAGGGTTTATGAGAGCATGCAGTATAATCTGTAGATAATATTGCTGTAATGTTAGAATGGCATTGCTGGAATGTTATTTTGGAGGAGCTGCTTAATTTATAAATACAGTCCCCAGCTCCTTCACACAATGAAACAATAGAGACTCTACAGCTGTTTGGAGTCCCAAGAGTATAGTAAGCTTAGGGGTGTCCTGTATTATTTTAATATATATGTGTGTAAAACTGTTTTTTTTTTTTTCTTCTATTTGGTTTTGGGTATGGCATATATGACATATATGACAAGTGTCCGTCAGCAGGTACTTTTAAGGTAAAGCACTTAGGACAAAAAGAGGGAAAAGTGTGACACCTAGTGTTAGGGACAAGAACCCAAATAGGTTTAAAGCACCAACATGTTATAGGGCTCATTTATACAGTACTTGTATATCATTCAAATCATACCCTGCCCCAGTGGAGTCTACGATCTAAGGCAGTGATGCCCAATCAGTGGCTCTGGGTAACATTTTGCTCACCAACCATTGGATGTTGCTCCCAGGTCCTTATTTTTTAATTCCAGGCTTGGAGGCAAGTTTTGGTTGTATAAAAACCATTTTTACTACCAAACAGTCTCCTGTAGTCTGCCAGTCCACACAGGGGCTACCAATAGCCAATCACAGCCCTTATTTGGCACCACCCAGGAACAATGTTCATGTTTTTTTGCTCCCAAACTATGTTTACATCTGAATGTGGCTCATGGGTAACAAACGTTGGAGGCCCCTGATGTAAGGTCTCTATTACATGCAGAAGGGTCAATTTATTCAGAAGTCATTTAATATGGAAGAAAACCCATGCAGAAACAGGGAGGACATACAAACCCTTAACAGATCTTAGTAACATCTTCAGGTCTAGATTGACAATCTTAATAATTCCTGCAAATGCCAGTGAGGTTGCTGTAAAATGCCCCAGTACGTCGCTATTTATTGGACCTTTATTTGCTTGAGATCCCAGTCCACATCTGAACACATCATTGGGGTTTTTATGATTTTCTCTTAGATTTTATTGAGTATTTGGAGTAGTTTAAGGGGCAGATTTAGAGGTTTTTTTAAATTCGAATAAACTTGATTGACTTCAAAATTCGAATAGTATCTTATTTAAGTTAAAAAAAACGAATATCTAAAACTCAAACGAATATTAACGACAAGAAAACTCGAATTGAATTTGAATCAAATTCGACTTAACTCGAATTCAGTCTTCTCTCCTAAAAAAAACTCGGCTATTAACATCCTCAAATGGGTCACTGGACCTCTGCCATGGACTTGAATAGTCGGATTTGAATTGTTCCCAGGGTCCAGGTATGTTAAATCTCAAATTCGAATTATGGATTATTCCCATATGACCAAAAATCCAACTGGAAAATTTGAATTCGAATTTCCGATTCAAACCTTAATAAATCTGCCCCTAAATATGTATGGAGTTGGAAATGAATAATTGAAGCATATAGCATACACAAAGACGTGCATTATACATTGCATTGAATGTTTACTTCGTGTTCTAAATGACATTTTTATTTTCTATTTTGTGGGGGTCTGAAACTGAACCATATCTATCAGATATATATATATTATTGATATATATATATATATATATATATATATGGTGCAAAAACAAACGAAAAATGTAAGCTGGGAAGAAGTCTCGCACTCTCGGGACTTATAAAACAATAAAGAGGTTTTTTAATTCACAGAGGAAAAAACTGACGTTTCGGTCAGCAAACTGACCTTTTTCAAAGTGTAATTAATAAACCTCTTTATTGTTTTTTAAGTCCTGAGAGTGCGAGACTTCTTCCCAGCTTTTTTTTTATATATATATATATATATATATATATATATATATATATATATTTTTTATATTTGCATGCCCATATTGGAGTCTGCTTGAAATCCAACGAGGTGACTGCAGTATTGACACACACTTTGTTCATAGAACAAATTCAACAGGCAATTTCAAATTCAACAGGCAATTTTAAAATATCAAATTCTGAATTCATACACATGTGGTCTTAATACACCATGTGTATATAAACTGTAGAGGTTTTTTTTAATGTTCCTTTTATTTAACTTGTTTCTCGTTTCAGGTATGTTAACAATTACAGATTTCATTAATATATTGCATCGATATTACAAGTCTCCAATGGTAAGTAGCAACATGCCCAGGGGATCCATTATCATTGGCTTATGCCCAAAGCTTATTCTTTTAGTGCATAACTGTTGTAGGATTGTGCTGCAGTTTGGCCTTATCACTGGAATTACATAGTGCCAAGAATTGGCCACCCTATAGTGAATGGCTCCTTCAGACAGCTCACTTGTTTTCTTTCAGAGTGATCCTGTCTTAGGGTGACTGCAGACCCCCAAGAAATGTTTAATCACTAATTATTTAGCTTGTACCCCCTTGCCTCTACCTGTCACCACAAGATTTACTCTATCCCCCATATGTAATATAAGGCACTACGTTTGCCTGGGAGCAGTAACCGATGACAACCAATAACATACTTGCATTTTAACAGGTGACTAGTAAATTCTACATGCTGATTGGTTACTAGGGGTTACTGGACAAAATTAGCGCCTTTTATTACATACTTGATATGAGCATTATTTTGTGAATAAGGTGATAGCCTTTAGTCATCTGCCTTTCCTGCATCTTGTTTCAATGTGATCTTATAAAGAGTCTTTAACTGCTCCTCTTAATCGCTCTTTGTGTGTTGCTATCCCACAGGTACAGATTTATGAGCTAGAAGAGCACAAGATTGAGACTTGGAGGGGTAAGGCTTTGCTGTTTGTTCTGGAAATGCACCCCTGAGGGAGTTTCAGTGATTGTATACAAAGATTTAGTACAGGGATATCACACTGTACATGGGGATTTAACTGATGTTTTGAGTGGAAGCCCCCCACAGTGTGAAATCTGTCCCCAGCATATATAAAACATACCTAGATGGTTTATGTTATTTCTTGAGCTAAATAAATTGCTCTAAGTTTCCAACTTCCTGGTTCTTGCAAGCTTTCGACTTATTTAGCCAATAAAAGGTATCGGCACCTGACGACCATGGTTCTTGCAAGCAATTGTGGTAGTAGGAGAAGGCATATCATTCCCATTGCACAGACCCCCTGCATAATTTACTTCTGCAATCCTTAGGAATGCATGATTTATATTGGTGTTAGTGCTCCATGTCGCTGCTGAACGGCACTGAGCACAAACAGGAAGGAATGTGTTTGAGTGCTCAAAGCAGTCAAACACATTCTGACCTATTCTTGAAAAATATGTCAATTTGTACATGCATTTATTAGTCATGTCCGTCAGCTAACCCAACAAAGCTTGTGTAGGAACCAGTACAGTTGGTAAGATTAGCAACTTGTACACTAATTTAAAAAAATCTCAATTTATATCAGATCTCTCTTTAATGCTCCTTTCTCCCCAGGACATCATGGGGGATCATTTATAAACACTGGGCAAATTTGCACCTGGGCAATACCCATGGCAACCAATCAGATGTTTGCTTTCACTAATTAACGTGCAGCCGTCTTAAAAAGCTAATCACGGATTAGTTGCTATGGGTTACTGCCCAGGTGCAAATTTGCCCAGTGTTTATAAATGATCCCCCATGTCTGTTGTCAGATGGCAGTTAGAGATAACAACTGCAATTTCCTGAGGGGCCAGACTAAATTTAAAATGTTTTCAATGACAAGATTTCCATTAGACAATAACAGATCTAATTGAGAAGCGCATGTGAACCTGCCAACCAACCTGAAAGCTCTGTTTTCTTTTGTTTAGAGCTGTATTTACAGGAGACGTTCAAGCCTCTAGTGAACATTTTTCCAGATGCAAGGTAAGAATTTGGTTCCAATGAATACCAATGTGCAGTGCCACTGACACACAAAATATGGTCTAACAAGATCCAGGATGGGGAGCTCCTTTGGACAACATTAAAATCCTGGATCATTACTGTTGAGCTGCTAAACCTCTTGCCTGGTACAGTGAGTTCAGTACTCAGTACTCAGCATTTAACTAATATTCAATATTAGGCTTTAGATCTCCTTTAACATTTGCTTTAGACCAGTGATCCCCAACCAGTGGCTCATGAACAACATGTTGCTTGGATGTTGCTCCCAGTGGCCTCAAAGCAGGTCCTTATTTTTGAATTCCAGGCTTGGAGGTAAGTTTTGGTTGAATAAAAACCAGGTGTACTGCCAACCAGAGCCTCCTATAGGCTGCCAATCCACATAGGTGCTACCAAATAGTCAATCACAGCCTTTATTTGGCACCCAGGAACTAGGACATTTTTTCATGCTTGTTGCTCCACAACTCTTCTTGTGTGTGGCCCACGTGTAAAAAAAGGTTGGGAACCCCTGCTTTGAACAACACAGGGAGAAAATAGTGGCCCTTTAAAGGGGAACTAAAGTCTAAAACAGAATAATGCTAGAAATGCTGTATTTTGTAAACTAAAGATAAACATGAACTCACTTCAAGCCTAATAAAACAAATGATTTATGCTTTCAAAGTTGGCCACAGGGAGTCACCATCTTGTAACTTTGTTAAACATCTTTGCAAGACCAAGACTGTGCACATGCTCAGTGTGGTCTGGGCTGCTTAGGGATCATCATAAATTATCAAAACAGCACAAGCCAAATAATATCTGCCACAAGCCGATACAGAAAAACTTGATTAATAATCAAAATATGCAGACTGCACTGGGTCTGCGGGTACAAATCTCTAAACAGTCACCGGCTGCTCTACAGGGAAACAAACAAAGCTGCTCAAGCTCAGGGAAGTAAGGTGTGGGGGGGCTCCCTATGCTGTTTAAAAGTATGATAATTTCCCTGCAGATCAGTTAGGGACCATCTGAAGTTTCGTCAGAGCAAGTAAAACAAAGGGGAAATTCCACTGCATACAGTCAGTTTTCTTATAAAAACTGTACACATTTTTTAAAGTATATTGGAGATAGATTTCTTTTTCATTAAAGAAAGTAAAAATGGGATTTTATTTTTTGACTTTACATCCCCTTTAAGACCCACCTATTGGGAAAAAATAGCCTTATTGCTCAACTCTGGATAATAAAGGGATGCGGCTGAACAGGTAACACAGATGATATACCTGTAATCTAAGGAATGTTGTAACATCCGTTTCCAGCAAGGGTCATGGGGACAATGATGTCAACACTAGAGCAATGCCTTATGTATCATGTGCCGTGAAATCACATGGAAAGTCCTTAGTCATATTCAGGTGACTCGTGACACACACACACACAGGTAATATTGTGTATTGCGTAATTGTTTGGGCACCTTGCGGCCTGTGAAAGGGAATGTTTAAATGAGTATTATGTAACTATGTAACCTTGGCTCTGTCGTCCCAGCCAAAGGGCTTGTTTATGTTGCTCATACACTCGTTCATACGCAATACAGTGGCTGTTTTTTGTACTCCCACAACACTCGTATGTATGGGAGAACTGGCTGCTCATTCTTGTTCAGTAACATTGAGTATTCTGAATGAGAACTGTGGCTGCTGTGATAAGTACAAACGATCAGAACTCGGCACTCACTAGTGAAAATGGTGCACATCACTCGTTAACCACTCTAGGCCAGGCTTATTTAACAAGATTCATTTAGACCGCACCATTCAAGTAAAAAACCTTTACTTTAGATCAGGGGCCCCCAACCTTTTGTACCCATGAGCCACATTGGGATGCAAAAAGAGTTTGGGAGCAACACAAACATGAAGAAAGTTCATGGGGTGCCAAATAAGTCCTTTTGGTAGCCCCTATGTGGACCGGCAGCCAGGTCTGGACCGAGAATTAAAATAGGCCCTGGCATTTCAGGTACACAGAGGCCCAATCAGCCTACATAGAGGCCCAAACAGCTCCCACCAGCCCACTAAATACTGACTTTCTATGGGACCTAATAGCAGCCCCTCTGGCATTTGCCAGAACCCACAGATTGCCAGTCCGGGCCTGCCGGCAGCCTATAAGAGGCTCTGTTTGGCAGATTCTGTCATGATTTTTATGATGTAGTTTTAATTTCTAAATGACACCGTTTAGACTGCAAATAACTCACTCTACAATAATAAATTTAATTCCTGAACCAACAAGTGTATTTAGTTGTAATATTGGTGTGTAGGTGCATCTCAGGTTATTTTGCCTGGTCATGTGCTTTCAGAAAGAGCCAGCACTTTAGGATGGAACTGCTTTCTGGCAGGCTGTTGTTTCTCCTACTCAATGTAACCGAATGTGTCTCAGTGGGACCTGGATTTTACTATTGAGTGCTGTTCTTAGATCTACCAGGCAGCTGTTATCTTGTGTTAGGGAGCTGCTATATAGTTACCTTCCTGTTGTTCGGCTGCTGGGAGGGCGGGGGTGATATCACTCCAAATTGCAGTACAGCAGTAAAGAGTAACTGAAGTTTATCAGAGCACAAGCCACATGACTGGGGGCAGCTGGGAAACTGACAATATGTCTAGCCCCCATGTCAGATTTCAAAATTAAATATAAAAAAAAATCTGTTTGCTCTTTTGAGAAACGGATTTCAGTGCAGAATTCTACAGAATAACTTGGAGTATGACGTAGAGAGTGATATTCTGAGACAATTTGCAATTTGTTTTAATTTTTTATTATCGAAAGTTTTTGAGTTATTCAGCAGCTCTTCAATTTGCATTTTAAGCAATCTGGTAACTACGGCCCAAATTACCCTAGCAACCATGCATGGATTTGAATAGGGGACTGGAATATGAAAAGGAGAGGGTTGGAGTAGAAGGATCAGCAATAAAAAGTAGCAATAACAAAACATTTGTAGCCTTACAGAGCATTTTTTATATAGGGGTCAGTGCCCCCCAATTGAAAGCTGCAAAGAATCAGAAGAAAAAGACAAATCACTATAAAACTATAAAAAAATAAATAATGAAAACCATATGAAAAGTTGCTTAGAATTGGTCGTTCTATAACATACTAAAAGTTACTTTAAAGGTCAACCACCCCTTTAGGGTAAGGCCACACTGGGCGTTTTGGGGATATTTAGTCGCCTGGCGACTAATCGCCTCGTCTTTGCAGCGACCAATCTCCTCGCTTCGGGCGACTTAGGAAAACGAACTGCCGCCTGTGATTAGCGCCGGTGTTTTTTTCATTGTAGCTGGCGCAGAGTGAGAGAAGGCGTTTTGGGAGATTGGTCGCCACAAAGAAGAGGCGATTAGTCGCCAGGCGACCAAATCTCCCCAAAACGCCTAGTGTGGCCTTACCCTTAAGCAACCAAAACTTGCCTCCAAGCCAAGACTTAAAAAACAAGTGTAGGAATAGCAATCATGTACTAATCACTCTTATCTCTTGTTTCCTTTGCAGTCTCTTCGATGCCGTGTATTCATTGATAAAAAATAAAATCCACAGATTGCCTGTTATTGACCCAGTCAGTGGAAATGCACTTTATATACTTACTCACAAAAGAATCCTCAAGTTCCTTCAGCTTTTTGTAAGTAAGAGCGTTTCTTTTTTTTGCATTTTCAGAATTATTTGGGCCATTGACCGGTTTAACAAACAACTGTGCAGGAAGGATTCTTATAGATGATTCGTGGATGCCACTGCATTAGGGGACACGATTAGTAGCGACTGAATCTGTTGCCGTTCAATCATTTCAGCAACTAATGTGCAAATTTGCAGCCGTTTAGAAAGACAGTGGCCGGGCTTGTTGAGCGGCTACTGGGAAACATGACGGGGGAAATTAAACAAATTCAAACAAATTAATGTAGGGCCCTAAAGTAAACAGTAATAAAACAAAAAAAAAATAAAGAGCAACTGATAAAGGGAAAGTTTGCCATCTGTAAGTATCTTTAAGTATCTACATACTATAGTGTGGCTTAATATACTCATAGACCTCCTCAGTGACTTCTAATATCCTTATCATTTAAAGAAGGGGGTACATGAGCATATGATTAAGTGTCCTGTGGGGACACGAAACGCGTCGGGCTATTCGTTTTTTATACTTTTTGTATTACTTTATCAAAATTTTTGGACTCCTGGATTCTATTGATTAATCAAAAAAAATTTTGGCTCTCCGGAATGGTGCCTGCTCGCTATCTAAGATGTTTGCAGGGGGTACATTATCCCTTATAATACATGAGTCATACTCAGAGTTTCCTGTATAACTCAGCCTGCAGCCTTGTGCCTTTATATGGTCACAGAACAACCCCTCAGTGACTTCTAATATCCTTATCATTTACAGTAGGGGGTACATTATCCCTTATAATACATGAGTGATACTCAGAGTTCCCTGTATAACTCAGCCTGCAGCCTTGTGCCTTTATATGGTCACAGAACAACCCCTCAGTGACTTCTAATATCCTTATCATTTACAGTAGGGGGTACATTATCCCTTATAATACATGAGTGATACTCAGAGTTCCCTGTATAACTCAGCCTGCAGCCTTGTGCCTTTATATGGTCACAGAACAACCCCTCAGTGACTTCTAATATCCTTATCATTTACAGTAGGGGTACATTATCCCTTATAATACATGAGTGATACTCAGAGTTCCCTGTATAACTCAGCCTGCAGCCTTGTGCCTTTATATGGTCACAGAACAACCCCTCAGTGACTTCAAATATCCTTATCATTTACAGTAGGGAGTAGATATTACTAAATGAAGGTGTTATTATATTTTCTGTTTAAGTCCTTGCCTACCCAGCAAACACAATGCAGCGCCCAAATGATGGCAAACGACATGATTAGTTGAGGGCATGGGATAATTGAGGGGATTACATCATGTCACAGCCTCGTTATTGCTGTAATTGCCTTATGTGTCAGCCGCTATAAATAGGCCGAGCAAGTGTGTGTGTCAGAAGCCAGCTTGTTAATGAGCAAAGATCTAGGTCATTCCTTTCTAGTACCTGCAACTGCCATACGTCTCACAATATTGGCTATTTACATCAAGCAAGAATCTGACCAATCATATGCTCCGAGCTGTGTGGCCACCTGGCTAGTACATTATTGCACAATATGGGTTTGTAGCCTTTATATGGGGAGGATTAGACACAAGTAACACGTGCAGACTCCGAGCAGTTCCCTAAAACTTAGACACAGCAGAATAATAAAAACAACAAGGCTGGAATAGCAATGACGGAGACTTATTAGATGGTATTTCAGCCTGGCAAACTTGGCAACTCTGCACAGAGCCATAATTATGTATTTGCAAATTCTGTGTATTAAGCGCTCATTAAAAAAAGCTTAGCGCCCTGGTGCCTCTCTTCAGCCAGAGTAAGCAGGGATAACATGAAAATGCCTTTAAATATTAAATATTGCCTTGGCTGTATGCCGTATAACTCTCTTAAAGGAACAGTAACACCAAAAAAATGGAAGTCTATTAAAGTAATGAAAATATAATGTACTGTTGCCCTGCACTGGTAAAACTGATGTGTTTGATTCAGGAACACTACTATTGTTTATATAAACAAGCTGCTGTGTAGCCATGGGGGCAACCATTCAAGCACAGGATACACAGTAGATAACAGATAAGTACTACTATAGTTCATATAAACAAGCTGCTGTGTAGCCATGGGGGCAGCCATTCAAGCACAGGATACACAGTAGATAAGATGAGTACTACTATAGTTTATATAAACAAGCTGCTGTGTAGCCATGGGGGCAGCCATTCAAGCACAGGATACACAGTAGATAACAGATGAGTACTACTATAGTTTATATAAACAAGCTGCTGTGTTGCCATGGGGGCAGCCATTCAAGCACAGGATACACAGTAGATAACAGATAAGTACTACTATAGTTTATATAAACAAGCTGCTGTGTAGCCATGGGGGCAGTCATTCAAGCACAGGATACACAGTAGATAACAGATAAGTACTACTATAGTTTATATAAACAAGCTGCTGTGTAGCCATGGGGGCAGCCATTCAAGCACAGGATACACAGTAGATAACAGATAAGTACTACTATAGTTTATATAAACAAGCGGCTGTGTAGCCACGGGGGCAGTCATTCAAGCACAGGATACACAGTAGATAACAGATAAGTACTACTATAGTTTATATAAACAAACTGCTGTGTAGCCATGGGGGCAGCCATTCAAGCACAGGATACACAGTAGATAACAGATAAGTACTACTATAGTTTATATAAACAAGCTGCTGTGTAGCCATGGGGGCAGCCATTCAAGCACAGGATACACAGTAGATAACAGATAAGTACTACTATAGTTTATATAAACAAGCTGCTGTGTAGCCATGGGGGCAGCCATTCAAGCACAGGATACACAGCCACAGCTTGCTTTGTGGCGATAGCTGAAGAAACACTCTGTCCTGTGTCAGCACAATAATGCCAGAATAGGAGTAGAAGAACCTGTACAGAACCTTGACCTCCACCAACTCAACACTTGTGCGGTAAACTTGAGCCCAAACTTTGAGGCAGCCACCAGCAATGTTCCTACACTGAGTGCAAAGGCTTCCCAGAAAAGAAGAAGCTGTTAAGATCAACTTCATATTAAATGAGAAGAAAAGCTACCAAAGAAGTTTATTGCCAATAGATTAGCCACATTAAACGCTATATTTATTCAGCAGAATGTTTTACCATACCTGAGTAAACCGCTATAGAAGCTCTCTCTGTTTGTTTAGGATAGCAGCTGCCATATTAGCTTGGTGTGACATCACTTCCTGTTTTAGTCTCTCCCTGCTCACTAGGGATGCACTGAATACAGGATCCAGTTCGGGATTCGGCCTTTTTCGGCAGGATTCATATTCTGACAAATCTTTCTGCCAGGCTGAACCGAATCCTAATTTGCATATGCATATTAGGGGCGGGAAGGAAATTGTGTGACTTTTTGTCACAAAACAAGGAAGTAAAAGATGTTTGCATATGCAAATTAGGATTAGGTTCGGTATTTGGCCGAATGTTTCTGGAAGGATTCGGGGATTTGGCCAAATCCAAAATTCAGTGCATCCCTACTGCTCACTCATAGCTCTGGTCACAGATTACAGCAGGGGAGGGCGGGGGAAAGGGGCAGAGGAGCAAACTGAGCATGCTCAAGCCCTAGCCCTGGAGGTTTAAGCTGAAAACAGGAAGTCTGATACAGAAGCCCATGAGTACACAATAGAAGGAAAGAAATGTGGTGTTTCTTTTGACAGAGGACTCGGAGCAGCATTACTTTGAGGGTTTACTGGTGTATTTACATAGACCTTTCTGATAAAGCTTACCGCTGGCTTTGCATAAAGGGGAGACAACTGAATTGAGAGAGGGAATTTGGAATGTTTTTCCCAAAGCCAATTGAAAAATAACACGTGAGTTCTTGGCAAAAAAAACAGTACAGGTATAGGATCCCTTATCCGGTGACCCGATATCCAGAAAGCTCAGAATTACGGAATGGTTGTCTCCCATAGACTCCATTATATCCAAATAATCCAAATTTTTAAAAATGATTTCCTTTTTCTCTGTAATAATAAAACAGTATCTTGTACTTGATCCCAACTAAGATATAATTAATCCTTATTGGAAGCAAAACCAGCCTATTGGGTTTATTTAATGTTTAAATGAATTTCTAGTAGACTTAAGGCATGAAGACCCAAATTACGGAAAGATCCATTATCCGGAAAACCCCAGGTCCCGAGCATTCTGGATAACAGGTCCCATACCTGTATTAATTGCCTTCTTCTCTTCTAGGTGTCAGAAATGCCAAAGCCTGCCTTCATGAAACAGAATTTAGAGGAGCTTGGGATCGGCACATACCACAACATTGCCTTCATTCAGCCCCACACTCCTATTATTAAAGCTTTGAATATATTCGTGGAGAGAAGAGTCTCGGCGTTACCAGTGGTGGACGAGTCTGGTATGTGCAACACTAATGCTCCACATCTGATTGGGAATGTCCGTCACTCACGCCCTCTTTCTTTCTTGTAGGAAAAGTCGTAGATATTTATTCCAAATTTGATGTCATTGTAAGTACAATTTTATTTGCATTTTGTAGTCTTGTGTCTGCATGTAAAAGAGTAGATCCTACTCTTAGTTTAAAGGGATACTGTCATGGGAAAAATGTTTTTTTTTTTTTCAAAACACATCAGTTAATAGTGCTGCTCCAGCAGAATTCTGCACTGAAATCTGTTTCTCAAAAGAGCAAACAGATTTTTTTTTTTTATATTTAATTTTAAAATCTGACGTGGGGCTAGACATATTGTCAGTTTCCCAGCTGCCCCCATTCATGTGACTTGTGCTCTGATAAACTTCAGTCACTCTTTACTGCAAGTTGGAGTGATATCAAACCCTCCTTTTCCCCCCCAGCAGCCTAACAACAGAACAATGGGAAGGTAACCAGATAGCAGCTCCCTAACACAAGATAACAGCAGCCTGGTAGATCGAAGAACAGCACTCAATAGTTAAAAAATCCAGGTCCCACCGAGACACATTCAGTTACATTGAGTAGGAGAAACAACAGCCTGCCAGAAAGCAGTTCCACCCTAAAGTGCTGGCTCTTTCTGAAATCACATGACCAGGCAAAATGAGCTGAGATGCACCTACACACCAATATTACAACTAAATACACTTGCTGCTTCAGGAATGACATTTTATATTGTAGAGTGAATTATTTGCAGCGTACGGACCCCCTTAGCTTGAAAGTAAGGTTGCTGATATATTTAAATAAATATATGGCTATAACCAGGACCCAGCAATACTTGCAGCAATATGTACAGCAGCACCATTTACATTAAAACCCCAGAGTTGGGGCCTTTTCTTTTTCTTTGAGCTTCTCTGGGTGGTGGAAAAGCCCTACAGTGTCAGCTGGAGTATTTGCAGCTGTTGCTGAAAAACAAATATCTCATCTAATATTTCAAACATTTTATATATGGAAATACAACTCAACAAGCAGAGGCAGAGAAGTAAAATAAATGTGGATTTATTTGGTACCGGTATGGGATCCGTTATCTAGAAAGCTCCAAATTACAGAAAGGCCGTCTCCCATAGACTTCATTTTATCCAAATAATCCATATTTTTAAAAATGATTTCCTTTTTCTGTGTAATAATAAAACAGTAGCCTGTACTTGATCCCACCTAAGATATAATTAATCCTTATTGGAAGCAAAACCAGCCTATTGGGTTTATTTAATGTTTACATGATTTTCTAGTAGATTTAAGGGATGAAAATCCAAATTACAGAAAACCCCAGGTGCGAGTATTCTGGATAACAGGTCCCATACTTGTACAAGTCTCCGTAAATAATACATACACACAGCCCACTTAATTTCCTCATAAAAAGCAATACAGGTATGGGATTGGTTATCTGGAAACCTGTTATCCAGAAAGCTCTGAATTACGGAAAGGCCGTCTCCCATAGACTCCATTTTATCCAAATAACCATATTTTAAAAAATGATTTCTTTTTCTCTGTAATAATAAAACAGTAGCTTGTCCTTGATCCCCACTAAGACATAATTAATCCTTATTGGAAACGGAACCAGCCTGTTGGATTTATTTAATGTTTATATGATTTTCTAGTAGATTTAAACTATGAAGTTTCAAATTATGGAAAACCCCATGTCCCAACACTCTGGATAACAGGTCCCATACCTGTACCAGCAAACAAAGACTCCATTTGCCACTGATGGGCTGCTTATTCAGTGCCTGCTCCAACCTGCATTGTTGATTCCGCTGTTTAACCAATCAGCATAAGTTGGCTTGTGTGTTCCATGATTGAATGAGATAATAAAATGCACCGTTTGCATTATCTAGTCAGTTTTTCGTTCCAGCGTCTGGAAGGATTGCCTCTTGATAACACTGCAGGCCATGCTAGGCGTTACTTGCATTACAATCCATCTTACTTTTAATTGACGGAGCAATCGTTCGTTTTCAGAACCTCGCTGCTGAGAAAACCTACAACAATCTGGATATCACAGTGACGCAGGCCCTCGAACACCGATCGCAGTATTTCGAAGGAGTGGTGAAGTGCAGTAAGCCGGAGACACTGGAGACAATTGTGGATCGGATAGTTAAGGCAGAGGTAAGACCCCCCCCCAGGTGATTTATATGTTAATTCCTATAGCCAATAGCTACCTGGTCTGATTGTTTCCTAGCAACTGTGAATGCCTTGGGGGCAAGTCTCAACGCACATGATAAATGTTTATCATGTACGAAATCTTTCTGTAAATGTTATCAGCTAGTGCAGGTTGTGTTCCTTTTGCTACATTGTCTGCTCTTTTAGGGTAAGGCCACTCTGGACGTTTTGGGGAGATTTGGTCGCCTGGCGACTAATCGCCTCATCTTTGTGGCGACCGATCTCCCGAAATGCCTTCCCTCACTCTGCGCAGGCTCTGCGACTTCGGAAAACGAACCGCCGCGTGTGATTAGTGCCGGCGTTCTTTAATTTTAGCCAGCGCAGAGTGAGGGAAGGCTTTTTTGGAGAGATTGATCGGCGCAAAGACGAGGCGATTAGTCATCAGGCTACCAAATCTCCCCAAAATGCCCAGTGTGGCCTTACCCTAACATGTTCACCTGCATAGAACTCATTGCAGTGTAATTGCACCTAGATAAGATGTATGCTGCAGAACTGCTGTTGGTGAGTCTCATATGCAGTGCCGCCATTGTGGGGCACAGGAGGTGCTGTTGTTCTGGTCTGAAAGGGGAGCTCGGCTGTGTTGCACTTTTCGAAATAGCCGGACCCCCCTTGATAGCCCGAAGAGCCGAAGTCCGAGGCCACAAAAAGACCCGAAGCCATGAAAGGAGCCGGAGTTGAAGTCCCAAGAGCTGTGAAAAGACCCAAAGCTGTGAAAGGAGCCGGAGTTGAGGCCACAAAAAAGACCGGAAGCCAAGAAAGGAGCCGGAGTTGAAGTCCCGAAGCTGCGAAAAGACCCAAAGCCACGAAAGGAGCCAGAGTTGAAGTCCTGAAGCTGCAAAAAGACTCAAAGCCATGAAAGAAGCGGCAGTTGAAGCCGCAAAAAGACCCAAAGCCACGAAAGGAGCCGAAGTTGAAGTCCTGAAGCTGAGAAAAGACCCAAAGCCACGAAGAGAGCCAGAGTTTTAGTCCCGAAGCTGCAAAAAAAAAACCAAAGCCACAAAAGGAGCCGGAGTCGTGGCTTCAAAAAGACCCAAAGCCAAGAAAGAGTCAACGTTGAAGTCCCGAAGCTGCGAAAAGACCCGAAGCCACGAAAGGAGCCGAAGTTGAAGTCTCAAAGCGACCAATAGACCTGAAGGAAAGGAGCCGAAGTTGAAGTCCACCAATGTATTATTTTAATACTCCATAGGCCCTTCACACCAATGTTTTTCTTTAAATATTCTCTGGGGCCCAATGCCAATTTTTTTTTTTTTTTTTTTAAAACCCTTTATGGGGGCTTTGGTGGCAACCTTTTTTTTTTTTTTTTAACTTATAAGGGGCCCTGACCATCAATGGCTTTTTATAACTTGTGCGTGTGGGGGGGGTTTACCGTTTTTAACGCTGATGTCTATGTGGTCTATTAACTGTGGGGTGGGCGGTGTTGTTGTACTGGGCCCCCGTGATTTCTAATGGCGGCCCTGCCCATATGATTCATAAAACCTCGCCCTAAATAATGTCAGTATTTTATAGCTAATTGCTCGCATCTTTGTGCAGTCTGGATTCATACAGCGAATCATTTACAGCTGATGGTGGAACATATGTTGCCATTTTCCTTTGTTCTCCCCTTCCCTCGCTGTCATGCCCCAGCCTGGTCCTTGATTTAATCCTCTCTGATCTTGGCACTGCTTTGCGTATCCTTTGCCCTTTCTAAGAATACTCCATGACTGCATAGAAACAAGATCAAGTGCTCAGGCAGGTGATGGATTTGGCTGATCTTATCTGCTCCTTGCACCATCCTAAACCCATCCAACCAGGGTCCTTGTTTATATACAAATACTTGTTTGCCACTGGGCAACCAACACTCCCCTGTAATCTGTCAGCTTTTCCTGTTGTGAGTTTTTCTGACTCTTGTCTTGCTCATATACCTCGTTACATTAAATCGAATTACTAACGGATTTTCATTTCTAGGTGCACAGACTGGTAGTCGTAGATGAAGCAGACAGCATTGTGGGAATTATCTCTCTCTCAGACATTCTACAGGCCTTAGTGCTTTCCCCAGCAGGTAATTGTAGCAGGCTCTTGTACAATGACAAAACATTTAAAATGTATCCGTGATTATTAAACCATACCTCCCAACATTTTGGAAGTAAAAAGAGGGACAAAAAATTGTTTTCCGCACGTAGCACAGCAATTTTTTGGACCACACCCCTTTCTGTGACCACACCCCCTAATTACCATGTTCTTTTTACAAAATTTGGCAGGTTATGAAAGTTTGAAAATATTTCTCCTTATCTAAACTGTGTTTTTGTGTCTCAAAATTGTTACAAAGTATCTTATTTGCACCTGTTAGCTGTTCTGGGCTCTCTGCTAAAAGCCAATTAAGTGAGAAACTTTGTTTCTTTTTCTGGCTGTTCAGTGCAGAGAAAAGAGGGACTTTCCAGTACAAATGAGGGACTGCGGGTTGAGCTGTCAAAAGAGGGACTGTCCCTCCGAAAAAGGGACAGTTGGGAGGTATGCCTAAACTAGTCTTTGTGCCCCTACACTGGATGGTCGGGATATTTTTTAGGAAAAAAAAAAAAGCAACAACATTTTGGTCAAGTCGCTCTAAAGGGCACCAATCATAACTAAAATCATTTCCTATGTAAATACACTATGTGAAAGTTCAAGAGACAGGCTACAGGGCAACGATCCATCGTGCGGTGCTCAATTTCTACTCCCTGGCTCCTCTCCTTTAAGGAAGGCAGGGAAGAGAAATCGAGCGCCGCACAATAGATCGCAATCGCCTTTTCTGAAGAGGAGCGCAAGCGGAGTTTCGGTAAGTTATTTCTAACTAAAGACTTTGCGATTTTAAAGTTTAATATGTGTTGGGTTTTTTTTCCGTAGTATATTAATGAATTTTTTTATGTTACTGGTCCTTTAACTTAAAGGTGAACTACCCCTTTAACTGAATCCAAGATATGCATAGACAGTTCATCTATAAATAGTCTAAAACTGCTAATATCCCAGAAACCACAAAAAATAGAAAATAAATGTAAATTGCAAAAATGCTGAGACACACACTCTGCGTTAACATCAATTTATTTTTTTGAGTTTACATCCCCTATAATCTCTCTGCGCCATAATATTCAGGGTATAAGTATTATAGGACTGGTAAATATTGAGCCTGAATAATTAGGGGCATATTTATCAAAGGTCTAGTGATAAGTTTTTTTTTTACCTTGAATGAACTCAAATATCCTCAAAACTCGAATGGTATCTTATTTAAGAAAAAACTGGAACGAATATTACGACCCGAAAACTCGAATCGAATTTAAACGAAACTCTATTTGAGTTTTTTTCTCCGAATGTGTCTCCGATGTATTAGAGGTCACTCAAATAACAGATTCCGGTACAAACAAAATCTAACAAAATAACTGCCTTTTGCACAAATTCTGCAAGTAGAGAGACATGATGTCTGGTGAGTTTAATAGAGTGAGCTCTAATACATCTTCTAGGCAAAAGGAAGCCCCCTATAAGATATATTGGATCTAACTGTCAATGAATATCTGACACCCAACTGCCGCATGAAGACAGAATGAAGAGAAACAGATGCTGAGAGAGGAATAGTGAAGATAAACTTGATTATTTCAGAAACACTACAAATGTTTAATTAATTGTATTTAGAAAGTGTCTTATTTCAGTATAATGAAGCTTCTATTCATCAAAGTTAACCCTTGTTTTGTTATCCCTAGCAACAAGTTAACAGTCTTGCTGGGGCCATTATAACACTAGGAAAATTGTGGACTGACAGTCCAGAACAATGAAGACTTATGCAAAACTGAAACCGTCAGAATCACGATCATTAGCGATAATAACAAGAGTCACATGAAAGGCGCAATTCTCTTGCTGGTACCTCCCAGGTCCCAGTATATGATTCTTAGATGATTAGTCCCTAGAGCAGACACCACTGGCTAACGCTGTGTACTGTGTGTTTTAGTGTATATGCTACAATATAATGTTTTTTTTTAATTCATTTTAGGTGCCAAAAGGAAGGAGAGTGAAGCAGAATGACCGTCGTGAATGCAGAACGTATATAAATATATATATATAATATATATACATTTTTTTAAAAAGAAGAACTTGAATGATGTTTTTGCGTCAATCTTTCGCCTCAGAAACCCTGACTGCAATAGACAAACACGACTGGACTGGAACGTGCACAGGACTGATAGACTCTTGTACTGGCCCAATGCGGCCACACGCTCATTTACTGGTGGGAAATGGTTGTTGGTTTTTTTTTTTTTTTTAATTTTTGGCATATGGAAAATGAGGCCCTTGTGCTTCACGTCTGACTTTATGATTGTCATGTCACCTAATAAGCTGTATGCGAAGGCATGCTCATAGCATAGTGCTCTGTATCAGTCCAAAAGAGCTTTGCATTATGGGATGCAATGTCGGTGGGTTTGGGGAACTGGTGGGCGCAAAGCAAGACACTGTACTGAATGTGAAAGGACTGTCAACTAAAGCCACATTAGGTTTCAGTTAATGTTAAACTTATTTAGGTGTATAATGCAATTGCCAGTTACCTGCAAAAGGGCCAAGAATTGCACATCTCTGGTTCACAGCAAGGGGGCGCTGCTGCACCTCTCTCTCTGCTGCACCTCTCTCTCTGCTGCAGCTTACTCATCAGGCAAGGCATAAATACATAGACATAACAGGTGACGGCAGCAATTGCTCGATAGATGTGGCTTTACGTCAGGTTCATTGTTCAATTTAGAGCCCAAATATACGAGACACTGAACAATAATACCAGTTATTTATTTTTACTTTAAATAAAAAGAAAAAATTACAAAAAAAACCCAATTTTTTTTTTATTTTTACACAGTTCTGGTGAACGATAAAAGCTTTTTGCCATATCATTAATAAACTGTCTATTGTTAGAAAAAAAAAAAAAAAAAGAATGTTGCCGGGTCGTCTTTTTGCAACAAGGTCAAGGTTCCATCTGTGCATGGAAAGGGGAAGTTTATCTGAAATAAATTCTACTGCACGGCCGCTGCTTTGGGGAGATCCACAGTGCGAGGCTGTTTGAGAGAAGTCACATCGGGTTCTGAATCCTTTAGGGAGATCCACAGTTTTTGAGCGACAGGGACGTCCGTTTGAAAGAAGTCACATAAGGTTCTGAATGCTTTGGGGAGATCCACAGTGCATAAGAGCGACGGCTGTTTGAGAGAAGTTACATAGGGTTCTGAATGTTTTGGGGAGACCCACAGTTTTTGTGCGACAATGACGCACATAAGGTTCTGAATGCTTTGGGGAGATCCATAGTTTTTGAGTGTCCTTGACGGCCGTTTGAGAGAAGTCACATAGGGTTCTGAATGCTTTGGGGAGATCCACGGTGCACAACAGTGATGGCCATTTGAGAGAAGTTACATAAGGTTCTGAATGCTTTGGGGAGATCCATATTTTTTTAGTGACAGTGATGACCGTTTGAGAGAAGTCACATAGTGTTCTGAATGCTTTGGGGAGATCCATAGTTTTTGAGTGTCCTTGACGGCTGTTTGAGAGAAGTCACATAGGGTTCTGAATGCTTTGGGGGGATCCACGGTGCACAACAGTGATGGCCATTTGAGAGAAGTTACATAGGGTTCTGAATGCTTTGGGGAGATCCACAGTTTTTGTGCGACAGCAACGCCCGTTTGAGAAAAGTCACATAAGGTTCTGAATGCTTTGGGGAGATCCACAGTTCTTGAGCTACAATGACGGCTGTTTGGGGAGATCCACAGTTTTTGAGTGTCCTTGACGGCCGTTTGAGAGAAGTCACATAGAGTTCTGAATGCTTTGGGGGAGATCCACATTTCTTGAGCGACAATGGGTCCTTGACGCAGTGTCAGACTGGCCCACCGGGATACCAGGAAGACTCCCGGTGGGCCCAGGTGTCAGTAGCCCCTCATGATGCCAAACTTTTGGCCTATTTCCTGGCCATTCCCTATTCTATGAGAACAAAGAGGCTAAATAGATGGAATAATAGATATAGTATGTAAAGAAAACAAACTGGGATAATAGAGG
Source organism: Xenopus laevis (assembly GCF_017654675.1). Taxonomy (NCBI): domain Eukaryota; kingdom Metazoa; phylum Chordata; class Amphibia; order Anura; family Pipidae; genus Xenopus; species Xenopus laevis. The sequence goes on along the minus strand of NC_054382.1, from coordinate 8,835,432 downwards.
TTGAGTGAGGAGATGAAGAATTTTAGTACTGAGAGTGGGCCCCTGGTCTAAGGTTTTTGGGTGGGCCCCTGGTGTCCCAGTCCGACACTGCCTTGACGGCCATGTGAGAGAAGTCACATAGTGTTCTGAATGCTTTGGGGAGATGGACTGGCAGAATACAGGAGCCTCTATTTGGCAGTACACCTAGTTTTTATGCAACCAAAACTTGCCAGGAATTTAAAAAGAAATATCTGCTTTGAGGCCACTGGGAGCAATAGCACTGGTGAGCAACACGTTGCTTGTGAGCCACTGCTCTAAGTCTTCCCCCAGCCCTCACAATTCAACTTGCCCTGAGAGAGATCTAACCTTGGTGTAAGCTGTAAACTTTTGCCAGTTTTAATATCATTTAATAATGAACATTAAATGAAGCATTTGGTTCAGCGCAGGGCGTTGAAAAGAATGGCCTGTTTCCTGTGCCGAAGCATTCTGGGTAGATTGTAAAATTCAGCAGGGCCTCAAACCTTTTATCTCCTCCCATAGGGGAATGGAATGTCCACGCACAGACTGGCATCTAAGTGACATCTTATTCAGCAAACCAGGAGGGCACATCACTGGGTATATTATACATACAAGTTGCACGATGGATCAGCACGCTTATTGTATATCTCTAGTATTCCCCCACTGTTATATCCTCAGGATTCAAGAAAAAAAAGTGTTCGGCTGTAACTCCCAGCATGTACTCATATACAGGTGCTCATATACAGGTGCTCATATACAGGTGCTCATATACAGGTGCTCATATACAGGTGCTCATATACCTGGCGCCACGGGGTTATTCCTGGAACCTTGGTGGAACAGGATCAGATCTCTAATAACTTGTGATTTTTTTCCAGTGGCTTCATGGCTTAAAGGAGAACTAAAGCCTAACTAAAGAAATAGATTGAAATGTTGTACGTTCTATTTTGTGCTTCTGTACCAGCCCAAGGCAACCACAGCCCTTTAGCAGTAACGATCTGTATCTCCAAAGATGCCCCAGTAGCTCCCCATCTTCTTTTCTGCTGATTCACTGCACATGCTCTGTGCTGCTGTCACTTAAATAGAAAATCCCCTCTCCCATCACCTAAACTATCCGAGGGATGTATTCTCTGTATGGGAGAATCTAGAATTGTATGACAAATATTCAGCCACGTACACGACTGCGTTTATCATCGCTGTATACTGCACTCTGCACATAGGAAACTAACATTTTTATGGAATAGGCTCTGTAAGCAGTTTCATTGCCTTCAGAAGAAAGGAAAAACATATATATATATATATATATATATATATATATATATATATATATATAAACATATATAAATATATATATATAAACATATATAAACATATATATATATATATAGTGGCAGCACCTATTGAAGTCTAGCATTGTCCGCTAAGTACTATGCAATATGCTGCCACTATATAAACAAAGGGTAATAAAAGGTACCTCCCTTGAGCAAAGGTCAGGAACAACACAACATGAACTTGGTGAACGGAGTTATCTAAAATATATATTTAAAGGAATAGTTCAGTGTGAAAATAAAAACTGTGTAAATAGATAGGCTGTGCAAAATAAATAATGTTTCTAATATAGTTAGTTAGCCGAAAATGTAATGTATAAAGGCTGGAGTGAACAGATGTCTAATAAAACAGCCAGAATCCAACTTCCTGCTTTTCAGCTCTATAACTGAGTTAGTGAGCGACTTGAAGGGGGGCCACATGGTACATTTCTGTTCAGTGAGTTTGCAATTGATCCTCAGCATTCAGCTCAGATTCAAGAGCAACAGAAATGACCCATGTGGCCCCCCCCTCAAGTCTCTGATTGGTTACTGCCTGGTAACCAGGGTGACCAGTCAGTGTAAACCAAGAGAGCTGAAAAGTAGTGCTCTGACTAACTTGTTATACATCAAATCACTCCAGCCTTTATACATTACATTTTTGGCTAACTAACTATATTAAAAACATTTTTTATTTTGCACAGCCTATTTATTTACCCAGTTTTTATTTTCACACTGAACAATTCCTTTAAAGAGATGTTTGCACTTAAGAGTCTGTATATTGCTGATGGGAGTAATCTCTACTTGTTTCTAGGATTTATAACCCAGGCAACCAGCGCTCACACTGCGAGGCTTTTCTTATACCTCATCTTTCCCTGCAGATCCTCTCCTATAAATATTTTGGTTCAATTGAATTCACTCACTGGCGAGCTGGAAAGCAAATACAGCTACATTAATCCAAAGACACCAAACGATTGTCTCCATCTTATTTTCTATATCTATTATTTTCTATATTTTCTATCTGCTATGTATTTATAGTTTGTTCTAACCTTTGTGATTCTTTAAATACTATATGGTTAAAGGAAATGTAAACCCTCCAACCATATTAATCCCATTGTTACTATAGGCACCATCTCTCCCTACTATACCTGCTATCCCACAGTCACACTCCCTTCCCAGAGTCTATTATCCACTGTTACTATAGACACCATCTCTCCTACTATACCTGCTATCCCCACAGTCACACTCCCTTCCCAGAGACTATTATCCCACTGTTACTATAGGCACCATCTCTCCCTACTATACCTGCTATCCCAGTCACACTCCCTTCCCAGAGACTATTATCCCACTGTTACTATAGGCACCATCTCTCCTACTATACCTGCTATCCCACAGTCACACTCCCTTCCCAGAGACTATTATCCACTGTTACTATAGGCACCATCTCTCCCTACTATACTGCTATCCCACAGTCACACTCCTTCCCAGAGATTATTATCCACTGTTACTATAGACACACTCTCTCCTACTATACCTGCTATCCCACAGTCACACTCCCTTCCCAGAGATATTATCCACTGTTACTATAGACACCATCTCTCTCCTACTATACCTGCTATCCCACAGTCACACTCCTTCCCAGAGACTATTATCCACTGTTACTATAGACACCATCTCTCCCTACTATACCTGCTATCCACAGTCACACTCCCTTCCCAGAGACTATTATCCACTGTTACTATAGACACACCATCTCTCCCTACTATACCTGCTATCCCACAGTCCACACTCCCTTCCCAGAGACTATATCCACTGTTACCTATAGGCACCATCTCTCCCTACTATTACCTGGCTATCCCACAGTCACACTCCCTTCCCGAGACTATTATCCACTGTATATAGGCACCATCTCTCCGCTACTATACCTGCTATCCCACAAGTCACACTCCCTCCCAGAGACTATTACCACTGTTAACTATAGGCACCATCTCTCCCCCTACTATACTCTGCTATTCCCCACAGTCACACTCCACTTCCCAGAGACTATTATCCCACTGTTTATTATAGACACCATTCTCTCCCTACTATACCTGCTATCCCACAGTCACACTCCCTTCCCAGAGACGTATTATCCACTGGTTACTAATAAGGCACCATCTCTCCCTACTATACCCTGGCAGTATCCCACAGTCACACTCCCTTCCCAGAGATATTATCCCACTGTTACCTATAGGCATCCATTCTCTCCCTACTACCTGTTATCCACAGTCACACTCCCTCCCAGGACTATTATCCCAACTGTACTATAGGCACCATCTCTCCCTACTATACCTGCTATCCCACAGTCACACTCCCCTTCCCCAGAGACTATTATCCACTGTTACTATAGACACATCTCTCCCTACTATACCTGCTATCCACAGTCCACACTCCCTTCCCAGAGACTATTACCACTGTTACTATAGGCACATCTCTCCCTACTATACCTGCTATCCCACAGTCACACTCCCTTCCCAGAGACTATTATCCACTGTTACTATAGGGCACCATCTCTCCCTACTATAGCTGCTATCCCACAGTCACACTCCCTTCCCAGAGACTATTATCCCACTGTTTATTATAGGCACCATCTCTCCCTACTATACCTGCTATCCCACAGTCACACTCCTTCCAGAGACTATTATCCACTGTTTACTATAAGCACCATCTCTCCCTACTATACCTGCTATCCCACAGTCACAACTCCCTTCCCAGAGACTATTATCCCACTGTTACTATAGACACCATCTCTCCCTACTATACCTGCTTATCCCACAGTCACACTCCCTTCCCAGAGACCTATTATCCACTGTTACTAATAGGCACCATCTTCTCCCTACTCATACCCTGCTATCCACCAGTCCACACTCCATTCCCAGAGACCTATTATCCCCACTGTTACTAAGACACCATCTCTCCCTAACTAATACCTGCTTATCCCCACAGTCCAACACTCACCTTCCCAGAGACTATTATCCACTGTTACTATAGGGCAACCATCTCTCCCTACTATACCTGCTATACCACAGTCAACACTCCTTCCCAGAGACTATTAATCCCTGTTACTATAAGACACCATCTATCCCTCTATACCTCTATCCCACAGTCCACCTCCCTCCCAGAGACCTATTATCCACTGGTTACATAGACAACCATCTCTCCCTACGATACCTGCTATCCCACAGTCACAACTCCCTTCCCAGAGACTATTATCCACTGTTACTATAGACACCATCTCTCCCTACTATACCTGCTATCCACAGGTCACACTTCCCTTCCCCCCCCCCCAGAGACTATTATCCCACTGTTACTTAATAGGCACCATCTTCTACTATACCTGCTATCCCCACAGTCACACTCCCTTCCCCGAGACTTTATCCACTGTTACTAATAGGCACCATCTCTCCCTACTATACCTGCTATCCCACAGTCACACTCCCTTCCCAGAGACTATTATCCACTGTTACTATAGGCACCATCTCTCCCCTACTATACCTGCTATCCCACAGTCACACTCCCTTCCCAGAGACTATTATCCACTGTTACTATAGGCACCATCTCTCCCTACTAATACCTGCTATCCCACAGTCACACTCCCTTCCCAGAGACTATTTCCACTGTTACTATAGGCACCATCTCTCCCTACTATACCTGCTAATCCACAGTCACACTCCCTTCCCAGAGACTATTATCCCTTGTTACTATAGGCACCATCTCTCCTACTATACCTGCTATCCCACAGTCACACTCCCTTCCCAGAGACTATTATCCACTGTTACTATTAGCACCATCTCTCCCTACTATACTCTGCTATCCCACAGTCACACTCCCTTCCCAGAGACTATTATCCACTGTTACTATAGGCACCATCTCTCCCCTACTATACCTGGCTATCCCCACAGTCACACTCCCTTCCCAGAGACTATTATCCACTGTTACTATAGGCACCATCTCTCCCTACTATACCTGCTATCCCACAGTCACACTCCCTTCCCAGAGACTATTATCCCTCTGTTACTATAGACACCATCTCTCCCTACTATACCTGCTATCCCACAGTCACACTCCCTTCCCAGAGACTATTATTCCACTGTTACTATAGGCACCATCTCTCCCTACTATACCTGCTATCCCACAGTCACACTCCCTAAACACACATAACGTTTCTACGATTTAATCCTTACCTCCCAACTGTCCCATTTTCAGAGGGACAGTCCCTCTTTTGACAGCTCAACCCGCAGTCCCTCGTTTGTACTGGAAAGCCCATTTTTTCTCTGTACTGAAGGCAGAAAAAGAAACAAAGTTTGAAACTTAATTGGCTTTTGGCAGAGAGCCCAGAACAGCCACAGCAGCAGATAATATACTTTAGTAACAATTTCTAGATAAGCAAATAAGTAATTGTAACAATATAAAATAACAGGTCCCTTGGGAGAAATTAGACTCACAGCTTATAGGGCAATTCACCTTCATTAGCAAAACTGTAAGAACTGAAAAAACACAGAAATATGTTCAAACTTTAATAACCTGCCAAATTTTGTAAAATGAACATGGTAATTAGGGGGTGTGGCCACAAAATAGTCGTAGTCAAAAAAATCACTGCACGCACCAACTTTTTTTGTCCCTCTTTTTATTTCCAAAACTTTGGGAGTTGTTTAATCCACCCACCACCTCCACACTTTCCATTAAACAATCCCCATAATATCTCGTTTTCCCGCCCTCAGCTGTCCGAGTGACATTCAATCTATCCAATAGTATACAGCTCGGTTATGACGCGCAGCTGTATCAGACGTTTGTATTGGATAAAAAGAAATTAAACACGAACGTCAAGTTAGGCGCTGTCCAATCACAGCGCTTGTGTATGACACGTAGTCCTGCCTCCTGTGGCGGGAGGCGGGGAATGACGCAGCGAGAATACAGAGTGGGAGGAGAGAGCGGAGCGTCGCGGATGAATATTTTTACCAGAGAATTGTTGTACTTAGGCGGGTCCAGTTAGAGTCGAGGCGGGAGCAGACACGGTAATACGTACCACGCTTCTCTCGGCTACAGTTGGAGGGAATTTGTGCGTAGTCGTCGCGTGTTTGGTCTGATCGGTGGATGCGGCGCTCTTGTTCCTGAAGGGAAGGATCGGTGGAGGCAGCAAAGATGCCGCAACCCAAGTCGCGTAAAATCGCCATCCTCGGGTACCGCTCCGTGGGTGAGTGTGACGGGGAGTGGGCGGGCCTTACCCTGGGGAAGGAGGGGCTTGGGCTGCTGCCAGATTTAGGGTGGGAAACAGGGCACTGAACATTGAGTGGCCCGCGAGTTCAAAGCCTGGCCTGAGTCTTCTCTGTGTTTGTCCTGAGCATGGCGGCCTATTGGCTAGTGACGAGGAGAATGTCCATGCGGCTGCGGCCTTTGCTTTCTTTAATTCCTTCCTTTCCCAATGTCACACGTGCGGGGATGTTCCACCTTCAACTACATTTCCCAGCATGCCCCACGCTATTAGTTAGCCGGGTATCAGGCCATGTTCACTTCAGCCTGGCGCCCATCATACGTTGTACTTGTATAAGGTTCTTCTGCATCCAGCCGCACGGCCTTCTGGGACTTGTAGTTCCCCTGCCCCAGGCTAGATCAGTGTTTGTACCATAGAAGCTGCTGATTGGCTCGGAATGATACTGCTCATTGTAATTACATTTCCACTTAAGGGATCCAGACCCACAGGCCATTGTTGGATCCTATTATATATATATATATATATATATATATATATATATATATATATATATATATATATATATATATATATTGAATAAAGTACCAACTCTTGTAAAATATTAGGATATAATACACAAAAGACATGAATATCCAGTAAATGATATCCTTCTAAACGGTGAATTCTGATGTCATCAGTTATAAACGGTGAGTTGTGATGTCATTTGTCACATGACTCACTGAAACGTGTGTATTATAATAAAGTACCCAGAGTTGCAAAATATAAGGCTATTAGAAGTCACCTCGGAGTTCCATGACCTGTATAAAAACACTCGGCCTTGTACTTTTATATGGTCCTGAAACTCCTCTGTAACTTCTAATATCCTTATATTTTACAATAGGGGGTACTTTATTCTTTATTTATTATTATAAGTTACCGAGGAGTTTCATGACCATATAAAAGTACGAGGCCGAAGGCCGAGTGTTTTTATACAGGTCATGGAACTCCGAAGTGACTTCTAATATCCTTATATTTTGCAACTGGGGCTACTTTATTATAATAGACACATTTCAGTGAGTCATGTGACAAATGACAGAACTCACCGTTTATAACTGATGACATCAGAACTCACCGCTTAGAAGGATATCATTTACAGGATATTCATGGCTTTTGTGTATTATATATAATAAGGTTGTGTTTCCTGCCATCGTGGGGACACACTTTCCTCCCCCCCAGGGCAGTCGTTAGACTGGGGGAAAGTGCAAGTACAGGAGATAAGATTGTTTAAATGATACACCCTGCATTAGTCTTTTCCAAGCTGTGGCCCCACTGGGGAACTTCAGGGGGGGGGCACTAAATCGGAAGGCCAGTTAAAGAGGTGGTTCACCTTTAAGTTAATTTTTAGTATGTTATAGAATGACCCATTCTAATCAACTTTTCAATTGGTCTTCATTATTTTGATAGGTTTTTAGTTATTTGCTATGTTCTTACTTAATCTTTCCAACTTTCAAATGGAGGTCACTGACCCCATCTAAAAAGCAAATGCTCCACAAAGCTACAAATTTATTGTTATTGCTACTTTCTACTTCTTTCTATTCAGTCTCCCCTATTTATATTCCAGTCTCTTATTCAAAGGACCTTAGCAACCAGACTTGCTGGAACTGGAGAGCTGCTGAATAGAAAGCTAATTCACTCTAAACCCACTGATAATAAAAACCAATTGTAAATTGTCTCAGAATATCAGCATCTACATCAAACTAACAGTTAATTCAGGGGTGACCAAGCCCTTTAAGGCGACAATTGAGAGAATGGCCTTTTGCATTCTGAGTTACACCTAGAGACACATTAGGTTTATTAAGCTGACATTTTGGTTCCGCACAGGAACCTTTCTCAAGAACGAAAAACACACACACACCCCCCCCCCCCCAAGTGTCCCGGGCATGAAGGGGGGCCCAGCAGGGAATATTTTAATATTCTATAGGCCCCTACCACCAATTTTTTTTTTTTTCTTAAATATTTTTTGGGGCCCCAATTTTTTTTAACTTGTAAGGGGGGGCCCTGGCACCAATGTTTAATTAAAAAAAAAAAAAATAATGGGGCCCCAATTTTTTTAACTTGTAAGGGGGGGGGCCTGGCTCTAATGTTTTTTTTTTTAAAAAAAAAAATATTTTTTTGGGGCCCCAATTTTTTTTTTTACTTGTAAGGGGTGCCCTGGCACCAATGTGTTTTTTTTTTTTTTTTTGTTTTTTTTTACATTTTTTTTTTAAACTTTTAAAAAGCTATTGATAGTCAGGGCCCGCTTATAACTTGTGTGTGGGGGGGGTTACTTTTTTGGCGATGATGTCTGTGTGGTCTTTTAACACTGATGTGGAGTGGGCGGGGCCTGGCGCCAGGAAATTTTGTTGTACGGGGCTCCGTGACTTCTAATGGCGGCCCTGTATGTATGTATGTATATATAATGTGTTTCTCTAGCAAACAAACTCACCCCCCCCCCAAACATTTTAGCTTGCATTGCAGTTGTTTTCAGATTATTCACCATAAACATAGACTTTCAATTGCTTTCCATCTTTTATTTCTTACAGTTTTCCCAAAATGTAAGTTTAAAGTTGAATGTTCGTATCTCAGTCTGGCAACTCCTGATCCAGGAGCATCTGAACTGTTACAAATTGTAACAAGTAGTTGATCCATTTCTCAGCGGCATCTCTGGAATATTAGAAACTATTGTATCAATTTAACAGCTGCCTGTAATGAAATTCAGGGATTCTGCTCAGCAGGGACAAAGATAAGAAAGGTATCCACTAAATGTATCAATTAAGAACTTTTAAAGAGTTGGCGCCCCCCCCCCACCAGAGCTGGTTTAAAAATTAAACTTTACACTTCAATATTAGAGAAATGGTCACAAATAGAAAATAATTTGAAAAAAGTCTTTATTTCTGGTCCAGGGATGCACCGAATCCAGGATTCGGTTTGGGATTCGGCCTTTTTCAGCAGGATTCGGATTCGGTCGAATTCTGCCGAACCAAATTCTTACCCTAATTTGCATATGCAAATTAGGGACAGGGAGGGAAATCACGTGGAGCCACTGTCTTCCGCACTGCTGTAATGTTTCATTGACAGACATAGCTTACACCTGAGTGCAGGTACACAAAAAAAAAACGCAAAAGCAGGTATTTTTGGATCATAACCACTGTTGAAAGTATACTCTCTGGTAGAGTCCTGCAGCGGGTCAGGTACCCGCAAAAACCTGTGGTGGGTTGCGGGTTTAGACACGAGTCAGCAGTTCTGTGGGTTTCCAGGTAGCGGGTCGGGCCGCGGATCTTCTCAATAGCGAGTTTTGCTCCTTTTTTTTCTGATCACGCCTACTTCCAATGATGTCACTTCCAGTTTACAATGACGACACTTGCTGATTCTTGACAGTCAGCGGGTCTGAGTTGCGGATAAGTTACTTGCGGGTCAGATCAGGTAGCGGGTAAGAATGCAGGTCCGGGTTGTGGGTACAGGTCGGGTACAGGTTCCAAAAACTGGACCCACGTAGGACTCTTCTCTCTGGCATTGATACTAAATTACAAGTGAAACGGGATCAGAAATTGTGCATTGATCAAACCCCTCTTTTGTATATTTGTAGCTAAATTGGCCAGATCAGTGGCACTTTCGTTTACTGGTATGTTTTGTCACACGCAAACCCCCCCCCCCTTTTTATTTTTGTTTGTTTTTGTGTTTTGAGCATCCAGTGCTCCTTAAGGGCTCTTACACACGGCCGTTCCGACCTGCGCTCCCCTGCGTTCCGTTTGTTGGCGTTCAGCCGCAGGGGAGCGCAGGAATAGACGCAAGTAATGATTTGAAATGGGGCTGTACTCACTCAGGCGCGTGTAGGCGCCGAACGCAGGAAAAATGCAGCATGTTGCGTCTGAACCTGCGTTCGGCGCCTACACGCGCCTGAGTGAGTACAGCCCCATTTCAAATCATTACTTGCGTCTATTCCTGCGCTCCCCTGCGGCTGAACGCCAACAAACAGAACGCAGGGGAGCGCAGGTCGGAACGGCCGTGTGTAAGAGCCCTAAAGGACCAGTAACATCAAATTTAAAAAAAATAATCGTTAGTATTCAACGAACACAAAGACAAATTTTTAAATCGCTAAGTCTTTATTAAGAAATAACTTAGGGAAACTCCGCTTGCGCTCCTTTTCAGAAAAGGCGATCCATCGTGCAGAGCTCGATTTCTTCTCCCTGCCTTTCTTATAGGAGATAGCCAGGGAGGAGAAATCCAGTTCCACACAATGGATCGTCGCCTTTTCTGAAGAGGAGCGCAAGCGGAGTTTCCGTAAGTTATTTCTTATTACGGACTTCGCTATTTCAAAGTTTAATTTGTCTTCGTTTTTTTTTTTTTCATTGGATACTAATGAATTACTGGTCCTTTAAGCCGTTGGTCTGTATTTTGAGGCTGGTTTAGCTCCCAATGTACAGAACATAATGCCATCAAAGAATATGGGAACTGCTGCATTAGTTAGAAATTCTTAAATTTTATGTCATAACTGTAGTAAGTGCCTCCAAGTTGGAATTGACCAAAGGTTAACCCATAACAACCAACTAAGATGATTGGTAGCCAATCACAGCCCTGCATTCCACATTTTCGCTGTCTTTATAATTTGTACGTTTGAAAAACGAGTGTACTTTTTCTTTCCTTTCTTACTCCCCTTTATATTTCTTTTTTACTGTTTCTTCTCTGATTTTCGATCGCCCATTAAAATTAAAGGTATTCCTGCAATACATCTATTTTTACATTTCAAAAGTGGTCAAGATGTGAAAGCAATGCACAAATAAGCATCTCTATAAAGCATACCTCGGAGCCTGAATCTATACCTTTGCATAATCGCAGTATATAGAACTTTAAAACATCAATGTCTTGAATAATATATGTATTTACTGTATGATGGGATACTAATCATTTGTTAGCAGCATTTTGGACTTTATTCCTTTTCTCTGACTACCTATTGTAAAGGAAAATGCCTTTATTTGGTTAAATAGTATTATACTGAATACTGAACCAAATCTTAATCCAAATTTGCATATGCAAATTAGGGGTGTGAAGGGGAAAACATTTTTTTACTTGTTTTGTGACAGTTATGCAATTTCCCTCCCCACCCCTAACTTGCATATGCAAATTAGGATTCGATTTTGGCAGGATTCGGGCTTTTTCAACAGGATTTGGATTCGGCCGAATCCTTCTGCCCGTCTTAACTGAATCCTAATTTGCATATGCAAATTAGGGGCGGGGAGGGAAATCGCATGACTTTTTGTCACAAAACACGGAAGTAAAAAATGGTTTCCCCTTCCCCATAAATCAAACCCCCTGATTTCCTTGGCAATGCTGAATACTCCATGTTACAGGTATGGGACCTGTTATCCAGAATACTCGGGACCTGGGGCTTTCCAGATAACGGTTCTTTCCATTATTTGGATCTTCATGCCTTCTATAAAATCATGTAAACATTAAATAAAGCCAATAGGCTGGTTTTTCTTCCAATAAGGATTAGTTATATATTAGTTGGGATCAAGTACAAGCTACTGTTTTATTATTACACAGAAAAGGGAAGTCATTTTTATACATTTGGATTATCTGGATAAAATGGAGTCTATGGGAGACTGCATTTCTGTAATTCAGAGCTTTCTGGATAACGGGTTTCTGGATAACCGATCCCCCTTCCTGTACTGATATGATCCTGGGCTCAAAAAGAATTCATTTTAAAAAATTGTCCCTTTTATTGGTGCTTTTTCCCTGTCAAATTAATGGTTGGTGTGTCCTATGGCCTTTCCAGGAGCACTGTAGGAGGTGGGTAGCCAATCAAAGCCCTGCATTCTCTGGTCCTACAGGAAACCGGCTAACAGGAAGTTGGGCAGATGGGCAGGACTAGCGGCATTCTGGAGAAAACTATTTTATAAAGCAACAAAACTTTTATTGCTTTTATAATTAGAGACATATTGTATATTTCAGTGGCACATTGTATTTTGTAATATGCTCTTTACAGGAAAGCAATCCATATAGCTATTTATCCAACTACCATGAGGGTATGTGCAGTGGTGCTGGATTTTTTTTTTTTTTTTTTTTTTTTTTTTTTTTTTGGCACTGGTATTTAAAAAGCTGTTTTTGAGATGGAATGCTTTAATGCTATATAATTATGTTGTCATGGGTGTGGCCAGGTCTGAATGTATAAGCTTGTTTGGCATGCATTGTCCATACTTCTACACTAGGCTTTATACAAGTATTGGCTTCATTTTAGTCTGTGAGGATTAAAGTACTAACATTAATTAAATCCGTAAGATTTTATGTAAACAAATTCCTCACGTCCTGTCCCCCCCCCCCCCAACAAATTGGCTTTCCTTGTCCTTTAAACTTGCTTTTAATCATTTGAATACCTTAGGGCAGAGACGCGCGCTGCAATTCGGGGAGATTAGTCGCCCTGGTGGCAAATCTTCTCTTCTTCGGGGCGACGAATCTCCCCAAACTGCATCCCCTGCTTGCACTCAAACGCTTCGTTTTCTGTTTCGTTGCCTGGCGACTTTGGAAAACAAAGCGCTCCGAGTTCCATCCTGCCGGTGATTTTCAATCTAGCCGGCAGCTTGGGGAGATTAGTCACCCTGAAGAAGAGGAGATTTGTCGCTGGGCGACTATCTCCAAGAATTGCAGCGTATCTGCCCTAATTTTACATTCAAATGATTAGCTATTACTTACAGTAACATTACACTGCAAGGGCTGAATTTACCATATGTATTAGGCAACTAGCAGATTCAATTAACACTTCTAAGGTTTCCACATTGACTGGCCTCTGAAAACTGCCCAAGATACGCCAGGGGAACGAGTGCAAATCATGACAATTAGCATGTTTGTTATTACATTTAGGTTTTGCGCATATCAGTAATTCGAAAGAGCTTTAACAGTTTTTTTTTTTTAACTCATCAATTAATAGTGCTGCTCCAGCAGAATTCTGCGCTGAAATCAGTTTCTCAAAAGAGCAAGCAGATTTTTTAATATTTATTTTGAAACATGGGGCTAGACATATTGGCAGTTTCCCAGCTGCCCCCAGTCATGTGCTCTGATAAACTTTATTCACTCTTTAATGCTGTACTGCAAGTTGGGAGTGATATCAACCCCTTCTCTTCCCCCCAGCAGCCTAACAACAGAACAATGGGAAGGTAACCAGATAACAGCTCCCTGGTAGATCTAAAAACAGCACTCAATAGTAAAATCCAGGTCCCACTGAGACACATTCAGTTACATTGAGTAGGAGAAACAACAGCCTGCCAGAAAGCAGTTCCATCCTAAAGTGCTGGCTCTTTCTGAAAGCACATGACCAGGCAAAATGACCTGAGATGCACCTACACACCAATATTACAACTAAACAAATACACTTGCTGGTTCAGGAATTAAATTGTATATTGTAGAGTTAGTTATTTGCAGTGTAAACAGTGTCATTTAGAAAGAAAAACTACATCATAAAAATCTTGACTGAATCCCTTTAAAGGGGACCTGTCACCCAAAAAAATTATTCCAAATAATATTTTATCACATTAAATAAACTTTAATTACACAGTATAAATTATTTGAATCTTGTTTCCATCAGTCTGGGAATTCATGATTATAGAAAACAGGCAGCAGCCATTTTGTGGACACTGTTTTTAAGGAAAGCCTTGTATCATCATCTCAGAATCTTGTTTGTGCACCAGAATGGGGGACCTGATGTCCATCCCCATGTCCTGGTTACACAATTAAATGGTGAAGAGAACGGGGGAATATGGGGAGAGCAGTGACATCAAGAAAGTGCTGAATGGAAAGTAAAAGTAATTGTCTGCCCCGCCTCTATGCCCATGGCATAGAGGAGGGGCAGACAATACTTGATTGACAGCTGAGATTTTTAAATGAGCTTACAACAGCTATGAATGCTTTAATAAAAAATAGAAATTTGATTTCATGTTTAATTTGAAAAGGACTTTTATTGTACAGATTTTTGTGTCTGGGTGACAGGTCCACTTTAAGGTAATGAACAATGCAAAATACATATTTCTTCTCTTTTAGGAAAATCTTCATTGACCATTCAGTTTGTTGAAGGCCAATTCGTTGACTCCTATGACCCAACCATAGAAAATAGTAAGTACATTAAATGAGATGTGTCCAATTCCAGTATATTGTGCTCTCTCCCCGTGTATTCTTGGGTCCTGTTTGCAGTTATGATGCCATATGTAGGGCATGTTACTAATGGTTATAATTTGTCTTTAAAAAGGGGGTGTGGTTCAGATTAAAACATGGCTACTTCTGGGCCTGAGCAATTGTGAAAAAGCTGAGGAAACATTCTGCACCATTCTTGACAATTTGGTCAGTGGAGGGAGCTTTGCACATTCCATTAACAACCATTGCTGCTTGAAGTAAGATACACAAACATACAAATAACTTGTGCAGAGTATATTTTACCAACACAAGAACATAAAGTGACTGAACGATGCTTGTACATACTTGTGTTTCCAAAGATGCCCCAGTAGCTCCCCATCTTCTTTTCTGCGGATTCACTGCACATGCTCTGTGCTGCTGTCACTTGCTGAGCTTAGGGACCCACTCACAATATACAGTACACATAGAATAGAAATGTCACAATATAAGGCTGATTAGTAATTAATACACATAATTACTACATGACAGCACAGAAACCAGTGCAATTAGCATCAGAATTTAATAATCAGCAAACCTGTAGCATCAGCTTATATTACAGCCAGGGAAGCTCATTTTCTGCTGGATAATTAGTGACGAGCCCTAAGCTTAGCTTCTCAACAGCCAATCAGAGCCCACTGAGCATGTGAGTGTCACAGACACTTTCCAAGATGGTGACCCCCTGTGACAAGTTTGAAGTCCTGGATCATTGCTGCTATTGACAAGCTCAAACTTTAGCCTTGTGCAATAAGTTCAGTATGTAATCTGTGGCATTTTTAGGAACATTCATTTTTAGGGGTTTAGTTCTCCTTTAAATATTTAGCAAAAATACTTAAAGGCAATTCCAACTTCAAAGAACCTGTCTCCTCCCATTCATTATCTTAATAGTTTATAATGCTTTTCATACGTTTGTTGTAAATTTTAATAATGTTATTTTTTTTTGTGTGCACATGTATTAATATTGGTGGGAGCAGCCATATTTACTCTGAAGTAACTTCAGCCCCAGACACGTAGTGCCCTCTAGTTGTAAACTTATTAGAGAAAACTGCTAAATGTTCACTTATGTTTGAACAAAGTACCACCCAGTCATGTTTTGTTGTTTAACTTAAATACATTCCCAAAAATTGTATGACAAACTAGTGCACATGTTTTTGTGTAACTTTCTGACTTCATAGAAACTTGAAGTTCAGTGTCACATGTTTTTTTTTTGTTTTTGTCGGCAGAGAGAACTTGATTTACCACTAAAGACGAGCCGGAAAAAATGATTCACGACCGCATTTTGCCTTTTGTTTTGAGTTCATGTGAATTGAGTGGGGGTTTATTTGCTACATGAGATGTTGAATTACAAATGCTGACGGTTTTGTTTTGTGTTTTTTTTAAGCTTTTACTAAAGAAATTTCTGTGAATGGACAAGAATATCAGCTTCAGTTGGTGGATACCGCTGGACAAGTAAGTGAGTCTTAATCATGTTGCCTTGAAAGGGAAGGCAGGGCTAACAGTAGTGTAACTATAGCGGAAGCCGACCCCACAGTCGCAGGGGGCCCCCGGAATGTGTTGTCTGCTTCCTCTATCCCAATATAGGCAACTGGATGGCACTTTTGATACAGTTGTATCCTATCAGCAGCCTGCTGTAATAAATAAAGTGCCGTCCAGTTGCCGATATTGGGATGTGGAGACACTGAGTACTGAGCACGCAGCTATAGGCAGTAGGGATGCACCGAATTCAGGATTCGCCCATCTTCAGCAGGATTTGGATTCAGCTGAATCCTTCTGCCCGGCCAAGCCGAATCCTAATTTGCATATGCAAATTAGGGTCAGGAAGGGAAATTCAGTGACTTTTTCTCTCAAAACAAGTAAGTAAATAGTGTTTTCCCCTTCCCACCCCGTATTTGGATTTGGTTCAGTATTCTGCCTAATCTTTTGCGATGGGTTCGGCTGAATCCAAAATAGTGGATTCGGTGCATCCCTAATAGGGAGCTGTGGATTGAAACAATGAGCTGGATCGGTCTCTGTGTTTTTTGTTTTTACGGTCTGCTTCCACTATAGCTAATTAGAGAACCACCTCCATCGCCAGTTGCTCTCTTACCAACGAGGAAGGGGGGTGGGGTCGGGCAGCCCGTGGGTCTGGTCGGGTGGGTGGGGTCGGGCAGCCCATGGGTGTGGTTGGGTGGGCCGTAGGTGGAGTCGTGCGGGAGGATGGGGATCGGAGTGTGCCGGCCCCTCTGAAGGTATTTTTGCAGGGGGCCCGGCACTCTAGTTAAGCCACTGAGTACTAAAATATTTGCAATGCATACATTGGAATCATGTAACTAAACGTTTCTAAAGAATGGATTGTGTGTTAAATGAAATGCCATATTTATGCAGTTGTTGTCAGTCATCTTGTTTATTGCATTGTCTTGTTTGTTTCTAAATCCATCCTATTAATCTCATTCTATTTGCTTCCTTTCAGGATGAGTTTTCCATAATTCCCCAAACGTACTCCATAGATATTAATGGATATATTCTTGTATATGCAGTCACATCAATTAAAAGGTAAGACTGCTATGCAAACTACCTGCTTCACTTACTGCTTAACATAAATGGTAAAGGTATAAAACCTCTGGCTGGGAGCACTGTGACACACTGGGAGGCACATTTATCAGAGGTTGAGTGTTTTTTAAAATCCCATAAACTCCCATGAACCAGAAATTCGACCAATCTAAATTTATCAATAAAATAGAATTTTTCAAAGTCGGGTAAATCGAATCAACCCAAAAACTCGAATCAAATTTTAATACCCTATTTGAATTTGACCGTTTTGACCATAAAAAAAACTTGAAAATTCAAATTTGAATTTTGAATTCGACCCTTGATAAATCTGCCCCTTACAGTGGTGTAACTACCTGAGTATCAGATGTGTCTGCCCTGGGCCTGCCAGAGTTATCGCAGTGTACATCACAGAGGCCCAAAGGGAATATTGTGCCTGCAGCTTGTTTATATAAACTATAGTAGTACTTATGTTATCTACTGTGTATCCTGTGCTTGAATGACTGCCCCCATGGCTACACAGCAGCTTGTTTATATAAACTATAGTAGTACTTATCTGTTATCTACTGTGTATCCTGTACTTGAATGGCTGCCCCCATGGCTACACAGCAGCTTGTTTATATAAACTATAGTAGTACTTATCTGTTATCTACTGTGTATCCTGTGCTTGAATGGCTGCCCCCATGGCTACACAACAGCAGCTTGTTTATATAAACTATAGTAGTACTTATCTGTTATCTACTGTGTATCCTGTGCTTGAATGGCTGTCCCCATGGCTACACAGCAGCTTGTTTATATAAACTATAGTAGTACTTATCTTTTATCTACTGTGTATCCTGTGCTTGAATGACTGCCCCCATGGCTACACAGCAGCTTGTTTATATAAACTATAGTAGTACTTACCTGTTATCTACTGTGTATCCTGTGCTTGAATGGCTGCCCCCATGGCTACACAGCAGCTTGTTTATATAAACTATAGTAGTGTTTCTGAAGCAAACACACCAGTTTTACCAGTTCAGGGCATCACAGCATTATATTTTTATCTAAAAAAATTTCATTTTTTGATGTTACTGTTCCTTTAATACTCCAGCCAGGCATTGTCTGGGGAATTAGTTCTAATGTCAAGAAAAACCTTTTCGTTGCTATATCTTTGCCTGACAACAGTTCTTTCCAGGTTGTAAAGCTGAACACCCCTTCTCCGAGAATATCTGTTTGCTTTCCTAGATATGCTTAGAAGTCTCGCCTTGAGGGTCAGTTAGGTGTAGATTCTGGTTGAACAGTTATTTGCCATTCTAACTATTCTATTGATATAGCCGTGTTTTTTTTTTTTTTCCCATGTCTGTGATCATTTAATCATTTTAATAGCGTTAAAAGGTGAGAATTGAACCTAAGTCTGAACCTCTTCTTGGACATTTGTGACTTTTTGGTTATCTATCTTCCTTTGCAGCTTTGAAGTGGTTAAAGTTATCCATGAGAAGTTGTTGGATATGGTGGGAAAAGTTCAGTAAGTTGTTTTTTTTTTCCATTTGAGTTGCATAATCCCTCTTCTCTTGTTGGTTTATCGCTTATTTCTGTTTTTTTGTTTTATATTTTAGGGTACCCATTATGTTGGTTGGAAACAAAAAAGACTTGCATATGGAAAGGTCTGTTGTGATCTTAACACTTCCATATATTGCTGAATAAAATGTTTGGTATGACTTTAGAAAACAAAATAAATCGCAGGTGTGCGTGCAGAAGAACTGCACCAATTTTATCAAGACATGGTACAGGTATGGGATCTTTGATTCGGAAACCAGTTATCCAGAGAGTTCCAAATTACGGAAAGGCTCTCTCCCAAAGGCTCCATTTTATTCAAATAATCCAATTTTTTAAAAATTGTTTCCTTTTTCTCTGTAATAATAAAACAGTACCGAGGATTCAGTCTTTTTCAGCAGGATTCAGCCCGGCTGATCCGATCCTAATTTGCATAGGCAAATTAGGGGCTGGGGAGGGAAATCGCGTGACTTTTTGTCACAAAAGGAAGTAAAAAAAAGTTTTTTCCTTCCCCCCTTAATTTGCATATACAAATTAGGATTCGGTTCGGTATTTGGCCAAATCTTTTGCGAAGGATTCAGTGGTTTGGCCGAATCCAATAGTGGATTCAGCGCATACCTATTTTCTAGTAGACTTAAGGTATGAAGATCCGAATAACGGAAAGCCCCAGGTCCCAAGCATTTTGGATAACAGGTCCCATACCTGTACTGAGTTTTGCCCATAGAATTATTTGTGTTACTGTTGCAGTTTCTGATCAGATATCAGCCTCAATACTTTTTCAAGGTGAGAAATACATTATTCATTAAAACACATCTGTTAGCCTGCATTGTATTATACCATCCTGTCCGCTAGATTTGAAATAAAGTTAAAAACAGCGTACACACATATGGGACATATATTTTTCAGATAAAGGGGGGATCTCCATACCTTCAATCTAGTTATAAAAAAATCCTTTAAATATTAAATGAACTCGGTAGAATTGTTTTGCCCCGTATAAGGAGTAATTATATATCTGTTGGGATAAAGGACAAGGTACTGTTTTATTACAGAGAGAAAGGGAATAATTTAAAATTATTATTATAAACATTTATCTGAATAAAATGGAGCCAATGGTAGGCGGCCATCCAGTAATTCCGTGCTTTCTGGGAAACAGGTTTCTGGAAAATGGATCCCATATATTATTCAGGTTTGTTTTGTGATAGTTATATACCTGATATACCTATTTTATATATTTAATGTAGGGTGATAAGCTATGAAGAAGGAAAGGCGTTGGCTGAGTCTTGGAATGCTGCTTTTTTGGAATCCACTGCTAAAGAAAATCAGGTAAACATTTGGGTACAGCCATAAAATGGGATAACCTTTTGGTATTGTCCTAGTGCTGGCAAAATACTGTTATGTGACATACAAAAACCACAGATGTGTTATTTAATCATGGGGAGACGGGACTAAATCTGTAGCTTTTGCATTTTGATTCGCTAGATTCATTAGTCTCGTGCGTTCAACTCTAATATATGTACATCTTTATTTCTACTCTGTATGCAGCACTGTAAAATTTTCAATAGAATAATATTACAAATGGGCTTTGTAATAAATACAAATGTATATGCACGATAATATAAATCTATATCCGTAACAGATTACATTTATATGTTAAAGAGAAGGGAGAGGTACCTGTCCTGGAGAGCTTACAGTCCAAGATGAAAAATGGCAGTTATGTGACCACAATCCAAGACTTGCCCAGGTGTTTTGAGGTTAATCTAACGTAGAAAATAAGTAAAAACAAGCTGCAAAAACCAGATACAGAAGTTTACGAATGTTTCTTAAAGGATCTATCGGTCCCTAGGGCAAACCCGCATCTAACTTTTGGGTCTTGCTGCTTCTCTTTGTAAGATAAATATTCTCTAGGTTGTGGCCCCCGCCCTCCCTATTTGATATTTTCACTTCAAAAGAAATAAAGGAAAGGCATTGGTCTGCAAAGCAGCTACCGTTAGCAGTCACAGGATCGGCAAAGCCAGAAAACGTTTACTAACAGGGCAGTAGGCAAAAAAGTCAGGTCTTGTTATTGGGTGGTTAGGGGGTAACTCAAAAAGCAAAATTGACATATATAAAATTATATAGATTTTCACATAGAACCGCACTCCAAATGAATCTGTGTGTCAAACGTTTCGGCCCACCTTAGGGCCTTTATCAAGGTCCTTGATAAAGGCCCTAAAGTGGGCTGAAATGTTGGACACTCAGATTAATTTGGAGCGCGGTTCTATGTGAAAATCTATACGTACAATTTTGATCCAGCACCCACCATCGTACTAACCGATCCGGATCAGAGTGCGGCTGCTCATGAGAAATTATATATGTGTGTGTATATATGTATATTTTTCTGGTTATTTTTTTATTTTTTATATTCCAAACCAAGAAAGCACTCGCAGCAGCTGGATACAAATGTCCTTTAGTAGCTTTTTATTCTTACATAGTGTATCAACTCGTTTCGATTAGGGATGCACCGAATTCAGGATTCAGCCAAATCCTCCTGCCTGGCCCAAACGAATCTGAATCTTAATTTGCATATGTAAATTAGGGGCAGGGAGGGAAATTGTGTGACTTGTGTGTCATAAAACAAGGAAGTAAAAAAAAAAAAATGTTTTCCTCATCCCTAATTTACATATATTAGGATTCGGATCGGAATTCGGCTGAATTTTTCGCAAAGGATTCAGGGGTTCGGCCAAATCCAAAATAGTCGATTCGGTGCATCCCTAGTTTCAATCCACAGAGAATCATCATCAGGATTCCCTGTAGATCGAAATGCGTTGGAGTTTTCCAGATAACTGATCTTTCTTTCTTTCTTTCTTTCTTTCTTTTTTTTTTTTTTGTCTACTAAAATATATAATTTCGACATTAAATAAACCCAATAGGCTGGTTTTGTTTCCAATAAGTATTAATTATATCTGAGTTAGGATCAAGGACAAGTTTCTGTTTTATTATTACACAGAAAAAGGAAATCATTTTTAAAAATTTTAATTATTTGGATAAAATGGAGTCTATGAGAGACGGCCTTTCCGTAATTTGAAGCTTTCTGGATAACCAGATTCCAGGTGGCGGGTCCAACACTTACACCACAGGTCTGTGGCAGTTAATGCCTGTGCCTCAATAGCAGACTGAGCCTGTGGCTTTTGCAGCCTATTAATTTGTCAAACTTAATTTTCCATAATACAAAATAGTTTCTCCAAGTCACTCTGATTGTAAAAAGTAAAGTTAGCAAAAAATCACACAATTGCTCTGTATTTGTATTTTCTCTGCACTAACAAATCTGTTCTGCACTTCCCTACAGACTGCAGTTGATGTTTTTAAAAGGATAATATTGGAGGCAGAAAAAATTGATGGCGGCTCTACACAAGGGAAGTCGTCCTGTTCTGTAATGTAATTCCACTACACTAGAAGCGGACACTGGGAATTTATTCTACTTGAATAAGCAAACTGCCTGTTCTACTTCAAAATGTTTTTTTTTCTTTTTTGTTAACTATTTTCATGCCAGAGGAGTCAGTACCTGTACTTGCCTCCTCCTCTGGCATGCAAACGTTTAACAATGGTAAGGAATGGATGGTCACAGCCTTTTTTTTTTTGTTTTTTTTTTTTTAATGGTTTTTCTTCAGTCATAATCTGACTAGTGCAGATGATTTCACTGCCATCTTTAAATTGTCTCAATCACAAACATCTTCAATTTGTATATCCTATTTCCTAATATTATGGCCAAGACTTTTCCTGGCATTAATTTTTGTTGGTTTCTAATATTGTAATCATACAGAGGATGCATATTGTTACATTTACTCTTACTTAACCAGGCTTGAATGTCCGTGTTTCTTTCATTGTTCAATGTAAACTTGTAAATAAAACAGCTGCAGACCCTACAGCTTTCCTTTTGTTTGGCTTCTACAAATTACACTGCTTTGAATGGCCGAATCCTTTGCGAAAGATTTGGCGAATACTGATCCGAATCCTAATTTGCATCTGCAAATTAGGCGTGGGAAGGGGGAAACGTTTTTTACTTCCTTGTTTTGTGACAAAAAGTCAAGCAATTTCTCTCCACGCCCCTAATTTGCATATTCGGTTCGGCCAGATAGAAGGATTCGGCCAAATCCCGAACCAAATCCTTGATTCAGTGCATCCCAAATTCAAAGTTAGAATTTGAGTCTTTGCATGCTTTGGGGTTCACTGCAATCTGGGGGGTATATTTATCAAAAAGTGAAGTTGGAGATCACCACCGTCCTCTAGAATTTCTCCCGTTTCGACAGCGTCAAAATTGGACCAGCGTCTAAATTGTCGCCGAAAAAGCTTTGGCGTCAAAAAAACGTTGGTGTCGGAACCGTCACCGGCGACACAGTTTTTTCGACACGGGTGAATTTTCACAATAAATTCGCCCATCACTAGTAGTAAAGTAGTAGGTGTATTAACTGTAACTGCTATATACTAATGCAAGATAAGATAACTGACTCCTTTCCTGGAAAGAAACCTAGAATTCTTTATAAAAGAATTAGGCGTCTAAAGGAGTGATGTTTCTCCTTCAAGGTTTAAAGAAATTTATAAGAGAATTTGTTAAGCTTCTTTCAGGAATGTGCCTTTGCAATAACTGTCAACTGTAAATCTGTTCTGAAAACTAAACGGTGTGTTTGGATATATTCTATTTATATCCCAAATACTCTGCTTGTCTAGGGAAAATCGCCTGCAGTAAGAGGGGCTTAAAGGGCATGTAAAGTCTAAAATAGAATAAAGCTAGAAATGCTGTATTTTGTATACTAAATATAAACATGAACTTGCTGCACCACAAGCCTAATCAAACAAATGATTTATGCTTTCAAAGTTGGCTACAGGGGGTCACCATCTTGTAACTTTGTTAAACATCTCTGCAAGACCAAGACTGTGCACATGCTCAGTGTGATCTGGGCTGCTTAGCGATCGTCATAAACAAAGCTCCTTGAGTTCTGCATGGCTGGGAAGTAAGGCGGGGCTCCCCCTGCTGTTCATAAGTATGATTGTTTCCCTGCAGAGCAGTTAGGGACCGTCTGACAATTCCTATCCACAGCAGTAAATGAAGGGAGAATTTCACTGCATACAGTAAGGTTTCTTATAAAAATGGAACACATTTTTTAATTAAAATATATTGGGGACAGGTTTCTTTTTCATTAAAGAAAGTAAAAATTTAATTTTATTTTTTTGCCTTTACATGCTCTTTAACAATAGGGCTCTGTGGTTAAATTGGGCGAATACCCCAGTGTTTGTAGGGAATGCCACATGGTCTGTATTATTAACTTTATAATACAAGTTTTATCCACATCCTGTGGGGCAAAGGTAAGATTAATTATAACAGTAATGTGGTCTAATTATGTAATAAAATACATTTCTTTAAATCTGACTTTTTGCTATTGTTTTTGTACAAGTGGGAGAATCCTCTGAAAGCTTTTGGGTAAATATTGGAATTTCAGTCCCACAACAGCTACAGTTGTTTTGGATTTTGGTCCCTCAAAATATTTAAAAGGGGTTTCAACAAGCCAACGACCCCAAACTCACCAGTAAACTCACTGATAACTTTAGATCTTCTTTCATCTTCCAGGAGCTGATCATTGGCTTTGCCATTTTTCTATTACTCTACTACACCTAGTAGTAAATTATTTGCCATCTAGAAATATAATTTCTAACAAAAACAGTGATTTTTTCCGGTTAGTGATGCCGGACTGCTACTATTCAGAATTTTTTAGTTAAAAAAAAATTCCATTATGTCCTTCAAATGACCTCCAGTGCACATGTATCACATACATAAACAGATGCACATATGAGTAAAGCGTAATTGTGTCCTATTGCACCTTTTCCATATTTCTTTTTCCAATTTCTTAGTCGTATGTCTATGCAGTCTCTCTCCAGCTCCTTCATATCTTGGAGCCCAAAACAGCATGGCATACTGAAGATGAGACCTTGCCAGAGATCTATAATTAGGCAGAATTATCCAGTTGTCATCAGATGCAGATGAACTACACAGTGTTCCCTCCCAACAAGTGTATCATGTTGGATAGAAAGTCTTTTATGTAGTTTACACATCAGATAATATCAGTCCCATAATATCCTGACCTGTGCAACTACATCTGACTTGTTGAATGCAATCTGTCGCTCCAACACCAAATGTCCCCTGTTATTTAGCTTGACTGTGTCAATACATTCTGTAAAGTGCCAGCATCTTGCATGGAATTGCACATATTAGTAAAAATAGACAGTGCTATAAAATGCCCACCTCTAGGACATAAAACAAATTTAAAATGCAAAGTACAGACCCTCTGTACCTCCACTAATGACTGATCCAATTAGAAAATGTTCCATTTACCTCTACTCTTTGTAATCTATATTTGAGCAAGTTTTCTATCCAGGTACAAATATGTTCCAGGATAACATTCCTTGATTTAATCCTAAACGCTCTGTGTAGCACTGTATCAAATGCTTTAGCCAAATCTAATCACATCCACTGCCCCCCAGAGTCTAGGTTTCTGCTCACCTCCTCACAGAAGGCAATGTAATTAGATTAGGCTGGCAAGCTCTATTGTTCATAAAACCATACTGGCACAAACTCATTGTACGGGTATGGGACCTGTTATCCAGAATGCTCGGGACCTGGGGTTTTACGGATAACCGATCTTTCCATAATGTGGATCTTCATACCTTAAATCTACTAGAAAATCATGTAAACATGAAATAAACCCAATAGACTGGTTCTGCTTCCAATAAGGATTAATTATATCTTAGTTGGGATCAAGTACAAGGCACTGTTTTATTATTACAGAGAAAAAGGAAATTATTTTTAAAAATTTGGATAATCTTTCTGTAATTCAGAGCTTTCTGGATAATGGGTTTCCAGATAACAGATCCCATACATGAATTGCAACGCAGTCATTTGTGCTGGGATTGAGCAGGCATTGAGGTTACACTTTGCCCTAGATACTCTTGCCGTTGGGTTCTGAAGAAAAGAACTGCAGCATCATCTTCATGTTTTTGCCAAAGATTCTGGAATGCGGTGGCTTTGCCAAGTTCTGCGCACAGCTATGAGTTCCGATTGGGTAAGAAAGAATGAGAACATTCCCCTATGTAAGTCTGAAGAGAAAACATGCGGCTCATTTGCAGAACTAACTGACATCATGTGAAGGGTCCTCAGATTAATGTCCATTAGACTGAAATTGTGAAATCAAGCAATACCAATCAGCTGCTGCCCAGCTCAGAATGTTTCATGGGGTTATTCACATTCATTTCTGTTCTGGGTTTTGGGAAACCAAATGTGACAGATCAGTCCTGTGTACTGATCTGTTTCAGGGGTTATTTACTAAACTCTGAATGCAAAAATCCCGAAAAATTCGTGATTTTTTTTTTTAATAAAATCTGACTTTTAAAAAATCAAGAGTTTTTCGGAATTTATAAAACCCAGAGGATGGAAAAGTCCGAATCAGAAAATCCGGCATCTCAGACCAGTCGAGGTTGCATGTAAGTCAATGGGAGAAGTCCCACTGATTTTTTATGTGCGCTGGGTTTTGTGCTATACGCAAACGTTTTTGGGTGAAAAATCTGAAGAAAAAAACGTGAAAATTGGATGAAAAATCCGAAAAAATTGTGAAAATCGAAATTTTCAGGAAAATGTAATAATAAATAAGCGTAAAAAACCATAGCGGATTTGATCGGAGTTTGTAGCAGAAAATATTGAGTGTGTTTTTGGACTTTAGGTGAAAACCAGAGCTGGAACGTGGCTATGGAAGCCTTAGAATATTGTGCTGTTGGTCTCCATTAGAGATGTCGCGAACTGTTCGCCGGCGAACTTGTTCGCGCGAACATCGGGTGTTCGCGCTCGCCGGAAGTTCGCGAACGTCGCGCGACGTTCGCCATTTTGGGTTCGCCATTGTTGGCGCTTTTTTTTGCCCTCTCACCCCAGACCAGCAGGTACATGGCAGCCAATCAGGAAGCTCTCCCCTGGACCACTCCCCTTCCCTATAAAAACCGAAGCCCTGCAGCGTTTTTTCACTCTGCCTGTGTGTGCTGAAGAGATAGTGTAGGGAGAGAGCTGCTGCCTGTTAGTGATTTCAGGGACAGTTGAAAGTTTGCTGGCTAGTAATCGTTTTGATACTGCTCTGTTATTGGAGGGACAGAAGTCTGCAGGGGTTTGAGGGACATTTAAGCTTAGGTAGCTTTGCTGGCTAGTAATCTACCTTCTACTGCAGTGCTCTGTATGTAGCTGCAGTGGGCAGCTGTCCTGCTTCTGATCTCATCTGCTGACTGCTGCAATAACAGTAGTCCTTGTAAGGACTGCTTTTATTTATTTTTTTGTTGTTTTACTACTACTACTACTACTACTATAAGAGCCCAGTGCTATTAGTCTAGCAGTGTTGGGGAGTGGGACTGGTGTGCTAATCTGCTGCTCCTAGTAGTTCAGCAGCACCAACTTTAATTTTTTTTTTTAATATTCATTTTTTTTTTATTTTACTTTTTTTTATTTTACTACCGCTGTAGTAGTGTATAAGTTGACCTTTTAGGCATTATTTGCCCTGTAGGCATTATTTGCACAGTGTTTTCTTCAACCCGCCATCTAGCTGTGTGACCTTGTTCACATTCTGTCTAAATATCCATAATATTACCGTCTCCAGAAAAAACACCGGAGTGACTTTTTTCAAGCAGCCATAATATATTTTACGTAATCCGTATCCACCGCTGTAGTAGTGTATACGTTGACCTTGTAGGCATTATTTGCACACTGTTTTCTTCAACCCGCCATCTAGCTGTGTGAGCTTGTTCACATTTTGTCTAAATATTGATAATATTATCGTCTCTAGAAAAACCACTTGAGTTACTTTTTTTCAAGCAGCATTCATATATTTTACGTAATCCGTATCCACCGCTGTAGTAGTGTATACGTTGACCTTGTAGGCATTATTTGCACAGTGTTTTCTTCAACCCGCCATCTAGCTGTGTGACCTTGTTCACATTCTGTCTAAATATCCATAATATTACCGTCTCCAGAAAAAACACCGGAGTGACTTTTTTCAAGCAGCCATAATATATTTTACGTAATCCGTATCCACCGCTGTAGTAGTGTATACGTTGACCTTGTAGGCATTATTTGCACACTGTTTTCTTCAACCCGCCATCTAGCTGTGTGAGCTTGTTCACATTTTGTCTAAATATTGATAATATTATCGTCTCTAGAAAAACCACTTGAGTTACTTTTTTTCAAGCAGCATTCATATATTTTACGTAATCCGTATCCACCGCTGTAGTAGTGTATACGTTGACCTTGTAGGCATTATTTGCACAGTGTTTTCTTCAACCCGCCATCTAGCTGTGTGTATTATCGTTTCCAGAAAAACCAACTGAGTTTTTGTTGTTTTTTTAAAAATAATGCCAGGCAAAGGCAGGCCGCCACGCAGAGGCCGTGCTAGGGGCCGTGCTGCTATGCAATCCTGTGGCCCTAGCAAATTGCCCAGTTTTAAAAAGCCAATGACCCTGAACTCCCAAAATGCTGAAGAGGTAGTTGACTGGCTTACACAGCACACCCCATCCTCTACCGTTTCTAACTTTACCACAACATCCTCCTCATCCTCCACTGCTATGGCCACCCCACGTAACACTTCCTCCACCACCGGTGCCCCTTCTTCACTGGGGTCAGAGGAGTTATTTTCCCATGAGTTTCTTGAACTGAGTAATGCGCAACCATTATTGCCAGAAGAAGATGAAGGAGATGAGGACCTTACACCAGATTTAATTCTGGCAGAGAACACGATAGAGATGGACATAATGAGTGATGAGGAGGAGGTCCCCGCTGCTGCTTCCTTCTGTGATGTGTCAGAAGAAATTGATGCATCTGAGGAGAATGATGATGAGGAGATTGATGTTTTGTGGGTGCCTAGTAGAAGAGAGCAAGAGGAGGGTAGTTCAGATGGAGAGACGGAGAGTCAGAGAGGCAGTAGGAGAATAAGACTTAGAAGAAGCAGGGAGGACAGCCCGCAGGGATCAGTAGGGCAACAACATGTATCGGCACCTGTGTTCAGCCGGCCAACGCACCCGCCATTGCCGCCAATGCCGCCAACTTCTACTGTTACCGCCAGATCGCACACTTCCAAAAAGTCAGCAGTGTGGGATTTTTTTAATGTGTGTGCCTCTGACAAAAGCATTGTAATTTGCAATGAGTGCAGTCAGAAACTGAGCCTTGGTAAGCCCAACAGCCACATAGGTACAACTTCTATGCGAAGGCACATGAGCGGCAAGCACAAAGCACTTTGGGAGCAACACCTCAAAGGCAACAGGCAAACTAAAAGCCACACTCCTTCTGGTCCAGCATCTTACTGCTCTACCTCTGCTCTCCTTGACCCGTCTGAACCACCCTCCACTCCGCCTTCCACCTTGACCACCTGTTCCCATTCCCAGTCATCTGCCACCAGCCAAGTTTCTGTGAAGGCCATGTTTGAGCGTAAGAAGCCAATGTCTGACTGTCACCCCCTTGCCCGGCGTCTGACAGCTGGCTTGTCTGCACTCTTAGCCCGCCAGCTTTTACCATACCAGCTGGTGGACTCTGAGGCCTTCCGCAAATTTGTAGCAATTGGGACACCGCAGTGGAAGGTACCCAGCCGCAATTTTTTTTCTAAAAAGGGAATACCACACCTGTACCAACATGTGCAGAGCCAAGTTACCGCATCTCTGTCACTTAGTGTTGGGCCAAAGGTCCATATGACTACTGACGCATGGTCCTCCAAGCATGGTCAGGGCAGGTATGTCACCTACACTGCCCACTGGGTGAACTTGGTAATGGCTGGGAAGCAGGGAATGGGTAGCTCAACAACAACAGTGGAGTTGGTGTCACCGCCACGGATTGCACGCGGTTCTGCCACCACCTCTACTCCTCCATCGCTCTCTACCTCGTCTTCTTCTTACTCTGCTGCTGGGTCCTCCTTCTCCTCCTCCACACCTGTGCACCCCCAGCTCCCCCTAGGCTATTCGACGTGCCAGGTACGCCGTTGTCACGCTGTCTTGGGGATGACGTGCCTGGAAAGCAAAAACCATACCGGATCTGTACTCCTGTCATCTCTGCAGTCACAGGCCGATCGGTGGCTGACCCCACACCAACTGCAGATCGGAAAAGTGGTGTGTGACAATGGAAGCAATCTGTTGGCAGCGTTGAGACTAGGCAATTTAACACATGTGCCCTGCATGGCACATGTGTTAAATTTAATAGTCCAACGTTTTGTCTCCAAGTACCCAGGATTCCAGGACGTTCTCACCCAGTCCAGAAAGGTGTCGGCCCATTTCAGACGTTCCTACACAGCCATGGCACGCCTTGCTGACATTCAGCAGCGCTACAACATGCCAGTCAGGCGTTTGATTTCTGACAGCCAGACTCGCTGGAATTCAACGCTCCTTATGTTGGAACGTCTGCTGCAACAACAAAGGGCCGTCAACGAGTACCTTTTTGAACTGGGTGGTAGGACTGGATCTGCACAGCTGGGGATTTTTTTCCCTCGTTACTGGGTGCTTATGCGCGATGCCTGCAGGCTCATGCGACCTTTTGAAGAGGTGACAAATATGGTCAGTCGCACCGAAGGCACCATCAGCGACCTAATACCCTTCGCTTTATTCCTGGAGCGTGCCGTGCGACGAGTGACAGATGAGGCTGTAGACCAGCGTGACGAGGAGCTGGAAGCGCACGATTTCTGGTCGGAATCACCAGAACGAACCCAGGCACCTGCTGCAACGCAGGGAGAGGTGCCAGAAGTGGAGTCAGAGGAGGAAGGTGGCTTTGTGGAGGAGGAGGAGGAGGACCAACAGGAGCAGGCTTCCCAGGGGGCTAGTGGTGACCTTTTGGGGACCCCTGGTCTTGTACGTGGCTGGGGGGAGGAGACGGTGGATGATGCAGTCCTTGATAATGAGGAAGCGGAGATGGATAGCTCTGCATCCAACCTTGTGAGAATGGGGTCTTTCATGCTGTCATGCCTGTTGAAGGACCCCCGTATCAAGAGGCTTAAGGAGAAGGACCTGTACTGGGTCGCAACGCTACTAGACCCTCGGTACAAGCATAAAGTGTCAGAAATGTTACCAACATACCACAAGTCCGAAAAGATGCGGCATTTACAAACCAGCCTGCAAAACATGTTGTACAATGCTTTTAAGGGTGATGTCACTTCAGGAACTCATCAACATTCCAGGGGCAGAGGTGCCAGTAATCCTGCCACGAGCACACCTGCAAGGACAAAGCCCTTTGGCCAGTCTGTAACGTCAGACATGCAAATGTTTTTCTGTCCAAGGCAGCGCCACAACCCTTCTGGATCCACCCTCAAAGAACGCCTCGACCGGCAGGTAGCGGACTACCTGGCATTAACTGCAGATATCGACACTCTGAGGAGCGATGAACCCCTGGACTACTGGGTGCGCAGGCTTGATCTGTGGCCAGAGCTGTCACAATTTGCCATGAACCTCTTGTCTTGCCCAGCCTCAAGTGTGCTCTCAGAAAGGACCTTCAGTGCAGCAGGAGGGATTGTAACTGAGAAGAGAACTCGCCTAGGTCACAAAAGTGTCGATTACCTGACCTTTATTAAAATGAATGAGGGGTGGATCTCGGAGGGTTACTGCACGCCGGAAGACTTGTTCTGACTTCTATGCAGCTGTCCTTCTCTTCAAGCCTCATGACTCCACACACAGCTGTCCTTTAGCGTCCTCCTCCTCCCTCCGCCACCGTTACAAACTAGGGTGCAAACCCTACTGGTTTAATTTTTTCTGGCCTCTGTGCTTCAGTGGCTGCAACCAAAAAAACTGGGCAAACAATGTCTACAAGGTCAACGTATGGCAAAAAATGACTATTTTCAGCATTTATATGGCATATTTTTTCTGGCAACTGTGCTTCAGTGGCTGCGTCCAAAAAAATGCATATTTTCTGCATTTATATGGCATAATTTTTCTGGCCTCTGTGCTTCAGTGGCTGCAACCAAAAAAATGCATATTTTCAGCATTTATATGGCATAATTTTTCTGGCCTCTGTGCTTCAGTGGCTGCAACCAAAAAAATTTATATTTTCAGCATTTATATGGCATAATTTTTCTGGCCTCTGTGCTTCAGTGGCTGCAACCAAAAAAATGCATATTTTCAGCATTTATATGGCATAATTTTTCTGGCCTCTGTGCTTCAGTGGCTGCAACCAAAAAAATTTATATTTTCAGCATTTATATGGCATAATTTTTCTGGCCTCTGTGCTTCAGTGGCTGCAACCAAAAAAATGCATATTTTCAGCATTTATATGGCATCATTTTTCTGGCAACTGTGCTTCAGTGGCTGCGACCAAAAAAATGACTATTTTCAGCATTTATATGGCATATTTTTTCTGGCCTCTGTGCTTCAGTGGCTGCGGCCAAAAAAACTGGACAAACAATGCCTACAAGGTCAACGACGTTGACCTTGTAGGCATTGTTTGCCCAGTTTTTTTGGCCGCAGCCACTGAAGCACAGAGGCCAGAAAAAATATGCCATATAAATGCTGAAAATAGTCATTTTTGCCATACGTTGACTCAACGTATATGGCAAAAAATGACTATTTTCAGCATTTATATGGCATATTTTTTCTGGCAACTGTGCTTCAGTGGCTGCGACCAAAAAAACTGGGCAAACAATGCCTACAAGGTCAACGTATGGCAAAAAATGACTATTTTCAGCATTTATATGGCATAATTTTTCTGGCCTCTGTGCTTCAGTGGCTGCAACCAAAAAAATTTATATTTTCAGCATTTATATGGCATAATTTTTCTGGCCTCTGTGCTTCAGTGGCTGCAACCAAAAAAATGCATATTTTCAGCATTTATATGGCATCATTTTTCTGGCAACTGTGCTTCAGTGGCTGCGACCAAAAAAATGACTATTTTCAGCATTTATATGGCATATTTTTTCTGGCCTCTGTGCTTCAGTGGCTGCGGCCAAAAAAACTGGGCAAACAATGCCTACAAGGTCAACGACGTTGACCTTGTAGGCATTGTTTGCCCAGTTTTTTTGGCCGCAGCCACTGAAGCACAGAGGCCAGAAAAAATATGCCATATAAATGCTGAAAATAGTCATTTTTTGCCATACGTTGACTCAACGTATATGGCAAAAAATGACTATTTTCAGCATTTATATGGCATATTTTTTCTGGCAACTGTGCTTCAGTGGCTGCGACCAAAAAAACTGGGCAAACAATGCCTACAAGGTCAACGTATGGCAAAAAATGACTATTTTCAGCATTTATATGGCATATTTTTTCTGGCAACTGTGCTTCAGTGGCTGCAACCAAAAAAACTGGGCAAACAATGTCTACAAGGTCAACGTATGGCAGTTGTTTAAAGAGAACAGTAGATTACTAGCCAGCAAAGCTACCTAAGCTAAAATGTCCCTCAAATCCCTGCAGACTTCTGTCCCTCCAATACAGAGCAGTATCAAGCAGATTACTAGCCAGCAAACTTACTATCATCTGTCCCTGAAATCACTAACAGCTCTCCCCCTACACTATCTCTTCCAAGCACACACAGGCAGATTTTTCAGATACATTTTTGCCCTTGATCCCCCTCTGGCATGCCACTGTCCAGGTCGTTGCACCCTTTAAACAACTTTAAAATCATTTTTCTGGCCAGAAATGACTTTTCTAGATGTTAAAGTTCGCCTTCCCATTGAAGTCTATGGGGTTCGCGAACCGTTCGCGAACCGCTCGCGTTTTTGCGCAAGTTCGCGAATATGTTAGCGAACTTTTTTTCCGACGTTCGCTACATCCCTAGTCTCCATGGGGCAGATTTACTAAAAGGCGAATTGTCATCAGTGACCGCTTCACACACATCGCACCTTTTCGCTACAAATACGCTAATTCATTAAAATACGTAGTTTCGTCCTGGGCGCCAAACGCTGGCGACTTTTCACTAGCGTTACTTCGGAGGGGTGAGCATTTCATAGGGAAGATGCGCTATCCTTCGTTTGTGCCTAGCGAAAATTTTCTAGTGATTTTGCACTTAGGTCAATTTGCATAGGGCGGGTAATTTAAAGTTGTATGGACTTTATTATAATTTATTTATACTTTATTATAAATGTTGGTGCAAATGCTTGAAGTTACCACTTTTGATTACACATGTCCAGGGAACCTTAATACAGACAAGAGAGTTAATATAATGCCCTACACATGAGCCCACTGTAAAATGAATGTTCCATATGTTATGAAATGTCTGGAGAAAACCGCTTACCCAAAAAAAGTTTGTCAAACCGAAAAAGTTTAAGTTAGGACTTTTGTAGACAATTTTGCTTCAAAAAAGGAAAAGTCTCCAGCGTTTTTTGAACTTTAAAGGAGAAGGAAAGGCTAAAATTAAGTAAGCTTTATCAGAAAGGTCTTTATAAATACACCAGTAAACCCTCAAAGTAATGCTGCTCTGAGTCCTCTATCAAAAGAAACAGCACATTTCTTTCCTTCTATTGTGTACTCATGGGCTTCTGTATCAGACTTCCTGTTTTCAGCTTAAACCT
The DNA here is from genome assembly GCF_017654675.1 of Xenopus laevis. Taxonomy (NCBI): domain Eukaryota; kingdom Metazoa; phylum Chordata; class Amphibia; order Anura; family Pipidae; genus Xenopus; species Xenopus laevis. Next base: position 8,801,122 of record NC_054382.1, on the reverse strand, counting down.
CCAGGGCTAGGGCTTGAGCATGCTCAGTTTGTTCCTCTCCCCCTCCCTCCTCCCATCCCTGCTGTAATCTGAGCCCAGAGCTGTAAGTGAGCAGGGAGAGGCTCAGACAGGAAGTGATGTCACAACAAGCTTATATGGCAGCTGCTATCCTAAACAAACAGAGACAGTGTCTAGAGCTGTTTACTCAGGTATGGTAAAGCATTCTGCAGAATAAATATAGCATTCTAGCTTGCATTATTGTGGCTAATATGTTGGCAGTAAACTATCTTGGAGCTTTCCCTCTCCTTTAATGCATTTTTGGCACACAGGATATGATGTAAGTGACAGAAGATTGAGGAAGTTCTAGCTACTTTATAGCTAGAACTTTATATTGATCCAGAGGAAGGCAAAAAACCCATTTGAAGCTTTTCCAATTTGCCTCAGAGGGGGAAAAAATTCCTTCCTGACTCCGAGATAGAATCGGACTAGTCCCTAGAGTAGTTGGGGTCAGCACCCTTGTGGTGATCAAGCCGCCAGACAGGAACACGAGTGGGTGAGCTCAGGAGCAGGGAAAGTGCCAAGGAGCAAGATAACCCCGTGGGATCCCTAGTGATGGGGGAAATCACCAAGACAGGTTTTACCACCACTGATTGGGATCTACTGGCAATATCCCAAAGTGTGAAGGTTTTCCACTGATTGCTGTGATTGTACTTAAGAGCTTTACTGCCTGACTGCTGTGAGACACATCACCTGCCTTTGTCCAATAAAGAAGTTATTTGTTTGATACAATCACCCTGGACTGCTGTCACTTTCATCGTGATTGATCTGCGCTCCAGGACTCACCCAAGATCCACCTGAGAGTAAGGTGCTTAAAGGGACCACTACGCTTTGCAGGGAGTTACCCATAGCCTCAGGGTGGCCGAGATACACTGGCAGCAAGTTACACTCTTAGCAGAGTCGGACTGGGGGGGTCAGGGCCCCCGCAACCCCCCCAAGGGCCGACGCTACATCTCAGGCCCACCTATGGGTGTGCTATATATCTGTGCTGTCTCTCAACCTGAGCAGAAAAGGTTTCATGTGCCGTTGCTGTGGGAGTTGGTTTATGTGACTTTGGCAACAGATAATGAGTACTTTGTATTGCATCGTGTATGGCAAAGGTCTCGGTGAGTCCCAAGTGCAGGAAAATAAACAGCCAACTTAAAAGTGCCACAACTCCAAGCCAAGGGGGAAAAAAAATCAACACACATTTTATCATTTTATGTTTCTTTTGTCAACGCTATTCGAAAAAAAAATGTTTCTGTGCGAGTAGAAGTTTGGTTATATACGGAGTTATTAGTGCCCCTGAATGACCAGGCTCTGCAAATAACTCGAGCACTCGTGGTATGTTCCAGGCACTTTCCCTGCTGAACCCTTGCCATCTAGTGGCTGCTAAACTGTCAGTAAAGGGCATTTTAAATACCAGCAGTCTGTCAGCATTGGCATAAGGGAGGGTATCCGTGTTATTAATGAACATCTGCCAGTGCTCTTTCCATGCCAACACTTTACCAACCCAAAGAAATACTTGTTGTACAAGGGTAGGGGGTGAGATTAGTCACCAAGAAATGGCAGAACTGGAAAGAACAATTTTGTAAGGGCTCCCCAGCCCAAAAACTTCATGTACCCAAAGATACATATTGATCCAATATAAACAGATAAGCTGCAGCTCACCATTATAAGTACTTTTTTTGCTGGTTGTCCTGCGGGGTATCCTGTGTTAATCCCCCAATACAATCAGAACGGCAGTAATCTTACACTGCAAATATTTTATTTGGGGAAGTAAAAAACACTACATGTTTCGGGCTAGGCCCTTTATCAAGTGTGTGATACATATTGATAATGGGGCTATAAGTGGCATTTTTAAGTAGGGATGCACCGAATCCAGGATTTGGTTCGGGATTTGGCCAGGATTCGGCCTTTTTCAGCAGGATTCGGATACGGGACGGGGAGGGAAATTGCGTGACTTTTTGGCACAAAACAAGGAAGTTTTCCCCTTCCCATCCCTAATTTGCATATGCAAATTAGGATTTGGTTCGGTATTTCGGCCGAATCTTTCACAAAGGATTCGAGGGTTTGGCCGAATCCAAAATAGTTGATTCGCTGCATTCCTAATTTTAAGGGCATATGATCACTATATACACTTCCAGTCTAAAAAGCCACATAGAAGTGAATCACATCTACTGAGAACGAGCAAGAGACAAAATGTAACTACAGGATGGGGTTCCTTAAAGGGGCACTATCGTGAAAATGAAAATGTAATATAAGCTTCAGCATACTGAAATAAGAAGTTTTCTAAATATAAACAATTATAAATTCTGTACTGTTTCTGAAATAATCAAGTTCATCTTCACTATTCCTCTCTCAGCATCTGTTTCTCCTCATTCTATCTTCATGCAGCAGTTGGGTGTCAGATATTCATTGACAGTTAGATCCAATATATCTTATAGGGGGCTCCTTTTGCCTAGAAGATGTGTTAGAGCTCACTCAAATAACTGATTCCAGTACAATCAAAATCTAACAAAAGACAAGTGTTAACGTTTTGCTCCCAGGTCTCACTCATTTTGCACCGATGGAGAAGAATAATCATATGTGTTTCCCTCAGCCTAGAATGTCCTGAGCCATCTCAGCTTAATTGTCAAAACACTTTCGCATAGAACCTTCACCAGATGGGAGGCCTGCGAGGAGAAACAATTGACTAGGCCTGGCAACCTCAATGGAATCTTTGTTTTGCTCCTTTTTCTATATTCACAAGAACAGAGTTGCTGAGAACTCGCTCTTCAAAGGTTTCTTAGAGTAGGAAGATCCCAACAATACATTCATTATTCAGCCACAGGGGTATCTGGACAATAAGCAAGGAAAATACATGGGGTCCCAGCAACTAGTGGGGCCCCGCTGAGTAACTGATGTGTGTAGGAACAACTGCAGGGGTTTAAAATGAAGTTGGACCCTGGTGGCCAAAATAATAATTATATTGTTTGAAATAGAAGAAAACATTATATCAAGTGGCCTTTTTACATTGCCAAATAGGGGCATTAAAGGAGAACTAAACCCTAAAAATGAATATGGTTAAAAATTCCATATTTTACATCATGATCTTATTGCACGAGGCTAAAGTTTCAGCTTGTCAATTGCAGCAATGATCCAGGACTTCAAACTTGTCACAGGGGGTAACCATCTTGGAAAGTGTCTGTGACACTCACATGCTCAGTGGGCTCGGATTGGCTGTTGAGAAGCTAAGCTTAGGGCTCGTCACTAATTATCCATCAGAAAATGAGCTTCCCTGGCTGTAATATAAGCTGATGCTACAGGTTTGCTGATTATTCAATTCTGATGCTAATTGCACTGGTTTCTGTGCTGCCATGTAGTAATTATCTGTATTAATTACTAATCAGCCTTATATTGTGACATTTCTATTCTATGTGTACTGTATATTGTGAGTGGGTCCCTAAGCTCAGTAAGTGACAGCAGCACAGAGCATGTGCAGTGAATCAGCAGAAAAGAAGATGGGGAGCTACTGGGGCATCTTTGGAGACACAGATCTTTACTGCTAAAGGGCTGTGGTTGCCTTGGGCTTTTACAGAAACCCACAAAAGTAAGAAGAGATGGTGCCTATAGTAACTGTGGGATAATAGCCTCTGGGAAGGGAGTGTGACTTTGGGATAGCAGGTATAGTAGGGAGAGATGGTGCCTATAGTAACAGTGGCATAATAGCCTCTGGGAAGGGAGTGTGACTTTGGGATAGCAGGTATAGTAGGGAGAGATGGTGCCTATAGTAACATTGGGATAATAGTCTCTGGGAAGGGAGTGTGACTGTGGGATAGCAGGTATAGTAGGGAGAGATGGTGTCTATAGTAACAGTGGATAATAGTATCTGGGAAGGGAGTGTGACTGTGGGATAGCAGGTATAGTAGGGAGAGATGGTGCCTATAGTAACAGTGGGATAATAGTCTCTGGGAAGGGAGTGTGACTGTGGGATAGCAGGTATAGTAGGGAGAGATGGTGCCTATAGTAACAGTGGGATAAGTCTCTGGGAAGGGAGTGTGACTGTGGGATAGCAGGTATAGTAGGGAGAGATGGTGCCTATAGTAACAGTGGGATAAGTCTCTGGGAAGGGAGTGTGACTGTGGGATAGCAGGTATAGTAGGGAGAGATGGTGCCTATAGTAACAGTGGATAATAGTCTCTGGGAAGGGAGTGTGACTGTGGGATAGCAGGTATAGTAGGGAGAGATGGTGCCTATAGTAACAGTGGATAATAGTCTCTGGGAAGGGAGTGTGACTGTGGGATAGCAGGTATAGTAGGGAGGGATGGTGTCTATAGTAACAGTGGATAATAGTCTCTGGGAAGGGAGTGTGACTGTGGGATAGCAGGTATAGTAGGGAGGGATGGTGTCTATAGTAACAGTGGATAATAGTCTCTGGGAAGGGAGTGTGACTGTGGGATAGCAGGTATAGTAGGGAGAGATGGTGTCTATAGTAACAGTGGATAATAGTATCTGGGAAGGGAGTGTGACTGTGGGATAGCAGGTATAGTAGGGAGAGTTGGTGCCTATAGTAACAGTGGATAATAGTCTCTGGGAAGGGAGTGTGACTGTGGGATAGCAGGTATAGTAGGGAGGGATGGTGTCTATAGTAACAGTGGATAATAGTCTCTGGGAAGGGAGTGTGACTGTGGGATAGCAGGTATAGTAGGGAGGGATGGTGTCTATAGTAACAGTGGATAATAGTCTCTGGGAAGGGAGTGTGACTGTGGGATAGCAGGTATAGTAGGGAGAGATGGTGTCTATAGTAACAGTGGATAATAGTATCTGGGAAGGGAGTGTGACTGTGGGATAGCAGGTATAGTAGGGAGAGTTGGTGCCTATAGTAACAGTGGATAATAGTCTCTGGGAAGGGAGTGTGACTGTGGGATATCCTGTGCTTGAATGGCTGCCCCATGGCTACACAGCAGCTTGTTTATATAAACTATAGTAGTACTTATCTGTTATCTACTGTGTATCCTGTGCTTGAATGGCTGCCCCCATGGCTACACAGCAGCTTGTTTATATAAACTATAGTAGAGTTTCTGAAGCAAACACACTAGATTCACCAGTGCAGCGCAAGATTACTTTATACTTTCATTACTTCAGGACACTTTCATTTTTTGGTGTTACTGTTCCTTTAAACTAAATTTGTATACATTTGCTGACAATTTACAGTATTTTGACTCTTTGGCCGTTTCCCCCCAGTCAGTGGAGCTGAATGTGCCTTTCACTCAGGCTTCCCATTAACTTGCAGAACTGGGGCAGCGGAGCTTGTGCTGAGCGTTGCACTTTGCCTGTTTGTGTTGCTGAGTGAACTCTCGGAGCTCTGCGTGTGCAGTTATATTCCCTGATACTAATCACAAAGACAAGTTCCAGGAATAATATTTGTTGAGTCTTTTTTTTCTGTTCAGCCTTTGGCTTCTTTGGCTCTGGAGAATGTTCTTCTTTGTTTACCTGTCCCTTGAGTCCTAAGCCCTGAATGTTATACACAGCGAAATCCCTCTCTCTGCCTCCCCAG